>NC_086444.1:208504071-209216571 GCF_028390025.1 Pseudophryne corroboree
AGACCAAGAGGACCCGTCGGACCAAGAGGACCCGTCTTATCAAGACCAAGAGGACCCGTCGGATCAAGACCAAGAGGACCCGTCGGATCAAGAGTACCCCATCGGATCAAGAGGACCCCGTCGGATCAAGAGGTATCAAGAGGACCCGTCGGATCAAGAGGACCCGTCGGACCAAGAGTACCCGTCGGATCAAGACCAAGAGGACCCGTCGGATCAAGAGGACCCCATCGGATCAAGAGGACCCGTCGGACCAGGAGGACCCGTCGGATCAAGACCAAGAGGACCCGTCGGATAAAGAGGACCCGTCGGATCGAGGACCCCGTCGAATCAAGACCAAGAGGACTCGTCGGATCATGAGGACTCGTCGGAACAAGAGGACTCCATCGGATCAAGAGTACTCCGTCGGATCAAGAGGACCCCGTCGGATCAAGAGGACCCCGTCGGACCAAGAGGACCCGTCGGATTAAGAGGACCCGTCGGATCAATACCAAGAGGACCCGTCGGATAAAGAAAAAGAGGACCCGTCGGTTCAAGAGGACCCCATCGGATCAAGAGGACCCCGTCGGATCAAGAGGACCCCGTCTGACCAAGAGGACCCGTCGAATCAAAACCAAGAGGACCTGTCGGAACAAGACTAAGAGGACCCGTCGAATAAAAACCATGAGGACCCGTCGAATCAAGAGGACCCCGTCGGATCAAGAGGACCCCGTCAGACCAAGAGGACCCGTCGGATCAAGAGGACACGTCGGATCAAGAGGACACGTCGAATCAAGAGGACCTGTCGGACCAAGAGGACCCGTCGGACCAAGAGGACCCGTCGGATCAAGAGGACCCGTCAGATCAAGACCAAGAGGACCCGTCGGATCAAGACCAAGAGGACCCGTCGGATCAAGAGGACCCCTTCGGATCAAGAGGACCCGTCGGATCAAGGCCAAGAGGACCCGTCGGATCAAGGCCAAGAGGACCCGTCTTATCAAGACCAAAAGGACACGTCGGATCAAGAGAAATCCGTCGGGTCAAGAGGACCCCGTTGGATCAAGAGGACCCGTCGTAACCAAGAGGACCCGTCGGATCAAGAGGACCCGTCAGATCAAGACCAAGAGGACCCATCGGATCAAGACCAAGAGGACCCGTCGGATCAAGAGGACCCCGTCGGATCAAGAGGGATCAAGAGGACCCCGTCTGATCAAGAGGACCCCGACGGATCAAGAGGGATCAAGAGGACCCGTCGGACCAAGAGGACCCGTCGGATCAAGATCAAGAGGACCCGTCGGATCAAGAGGACCCGTCGGACCAAGAGGACCCGTCAGATCAAGAGGACCCGTCAGATCAAGAGGACCCCGTCGGATCAAGAGGACCAAGTCGGTTCAAGAGGACCCGTCGGATCAAGACCAAAAGGACCCGTCGGATCAAGAGGACCCCGTCAGATCAAGAGGAATCCGTTGGATCAAGAGGACTCTGTCGGATCAAGAGGACCCATTCGGATCAAGAGGACCCGTCGGACCAATAGGATCCGTCGGATCAAGAGGACCCGTCGGATCAAGAGGACCTCGTCGGATCAAGAAGATCCCGTCGGATCAAGAGGACCCGTCTGATCAAGAGGCCCCGTCGGATCAAGAGGACCCCATCGGATCAAGAGGACCCAGTCGGATCAAGAGGGATCAAGAGGACCCCGTCGGATCGAGAGGACCCATCGGATCAAGACCAAGAGGACCCGTCGGATCAAGGCCTAGAGGACCCGTCGGATCAAGGCCAAGAGGATCCGTCGGATCAAGGCCAAGAGGACCCGTCGGATCAAGACCAAAAGGACCCCGTCAGATCAAGAGGAATCCGTTGGATCAAGAGGACTCTGTCGGATCAAGAGAACCCCGTCGGATCAAGAGGACCCATCGGATCAAGAGGACCCGTCGGAACAAGAGGACCCGTCGGACCAAGAGGACCCGTCGGATCAAGAGGACCCGTCGGATCAAGACCAAGAGGACCCGTCGGATCAAGACCAAGAGGACCCCGTTGGATCAAGAGGACCCGTTAGATCAAAAAGACCCTGTCGGATCAAGAGGACCCCGTCGGATCAAGAGGACCCGTCGGATCAAGAGTATCCCGTCGGATCAAGACCGAGAGGACCCGTCGGATAAAGACCAAGAGGACCCGTTGGATCAAGAGGACCCCGTCGGATCAAGAGGACCCGTCGGATCAAGAGGACCCCGTCGGATCAAGAGGGATCAAGAGGACCCCGTCGGATCAAGAGGACCCCGTCGGATCAAGAGGGATCAAGAGGACCCATCGGATCAAGAGGACCCCGTCGGATCGAGAGGACCCATCGGATCAAGACCAAGAGGACCCATTGGATCAAGGCCAAGAGGACCCATCGGATCAAGGCCAAGAGGACCCGTCAGATCAAGGCCAAGAGGACCCGTCGGATCAAGACCAAGAGGACCCGTCGGATCAAGAGGACCCCGTCGGATCAAGAGGACCCGTCAGATCAAGAGGACCCCGTCGGATCAAGAGGACCGGTCGGACCAAGAGAACCCGTCGGATCAAGAGGACCCATCGGATCAAGACCAAGAGAACCCGTCGGATCAAGACCAAAAGGACCCATCGGATCAAGAGGACCCCGTCAGATCAAGAGGACTCCGTCGGATCAAGAGGAATCCGTTGGATCAAGAGGACTCGTCGGATCAAGAGGACCCGTCGTACCAAGAGGACCCGTCGGATCAAGAGAACCCCGTCGGATCAAGAGGACCCGTCAGATCAAGAGGACCCCGTTGGATCAAGAGGACCCGTCGGATCAAGAGGGATCAAGAGGACCCGTCGGATCAAGAGGACCCTGTCGAATCGAGAGGACCCGTCGGATCAAGGCAAAGAGGACCCGTCGGATCAAGAGGGATCAAGAGGACCCGTCGGATCAAGAGGACCCCGTCAGATTAAGAGGACCCCGTCGGATCAAGAGGACCCTTCGGATTAAGAGGATTCAAGAGTACCCGTCGGATCAAGAGGGATCAAGAGGACCCGTCGAAACAAGAGAACCTGTCGGATCAAGAGGACCCCGTCGGATCAAGAGGGATCAAGAGGACCCGTCGTACCAAGAGGACCCGTCGGATCAAGAGGACACGTCGGATCAAGAGGACACGTCGGATCAAGAGGACCCGTCGGACCAAGAGGACCCGTCGGACCAAGAGTACCCGTCGGATCAAGAGGACCCGTCGGATCAAGACCAAGAGGACCCGTCGGACCAAGAGGACCCCGTCGGATCAAGACCAAGAGGACCCCGTCGGATCAAGAGGACCCATCGGATCAAGAGGACCCATCGGATCAAGACCAAGAGGACCCGTCGGATCAAGAGGACCCCGTTGGATCAAGAGGAACCGTCGGATCAAGAGGACTTGTCGGATCAAGACAAAGAGGACCTGTCGGATCAAGAGGACCCGTCGGATCAAGAGGACCCGTCGGATCAAGACCAAGAGGACACGTCGGATCAAGAGGACCCCTTCGGATCAAGAGGAACCCGTCGGACCAAGAGGACCCGTCGGATCAAGAGGACCCGTCGGATCAAGAGGACCCGTTGGACCAAGAGGACCCGTCGGACCAAGAGGACCCATCGGATCAAGACCAAGAGGACCCGTCGGACCAAGAGGACCCCGTCGGATCAAGACCAAGAGGACCCCGTCGGATCAAGAGGACCCATCGGATCAAGAGGACCCATCGGATCAAGACCAAGAGGACCCGTCGGATCAAGAGGACCCCGTTGGATCAAGAGGAACCGTCGGATCAAGAGGACTTGTCGGATCAAGACAAAGAGGACCTGTCGGATCAAGAGGACCCGTCGGATCAAGAGGACCCCGTCGGATCAAGAGGACCCATCGGATCTAGACCAAGAGGACTCGTCGGATCAAGAGGACCCGTCGGATCAAGAGGACCCATCGGATCAAGAAGTCCCGTCGGATCAAGAGGACCCGTCGGATCAAGAGGACCCGTCAGACCAAGAGGACCCGTCGGATCAAGAGGACCCGTCAGACCAAGAGGACCCGTCGGATCAAGAGGACCCGTCAGATCAAGACCAAGAGTACCTGTCGGATCAAAACAAAGAGGACCAGTCGGATCAAGAGGACCCGTCAGATCAAGACCAAGAGTACCTGTCGGATCAAAACAAAGAGGACCCGTCGGATCAAGAGGACACGTCGGATCAAGACGACCCGTCGGACCAAGAGGACCCGTCGGATCAAGAGGACCCCGTCGGATCAAGAGGGATCAAGAGGACCCGTCGTACCAAGAGGACCCGTCGGATCAAGAGGACACGTCGGATCAAGAGGACACGTCGGATCAAGAGGACCCGTCGGACCAAGAGGACCCGTCGGACCAAGAGTACCCGTCGGATCAAGAGGACCCGTCGGATCAAGACCAAGAGGACCCGTCGGATCAAGAGGACCCCGTCGGACCAAGAGGACCCGTCGGATCAAGAGGACCCGTCGGATCAAGAGGACACGTCGGATCAAGACGACCCGTCGGACCAAGAGGACCCGTCGGATCAAGAGTACCCGTCGGATCAAGAGGACCCGTCGGACCAAGAGGACCCGTCGGATCAAGAGGACCCGTCGGATCAAGAGGACCCGTTGGATCAAGACCAAGCGGACCAGTCGGATCAATAGGACCCCGTTTGATCAAGAGGACCCCGTCGGATCAAGAGGACCCGTCGGATCAAGAGGACCCGTCGGATCAAGAGGACCCGACGGATCAAGACCAAGAGGACCCCATTGGATCAAGAGGACTCCGTCGGATCAAGAGGACCCCATCGGATCAAGAGGACCTGTCGGATCAAGACCAAGAGGACCCGTCGGATCAAGAGGATCCGTCGGATCAAGAGGACCCCGTCGGATCAAGAGGACCCCGTCGGATCAAGAGGACCCGTCGGATCAAGAGGACCCGTCGGATCAAGAGGACCCGTCGGATCAAGACCAAGAGGACTCGTCGGATCAAGAGCACCCGTCGGATCACGAAGACCCGTCAGATCAAGAGGACCCGTCGGTTCAAGACCAAGAGGACCCGTCGGACCAAGAGGACCCGTCTTATCAAGACCAAGAGGACCCGTCGGATCAAGACCAAGAGGACCCGTCGGATCAAGAGTACCCCATCGGATCAAGAGGAAACCCGTCGGATCAAGAGGTATCAAGAGGACCCGTCGGATCAAGAGGACCCGTCGGACCAAGAGTACCCGTCGGATCAAGACCAAGAGGACCCGTCGGATCAAGAGGACCCCGTCGGATCAAGAGGACCCGTCGGACCAGGAGGACCCGTCGGATCAAGACCAAGAGGACCCGTCGGATCAAGAGGACCCGTCGGATCGAGGACCCCGTCGAATCAAGACCAAGAGGACTCGTCGGATCATGAGGACTCGTCGGAACAAGAGGACTCCATCGGATCAAGAGTACTCCGTCGGATCAAGAGGACCCCGTCGGATCAAGAGGACCCCGTCGGACCAAGAGGACCCGTCGGATCAAGAGGACCCGTCGGATCAAGACCAAGAGGACCCGTCGGATAAAGAAAAAGAGGACCCGTCGGTTCAAGAGGACCCCATCGGATCAAGAGGACCCCGTCGGATCAAGAGGACCCCGTCTGACCAAGAGGACCCGTCGAATCAAAACCAAGAGGACCTGTCGGATCAAGACTAAGAGGACCCGTCGAATAAAAACCATAAGGACCCGTCGAATCAAGAGGACCCCGTCGGATCAAGAGGACCCCGTCAGACCAAGAGGACCCGTCGGATCAAGAGGACACGTCGGATCAAGAGGACACGTCGAATCAAGAGGACCTGTCGGACCAAGAGGACCCGTCGGACCAAGAGGACCCGTCGGATCAAGAGGACCCGTCGGATCAAGACCAAGAGGACCCATCGGATCAAGTGGACCCCTTCGGATCAAGAGGACCCGTCGGATCAAGGCCAAGAGGACCCGTCGGATCAAGGCCAAGAGGACCCGTCTTATCAAGACCAAAAGGACACGTCGGATCAAGAGGAATCCGTCGGGTCAAGAGGACCCCGTTGGATCAAGAGGACCCGTCGTAACCAAGAGGACCCGTCGGATCAAGAGGACCCGTCAGATCAAGACCAAGAGGACCCATCGGATCAAGACCAAGAGGACCCGTCGGATCAAGAGGACCCCGTCGGATCAAGAGGGATCAAGAGGACCCCGTCTGATCAAGAGGACCCCGTCGGATCAAGAGGGATCAAGAGGACCCGTCGGACCAAGAGGACCCGTCGGATAAAGACCAAGAGGACCCGTCGGATCAAGAGGACCCGTCGGACCAAGAGGACCCGTCAGATCAAGAGGACCCGTCAGATCAAGAGGACCCCGTCGGATCAAGAGGACCAAGTCGGTTCAAGAGGACCCGTCGGATCAAGAGGACCCGTCGGATCAAGACCAAAAGGACCCGTCGGATCAAGAGGACCCCGTCAGATCAAGAGGAATCCGTTGGATCAAGAGGGCTCTGTCGGATCAAGAGGACCCCGTCGGATCAAGAGGACCCCGTCGGATCAAGAGGACCCGTCGGACCAATAGGATCCGTCGGATCAAGAGGACTCGTCGGATCAAGAGGACCTCGTCGGATCAAGAGGACCCCGTCGGATCAAGAGGACCCGTCTGATCAAGAGGCCCCGTCGGATCAAGAGGACCCCATCGGATCAAGAGGACCCAGTCGGATCAAGAGGGATAAAGAGGACCCCGTCGGATAGAGAGGACCCATCGGATCAAGACCAAGAGGACCCGTCGGATCAAGGCCAAGAGGACCCGTCGGATCAAGGCCAAGGGGATCCGTCGGATCAAGGCCAAGAGGACCCGTCGGATCAAGACCAAAAGGACCCGTCGGATCAAGAGGAATCCGTCGGATCAAGAGGATCCCGTCGGATCAAGAGGACCCGTCGTACCAAGAGGACCCGTCGGATCAAGAGGACCCGTCGGATCAAGACCAAGAGGACCCGGCGGATCAAGACCAAGAGGACCCGTCGGATCAAGAGGACCCCGTCGGATCAAGAGGACCCGTCGGATCAAGAGGTCCCGTCGGATCAAGAGGACCCCGTCGGATCAAGAGGACCCCGTCGGATCAAGAGGGATCAAGAGGACCCCGTCGGATCAAGAGGACCCCGTCGGATCAATAGGGATCAAGAGGACCCGTCGGATCAAGAGGACCCCGTCGGATCGAGAGGACCCATCGGATCAAGACCAATAGGATCCGTCGGAGCAAGGTAAAGAGGATCCGTCGGATCAAGCCAAGAGGACCCGTCGGATCTAGACCAAGAGGACCCGTCGGATCAAGACCAAGAGGACCCGTCGGATCAAGAGGACCAGTCAGATCAAGAGGACCCCGTCGGATCAAGAGGACCGGTCGGACCAAGAGGACCCGTCGGATCAGAAGGACCCGTCGGATCAAGACCAAGAGGACCCGTCAGATCAAGACCAAGAGGACCCGTCGGATCAAGAGGACCCCGTCGGATCAAGAGGACCCGTCAGATAAAGAGGACCCGCCGGATCAAGACCAAGAGGACCCGTCGGATCAAGACCAAAAGGTCCCGTCGGATCAAGAGGACCCCGTCAGATCAAGAGGAATCCGTTGGATCAAGAGGACTCTGTCGGATCAAGAGAACCCCGTCGGATCAAGAGGACCCATCGGATCAAGAGGACCCGTCGGAACAAGAGGACCCGTCGGACCAAGAGGACCCGTCGGATCAAGAGGACCCGTCGGATCAAGACCAAGAGGACCCGTCGGATCAAGACCAAGAGGACCCCGTCGGATCAAGAGGACCCGTTAGATCAAGAGGACCCCGTCGGATCGAGAGGACCCATCGGATCAAGACCAAGAGGACCCGTCGGATCAAGGCCTAGAGGACCCGTCGGATCAAGGCCAAGAGGATCCGTCGGATCAAGGCCAAGAGGACCCGTCGGATCAAGACCAAAAGGACCCCGTCAGATCAAGAGGAATCCGTTGGATCAAGAGGACTCTGTCGGATCAAGAGAACCCCGTCGGATCAAGAGGACCCATCGGATCAAGAGGACCCGTCGGAACAAGAGGACCCGTCGGACCAAGAGGACCCGTCGGATCAAGAGGACCCGTCGGATCAAGACCAAGAGGACCCGTCGGATCAAGACCAAGAGGACCCCGTTGGATCAAGAGGACCCGTTAGATCAAAAAGACCCCGTCGGATCAAGAGGACCCCGTCGGATCAAGAGGACCCGTCGGATCAAGAGTATCCCGTCGGATCAAGACCGAGAGGACCCGTCGGATAAAGACTAAGAGGACCCGTCGGATCAAGAGGACCCCGTCGGATCAAGAGGACCTGTCGGATCAAGAGGACCCCGTCGGATCAAGAGGGATCAAGAGGACCCCGTCGGATCAAGAGGACCCCGTCGGATCAAGAGGGATCAAGAGGACCCATCGGATCAAGAGGACCCCGTCGGATCGAGAGGACCCATCGGATCAAGACCAAGAGGACCCATTGGATCAAGGCCAAGAGGACCCATCGGATCAAGGCCAAGAGGACCCGTCAGATCAAGGCCAAGAGGACCCGTCGGATCAAGACCAAGAGGACCCGTCGGATCAAGAGGACCCCGTCGGATCAAGAGGACCCGTCAGATCAAGAGGACCCCGTCGGATCAAGAGGACCCGTCGGACCAAGAGAACCCGTCGGATCAAGAGGACCCATCGGATCAAGACCAAGAGAACCCGTCGGATCAATACCAAAAGGACCCATCGGATCAAGAGGACCCCGTCAGATCAAGAGGACTCCGTCGGATCAAGAGGACCCGTCGGATCAAGAGGACCCGTTGGATCAAGACCAAGCGGACCAGTCGGATCAATAGGACCCCGTTTGATCAAGAGGACCCCGTCGGATCAAGAGGACCCGTCGGATCAAGAGGACCCGTCGGATCAAGAGGACCCGTCGGATCAAGAGGACCCGACGGATCAAGACCAAGAGGACCCCATTGGATCAAGAGGACTCCGTCGGATCAAGTGGACCCCATCGGATCAAGAGGACCTGTCGGATCAAGACCAAGAGGACCCGTCGGATCAAGAGGATCCGTCGGATCAAGAGGACCCCGTCGGATCAAGAGGACCCCGTCGGATCAAGAGGACCCGTCGGATCAAGAGGACCCGTCGGATCAAGAGGACCCGTCGGATCAAGACCAAGAGGACTCGTCGGATCAAGAGCACCCGTCGGATCAAGAAGACCCGTCAGATCAAGAGGACCCGTCGGTTCAAGACCAAGAGGACCCGTCGGACTAAGAGGACCCGTCTTATCAAGACCAAGAGGACCCGTCGGATCAAGACCAAGAGGACCCGTCGGATCAAGAGTACCCCATCGGATCAAGAGGAAACCCGTCGGATCAAGAGGTATCAAGAGGACCCGTCGGATCAAGAGGACCCGTCGGACCAAGAGTACCCGTCGGATCAAGACCAAGAGGACCCGTCGGATCAAGAGGACCCCGTCGGATCAAGAGGACCCGTCGGACCAGGAGGACCCGTCGGATCAAGACCAAGAGGACCCGTCGGATCAAGAGGACCCGTCGGATCGAGGACCCCGTCGAATCAAGACCAAGAGGACTCGTCGGATCATGAGGACTCGTCGGAACAAGAGGACTCCATCGGATCAAGAGTACTCCGTCGGATCAAGAGGACCCCGTCGGATCAAGAGGACCCCGTCGGACCAAGAGGACCCGTCGGATCAAGAGGACCCGTCGGATCAAGACCAAGAGGACCCGTCGGATAAAGAAAAAGAGGACCCGTCGGTTCAAGAGGACCCCATCGGATCAAGAGGACCCCGTCGGATCAAGAGGACCCCGTCTGACCAAGAGGACCCGTCGAATCAAAACCAAGAGGACCTGTCGGATCAAGACTAAGAGGACCCGTCGAATAAAAACCATGAGGACCCGTCGAATCAAGAGGACCCCGTCGGATCAAGAGGACCCCGTCAGACCAAGAGGACCCGTCGGATCAAGAGGACACGTCGGATCAAGAGGACACGTCGAATCAAGAGGACCTGTCGGACCAAGAGGACCCGTCGGACCAAGAGGACCCGTCGGATCAAGAGGACCCGTCGGATCAAGACCAAGAGGACCCGTCGGATCAAGACCAAGAGGACCCATCGGATCAAGTGGACCCCTTCGGATCAAGAGGACCCGTCGGATCAAGGCCAAGAGGACCCGTCGGATCAAGGCCAAGAGGACCCGTCTTATCAAGACAAAAAGGACACGTCGGATCAAGAGGAATCCGTCGGGTCAAGAGGACCCCGTTGGATCAAGAGGACCCGTCGTAACCAAGAGGACCCGTCGGATCAAGAGGACCCGTCAGATCAAGACCAAGAGGACCCATCGGATCAAGACCAAGAGGACCCGTCGGATCAAGAGGACCCCGTCGGATCAAGAGGGATCAAGAGGACCCCGTCTGATCAAGAGGACCCCGTCGGATCAAGAGGGATCAAGAGGACCCGTCGGACCAAGAGGACCCGTCGGATAAAGACCAAGAGGACCCGTCGGATCAAGAGGACCCGTCGGACCAAGAGGACCCGTCAGATCAAGAGGACCCGTCAGATCAAGAGGACCCCGTCGGATCAAGAGGACCAAGTCGGTTCAAGAGGACCCGTCGGATCAAGAGGACCCGTCGGATCAAGACCAAAAGGACCCGTCGGATCAAGAGGACCCCGTCAGATCAAGAGGAATCCGTTGGATCAAGAGGGCTCTGTCGGATCAAGAGGACCCCGTCGGATCAAGAGGACCCCGTCGGATCAAGAGGACCCGTCGGACCAATAGGATCCGTCGGATCAAGAGGACTCGTCGGATCAAGAGGACCTCGTCGGATCAAGAGGACCCCGTCGGATCAAGAGGACCCGTCTGATCAAGAGGCCCCGTCGGATCAAGAGGACCCCATCGGATCAAGAGGACCCAGTCGGATCAAGAGGGATAAAGAGGACCCCGTCGGATAGAGAGGACCCATCGGATCAAGACCAAGAGGACCCGTCGGATCAAGGCCAAGAGGACCCGTCGGATCAAGGCCAAGGGGATCCGTCGGATCAAGGCCAAGAGGACCCGTCGGATCAAGACCAAAAGGACCCGTCGGATCAAGAGGAATCCGTCGGATCAAGAGGATCCCGTCGGATCAAGAGGACCCGTCGTACCAAGAGGACCCGTCGGATCAAGAGGACCCGTCGGATCAAGACCAAGAGGACCCGGCGGATCAAGACCAAGAGGACCCGTCGGATCAAGAGGACCCCGTCGGATCAAGAGGACCCGTCGGATCAAGAGGTCCCGTCGGATCAAGAGGACCCCGTCGGATCAAGAGGGATCAAGAGGACCCCGTCGGATCAAGAGGACCCCGTCGGATCAATAGGGATCAAGAGGACCCGTCGGATCAAGAGGACCCCGTCGGATCGAGAGGACCCATCGGATCAAGACCAATAGGATCCGTCGGAGCAAGGTAAAGAGGATCCGTCGGATCAAGCCAAGAGGACCCGTCGGATCTAGACCAAGAGGACCCGTCGGATCAAGACCAAGAGGACCCGTCGGATCAAGAGGACCCCGTCGGATCAAGAGGGATCAAGAGGACCCGTCGGACCAAGAGGACCCGTCGGATAAAGACCAAGAGGACCCGTCGGATCAAGAGGACCCGTCGGACCAAGAGGACCCGTCAGATCAAGAGGACCCGTCAGATCAAGAGGACCCCGTCGGATCAAGAGGACCAAGTCGGTTCAAGAGGACCCGTCGGATCAAGAGGACCCGTCGGATCAAGACCAAAAGGACCCGTCGGATCAAGAGGACCCCGTCAGATCAAGAGGAATCCGTTGGATCAAGAGGGCTCTGTCGGATCAAGAGGACCCCGTCGGATCAAGAGGACCCCGTCGGATCAAGAGGACCCGTCGGACCAATAGGATCCGTCGGATCAAGAGGACTCGTCGGATCAAGAGGACCTCGTCGGATCAAGAGGACCCCGTCGGATCAAGAGGACCCGTCTGATCAAGAGGCCCCGTCGGATCAAGAGGACCCCATCGGATCAAGAGGACCCAGTCGGATCAAGAGGGATAAAGAGGACCCCGTCGGATAGAGAGGACCCATCGGATCAAGACCAAGAGAACCCGTCGGATCAAGGCCAAGAGGACCCGTCGGATCAAGGCCAAGGGGATCCGTCGGATCAAGGCCAAGAGGACCTGTCGGATCAAGACCAAAAGGACCCGTCGGATCAAGGCCAAGGGGATCCGTCGGATCAAGGCCAAGAGGACCTGTCGGATCAAGACCAAAAGGACCCGTCGGATCAAGAGGAATCCGTCGGATCAAGAGGATCCCGTCGGATCAAGAGGACCCGTCGTACCAAGAGGACCCGTCGGATCAAGAGGACCCGTCGGATCAAGACCAAGAGGACCCGGCGGATCAAGACCAAGAGGACCCGTCGGATCAAGAGGACCCCGTCGGATCAAGAGGACCCGTCGGATCAAGAGGTCCCGTCGGATCAAGAGGACCCCGTCGGATCAAGAGGGATCAAGAGGACCCCGTCGGATCAAGAGGACCCCGTCGGATCAATAGGGATCAAGAGGACCCGTCGGATCAAGAGGACCCCGTCGGATCGAGAGGACCCATCGGATCAAGACCAATAGGATCCGTCGGAGCAAGGTAAAGAGGATCCGTCGGATCAAGCCAAGAGGACCCGTCGGATCTAGACCAAGAGGACCCGTCGGATCAAGACCAAGAGGACCCGTCGGATCAAGAGGACCAGTCAGATCAAGAGGACCCCGTCGGATCAAGAGGACCGGTCGGACCAAGAGGACCCGTCGGATCAGAAGGACCCGTCGGATCAAGACCAAGAGGACCCGTCAGATCAAGACCAAGAGGACCCGTCGGATCAAGAGGACCCGTCAGATAAAGAGGACCCGTCGGATCAAGACCAAGAGGACCCGTCGGATCAAGACCAAAAGGTCCCGTCGGATCAAGAGGACCCCGTCAGATCAAGAGGAATCCGTTGGATCAAGAGGACTCTGTCGGATCAAGAGAACCCCGTCGGATCAAGAGGACCCATCGGATCAAGAGGACCCGTCGGAACAAGAGGACCCGTCGGACCAAGAGGACCCGTCGGATCAAGAGGACCCGTCGGATCAAGACCAAGAGGACCCGTCGGATCAAGACCAAGAGGACCCCGTCGGATCAAGAGGACCCGTTAGATCAAGAGGACCCCGTCGGATCGAGAGGACCCATCGGATCAAGACCAAGAGGACCCGTCGGATCAAGGCCTAGAGGACCCGTCGGATCAAGGCCAAGAGGATCCGTCGGATCAAGGCCAAGAGGACCCGTCGGATCAAGACCAAAAGGACCCCGTCAGATCAAGAGGAATCCGTTGGATCAAGAGGACTCTGTCGGATCAAGAGAACCCCGTCGGATCAAGAGGACCCATCGGATCAAGAGGACCCGTCGGAACAAGAGGACCCGTCGGACCAAGAGGACCCGTCGGATCAAGAGGACCCGTCGGATCAAGACCAAGAGGACCCGTCGGATCAAGACCAAGAGGACCCCGTTGGATCAAGAGGACCCGTTAGATCAAAAAGACCCCGTCGGATCAAGAGGACCCCGTCGGATCAAGAGGACCCGTCGGATCAAGAGTATCCCGTCGGATCAAGACCGAGAGGACCCGTCGGATAAAGACCAAGAGGACCCGTCGGATCAAGAGGACCCCGTCGGATCAAGAGGACCCGTCGGATCAAGAGGACCCCGTCGGATCAAGAGGGATCAAGAGGACCCCGTCGGATCAAGAGGACCCCGTCGGATCAAGAGGGATCAAGAGGACCCATCGGATCAAGAGGACCCCGTCGGATCGAGAGGACCCATCGGATCAAGACCAAGAGGACCCATTGGATCAAGGCCAAGAGGACCCATCGGATCAAGGCCAAGAGGACCCGTCAGATCAAGGCCAAGAGGACCCGTCGGATCAAGACCAAGAGGACCCGTCGGATCAAGAGGACCCCGTCGGATCAAGAGGACCCGTCAGATCAAGAGGACCCCGTCGGATCAAGAGGACCCGTCGGACCAAGAGAACCCGTCGGATCAAGAGGACCCATCGGATCAAGACCAAGAGAACCCGTCGGATCAATACCAAAAGGACCCATCGGATCAAGAGGACCCCGTCAGATCAAGAGGACTCCGTCGGATCAAGAGGAATCCGTTGGATCAAGAGGACTCGTCGGATCAAGAGGACCCGTCGTACCAAGAGGACCCGTCGGATCAAGAGAACCCCGTCGGATCAAGAGGACCCGTCAGATCAAGAGGACCCCGTTGGATCAAGAGGACCCGTCGGATCAAGAGGGATCAAGAGGACCCGTCGGATCAAGAGGACCCTGTCGAATCGAGAGGACCCGTCGGATCAAGGCCAAGAGGACCCGTCGGATCAAGAGGGATCAAGAGGACCCGTCGGATCAAGAGGACCCCGTCGGATCAAGAGGACCCGTCAGATTAAGAGGACCCCGTCGGATCAAGAGGACCCTTCGGATTAAGAGGATTCAAGAGTACCCGTCGGATCAAGAGGGATCAAGAGGACCCGTCGAAACAAGAGAACCTGTCGGATCAAGAGGATCCCGTCGGATCAAGAGGGATCAAGAGGACCCGTCGTACCAAGAGGACCCGTCGGATCAAGAGGACACGTCGGATCAAGAGGACACGTCGGATCAAGAGGACCCGTCGGACCAAGAGGACCCGTCGGACCAAGAGTACCCGTCGGATCAAGAGGACCCGTCGGATCAAGACCAAGAGGACCCGTCGGATCAAGACCAAGAGGACCCGTCGGATCAAGAGGACCCCTTCGGATCAAGAGGAACCCGTCGGACCAAGAGGACCAGTCGGATCAAGAGGACCCGTCGGATCAAGAGGACCCGTTGGACCAAGAGGACCCGTCGGACCAAGAGGACCCATCGGATCAAGACCAAGAGGACCCGTCGGACCAAGAGGACCCCGTCGGATCAAGACCAAGAGGACCCCGTCGGATCAAGAGGACCCATCGGATCAAGAGGACCCATCGGATCAAGACCAAGAGGACCCGTCGGATCAAGAGGACCCCGTTGGATCAAGAGGAACCGTCGGATCAAGAGGACTTGTCGGATCAAGACAAAGAGGACCTGTCGGATCAAGAGGACCCGTCGGATCAAGAGGACCCCGTCGGATCAAGAGGACCCATCGGATCTAGACCAAGAGGACTCGTCGGATCAAGAGGACCCGTCGTACCAAGAGGACCCGTCGGATCAAGAGAACCCCGTCGGATCAAGAGGACCCGTCAGATCAAGAGGACCCCGTTGGATCAAGAGGACCCGTCGGATCAAGAGGGATCAAGAGGACCCGTCGGATCAAGAGGACCCTGTCGAATCAAGAGGACCCGTCGGATCAAGGCCAAGAGGACCCGTCGGATCAAGAGGGATCAAGAGGACCCGTCGGATCAAGAGGACCCCGTCGGATCAAGAGGACCCGTCAGATTAAGAGGACCCCGTCGGATCAAGAGGACCCTTCGGATTAAGAGGATTCAAGAGTACCCGTCGGATCAAGAGGGATCAAGAGGACCCGTCGAAACAAGAGAACCTGTCGGATCAAGAGGACCCCGTCGGATCAAGAGGGATCAAGAGGACCCGTCGTACCAAGAGGACCCGTCGGACCAAGAGGACCCGTCAGATCAAGAGGACCCGTCAGATCAAGAGGACCCCGTCGGATCAAGAGGACCAAGTCGGTTCAAGAGGACCCGTCGGATCAAGAGGACCCGTCGGATCAAGACCAAAAGGACCCGTCGGATCAAGAGGACCCCGTCAGATCAAGAGGAATCCGTTGGATCAAGAGGGCTCTGTCGGATCAAGAGGACCCCGTCGGATCAAGAGGACCCCGTCGGATCAAGAGGACCCGTCGGACCAATAGGATCCGTCGGATCAAGAGGACTCGTCGGATCAAGAGGACCTCGTCGGATCAAGAGGACCCCGTCGGATCAAGAGGACCCGTCTGATCAAGAGGCCCCGTCGGATCAAGAGGACCCCATCGGATCAAGAGGACCCAGTCGGATCAAGAGGGATAAAGAGGACCCCGTCGGATAGAGAGGACCCATCGGATCAAGACCAAGAGAACCCGTCGGATCAAGGCCAAGAGGACCCGTCGGATCAAGGCCAAGGGGATCCGTCGGATCAAGGCCAAGAGGACCTGTCGGATCAAGACCAAAAGGACCCGTCGGATCAAGAGGAATCCGTCGGATCAAGAGGATCCCGTCGGATCAAGAGGACCCGTCGTACCAAGAGGACCCGTCGGATCAAGAGGACCCGTCGGATCAAGACCAAGAGGACCCGGCGGATCAAGACCAAGAGGACCCGTCGGATCAAGAGGACCCCGTCGGATCAAGAGGACCCGTCGGATCAAGAGGTCCCGTCGGATCAAGAGGACCCCGTCGGATCAAGAGGGATCAAGAGGACCCCGTCGGATCAAGAGGACCCCGTCGGATCAATAGGGATCAAGAGGACCCGTCGGATCAAGAGGACCCCGTCGGATCGAGAGGACCCATCGGATCAAGACCAATAGGATCCGTCGGAGCAAGGTAAAGAGGATCCGTCGGATCAAGCCAAGAGGACCCGTCGGATCTAGACCAAGAGGACCCGTCGGATCAAGACCAAGAGGACCCGTCGGATCAAGAGGACCAGTCAGATCAAGAGGACCCCGTCGGATCAAGAGGACCGGTCGGACCAAGAGGACCCGTCGGATCAGAAGGACCCGTCGGATCAAGACCAAGAGGACCCGTCAGATCAAGACCAAGAGGACCCGTCGGATCAAGAGGACCCCGTCGGATCAAGAGGACCCGTCAGATAAAGAGGACCCGTCGGATCAAGACCAAGAGGACCCGTCGGATCAAGACCAAAAGGTCCCGTCGGATCAAGAGGACCCCGTCAGATCAAGAGGAATCCGTTGGATCAAGAGGACTCTGTCGGATCAAGAGAACCCCGTCGGATCAAGAGGACCCATCGGATCAAGAGGACCCGTCGGAACAAGAGGACCCGTCGGACCAAGAGGACCCGTCGGATCAAGAGGACCCGTCGGATCAAGACCAAGAGGACCCGTCGGATCAAGACCAAGAGGACCCCGTCGGATCAAGAGGACCCGTTAGATCAAGAGGACCCCGTCGGATCGAGAGGACCCATCGGATCAAGACCAAGAGGACCCGTCGGATCAAGGCCTAGAGGACCCGTCGGATCAAGGCCAAGAGGATCCGTCGGATCAAGGCCAAGAGGACCCGTCGGATCAAGACCAAAAGGACCCCGTCAGATCAAGAGGAATCCGTTGGATCAAGAGGACTCTGTCGGATCAAGAGAACCCCGTCGGATCAAGAGGACCCATCGGATCAAGAGGACCCGTCGGAACAAGAGGACCCGTCGGACCAAGAGGACCCGTCGGATCAAGAGGACCCGTCGGATCAAGACCAAGAGGACCCGTCGGATCAAGACCAAGAGGACCCCGTTGGATCAAGAGGACCCGTTAGATCAAAAAGACCCCGTCGGATCAAGAGGACCCCGTCGGATCAAGAGGACCCGTCGGATCAAGAGTATCCCGTCGGATCAAGACCGAGAGGACCCGTCGGATAAAGACCAAGAGGACCCGTCGGATCAAGAGGACCCCGTCGGATCAAGAGGACCCGTCGGATCAAGAGGACCCCGTCGGATCAAGAGGGATCAAGAGGACCCCGTCGGATCAAGAGGACCCCGTCGGATCAAGAGGGATCAAGAGGACCCATCGGATCAAGAGGACCCCGTCGGATCGAGAGGACCCATCGGATCAAGACCAAGAGGACCCATTGGATCAAGGCCAAGAGGACCCATCGGATCAAGGCCAAGAGGACCCGTCAGATCAAGGCCAAGAGGACCCGTCGGATCAAGACCAAGAGGACCCGTCGGATCAAGAGGACCCCGTCGGATCAAGAGGACCCGTCAGATCAAGAGGACCCCGTCGGATCAAGAGGACCCGTCGGACCAAGAGAACCCGTCGGATCAAGAGGACCCATCGGATCAAGACCAAGAGAACCCGTCGGATCAATACCAAAAGGACCCATCGGATCAAGAGGACCCCGTCAGATCAAGAGGACTCCGTCGGATCAAGAGGAATCCGTTGGATCAAGAGGACTCGTCGGATCAAGAGGACCCGTCGTACCAAGAGGACCCGTCGGATCAAGAGAACCCCGTCGGATCAAGAGGACCCGTCAGATCAAGAGGACCCCGTTGGATCAAGAGGACCCGTCGGATCAAGAGGGATCAAGAGGACCCGTCGGATCAAGAGGACCCTGTCGAATCGAGAGGACCCGTCGGATCAAGGCCAAGAGGACCCGTCGGATCAAGAGGGATCAAGAGGACCCGTCGGATCAAGAGGACCCCGTCGGATCAAGAGGACCCGTCAGATTAAGAGGACCCCGTCGGATCAAGAGGACCCTTCGGATTAAGAGGATTCAAGAGTACCCGTCGGATCAAGAGGGATCAAGAGGACCCATCGAAACAAGAGAACCTGTCGGATCAAGAGGACCCCGTCGGATCAAGAGGGATCAAGAGGACCCGTCGTACCAAGAGGACCCGTCGGATCAAGAGGACACGTCGGATCAAGAGGACACGTCGGATCAAGAGGACCCGTCGGACCAAGAGGACCCGTCGGACCAAGAGTACCCGTCGGATCAAGAGGACCCGTCGGATCAAGACCAAGAGGACCCGTCGGATCAAGACCAAGAGGACCCGTCGGATCAAGAGGACCCCTTCGGATCAAGAGGAACCCGTCGGTCCAAGAGGACCCGTCGGATCAAGAGGACCCGTCGGATCAAGAGGACCCGTTGGACCAAGAGGACCCGTCGGACCAAGAGGACCCATCGGATCAAGACCAAGAGGACCCGTCGGACCAAGAGGACCCCGTCGGATCAAGACCAAGAGGACCCCGTCGGATCAAGAGGACCCATCGGATCAAGAGGACCCATCGGATCAAGACCAAGAGGAACCGTCGGATCAAGAGGACCCCGTTGGATCAAGAGGAACCGTCGGATCAAGAGGACTTGTCGGATCAAGACAAAGAGGACCTGTCGGATCAAGAGGACCCGTCGGATCAAGAGGACCCCGTCGGATCAAGAGGACCCATCGGATCTAGACCAAGAGGACTCGTCGGATCAAGAGGACCCGTCGTACCAAGAGGACCCGTCGGATCAAGAGAACCCCGTCGGATCAAGAGGACCCGTCAGATCAAGAGGACCCCGTTGGATCAAGAGGACCCGTCGGATCAAGAGGGATCAAGAGGACCCGTCGGATCAAGAGGACCCTGTCGAATCAAGAGGACCCGTCGGATCAAGGCCAAGAGGACCCGTCGGATCAAGAGGGATC
Organism: Pseudophryne corroboree; assembly: GCF_028390025.1. Lineage (NCBI taxonomy): Eukaryota > Metazoa > Chordata > Amphibia > Anura > Myobatrachidae > Pseudophryne > Pseudophryne corroboree. The sequence continues at coordinate 208,523,450 of NC_086444.1, forward strand.
AAGAGGACCCGTCGGATCAAGAGGACCCCGTCGGATCAAGAGGACCCGTCAGATTAAGAGGACCCCGTCGGATCAAGAGGACCCTTCGGATTAAGAGGATTCAAGAGTACCCGTCGGATCAAGAGGGATCAAGAGGACCCGTCGAAACAAGAGAACCTGTCGGATCAAGAGGACCCCGTCGGATCAAGAGGGATCAAGAGGACCCGTCGTACCAAGAGGACCCGTCGGATCAAGAGGACACGTCGGATCAAGAGGACACGTCGGATCAAGAGGACCCGTCGGACCAAGAGGACCCGTCGGACCAAGAGTACCCGTCGGATCAAGAGGACCCGTCGGATCAAGACCAAGAGGACCCGTCGGATCAAGACCAAGAGGACCCGTCGGATCAAGAGGACCCCTTCGGATCAAGAGGAACCCGTCGGACCAAGAGGACCCGTCGGATCAAGAGGACCCGTCGGATCAAGAGGACCCGTTGGACCAAGAGGACCCGTCAGACCAAGAGGACCCATCGGATCAAGACCAAGAGGACCCGTCGGACCAAGAGGACCCCGTCGGATCAAGACCAAGAGGACCCCGTCGGATCAAGAGGACCCATCGGATCAAGAGGACCCATCGGATCAAGACCAAGAGGACCCGTCGGATCAAGAGGACCCCGTTGGATCAAGAGGAACCGTCGGATCAAGAGGACTTGTCGGATCAAGACAAAGAGGACCTGTCGGATCAAGAGGACCCGTCGGATCAAGAGGACCCCGTCGGATCAAGAGGACCCATCGGATCTAGACCAAGAGGACTCGTCGGATCAAGAGGACCCGTCGGATCAAGAGGACCCATCGGATCAAGAAGTCCCGTCGGATCAAGAGGACCCGTCGGATCAAGAGGACCCGTCAGACCAAGAGGACCCGTCGGATCAAGAGGACCCGTCAGATCAAGACCAAGAGTACCTGTCGGATCAAAACAAAGAGGACCAGTCGGATCGAGAGGACCCCCCCGGACCAAGAGGACCCGTCGGATCAAGAGGACCCGTCGGATCAAGAGGACACGTCGGATCAAGACGACCCGTCGGACCAAGAGGACCCGTCGGATCAAGAGGACCCCGTCGGATCAAGAGGGATCAAGAGGACCCGTCGTACCAAGAGGACCCGTCGGATCAAGAGGACCCGTCGGACCAAGAGGACCCGTCGGACCAAGAGTACCCGTCGGATCAAGAGGACCCGTCGGATCAAGACCAAGAGGACCCGTCGGATCAAGACCAAGAGGACCCGTCGGATCAAGAGGACCCCTTCGGATCAAGAGGAACCCGTCGGACCAAGAGGACCCGTCGGTTCAAGAGGACCCGTCGGATCAAGAGGACCCGTTGGACCAAGAGGACCCGTCGGACCAAGAGGACCCATCGGATCAAGACCAAGAGGACCCGTCGGACCAAGAGGACCCCGTCGGATCAAGACCAAGAGGACCCCGTCGGATCAAGAGGACCCATCGGATCAAGAGGACCCATCGGATCAAGACCAAGAGGACCCGTCGGATCAAGAGGACCCCGTTGGATCAAGAGGAACCGTCGGATCAAGAGGACTTGTCGGATCAAGACAAAGAGGACCTGTCGGATCAAGAGGACCCGTCGGATCAAGAGGACCCCGTCGGATCAAGAGGACCCATCGGATCTAGACCAAGAGGACTCGTCGGATCAAGAGGACCCGTCGGATCAAGAGGACCCATCGGATCAAGAAGTCCCGTCGGATCAAGAGGACCCGTCGGATCAAGAGGACCCGTCAGACCAAGAGGACCCGTCGGATCAAGAGGACCCGTCAGATCAAGACCAAGAGTACCTGTCGGATCAAAACAAAGAGGACCAGTCGGATCAAGAGGACCCCGTCGGACCAAGAGGACCCGTCGGATCAAGAGGACCCGTCGGATCAAGAGGACACGTCGGATCAAGACGACCCGTCGGACCAAGAGGACCCGTCGGATCAAGAGGACCCCGTCGGATCAAGAGGACCCCGTCGGATCTAGAGGACCCGTCGGATCAAGAGGACCCGTTGGATCAAGAGGACCCGTCGGATCAAGACCAAGAGGACTCGTCGGATCAAGAGCACCCGTCGGATCAAGAAGACCCGTCAGATCAAGAGGACCCGTCGGTTCAAGACCAAGAGGACCCGTCGGACCAAGAGGACCCGTCTTATCAAGACCAAGAGGACCCGTCGGATCAAGACCAAGAGGACCCGTCGGATCAAGAGTACCCCATCGGATCAAGAGGAAACCCGTCGGATCAAGAGGTATCAAGAGGACCCGTCGGATCAAGAGGACCCGTCGGACCAAGAGTACCCGTCGGATCAAGACCAAGAGGAACCGTCGGATCAAGAGGACCCCGTCGGATCAAGAGGACCCGTCGGACCAGGAGGACCCGTCGGATCAAGACCAAGAGGACCCGTCGGATCAAGAGGACCCGTCGGATCGAGGACCCCGTCGAATCAAGACCAAGAGGACTCGTCGGATCATGAGGACTCGTCGGAACAAGAGGACTCCATCGGATCAAGAGTACTCCGTCGGATCAAGAGGACCCCGTCGGATCAAGAGGACCCCGTCGGACCAAGAGGACCCGTCGGATCAAGAGGACCCGTCGGATCAAGACCAAGAGGACCCGTCAGATAAAGAAAAAGAGGACCCGTCGGTTCAAGAGGACCCCATCGGATCAAGAGGACCCCGTCGGATCAAGAGGACCCCGTCTGACCAAGAGGACCCGTCGAATCAAAACCAAGAGGACCTGTCGGATCAAGACTAAGAGGACCCGTCGAATAAAAACCATGAGGACCCGTCGAATCAAGAGGACCCCGTCGGATCAAGAGGACCCCGTCAGACCAAGAGGACCCGTCGGATCAAGAGGACACGTCGGATCAAGAGGACACGTCGAATCAAGAGGACCTGTCGGACCAAGAGGACCCGTCGGACCAAGAGGACCCGTCGGATCAAGAGGACCCGTCGGATCAAGACCAAGAGGACCCGTCGGATCAAGACCAAGAGGACCCGTCGGATCAAGTGGACCCCTTCGGATCAAGAGGACCCGTCGGATCAAGGCCAAGAGGACCCGTCGGATCAAGGCCAAGAGGACCCGTCTTATCAAGACCAAAAGGACACGTCGGATCAAGAGGAATCCGTCGGGTCAAGAGGACCCCGTTGGATCAAGAGGACCCGTCGTAACCAAGAGGACCCGTCGGATCAAGAGGACCCGTCAGATCAAGACCAAGAGGACCCATCGGATCAAGACCAAGAGGACCCGTCGGATCAAGAGGACCCCGTCGGATCAAGAGGGATCAAGAGGACCCCGTCTGATCAAGAGGACCCCGTCGGATCAAGAGGGATCAAGAGGACCCGTCGGACCAAGAGGACCCGTCGGATAAAGACCAAGAGGACCCGTCGGATCAAGAGGACCCGTCGGACCAAGAGGACCCGTCAGATCAAGAGGACCCGTCAGATCAAGAGGACCCCGTCGGATCAAGAGGACCAAGTCGGTTCAAGAGGACCCGTCGGATCAAGAGGACCCGTCGGATCAAGACCAAAAGGACCCGTCGGATCAAGAGGACCCCGTCAGATCAAGAGGAATCCGTTGGATCAAGAGGGCTCTGTCGGATCAAGAGGACCCCGTCGGATCAAGAGGACCCCGTCGGATCAAGAGGACCCGTCGGACCAATAGGATCCGTCGGATCAAGAGGACTCGTCGGATCAAGAGGACCTCGTCGGATCAAGAGGACCCCGTCGGATCAAGAGGACCCGTCTGATCAAGAGGCCCCGTCGGATCAAGAGGACCCCATCGGATCAAGAGGACCCAGTCGGATCAAGAGGGATAAAGAGGACCCCGTCGGATAGAGAGGACCCATCGGATCAAGACCAAGAGGACCCGTCGGATCAAGGCCAAGAGGACCCGTCGGATCAAGGCCAAGGGGATCCGTCGGATCAAGGCCAAGAGGACCCGTCGGATCAAGACCAAAAGGACCCGTCGGATCAAGAGGAATCCGTCGGATCAAGAGGATCCCGTCGGATCAAGAGGACCCGTCGTACCAAGAGGACCAGTCGGATCAAGAGGACCCGTCGGATCAAGACCAAGAGGACCCGGCGGATCAAGACCAAGAGGACCCGTCGGATCAAGAGGACCCCGTCGGATCAAGAGGACCCGTCGGATCAAGAGGTCCCGTCGGATCAAGAGGACCCCGTCGGATCAAGAGGACCCCGTCGGATCAAGAGGGATCAAGAGGACCCCGTCGGATCAAGAGGACCCCGTCGGATCAATAGGGATCAAGAGGACCCGTCGGATCAAGAGGACCCCGTCGGATCGAGAGGACCCATCGGATCAAGACCAATAGGATCCGTCGGAGCAAGGTAGAGGATCCGTCGGATCAAGCCAAGAGGACCCGTCGGATCTAGACCAAGAGGACCCGTCGGATCAAGACCAAGAGGACCCGTCGGATCAAGAGGACCAGTCAGATCAAGAGGACCCCGTCGGATCAAGAGGACCGGTCGAACCAAGAGGACCCGTCGGATCAGAAGGACCCGTCGGATCAAGACCAAGAGGACCCGTCAGATCAAGACCAAGAGGACCCGTCGGATCAAGAGGACCCCGTCGGATCAAGAGGACCCGTCAGATAAAGAGGACCCGTCGGATCAAGACCAAGAGGACCCATCGGATCAAGACCAAAAGGTCCCGTCGGATCAAGAGGACCCCGTCAGATCAAGAGGAATCCGTTGGATCAAGAGGACTCTGTCGGATCAAGAGAACCCCGTCGGATCAAGAGGACCCATCGGATCAAGAGGACCCGTCGGAACAAGAGGACCCGTCGGACCAAGAGGACCCGTCGGATCAAGAGGACCCGTCGGATCAAGACCAAGAGGACCCGTCGGATCAAGACCAAGAGGACCCCGTCGGATCAAGAGGACCCGTTAGATCAAGAGGACCCCGTCGGATCAAGAGGACCCCGTCGGATCAAGAGGACCCGTCGGATCAAGAGTATCCCGTCGGATCAAGACCGAGAGGACCCGTCGGATAAAGACCAAGAGGACCAGTCGGATCAAGAAGACCCCGTCGGATCAAGAGGACCCGTCGGATCAAGAGGGATCAAGAGGACCCCGTCGGATCAAGAGGACCCCGTCGGATCAAGAGGGATCAAGAGGACCCATCGGATCAAGAGGACCCCGTCGGATCGAGAGGACCCATCGGATCAAGACCAAGAGGACCCGTTGGATCAAGGCCAAGAGGACCCATCGGATCAAGGCCAAGAGGACCCGTCAGATCAAGGCCAAGAGGACCCGTCGGATCAAGACCAAGAGGACCCGTCGGATCAAGAGGACCCCGTCGGATCAAGAGGACCCGTCGGACCAAGAGAACCCGTCGGATCAAGAGGACCCATCGGATCAAGACCAAGAGAACCCGTCGGATCAAGACCAAAAGGACCCATCGGATCAAGAGGACCCCGCCAGATCAAGAGGACTCCGTCGGATCAAGAGGAATCCGTTGGATCAAGAGGACTCGTCGGATCAAGAGGACCCGTCGTACCAAGAGGACCCGTCGGATCAAGAGAACCCCGTCGGATCAAGAGGACCCGTCAGATCAAGAGGACCCCGTCGGATCAAGAGGACCCGTCGGATCAAGAGGGATCAAGAGGACCCGTCAGATCAAGAGGACCCTGTCGAATCGAGAGGACCCGTCGGATCAAGGCCAAGAGGACCCGTCGGATCAAGAGGGATCAAGAGGACCCGTCGGATCAAGAGGACCCCGTCGGATCAAGAGGACCCGTCAGATTAAGAGGACCCCGTCGGATCAAGAGGACCCTTCGGATTAAGAGGGATCAAGAGGACCCGTCGGATCAAGAGGGATCAAGAGGACCCGTCGGATCAAGAGGGATCAAGAGAACACCGTCGGATCAAGAGGGATCAAGAGGACCCGTCGGATCAAGAGGACCCCATCGGATCAAGAGGAACCGTCGGATCAAGACTAAGAGGACCCGTCGGATCAAGACCAAGAGGACCCGTCGGATCAAGGCCAAGAGGACCCGTCGGATCAAGACCAAGAGGACCCGTCGGATCAAGAGGACCCCGTCGGATCAAGAGGACCCCGTCGGATCAAGAGGACTCCGTCGGATCAAGAGGACTCCGTCAGATCAAGAGGACTCCGTCGGATCAAGAGGACCCCGTCGGATCAAGAGGACCAAGAGTACCCGTCGGATCAAGAGGACCAGTCGGATCAAGACCAAGAGGACCCGTCGGATTTAGCCCACGAGGACCCGTCATATCAAGAGGACCCCGTCGGATCAAGAGGACCCCGTCGGATCAAAAGGACCCTGTCGGAACAAGAGGACCCCGTCGGAACAAGAGGACCCCTTCGGATCAAGAGGACCCCGTCGGAGCAAGAGGACCCTGTCGGATCAAGAGGACACCGTCGGATCAAGAGGACACCGTCAGATCAAGAGGATACCCTCGGATCGAGAGGACCCCGTCGGATCAAGAGGACCCGTCAGATCAAGAGGACCCGTCGGATCAAGAGGACCCCGTCGGATCAAGAGGGATCAAGAGGACCCCGTCTGATCAAGAGGGATCAAGAGGACCCCGACGGATCAAGAGGACCCCGTCGGATCAAAAGGGATCAAGAGGACCCGTCGAATTAAGAGGACCCCGTCGGATCGATAGGACCCATCGGATCAAGACCAAGAGGACCCGTCGGATCAAGGCCAAGAGGACCCGTCAGATCAAGGCCAAGAGGACCCGTCGGATCAAGGCCAAGAGGACCCGTCGGATCAAGAGGACCCCGTCGGATCAAGAGGACCCGTCAGATCAAGAGGACCCCGTCGGATCAAGAGGACCCTTCGGATCAAGAGGGATCAAGAGGACCCGTCGGATCAAGAGAACACTTCGGATCAAGAGGGATCAAGAGGACCCGTCGGATCAAGAGGACCTGTCGGATCAAGAGGACCCCGTCAGATCAAGAGGGATCAAGAGGACCCAGTCGGATCAAGAGGGATCAAGAGGACACCGTCGGATCAAGAGGCATCAAGAGGACCCGTCGAATCAAGAGGACCCCATCGGATCAAGAGGACCCGTCGGATCAAGACCAAAAGGACCCGTCGGATCAAGAGGACCCCGTCAGATCAAGAGGGATCAAGAGGACCCGTCGGATCAAGAGGACCCCGTCGGATCAAGAGGACCCGTCAGATCAAGAGGACCCCGTCGGATCAAGAGGACCCTTCGGATCAAGAGGGATCAAGAGGACCCGTCGGATCAAGAGAACACTTCGGATCAAGAGGGATCAAGAGGACCCGTCGGATCAAGAGGACCTGTCGGATCAAGAGGACCCCGTCAGATCAAGAGGGATCAAGAGGACCCCATCGGATCAAGAGGGATCAAGAGGACACCGTCGGATCAAGAGGCATCAAGAGGACCCGTCGAATCAAGAGGACCCCATCGGATCAAGAGGACCCGTCGGATCAAGACCAAAAGGACCCGTCGGATCAAGAGGACCCGTCGGATCAAGAGGACCCGTCGGATCAAGACCAAGAGGACCCGTCGGATCAAGGCCAAGAGGACCCGTCGGATCAAGACCAAGAGGACCCGTCGGATCAAGAGGACCCCGTCGGATCAAGAGGGATCAAGAGGACCCCGTCTGATCAAGAGGGAACAAGAGGACCCAGACGGATCAAGAGGACCCCGTCGGATCAAGAGGGATCAAGAGGACCCGTCGGATCAAGAGGACCCCGTCGGATCGAGAGGACCCCGTCGGATCGAGAGGACCCATCGGATCAAGACCAAGAGGACACGTCGGATCAAGGCCAAGAGGACCCGTCAGATCAAGGCCAAGAGGACCCGTCGGATCAAGAGGACCCCGTCGGATCAAGAGGACCCGTCAGATCAAGAGGACCCCGTCAGATCAAGAGGACCCGTCGGACCAAGAGGACCCGTCGGATCAAGAGGACCCATCGGATCAAGACCAAGAGGACCCGTCGGATCAAGACCAAAAGGACCCATCGGATCAAGAGGACCCCGTCAGATCAAGAGGACTCCGTCGGATCAAGAGGAATCCGTTGGATCAAGAGGACTCGTCGGATCAAGAGGACCCGTCGTACCAAGAGGACCCGTCGGATCAAGAGGACCCCGTCGGATCAAGAGGACCCATCAGATCTAGAGGGATCAAGAGGACCCGTCGGATCAAGAGGACCCCGTCGGATCGAGAGGACCAGTCGGATCAAGGCCAAGAGGACCCGTCGGATCAAGAGGGATCAAGAGGACCCGTCGGATCAAGAGGACCCCGTCGGATCAAGAGGACCCATCAGATCAAGAGGACCACGTCGCATCAAGAGGACCCTTCGGATCAAGAGGGATCAAGAGGACCCGTCGGATCAAGAGAACCCTTCGGATCAAGAGGGATCAAGAGGACCCGTCGGATCAAGAGGACCTGTCGGATCAAGAGGACCCCGTCAGATCAAGAGGGATCAAGAGGACCCCGTCGGATCAAGAGGGATCAAGAGGACACCGTCGGATCAAGAGGGATCAAGAGGACCCGTCGAATCAAGAGGACCCCATCGGATCAAGAGGACCCGTCGGATCAAGACCAAAAGGACCCGTCGGATCAAGAGGACCCGTCGGATCAAGAGGACCCGTCGGATCAATACCAAGAGGACCCGTCGGATCAAGGCCAAGAGGACCCGTCGGATCAAGACCAAGAGGACCCGTCGGATCAAGAGGACGCCGTCGGATCAAGAGTACCCCGTCGGATCAAGAGGACTCCGTCGGATCAAGAGGACTCCGTCAGATCAAGAGGACTCCGTCGGATCAAGAGGACCCCGTCGGATCAAGAGGACCAAGAGGACCCGTCGGATCAAGACCAAAAGGACCCGTCGGATCAAGAGGAATCCGTCGGATCAAGAGGACCCCGTCGGATCAAGAGGACCCGTCGTACCAAGAGGACCCGTCGGATCAAGAGGACCCGTTGGATCAAGACCAAGAGGACCCGGCGGATCAAGACCAAGAGGACCCGGCGGATCAAGAGGACCCCGTCGGATCAAGAGGACCCGTCGGATCAAGAGGACCCGTCGGATCAAGAGGACCCCGTCGGATCAAGAGGACCCCGTCGGATCAAGAGGGATCAAGAGGACCCCGTCGGATCAAGAGGACCCCGTCGGATCAATAGGGATCAAGAGGACCCGTCGGATCAAGAGGACCCCGTCGGATCGAGAGGACCCATCGGATCAAGACCAATAGGATCCGTCGGAGCAAGGTAAAGAGGATCCGTCGGATCAAGCCAAGAGGACCCGTCGGATCTAGACCAAGAGGACCCGTCGGATCAAGACCAAGAGGACCCGTCGGATCAAGAGGACCAGTCAGATCAAGAGGACCCCGTCGGATCAAGAGGACCGGTCGGACCAAGAGGACCCGTCGGATCAGAAGGACCCGTCGGATCAAGACCAAGAGGACCCGTCAGATCAAGACCAAGAGGACCCGTCGGATCAAGAGGACCCCGTCGGATCAAGAGGACCCGTCAGATAAAGAGGACCCGTCGGATCAAGACCAAGAGGACCCGTCGGATCAAGACCAAAAGGTCCCGTCGGATCAAGAGGACCCCGTCAGATCAAGAGGAATCCGTTGGATCAAGAGGACTCTGTCGGATCAAGAGAACCCCGTCGGATCAAGAGGACCCATCGGATCAAGAGGACCCGTCGGAACAAGAGGACCCGTCGGACCAAGAGGACCCGTCGGATCAAGAGGACCCGTCGGATCAAGACCAAGAGGACCCGTCGGATCAAGACCAAGAGGACCCCGTCGGATCAAGAGGACCCGTTAGATCAAGAGGACCCCGTCAGATCAAGAGGACCCCGTCGGATCAAGAGGACCCGTCGGATCAAGAGTATCCCGTCGGATCAAGACCGAGAGGACCCGTCGGATAAAGACCAAGAGGACCCGTCGGATCAAGAGGACCCCGTCGGATCAAGAGGACCCGTCGGATCAAGAGGACCCCGTCGGATCAAGAGTGATCAAGAGGACCCCGTCGGATCAAGAGGGATCAAGAGGACCCATCGGATCAAGAGGACCCCGTCGGATCGAGAGGACCCATCGGATCAAGACCAAGAGGACCCGTTGGATCAAGGCCAAGAGGACCCATCGGATCAAGGCCAAGAGGACCCGTCAGATCAAGGCCAAGAGGACCCGTCGGATCAAGACCAAGAGGACCCGTCGGATCAAGAGGACCCCGTCGGATCAAGAGGACCCGTCGGATCAAGAGGACCCCGTCGGATCAAGAGGACCCGTCGGACCAAGAGAACCCGTCGGATCAAGAGGACCCATCGGATCAAGACCAAGAGAACCCGTCGGATCAAGACCAAAAGGACCCATCGGATCAAGAGGACCCCGTCAGATCAAGAGGACTCCGTCGGATCAAGAGGACCCGGTCGGATCGAGAGGACCAGTCGGATCAAGGCCAAGAGGACCCGTCGGATCAAGAGGGATCAAGAGGACCCGTCGGATCAAGAGGACCCCGTCGGATCAAGAGGACCCATCAGATCAAGAGGACCACGTCGCATCAAGAGGACCCTTCGGATCAAGAGGGATCAAGAGGACCCGTCGGATCAAGAGAACCCTTCGGATCAAGAGGGATCAAGAGGACCCGTCGGATCAAGAGGACCTGTCGGATCAAGAGGACCCCGTCAGATCAAGAGGGATCAAGAGGACCCCGTCAGATCAAGAGGGATCAAGAGGACACCGTCGGATCAAGAGGGATCAAGAGGACCCGTCGAATCAAGAGGACCCCATCGGATCAAGAGGACCCGTCGGATCAAGACCAAAAGGACCCGTCGGATCAAGAGGACCCGTCGGATCAAGAGGACCCGTCGGATCAATACCAAGAGGACCCGTCGGATCAAGGCCAAGAGGACCCGTCGGATCAAGACCAAGAGGACCCGTCGGATCAAGAGGATCCCGTCGGATCAAGAGTACCCCGTCGGATCAAGAGGACTCCGTCGGATCAAGAGGACTCCGTCAGATCAAGAGGACTCCGTCGGATCAAGAGGACCCCGTCGGATCAAGAGGACCAAGAGGACCCGTCGGATCAAGACCAAAAGGACCCGTCGGATCAAGAGGAATCCGTCGGATCAAGAGGACCCCGTCGGATCAAGAGGACCCGTCGTACCAAGAGGACCCGTCGGATCAAGAGGACCCGTTGGATCAAGACCAAGAGGACCCGGCGGATCAAGACCAAGAGGACCCGGCGGATCAAGAGGACCCCGTCGGATCAAGAGGACCCGTCGGATCAAGAGGACCCGTCGGATCAAGAGGACCCCGTCGGATCAAGAGGACCCCGTCGGATCAAGAGGGATCAAGAGGACCCCGTCGGATCAAGAGGACCCCGTCGGATCAATAGGGATCAAGAGGACCCGTCGGATCAAGAGGACCCCGTCGGATCGAGAGGACCCATCGGATCAAGACCAATAGGATCCGTCGGAGCAAGGTAAAGAGGATCCGTCGGATCAAGCCAAGAGGACCCGTCGGATCTAGACCAAGAGGACCCGTCGGATCAAGACCAAGAGGACCCGTCGGATCAAGAGGACCAGTCAGATCAAGAGGACCCCGTCGGATCAAGAGGACCGGTCGGACCAAGAGGACCCGTCGGATCAGAAGGACCCGTCGGATCAAGACCAAGAGGACCCGTCAGATCAAGACCAAGAGGACCCGTCGGATCAAGAGGACCCCGTCGGATCAAGAGGACCCGTCAGATAAAGAGGACCCGTCGGATCAAGACCAAGAGGACCCGTCGGATCAAGACCAAAAGGTCCCGTCGGATCAAGAGGACCCCGTCAGATCAAGAGGAATCCGTTGGATCAAGAGGACTCTGTCGGATCAAGAGAACCCCGTCGGATCAAGAGGACCCATCGGATCAAGAGGACCCGTCGGAACAAGAGGACCCGTCGGACCAAGAGGACCCGTCGGATCAAGAGGACCCGTCGGATCAAGACCAAGAGGACCCGTCGGATCAAGACCAAGAGGACCCCGTCGGATCAAGAGGACCCGTTAGATCAAGAGGACCCCGTCAGATCAAGAGGACCCCGTCGGATCAAGAGGACCCGTCGGATCAAGAGTATCCCGTCGGATCAAGACCGAGAGGACCCGTCGGATAAAGACCAAGAGGACCCGTCGGATCAAGAGGACCCCGTCGGATCAAGAGGACCCGTCGGATCAAGAGGACCCCGTCGGATCAAGAGTGATCAAGAGGACCCCATCGGATCAAGAGGGATCAAGAGGACCCATCGGATCAAGAGGACCCCGTCGGATCGAGAGGACCCATCGGATCAAGACCAAGAGGACCCGTTGGATCAAGGCCAAGAGGAACCATCGGATCAAGGCCAAGAGGACCCGTCAGATCAAGGCCAAGAGGACCCGTCGGATCAAGACCAAGAGGACCCGTCGGATCAAGAGGACCCCGTCGGATCAAGAGGACCCGTCGGATCAAGAGGACCCCGTCGGATCAAGAGGACCCGTCGGACCAAGAGAACCCGTCGGATCAAGAGGACCCATCGGATCAAGACCAAGAGAACCCGTCGGATCAAGACCAAAAGGACCCATCGGATCAAGAGGACCCCGTCAGATCAAGAGGACTCCGTCGGATCCAGCGGAATCCGTTGGATCAAGAGGACTCGTCGGATCAAGAGGACCCGTCGTACCAAGAGGACCCGTCGGATCAAGAGAACCCCGTCGGATCAAGAGGACCCGTCAGATTAAGAGGACCCCGTCGGATCAAGAGGACCCGTCGGATCAAGAGGGATCAAGAGGACCCGTCGGATCAAGAGGACCCTGTCGAATCGAGAGGACCCGTCGGATCAAGGCCAAGAGGACCCGTCGGATCAAGAGGGATCAAGAGGACCCGTCGGATCAAGAGGACCCCGTCGGATCAAGAGGACCCGTCAGATTAAGAGGACCCCGTCGGATCAAGAGGACCCTTCGGATTAAGAGGAATCAAGAGGACCCGTCGGATCAAGAGGGATCAAGAGGACCCGTCGGATCAAGAGGACCTGTCGGATCAAGAGGACCTGTCGGATCAAGAGGGATCAAGAGGACCCCGTCGGATCAAGAGGGATCAAGAGGACACCGTCGGATCAAGAGGGATCAAGAGGACCCGTCGGATCAAGAGGACCCCATCGGATCAAGAGGAACCGTCGGATCAAAACCAAGAGGACCCGTCGGATCAAGACCAAGAGGTCCCGTCGGATCAAGGCCAAGAGGACCCGTCGGATCAAGACCAAGAGGACCCGTCGGATCAAGAGGACCCCGTCGGATCAAGAGGACCCCGTCGGATCAAGAGGACCCCGTCGGATCAAGAGGACTCCGTCAGATCAAGAGGACTCCGTCGGATCAAGAGGACCCCGTCAGATCAAGAGGACCAAGAGTACCCGTCGGATCAAGAGGACCAGTCGGATCAAGACCAAGAGGACCCGTCGGATCGAGCCCACGAGGACGCGTCAGATCAAGAGGACCCCGTCGGATCAAGAGGACCCCGTCGGATCAAAAGGACCCCGTCGGAACAAGAGGACCCCGTCGGAACAAGAGGACCCCTTCGGATCAAGAGGACCCCGTCGGAGCAAGAGGACCCTGTCGGATCAAGAGGACACGGTCGGATCAAGAGGACACCGTCAGATCAAGAGGATACCCTCGGATCGAGAGGACCCCGTCGGATCAAGAGGACCCGTCAGATCAAGAGGACCCGTCGGATCAAGAGGACCCCGTCGGATCAAGAGGGATCAAGAGGACCCCGTCTGATCAAGAGGGATCAAGAGGACCCCGACGGTTCAAGAGGACCCCGTCGGATCAAAAGGGATCAAGAGGACCCGTCGAATTAAGAGGACCCCGTCGGATCGATAGGACCCATCGGATCAAGACCAAGAGGACCCGTCGGATCAAGGCCAAGAGGACCCGTCAGATCAAGGCCAAGAGGACCCGTCGGATCAAGGCCAAGAGGACCCGTCGGATCAAGACCAAGAGGACCCGTCGGATCAAGAGGACCCCGTCGGATCAAGAGGACCCGTCAGATCAAGAGGACCCCGTCGGATCAAGAGGACCCGTCGGATCAAGAGGACTCGTCGGATCAAGAGGACCCGTCGTACCAAGAGGACCCGTCGGATCAAGAGAACCCCGTCGGATCAAGAGGACCCGTCAGATTAAGAGGACCCCGTCGGATCAAGAGGACCCGTCGGATCAAGAGGGATCAAGAGGACCCGTCGGATCAAGAGGACCCTGTCGAATCGAGAGGACCCGTCGGATCAAGGCCAAGAGGACCCGTCGGATCAAGAGGGATCAAGAGGACCCGTCGGATCAAGAGGACCCCGTCGGATCAAGAGGACCCGTCGGATCAAGAGGACTCGTCGGATCAAGAGGACCCGTCGTACCAAGAGGACCCGTCGGATCAAGAGAACCCCGTCGGATCAAGAGGACCCGTCAGATTAAGAGGACCCCGTCGGATCAAGAGGACCCGTCGGATCAAGAGGGATCAAGAGGACCCGTCGGATCAAGAGGACCCTGTCGAATCGAGAGGACCCGTCGGATCAAGGCCAAGAGGACCCGTCGGATCAAGAGGGATCAAGAGGACCCGTCGGATCAAGAGGACCCCGTCGGATCAAGAGGACCCGTCAGATTAAGAGGACCCCGTCGGATCAAGAGGACCCTTCGGATTAAGAGGGATCAAGAGGACCCGTCGGATCAAGAGGGATCAAGAGGACCCGTCGGATCAAGAGGACCTGTCGGATCAAGAGGACCTGTCGGATCAAGAGGGATCAAGAGGACCCCGTCGGATCAAGAGGGATCAAGAGGACACCGTCGGATCAAGAGGGATCAAGAGGACCCGTCGGATCAAGTGGACCCCATCGGATCAAGAGGAACCGTCGGATCAAGACCAAGAGGACCCGTCGGATCAAGACCAAGAGGACCCGTCGGATCAAGGCCAAGAGGACCCGTAGGATCAAGACCAAGAGGACCCGTCGGATCAAGAGGACCCCGTCGGATCAAGAGGACCCCGTCGGATCAAGAGGACCCCGTCGGATCAAGAGGACTCCGTCAGATCAAGAGGACTCCGTCGGATCAAGAGGACCCCGTCAGATCAAGAGGACCAAGAGTACCCGTCGGATCAAGAGGACCAGTCGGATCAAGACCAAGAGGACCCGTCGGATCGAGCCCACGAGGACCCGTCAGATCAAGAGGACCCCGTCGGATCAAGAGGACCCCGTCGGATCAAAAGGACCCCGTCGGAACAAGAGGACCCCGTCGGAACAAGAGGACCCCTTCGGATCAAGAGGACCCCGTCGGAGCAAGAGGACCCTGTCGGATCAAGAGGACACGGTCGGATCAAGAGGACACCGTCAGATCAAGAGGATACCCTCGGATCGAGAGGACCCCGTCGGATCAAGAGGACCCGTCAGATCAAGAGGACCCGTCGGATCAAGAGGACCCCGTCGGATCAAGAGGGATCAAGAGGACCCGGTCTGATCAAGAGGGATCAAGAGGACCCCGACGGATCAAGAGGACCCCGTCGGATCAAAAGGGATCAAGAGGACCCGTCGAATTAAGAGGACCCCGTCGGATCGATAGGACCCATCGGATCAAGACCAAGAGGACCCGTCGGATCAAGGCCAAGAGGACCCGTCAGATCAAGGCCAAGAGGACCCGTCGGATCAAGGCCAAGAGGACCCGTCGGATCAAGACCAAGAGGACCCGTCGGATCAAGAGGACCCCGTCGGATCAAGAGGACCCGTCAGATCAAGAGGACCCCGTCGGATCAATAGGACCCGTCGGACCAAGAGGACCCGTCGGATCAAGAGGACCCATCGGATCAAAACCAAGAGGACCCGTCGGATCAAGACCAAAAGGACCCATAGGATCAAGAGGACCCCGTCAGATCAAGAGGACTCCGTCGGATCAAGAGGAATCCGTTGGATCAAGAGAACTCGTCGGATCAAGAGGACCCATTGTACCAAGAGGACCCGTCGGATCAAGAGGACCCCGTCGGATCAAGAGGACCCGTCAGATCAAGAGGGATCAAGAGGACCCGTCGGATCAAGAGGACCCCGTCGGATCGAGAGGACCCATCGGATCAAGAGGACCCCGTCAGATCAAGAGGACTCCGTCGGATCCAGCGGAATCCGTTGGATCAAGAGGACTCGTCGGATCAAGAGGACCCGTCGTACCAAGAGGACCCGTCGGATCAAGAGAACCCCGTCGGATCAAGAGGACCCGTCAGATTAAGAGGACCCCGTCGGATCAAGAGGACCCGTCGGATCAAGAGGGATCAAGAGGACCCGTCGGATCAAGAGGACCCTGTCGAATCGAGAGGACCCGTCGGATCAAGGCCAAGAGGTCCCGTCGGATCAAGAGGGATCAAGAGGACCCGTCGGATCAAGAGGACCCCGTCGGATCAAGAGGACCCGTCAGATTAAGAGGACCCCGTCGGATCAAGAGGACCCTTCGGATTAAGAGGGATCAAGAGGACCCGTCGGATCAAGAGGGATCAAGAGGACCCGTCGGATCAAGAGGACCTGTCGGATCAAGAGGGATCAAGAGGACCCCGTCGGATCAAGAGGGATCAAGAGGACACCGTCGGATCAAGAGGGATCAAGAGGACCCGTCGGATCAAGAGGACCCCATCGGATCAAGAGGAACCGTCGGATCAAGACCAAGAGGACCCATCGGATCAAGACCAAGAGGACCCGTCGGATCAAGGCCAAGAGGACCCGTCGGATCAAGACCAAGAGGACCCGTCGGATCAAGAGGACCCCGTCGGATCAAGAGGACCCCGTCGGATCAAGAGGACCCCGTCAGATCAAGAGGACTCCGTCAGATCAAGAGGACTCCGTCGGATCAAGAGGACCCCGTCAGATCAAGAGGACCAAGAGTACCCGTCGGATCAAGAGGACCAGTCGGATCAAGACCAAGAGGACCCGTCGGATCGAGCCCACGAGGACCCGTCAGATCAAGAGGACCCCGTCGGATCAAGAGGACCCCGTCGGATCAAAAGGACCCCGTCGGAACAAGAGGACCCCGTCGGAACAAGAGGACCCCTTCGGATCAAGAGGACCCCGTCGGAGCAAGAGGACCCTGTCGGATCAAGAGGACACGGTCGGATCAAGAGGACACCGTCAGATCAAGAGGATACCCTCGGATCGAGAGGACCCCGTCGGATCAAGAGGACCCGCCAGATCAAGAGGACCCGTCGGATCAAGAGGACCCCGTCGGATCAAGAGGACCCCGTCGGATCAAGAGGGATCAAGAGGACCCCGTCTGATCAAGAGGGATCAAGAGGACCCCGACGGATCAAGAGGACCCCGTCGGATCAAAAGGGATCAAGAGGACCCGTCGAATTAAGAGGACCCCGTCGGATCGATAGGACCCATCGGATCAAGACCAAGAGGACCCGTCGGATCAAGGCCAAGAGGACCCGTCAGATCAAGGCCAAGAGGACCCGTCGGATCAAGGCCAAGAGGACCCGTCGGATCAAGACCAAGAGGACCCGTCGGATCAAGAGGACCCCGTCGGATCAAGAGGACCCGTCAGATCAAGAGGACCCCGTCGGATCAAGAGGACCCGTCGGACCAAGAGGACCCGTCGGATCAAGAGGACCCATCGGATCAAAACCAAGAGGACCCGTCGGATCAAGATCAAAAGGACCCATAGGATCAAGAGGACCCCGTCAGATCAAGAGGACTCCGTCGGATCAAGAGGAATCCGTTGGATCAAGAGAACTCGTCGGATCAAGAGGACCCATCGTACCAAGAGGACCCGTCGGATCAAGAGGACCCCGTCGGATCAAGAGGACCCGTCAGATCAAGAGGGATCAAGAGGACCCGTCGGATCAAGAGGACCCCGTCGGATCGAGAGGACCCGTCGGATCAAGGCCAAGAGGACCCGTCGGATCAAGAGGGATCAAGAGGACCCGTCGGATCAAGAGGACCCCGTCAGATCAAGAGGACCCGTCAGATCAAGAGGACCCCGTCGGATCAAGAGGACCCTTCGGATCAAGAGGGATCAAGAGGACACGTCGGATCAAGAGAACACTTCGGATCAAGAGGGATCAAGAGGACCCGTCGGATCAAGAGGACCCCGTCGGATCGATAGGACCCATCGGATCAAGACCAAGAGGACCCGTCGGATCAAGGCCAAGAGGACCCGTCAGATCAAGGCCAAGAGGACCCGTCGGATCAAGACCAAGAGGACCCGTCGGATCAAGAGGACCCCGTCGGATCAAGAGGACCCGTCAGATCAAGAGGACCCCGTCGGATCAATAGGACCCGTCGGACCAAGAGGACCCGTCGGATCAAGAGGACCCATCGGATCAAAACCAAGAGGACCCGTCGGATCAAGACCAAAAGGACCCATAGGATCAAGAGGACCCCGTCAGATCAAGAGGACTCCGTCGGATCAAGAGGAATCCGTTGGATCAAGAGAACTCGTCGGATCAAGAGGACCCATCGTACCAAGAGGACCCGTCGGATCAAGAGGACCCCGTCGGATCAAGAGGACCCGTCAGATCAAGAGGGATCAAGAGGACCCGTCGGATCAAGAGGACCCCGTCGGATCGAGAGGACCCATCGGATCAAGAGGACCCCGTCAGATCAAGAGGACTCCGTCGGATCCAGCGGAATCCGTTGGATCAAGAGGACTCGTCGGATCAAGAGGACCCGTCGTACCAAGAGGACCCGTCGGATCAAGAGAACCCCGTCGGATCAAGAGGACCCGTCAGATTAAGAGGACCCCGTCGGATCAAGAGGACCCGTCGGATCAAGAGGGATCAAGAGGACCCGTCGGATCAAGAGGACCCTGTCGAATCGAGAGGACCCGTCGGATCAAGGCCAAGAGGTCCCGTCGGATCAAGAGGGATCAAGAGGACCCGTCGGATCAAGAGGACCCCGTCGGATCAAGAGGACCCGTCAGATTAAGAGGACCCCGTCGGATCAAGAGGACCCTTCGGATTAAGAGGGATCAAGAGGACCCGTCGGATCAAGAGGGATCAAGAGGACCCGTCGGATCAAGAGGACCTGTCGGATCAAGAGGGATCAAGAGGACCCCGTCGGATCAAGAGGGATCAAGAGGACACCGTCGGATCAAGAGGGATCAAGAGGACCCGTCGGATCAAGAGGACCCCATCGGATCAAGAGGAACCGTCGGATCAAGACCAAGAGGACCCGTCGGATCAAGACCAAGAGGACCCGTCGGATCAAGGCCAAGAGGACCCGTCGGATCAAGACCAAGAGGACCCGTCGGATCAAGAGGACCCCGTCGGATCAAGAGGACCCCGTCGGATCAAGAGGACCCCGTCAGATCAAGAGGACTCCGTCAGATCAAGAGGACTCCGTCGGATCAAGAGGACCCCGTCAGATCAAGAGGACCAAGAGTACCCGTCGGATCAAGAGGACCAGTCGGATCAAGACCAAGAGGACCCGTCGGATCGAGCCCACGAGGACCCGTCAGATCAAGAGGACCCCGTCGGATCAAGAGGACCCCGTCGGATCAAAAGGACCCCGTCGGAACAAGAGGACCCCGTCGGAACAAGAGGACCCCTTCGGATCAAGAGGACCCCGTCGGAGCAAGAGGACCCTGTCGGATCAAGAGGACACGGTCGGATCAAGAGGACACCGTCAGATCAAGAGGATACCCTCGGATCGAGAGGACCCCGTCGGATCAAGAGGACCCGTCAGATCAAGAGGACCCGTCGGATCAAGAGGACCCCGTCGGATCAAGAGGGATCAAGAGGACCCCGTCTGATCAAGAGGGATCAAGAGGACCCCGACGGATCAAGAGGACCCCGTCGGATCAAAAGGGATCAAGAGGACCCGTCGAATTAAGAGGACCCCGTCGGATCGATAGGACCCATCGGATCAAGACCAAGAGGACCCATCGGATCAAGGCCAAGAGGACCCGTCAGATCAAGGCCAAGAGGACCCGTCGGATCAAGGCCAAGAGGACCCGTCGGATCAAGACCAAGAGGACCCGTCGGATCAAGAGGACCCCGTCGGATCAAGAGGACCCGTCAGATCAAGAGGACCCCGTCGGATCAAGAGGACCCGTCGGACCAAGAGGACCCGTCGGATCAAGAGGACCCATCGGATCAAAACCAAGAGGACCCGTCGGATCAAGATCAAAAGGACCCATAGGATCAAGAGGACCCCGTCAGATCAAGAGGACTCCGTCGGATCAAGAGGAATCCGTTGGATCAAGAGAACTCGTCGGATCAAGAGGACCCATCGTACCAAGAGGACCCGTCGGATCAAGAGGACCCCGTCGGATCAAGAGGACCCGTCAGATCAAGAGGGATCAAGAGGACCCGTCGGATCAAGAGGACCCCGTCGGATCGAGAGGACCCGTCGGATCAAGGCCAAGAGGACCCGTCGGATCAAGAGGGATCAAGAGGACCCGTCGGATCAAGAGGACCCCGTCAGATCAAGAGGACCCGTCAGATCAAGAGGACCCCGTCGGATCAAGAGGACCCTTCGGATCAAGAGGGATCAAGAGGACACGTCGGATCAAGAGAACACTTCGGATCAAGAGGGATCAAGAGGACCCGTCGGATCAAGAGGACCTGTCGGATCAAGAGGACCCCGTCAGATCAAGAGGGATCAAGAGGACCCCGTCGGATCAAGAGGGATCAAGAGGACACCGTCGGATCAAGAGGCATCAAGAGGACCCGTCGAATCAAGAGGACCCCATCGGATCAAGAGGACCCGTCGGATCAAGACCAAAAGGACCCGTCGGATCAAGAGGACCCGTTGGATCAAGAGGACCTGTAGGATCAAGACCAAGAGGACCCGTCGGATCAAGGCCAAGAGGACCCGTCGGATCAAGACCAAGAGGACCCGTCGGATCAAGAGGACCCCGTCGGATCAAGAGGGATCAAGAGGACCCCGTCTGATCAAGAGGGAACAAGAGATCAAGAGGACCCCGTCGGATCAAGAGGACCGGTCGGACCAAGAGGACCCGTCGGATCAGAAGGACCCGTCGGATCAAGACCAAGAGGACCCGTCAGATCAAGACCAAGAGGACCCGTCGGATCAAGAGGACCCCGTCGGATCAAGAGGACCCGTCAGATAAAGAGGACCCGTCGGATCAAGACCAAGAGGACCCGTCGGATCAAGACCAAAAGGTCCCGTCGGATCAAGAGGACCCCGTCAGATCAAGAGGAATCCGTTGGATCAAGAGGACTCTGTCGGATCAAGAGAACCCCGTCGGATCAAGAGGACCCATCGGATCAAGAGGACCCGTCGGAACAAGAGGACCCGTCGGACCAAGAGGACCCGTCGGATCAAGAGGACCCGTCGGATCAAGACCAAGAGGACCCGTCGGATCAAGACCAAGAGGACCCCGTCGGATCAAGAGGACCCGTTAGATCAAGAGGACCCCGTCAGATCAAGAGGACCCCGTCGGATCAAGAGGACCCGTCGGATCAAGAGTATCCCGTCGGATCAAGACCGAGAGGACCCGTCGGATAAAGACCAAGAGGACCCGTCGGATCAAGAGGACCCCGTCGGATCAAGAGGACCCGTCGGATCAAGAGGACCCCGTCGGATCAAGAGTGATCAAGAGGACCCCATCGGATCAAGAGGGATCAAGAGGACCCATCGGATCAAGAGGACCCCGTCGGATCGAGAGGACCCATCGGATCAAGACCAAGAGGACCCGTTGGATCAAGGCCAAGAGGACCCATCGGATCAAGGCCAAGAGGACCCGTCAGATCAAGGCCAAGAGGACCCGTCGGATCAAGACCAAGAGGACCCGTCGGATCAAGAGGACCCCGTCGGATCAAGAGGACCCGTCGGATCAAGAGGACCCCGTCGGATCAAGAGGACCCGTCGGACCAAGAGAACCCGTCGGATCAAGAGGACCCATCGGATCAAGACCAAGAGAACCCGTCGGATCAAGACCAAAAGGACCCATCGGATCAAGAGGACCCCGTCAGATCAAGAGGACTCCGTCGGATCCAGCGGAATCCGTTGGATCAAGAGGACTCGTCGGATCAAGAGGACCCGTCGTACCAAGAGGACCCGTCGGATCAAGAGAACCCCGTCGGATCAAGAGGACCCGTCAGATTAAGAGGACCCCGTCGGATCAAGAGGACCCGTCGGATCAAGAGGGATCAAGAGGACCCGTCGGATCAAGAGGACCCTGTCGAATCGAGAGGACCCGTCGGATCAAGGCCAAGAGGACCCGTCGGATCAAGAGGGATCAAGAGGACCCGTCGGATCAAGAGGACCCCGTCGGATCAAGAGGACCCGTCAGATTAAGAGGACCCCGTCGGATCAAGAGGACCCTTCGGATTAAGAGGAATCAAGAGGACCCGTCGGATCAAGAGGGATCAAGAGGACCCGTCGGATCAAGAGGACCTGTCGGATCAAGAGGACCTGTCGGATCAAGAGGGATCAAGAGGACCCCGTCGGATCAAGAGGGATCAAGAGGACACCGTCGGATCAAGAGGGATCAAGAGGACCCGTCGGATCAAGAGGACCCCATCGGATCAAGAGGAACCGTCGGATCAAAACCAAGAGGACCCGTCGGATCAAGACCAAGAGGTCCCGTCGGATCAAGGCCAAGAGGACCCGTCGGATCAAGACCAAGAGGACCCGTCGGATCAAGAGGACCCCGTCGGATCAAGAGGACCCCGTCGGATCAAGAGGACCCCGTCGGATCAAGAGGACTCCGTCAGATCAAGAGGACTCCGTCGGATCAAGAGGACCCCGTCAGATCAAGAGGACCAAGAGTACCCGTCGGATCAAGAGGACCAGTCGGATCAAGACCAAGAGGACCCGTCGGATCGAGCCCACGAGGACGCGTCAGATCAAGAGGACCCCGTCGGATCAAGAGGACCCCGTCGGATCAAAAGGACCCCGTCGGAACAAGAGGACCCCGTCGGAACAAGAGGACCCCTTCGGATCAAGAGGACCCCGTCGGAGCAAGAGGACCCTGTCGGATCAAGAGGACACGGTCGGATCAAGAGGACACCGTCAGATCAAGAGGATACCCTCGGATCGAGAGGACCCCGTCGGATCAAGAGGACCCGTCAGATCAAGAGGACCCGTCGGATCAAGAGGACCCCGTCGGATCAAGAGGGATCAAGAGGACCCCGTCTGATCAAGAGGGATCAAGAGGACCCCGACGGTTCAAGAGGACCCCGTCGGATCAAAAGGGATCAAGAGGACCCGTCGAATTAAGAGGACCCCGTCGGATCGATAGGACCCATCGGATCAAGACCAAGAGGACCCGTCGGATCAAGGCCAAGAGGACCCGTCAGATCAAGGCCAAGAGGACCCGTCGGATCAAGGCCAAGAGGACCCGTCGGATCAAGACCAAGAGGACCCGTCGGATCAAGAGGACCCCGTCGGATCAAGAGGACCCGTCAGATCAAGAGGACCCCGTCGGATCAAGAGGACCCGTCGGATCAAGAGGACTCGTCGGATCAAGAGGACCCGTCGTACCAAGAGGACCCGTCGGATCAAGAGAACCCCGTCGGATCAAGAGGACCCGTCAGATTAAGAGGACCCCGTCGGATCAAGAGGACCCGTCGGATCAAGAGGGATCAAGAGGACCCGTCGGATCAAGAGGACCCTGTCGAATCGAGAGGACCCGTCGGATCAAGGCCAAGAGGACCCGTCGGATCAAGAGGGATCAAGAGGACCCGTCGGATCAAGAGGACCCCGTCGGATCAAGAGGACCCGTCGGATCAAGAGGACTCGTCGGATCAAGAGGACCCGTCGTACCAAGAGGACCCGTCGGATCAAGAGAACCCCGTCGGATCAAGAGGACCCGTCAGATTAAGAGGACCCCGTCGGATCAAGAGGACCCGTCGGATCAAGAGGGATCAAGAGGACCCGTCGGATCAAGAGGACCCTGTCGAATCGAGAGGACCCGTCGGATCAAGGCCAAGAGGACCCGTCGGATCAAGAGGGATCAAGAGGACCCGTCGGATCAAGAGGACCCCGTCGGATCAAGAGGGATCAAGAGGACACCGTCGGATCAAGAGGGATCAAGAGGACCCGTCGGATCAAGTGGACCCCATCGGATCAAGAGGAACCGTCGGATCAAGACCAAGAGGACCCGTCGGATCAAGACCAAGAGGACCCGTCGGATCAAGGCCAAGAGGACCCGTAGGATCAAGACCAAGAGGACCCGTCGGATCAAGAGGACCCCGTCGGATCAAGAGGACCCCGTCGGATCAAGAGGACCCCGTCGGATCAAGAGGACTCCGTCAGATCAAGAGGACTCCGTCGGATCAAGAGGACCCCGTCAGATCAAGAGGACCAAGAGTACCCGTCGGATCAAGAGGACCAGTCGGATCAAGACCAAGAGGACCCGTCGGATCGAGCCCACGAGGACCCGTCAGATCAAGAGGACCCCGTCGGATCAAGAGGACCCCGTCGGATCAAAAGGACCCCGTCGGAACAAGAGGACCCCGTCGGAACAAGAGGACCCCTTCGGATCAAGAGGACCCCGTCGGAGCAAGAGGACCCTGTCGGATCAAGAGGACACGGTCGGATCAAGAGGACACCGTCAGATCAAGAGGATACCCTCGGATCGAGAGGACCCCGTCGGATCAAGAGGACCCGTCAGATCAAGAGGACCCGTCGGATCAAGAGGACCCCGTCGGATCAAGAGGGATCAAGAGGACCCGGTCTGATCAAGAGGGATCAAGAGGACCCCGACGGATCAAGAGGACCCCGTCGGATCAAAAGGGATCAAGAGGACCCGTCGAATTAAGAGGACCCCGTCGGATCGATAGGACCCATCGGATCAAGACCAAGAGGACCCGTCGGATCAAGGCCAAGAGGACCCGTCAGATCAAGGCCAAGAGGACCCGTCGGATCAAGGCCAAGAGGACCCGTCGGATCAAGACCAAGAGGACCCGTCGGATCAAGAGGACCCCGTCGGATCAAGAGGACCCGTCAGATCAAGAGGACCCCGTCGGATCAATAGGACCCGTCGGACCAAGAGGACCCGTCGGATCAAGAGGACCCATCGGATCAAAACCAAGAGGACCCGTCGGATCAAGACCAAAAGGACCCATAGGATCAAGAGGACCCCGTCAGATCAAGAGGACTCCGTCGGATCAAGAGGAATCCGTTGGATCAAGAGAACTCGTCGGATCAAGAGGACCCATTGTACCAAGAGGACCCGTCGGATCAAGAGGACCCCGTCGGATCAAGAGGACCCGTCAGATCAAGAGGGATCAAGAGGACCCGTCGGATCAAGAGGACCCCGTCGGATCGAGAGGACCCATCGGATCAAGAGGACCCCGTCAGATCAAGAGGACTCCGTCGGATCCAGCGGAATCCGTTGGATCAAGAGGACTCGTCGGATCAAGAGGACCCGTCGTACCAAGAGGACCCGTCGGATCAAGAGAACCCCGTCGGATCAAGAGGACCCGTCAGATTAAGAGGACCCCGTCGGATCAAGAGGACCCGTCGGATCAAGAGGGATCAAGAGGACCCGTCGGATCAAGAGGACCCTGTCGAATCGAGAGGACCCGTCGGATCAAGGCCAAGAGGTCCCGTCGGATCAAGAGGGATCAAGAGGACCCGTCGGATCAAGAGGACCCCGTCGGATCAAGAGGACCCGTCAGATTAAGAGGACCCCGTCGGATCAAGAGGACCCTTCGGATTAAGAGGGATCAAGAGGACCCGTCGGATCAAGAGGGATCAAGAGGACCCGTCGGATCAAGAGGACCTGTCGGATCAAGAGGGATCAAGAGGACCCCGTCGGATCAAGAGGGATCAAGAGGACACCGTCGGATCAAGAGGGATCAAGAGGACCCGTCGGATCAAGAGGACCCCATCGGATCAAGAGGAACCGTCGGATCAAGACCAAGAGGACCCATCGGATCAAGACCAAGAGGACCCGTCGGATCAAGGCCAAGAGGACCCGTCGGATCAAGACCAAGAGGACCCGTCGGATCAAGAGGACCCCGTCGGATCAAGAGGACCCCGTCGGATCAAGAGGACCCCGTCAGATCAAGAGGACTCCGTCAGATCAAGAGGACTCCGTCGGATCAAGAGGACCCCGTCAGATCAAGAGGACCAAGAGTACCCGTCGGATCAAGAGGACCAGTCGGATCAAGACCAAGAGGACCCGTCGGATCGAGCCCACGAGGACCCGTCAGATCAAGAGGACCCCGTCGGATCAAGAGGACCCCGTCGGATCAAAAGGACCCCGTCGGAACAAGAGGACCCCGTCGGAACAAGAGGACCCCTTCGGATCAAGAGGACCCCGTCGGAGCAAGAGGACCCTGTCGGATCAAGAGGACACGGTCGGATCAAGAGGACACCGTCAGATCAAGAGGATACCCTCGGATCGAGAGGACCCCGTCGGATCAAGAGGACCCGCCAGATCAAGAGGACCCGTCGGATCAAGAGGACCCCGTCGGATCAAGAGGACCCCGTCGGATCAAGAGGGATCAAGAGGACCCCGTCTGATCAAGAGGGATCAAGAGGACCCCGACGGATCAAGAGGACCCCGTCGGATCAAAAGGGATCAAGAGGACCCGTCGAATTAAGAGGACCCCGTCGGATCGATAGGACCCATCGGATCAAGACCAAGAGGACCCGTCGGATCAAGGCCAAGAGGACCCGTCAGATCAAGGCCAAGAGGACCCGTCGGATCAAGGCCAAGAGGACCCGTCGGATCAAGACCAAGAGGACCCGTCGGATCAAGAGGACCCCGTCGGATCAAGAGGACCCGTCAGATCAAGAGGACCCCGTCGGATCAAGAGGACCCGTCGGACCAAGAGGACCCGTCGGATCAAGAGGACCCATCGGATCAAAACCAAGAGGACCCGTCGGATCAAGATCAAAAGGACCCATAGGATCAAGAGGACCCCGTCAGATCAAGAGGACTCCGTCGGATCAAGAGGAATCCGTTGGATCAAGAGAACTCGTCGGATCAAGAGGACCCATCGTACCAAGAGGACCCGTCGGATCAAGAGGACCCCGTCGGATCAAGAGGACCCGTCAGATCAAGAGGGATCAAGAGGACCCGTCGGATCAAGAGGACCCCGTCGGATCGAGAGGACCCGTCGGATCAAGGCCAAGAGGACCCGTCGGATCAAGAGGGATCAAGAGGACCCGTCGGATCAAGAGGACCCCGTCAGATCAAGAGGACCCGTCAGATCAAGAGGACCCCGTCGGATCAAGAGGACCCTTCGGATCAAGAGGGATCAAGAGGACACGTCGGATCAAGAGAACACTTCGGATCAAGAGGGATCAAGAGGACCCGTCGGATCAAGAGGACCCCGTCGGATCGATAGGACCCATCGGATCAAGACCAAGAGGACCCGTCGGATCAAGGCCAAGAGGACCCGTCAGATCAAGGCCAAGAGGACCCGTCGGATCAAGGCCAAGAGGACCCGTCGGATCAAGACCAAGAGGACCCGTCGGATCAAGAGGACCCCGTCGGATCAAGAGGACCCGTCAGATCAAGAGGACCCCGTCGGATCAATAGGACCCGTCGGACCAAGAGGACCCGTCGGATCAAGAGGACCCATCGGATCAAAACCAAGAGGACCCGTCGGATCAAGACCAAAAGGACCCATAGGATCAAGAGGACCCCGTCAGATCAAGAGGACTCCGTCGGATCAAGAGGAATCCGTTGGATCAAGAGAACTCGTCGGATCAAGAGGACCCATCGTACCAAGAGGACCCGTCGGATCAAGAGGACCCCGTCGGATCAAGAGGACCCGTCAGATCAAGAGGGATCAAGAGGACCCGTCGGATCAAGAGGACCCCGTCGGATCGAGAGGACCCATCGGATCAAGAGGACCCCGTCAGATCAAGAGGACTCCGTCGGATCCAGCGGAATCCGTTGGATCAAGAGGACTCGTCGGATCAAGAGGACCCGTCGTACCAAGAGGACCCGTCGGATCAAGAGAACCCCGTCGGATCAAGAGGACCCGTCAGATTAAGAGGACCCCGTCGGATCAAGAGGACCCGTCGGATCAAGAGGGATCAAGAGGACCCGTCGGATCAAGAGGACCCTGTCGAATCGAGAGGACCCGTCGGATCAAGGCCAAGAGGTCCCGTCGGATCAAGAGGGATCAAGAGGACCCGTCGGATCAAGAGGACCCCGTCGGATCAAGAGGACCCGTCAGATTAAGAGGACCCCGTCGGATCAAGAGGACCCTTCGGATTAAGAGGGATCAAGAGGACCCGTCGGATCAAGAGGGATCAAGAGGACCCGTCGGATCAAGAGGACCTGTCGGATCAAGAGGGATCAAGAGGACCCCGTCGGATCAAGAGGGATCAAGAGGACACCGTCGGATCAAGAGGGATCAAGAGGACCCGTCGGATCAAGAGGACCCCATCGGATCAAGAGGAACCGTCGGATCAAGACCAAGAGGACCCGTCGGATCAAGACCAAGAGGACCCGTCGGATCAAGGCCAAGAGGACCCGTCGGATCAAGACCAAGAGGACCCGTCGGATCAAGAGGACCCCGTCGGATCAAGAGGACCCCGTCGGATCAAGAGGACCCCGTCAGATCAAGAGGACTCCGTCAGATCAAGAGGACTCCGTCGGATCAAGAGGACCCCGTCAGATCAAGAGGACCAAGAGTACCCGTCGGATCAAGAGGACCAGTCGGATCAAGACCAAGAGGACCCGTCGGATCGAGCCCACGAGGACCCGTCAGATCAAGAGGACCCCGTCGGATCAAGAGGACCCCGTCGGATCAAAAGGACCCCGTCGGAACAAGAGGACCCCGTCGGAACAAGAGGACCCCTTCGGATCAAGAGGACCCCGTCGGAGCAAGAGGACCCTGTCGGATCAAGAGGACACGGTCGGATCAAGAGGACACCGTCAGATCAAGAGGATACCCTCGGATCGAGAGGACCCCGTCGGATCAAGAGGACCCGTCAGATCAAGAGGACCCGTCGGATCAAGAGGACCCCGTCGGATCAAGAGGGATCAAGAGGACCCCGTCTGATCAAGAGGGATCAAGAGGACCCCGACGGATCAAGAGGACCCCGTCGGATCAAAAGGGATCAAGAGGACCCGTCGAATTAAGAGGACCCCGTCGGATCGATAGGACCCATCGGATCAAGACCAAGAGGACCCATCGGATCAAGGCCAAGAGGACCCGTCAGATCAAGGCCAAGAGGACCCGTCGGATCAAGGCCAAGAGGACCCGTCGGATCAAGACCAAGAGGACCCGTCGGATCAAGAGGACCCCGTCGGATCAAGAGGACCCGTCAGATCAAGAGGACCCCGTCGGATCAAGAGGACCCGTCGGACCAAGAGGACCCGTCGGATCAAGAGGACCCATCGGATCAAAACCAAGAGGACCCGTCGGATCAAGATCAAAAGGACCCATAGGATCAAGAGGACCCCGTCAGATCAAGAGGACTCCGTCGGATCAAGAGGAATCCGTTGGATCAAGAGAACTCGTCGGATCAAGAGGACCCATCGTACCAAGAGGACCCGTCGGATCAAGAGGACCCCGTCGGATCAAGAGGACCCGTCAGATCAAGAGGGATCAAGAGGACCCGTCGGATCAAGAGGACCCCGTCGGATCGAGAGGACCCGTCGGATCAAGGCCAAGAGGACCCGTCGGATCAAGAGGGATCAAGAGGACCCGTCGGATCAAGAGGACCCCGTCAGATCAAGAGGACCCGTCAGATCAAGAGGACCCCGTCGGATCAAGAGGACCCTTCGGATCAAGAGGGATCAAGAGGACACGTCGGATCAAGAGAACACTTCGGATCAAGAGGGATCAAGAGGACCCGTCGGATCAAGAGGACCTGTCGGATCAAGAGGACCCCGTCAGATCAAGAGGGATCAAGAGGACCCCGTCGGATCAAGAGGGATCAAGAGGACACCGTCGGATCAAGAGGCATCAAGAGGACCCGTCGAATCAAGAGGACCCCATCGGATCAAGAGGACCCGTCGGATCAAGACCAAAAGGACCCGTCGGATCAAGAGGACCCGTTGGATCAAGAGGACCTGTAGGATCAAGACCAAGAGGACCCGTCGGATCAAGGCCAAGAGGACCCGTCGGATCAAGACCAAGAGGACCCGTCGGATCAAGAGGACCCCGTCGGATCAAGAGGGATCAAGAGGACCCCGTCTGATCAAGAGGGAACAAGAGGACCCAGACGGATCAAGAGGACCCCGTCGGATCAAGAGGGATCAAGAGGACCCGTCGGATCAAGAGGACCCCGTCGGATCAAGAGGACCCCGTCGGATCGAGAGGACCCATCGGATCAAGACCAAGAGGACCCGTCGGATCAAGGCCAAGAGGACCCGTCAGATCAAGGCCAAGAGGACCCGTCGGATCAAGAGGACCCCGTCGGATCAAGAGGACCCGTCAGATCAAGAGGACCCCGTCGGATCAAGAGGACCCGTCGGACCAAGAGGACCCGTCGGATCAAGAGGACCCATCGGATCAAGACCAAGAGGACCCGTCGGATCAAGACAAAAAGGACCCATCGGATCAAGAGGACCCCGTCAGATCAAGAGGACTCCGTCGAAACAAGAGGAATCCGTTGGATCAAGAGGACTCGTCGGATCAAGAGGACCCGTCGTACCAAGAGGACCCGTCGGATCAAGAGGACCCCGTCGGATCAAGAGGACCCCGTCGGATCAAGAGGACCCGTCAGATCTAGAGGGATCAAGAGCACCCGTCGGATCAAGAGGACCCCGTCGGATCGAGAGAACCCGTCGGATCAAGGCCAAGAGGACCCGTCGGATCAAGAGGGATCAAGAGGACCCGTCGGATCAAGAGGACCCCGTCGGATCAAGAGGACCCATCAGATCAAGAGGACCACGTCGCATCAAGAGGACCCTTCGGATCAAGAGGGATCAAGAGGACCCGTCGGATCAAGAGAACCCTTCGGATCAAGAGGGATCAAGAGGACCCGTCGGATCAAGAGGACCTGTCGGATCAAGAGGACCCCGTCAGATCAAGAGGGATCAAGAGGACCCCGTCGGATCAAGAGGGATCAAGAGGACACCGTCGGATCAAGAGGGATCAAGAGGACCCGTCGAATCAAGAGGACCCCATCGGATCAAGAGGATCCGTCGGATCAAGACCAAAAGGACCCGTCGGATCAAGAGGACCCGTCGGATCAAGAGGACCCGTCGGATCAAGACCAAGAGGACCCGTCGGATCAAGGCCAAGAGGACCCGTCGGATCAAGACCAAGAGGACCCGTCGGATCAAGAGGACCCCGTCGGATCAAGAGGACCCCGTCGGATCAAGAGGACTCCGTCGGATCAAGAGGACCCTTCGGATCAAGAGGGATCAAGAGGACACGTCGGATCAAGAGAACACTTCGGATCAAGAGGGATCAAGAGGACCCGTCGGATCAAGAGGACCTGTCGGATCAAGAGGACCCCGTCAGATCAAGAGGGATCAAGAGGACCCCGTCGGATCAAGAGGGATCAAGAGGACACCGTCGGATCAAGAGGCATCAAGAGGACCCGTCGAATCAAGAGGACCCCATCGGATCAAGAGGACCCGTCGGATCAAGACCAAAAGGACCCGTCGGATCAAGAGGACCCGTCGGATCAAGAGGACCTGTCGGATCAAGACCAAGAGGACCCGTCGGATCAAGGCCAAGAGGACCCGTCGGATCAAGACCAAGAGGACCCGTCGGATCAAGAGGACCCCGTCGGATCAAGAGGGATCAAGAGGACCCCGTCTGATCAAGAGGGAACAAGAGGACCTAGACGCATCAAGAGGACGCCGTCGGATCAAGAGGGATCAGGAGGACCCGTCGGATCAAGAGGACCCCGTCGGATCAAGAGGACCCCGTCGGATCGAGAGGACCCATCGGATCAAGACCAAGAGGACCCGTCGGATCAAGGCCAAGAGGACCCGTCAGATCAAGGCCAAGAGGACCCGTCGGATCAAGAGGACCCCGTCGGATCAAGAGGACCCGTCAGATCAAGAGGACCCCGTCGGATCAAGAGGACCCGTCGGACCAAGAGGACCCGTCGGATCAAGAGGACCCATCGGATCAAGACCAAGAGGACCCGTCGGATCAAGACCAAAAGGACCCATCGGATCAAGAGGACCCCGTCAGATCAAGAGGACTCCGTCGAAACAAGAGGAATCCGTTGGATCAAGAGGACTCGTCGGATCAAGAGGACCCGTCGTACCAAGAGGACCCGTCGGATCAAGAGGACCCCGTCGGATCAAGAGGACCCCGTCGGATCAAGAGGACCCGTCAGATCTAGAGGGATCAAGAGGACCCGTCGGATCAAGAGGACCCCGTCGGATCGAGAGAACCCGTCGGATCAAGGCCAAGAGGACCCGTTGGATCAAGAGGGATCAAGAGGACCAGTCGGATCAAGAGGACCCCGTCGGATCAAGAGTACCCATCAGATCAAGAGGACCACGTCGCATCAAGAGGACCCTTCGGATCAAGAGGGATCAAGAGGACCCGTCGGATCAAGAGAACCCTTCGGATCAAGAGGGATCAAGAGGACCCGTCGGATCAAGAGGACCTGTCGGATCAAGAGGACCCCGTCAGATCAAGAGGGATCAAGAGGACCCCGTCGGATCAAGAGGGATCAAGAGGACACCGTCGGATCAAGAGGGATCAAGAGGACCCGTCGAATCAAGAGGACCCCATCGGATCAAGAGGACCCGTCGGATCAAGACCAAAAGGACCCGTCGGATCAAGAGGACCTGTCGGATCAAGAGGACCCGTCGGATCAAGACCAAGAGGACCCGTCGGATCAAGGCCAAGAGGACCCGTCGGATCAAGACCAAGAGGACCCGTCGGATCAAGAGGACCCCGTCGGATCAAGAGGACTCCGTAGGATCAAGAGGACTCCGTCAGATCAAGAGGACTCCGTCAGATCAAGAGGACTCCGTCGGATCAAGAGGACCCCGTCGGATCAAGAGGACCAAGAGTACCCGTCGGATCAAGAGGACCAGTCGGATCAAGACCAAGAGGACCCGTCGGATCAAGGCCAAGAGGACCCGTCGGATCAAGACCAAGAGGACCCGTCGGATCAAGAGGACCCCGTCGGATCAAGAGGGATCAAGAGGACCCCGTCTGATCAAGAGGGAACAAGAGGACCTAGACGCATCAAGAGGACGCCGTCGGATCAAGAGGGATCAGGAGGACCCGTCGGATCAAGAGGACCCCGTCGGATCAAGAGGACCCCGTCGGATCGAGAGGACCCATCGGATCAAGACCAAGAGGACCCGTCGGATCAAGGCCAAGAGGACCCGTCAGATCAAGGCCAAGAGGACCCGTCGGATCAAGAGGACCCCGTCGGATCAAGAGGACCCGTCAGATCAAGAGGACCCCGTCGGATCAAGAGGACCCGTCGGACCAAGAGGACCCGTCGGATCAAGAGGACCCATCGGATCAAGACCAAGAGGACCCGTCGGATCAAGACCAAAAGGACCCATCGGATCAAGAGGACCCCGTCAGATCAAGAGGACTCCGTCGAAACAAGAGGAATCCGTTGGATCAAGAGGACTCGTCGGATCAAGAGGACCCGTCGTACCAAGAGGACCCGTCGGATCAAGAGGACCCCGTCGGATCAAGAGGACCCCGTCGGATCAAGAGGACCCGTCAGATCTAGAGGGATCAAGAGGACCCGTCGGATCAAGAGGACCCCGTCGGATCGAGAGAACCCGTCGGATCAAGGCCAAGAGGACCCGTTGGATCAAGAGGGATCAAGAGGACCAGTCGGATCAAGAGGACCCCGTCGGATCAAGAGTACCCATCAGATCAAGAGGACCACGTCGCATCAAGAGGACCCTTCGGATCAAGAGGGATCAAGAGGACCCGTCGGATCAAGAGAACCCTTCGGATCAAGAGGGATCAAGAGGACCCGTCGGATCAAGAGGACCTGTCGGATCAAGAGGACCCCGTCAGATCAAGAGGGATCAAGAGGACCCCGTCGGATCAAGAGGGATCAAGAGGACACCGTCGGATCAAGAGGGATCAAGAGGACCCGTCGAATCAAGAGGACCCCATCGGATCAAGAGGACCCGTCGGATCAAGAGGACCTGTCGGATCAAGAGGACCCGTCGGATCAAGACCAAGAGGACCCGTCGGATCAAGGCCAAGAGGACCCGTCGGATCAAGACCAAGAGGACCCGTCGGATCAAGAGGACCCCGTCGGATCAAGAGGACTCCGTAGGATCAAGAGGACTCCGTCAGATCAAGAGGACTCCGTCAGATCAAGAGGACTCCGTCGGATCAAGAGGACCCCGTCGGATCAAGAGGACCAAGAGTACCCGTCGGATCAAGAGGACCAGTCGGATCAAGACCAAGAGGACCCGTCGGATCAAGCCCACGAGGACCCGTCGGATCAAGAGGACCCCGTCGGATCAAGAGGACCCCGTCGGATCAAAAGGACCCCGTCGGAACTAGAGGACCCCGTCGGAACAAGAGGACCCCTTCGGATCAAGAGGACCCCGTCGGATCAAGAGGACCCCGTCGGAACAAGAGGACCCCTTCGGATCAAGAGGACCCCGTCGGATCAAGAGGACCCTGTCGGATCAAGAGGACCCCGTCGGATCAAGAGGACCCTGTCGGATCAAGAGGACACCGTCAGATCAAGAGGATACCGTCGGATCGAGAGGACCCAGTCGGATCAAGAGGACCCGTCTGATCAAGAGGACCCTGTCGGATCAAGAGGGATCAAGAGGACCCGTCGGACCAAGAGGACCCGTCGGATCAAGACCAAGAGGACCCGTTGGATCAAGAGGACCCGTCGGACCAAGACCAAGAGGACCCGTCAGATCAAGAGGACCCGTCAGATCAAGACCAAGAGGACCCGTCAGATCAAGACCAAGAGGACCCGTCGGATAAAGAGGACCCCGTCGGATCAAGAGGACCCCTTCAGATCAAGAGGACCCCGTCAGATCAAGAGGACCCCGTCGGATCAAGAGGACCCTTTGGATCAAGAGGGATCAAGAGGACCCGTCGGATCAAGAGGAATCAAGAGGACCACATCGGATCAAGAGGACCCGTCGGATCAAGACCAAAAGGACCCGTCGGATCAAGAGGACCCGTCGGATCAAGAGGACCCGTCGGATCAAGACCAAGAGGACCCGTCGGATCAAGGCCAAGAGGACCCGTCGGATCAAGACCAAGAGTACCCGTCGGATCAAGAGGACCCCGTCGGATCAAGAGGACCCCGTTGGATCAAGAGGACCCGTCGGATCAAGAGGACTCCGTCGGATCAAGAGGGATCAAGAGGACCCGTCGAATCAAGAGGACCCCATCGGATCAAGAGGACCCGTCGGATCAAGACCAAAAGGACCCGTCGGATCAAGAGGGATCAAGAGGACCCGTCGAATCAAGAGGACCCCATCGGATCAAGAGGACCCGTCGGATCAAGACCAAAAGGACCCGTCGGATCAAGAGGACCTGTCGGATCAAGAGGACCCGTCGGATCAAGGCCAAGAGGACCCGTCGGATCAAGACCAAGAGGACCCGTCGGATCAAGAGGACCCCGTCGGATCAAGAGGACTCCGTCGGATCAAGAGGACTCCGTCAGATCAAGAGGACTCCGTCAGATCAAGAGGACTCCGTCGGATCAAGAGGACCCCGTCGGATCAAGAGGACCAAGAGTACCCGTCGGATCAAGAGGACCAGTCGGATCAAGACCAAGAGGACCCGTCGGATCAAGCCCACGAGGACCCGTCGGATCAAGAGGACCCCGTCGGATCAAGAGGACCCCGTCGGATCAAAAGGACCCCGTCGGAACTAGAGGACCCCGTCGGAACAAGAGGACCCCTTCGGATCAAGAGGACCCCGTCGGATCAAGAGGACCCCGTCGGAACAAGAGGACCCCTTCGGATCAAGAGGACCCCGTCGGATCAAGAGGACCCTGTCGGATCAAGAGGACCCCGTCGGATCAAGAGGACCCTGTCGGATCAAGAGGACACCGTCGGATCAAGAGGATACCGTCGGATCGAGAGGACCCAGTCGGATCAAGAGGACCCGTCTGATCAAGAGGACCCTGTCGGATCAAGAGGGATCAAGAGGACCCGACGGACCAAGAGGACCCGTCGGATCAAGACCAAGAGGACCCGTTGGATCAAGAGGACCCGTCGGACCAAGACCAAGAGGACCCGTCAGATCAAGAGGACCCGTCAGATCAAGACCAAGAGGACCCGTCAGATCAAGACCAAGAGGACCCGTCGGATAAAGAGGACCCCGTCGGATCAAGAGGACCCCTTCAGATCAAGAGGACCCCGTCAGATCAAGAGGACCCCGTCGGATCAAGAGGACCCTTTGGATCAAGAGGGATCAAGAGGACCCGTCGGATCAAGAGGAATCAAGAGGACCACATCGGATCAAGAGGACCCGTCGGATCAAGACCAAAAGGACCCGTCGGATCAAGAGGACCCGTCGGATCAAGAGGACCCGTCGGATCAAGACCAAGAGGACCCGTCGGATCAAGGCCAAGAGGACCCGTCGGATCAAGACCAAGAGTACCCGTCGGATCAAGAGGACCCCGTCGGATCAAGAGGACCCCGTTGGATCAAGAGGACCCGTCGGATCAAGAGGACTCCGTCGGATCAAGAGGACTCCAACAGATCAAGAGGACTCCGTCGGATCAAGAGGACCCCGTCGGATCAAGAGGACCAAGAGTACCCGTCGGATCAAGAGGACCAGTCGGATCAAGACCAAGAGGATCCGTCAGATCAAGCCCACGAGGACCCGTCGGATCAAAAGGACCCCGTCGGAACAAGAGGACCCCATCGGAACAAGAGGACCCCTTCGGATCAAGAGGACCCCGTCGGATCAAGAGGACCCTGTCGGATCAAGAGGACACCGTCAGATCAAGAGGGATCAAGAGGACCCCGTCGGATCAAGAGGGATCAAGAGGATACCGTCGGATCAAGAGGGATCAAGAGGACCCGTCGAATCAAGAGGACCCCATCGGATCAAGAGGACCCGTCGGATCAAGACCAAAAGGACCCGTCGGATCAAGAGGACCCGTCGGATCAAGAGGACCCGTCGGATCAAGATCAAGAGGACCCGTCGGATCAAGGCCAAGAGGACCCGTCGGATCAAGACCAAGAGGACCCGTCGGATCAAGAGGACCCCGTCGGATCAAGAGGACCCCGTTGGATCAAGAGGACTCCGTCGGATCAAGAGGACTCCGTCAGATCAAGAGGACTCCGTCGGATCAAGAGGACCCCGTCGGATCAAGAGGACCAAGAGTACCCGTCGGATCAAGAGGACCAGTCGGATCAAGACCAAGAGGACCCGTCGGATCAAGCCCACGAGGACCCGTCGGATCAAAAGGACCCCGTCGGAACAAGAGGACCCCGTCGGAACAAGAGGACCCCTTCGGATCAAGAGGACCCCGTCGGATCAAGAGGACCCTGTCGGATCAAGAGGACACTGTCAGATCAAGAGGGATCAAGAGGACCCCGTCGGATCAAGAGGGATCAAGAGGACCCGTCGAATCAAGAGGACCCCATCGGATCAAGAGGACCCGTCGGATCAAGACCAAAAGGACCCGTCAGATCAAGAGGACCCGTCGGATCAAGAGGACCCGTCGGATCAAGATCAAGAGGACCCGTCGGATCAAGGCCAAGAGGACCCGTCGGATCAAGAGGACCCCGTCGGATCAAGAGGACCCCGTTGGATCAAGAGGACTCCGTCGGATCAAGAGGACTCCGTCGGATCAAGAGGACTCCGTCAGATCAAGAGGACTCCGTCGGATCAAGAGGACCCCGTCGGATCAAGAGGACCAAGAGTACCCGTCGGATCAAGAGGACCAGTCGGATCAAGACCAAGAGGACCCGTCGGATCAAGCCCACGAGGACCCGTCGGATCAAAAGGACCCCGTCGGAACAAGAGGACCCCGTCGGAACAAGAGGACCTCTTCGGATCAAGAGGACCCCGTCGGATCAAGAGGACACCGTCGGATCAAGAGGACACCGTCAGATCAAGAGGATACCGTCGGATCGAGAGGACCCCGTCGGATCAAGAGGACCCGTCGGATCAAGAGGACCCCGTCGGATCAAGAGGGATCAAGAAGACCCCGTCTGATCAAGAGGACCCCGTCGGATCAAGAGGGATCAAGAGGACCCGTCGGACCAAGAGGACCCGTCGGATCAAGACCAAGAGGACCCGTCGGATCAAGAGGACCCGTCGGACCAAGAGGACCCGTCAGATCAAGAGGACCCGTCAGATCAAGACCAAGAGGACCCATCAGATCAAGACCAAGAGGACCCGTCGGATAAAGAGGACCCCGTCGGATCAAGAGGACCCCGTCAGATCAAGAGGACTCCGTCGGATCAAGAGGACCCGTCGGATCAAGACCAAGAGGACATCGTCGGACTAAGAGGACCCCGTCGGATCAAGACCAAGAGGACCCCGTCGGATCACCCCGTCGGACCAAGAGGACCCGTTGGATCAAGAGGACCCGTCGGATCAAGAGGACCCGTCGGATCAAGAGGACTCGTCGGACCAAGAGGACCCTTCGGATCAAGAGGACCCGTCGGATCAAGACCAAGAGGACCCGTCGGACCAAGAGGACCCCGTCGGATCAAGACCAAGAAGACCCCGTCGGATCAAGAGGACCCCGTCGGATCAAGAGGACCCCGTCGGATCAAGAGGACCCGTCGGATCAAGAGGACTCCATCGGATCAAGAGGACTCCGTCGGATCAAGAGGATCAAGAGGACTCCGTCGGATCAAGACCAAAAGGACCCGTCAGATCAAGAGGACCCGTCGGATCAAGAGGACCCGTCGGATCAAGAGGACCCCGTCGGATCAAGAGGACCCGTCGGATCAAGAGGACCCGTCGGATCAAGAGGACCCCGTCGGATCAAGATCAAGAGGACCCGTCGGATCAAGGCCAAGAGGACCCGTCGGATCAAGACCAAGAGGACCCCGTCGGATCAAGAGGACCCCGTTGGATCAAGAGGACTCCGTCGGATCAAGAGGACTCCGTCAGATCAAGAGGACTCCGTCGGATCAAGAGGACCCCGTCGGATCAAGAGGACCAAGAGTACCCTTCGGATCAAGAGGACCAGTCGGATCAAGACCAAGAGGACCCGTCGGATCAAGCCCACGAGGACCCGTCGGATCAAAAGGACCCCGTCGGAACAAGAGGACCCCGTCGGAACAAGAGGACCCCTTCGGATCAAGAGGACCCCGTCGGATCAACAGGACCCTGTCGGATCAAGAGGACACCGTCAGATCAAGAGGGATCAAGAGGACCCCGTCGGATCAAGAGGGATCAAGAGGACACCGTCGGATCAAGAGGGATCAAGAGGACCCGTCGAATCAAGAGGACCCCATCGGATCAAGAGGACCCGTCGGATCAAGACCAAAAGGACCCGTCGGATCAAGAGGACCCGTCGGATCAAGAGGACCAGTCGGATCAAGATCAAGAGGACCCGTCGGATCAAGGCCAAGAGGACCCGTCTGATCAAGACCAAGAGGACCCGTCGGATCAAGAGGACCCCGTCGGATCAAGAGGACCCCGTTGGATCAAGAGGACTCCGTCGGATCAAGAGGACTCCGTCAGATCAAGAGGACCCCGTCGGATCAAGAGGACCAAGAGTACCCGTCGGATCAAGAGGACCAGTCGGATCAAGACCAAGAGGACCCGTCGGATCAAGCCCACGAGGACCCGTCGGATCAAAAGGACCCCGTCGGAACAAGAGGACCCCGTCGGAACAAGAGGACCTCTTCGGATCAAGAGGACCCCGTCGGATCAAGAGGACCTTGTCGGATCAAGAGGACACCGTCGGATCAAGAGGACACCGTCAGATCAAGAGGATACTGTCGGATCGAGAGGACCCCGTCGGATCAAGAGGACCGGTCGGATCAAGAGGACCCCGTCGGATCAAGAGGGATCAAGAAGACCCCGTCTGATCAAGAGGACCCCGTCGGATCAAGAGGGATCAAGAGGACCCGTCGGACCAAGAGGACCCGTCGGATCAAGACCAAGAGGACCCGTCGGATCAAGAGGACCCGTCGGACCAAGAGGACCCGTCAGATCAAGAGGACCCGTCAGATCAAGACCAAGAGGACCCGTCAGATCAAGACCAAGAGGACCCGTTGGATAAAGAGGACCCCGTCGGATCAAGAGGACCCCGTCAGATCAAGAGGACTCCGTCGGATCAAGAGGACCCGTCGGATCAAGACCAAGAGGACCTCGTCGGACCAAGAGGACCCCGTCGGATCAAGACCAAGAGGACCCCGTCGGATCACCCCGTCGGACCAAGAGGACCCATTGGATCAAGAGGACCCGTCGGATCAAGAGGACCCGTCGGATCAAGAGGACCCTTCGGATCAAGAGGACCCGTCGGATCAAGACCAAGAGGACCCGTCGGACCAAGAGGACCCCGTCGGATCAAGACCAAGAAGACCCCGTCGGATCAAGAGGACCGCGTCGGATCAAGAGGACCCGGTCGGATCAAGAGGACCCGTCGGATCAAGAGGACTCCGTCGGATCAAGAGGATCAAGAGGACTCCGTCGGATCAAGACCAAAAGGACCCGTCAGATCAAGAGGACCCGTCGGATCAAGAGGACCCCGTCGGATCAAGAGGACCCGTCGGATCAAGAGGACCCCGTCGGATCAAGAGGGATCAAGAGGACGCCGTCTGATCAAGAGGACCCCGTCGGATCAAGAGGGATCAAGAGGACCCGTCGGACCAAGAGGACCCGTCGGATCAAGACCAAGAGGACCCGTCGGATCAAGAGGACCCGTCGGACCAAGAGGACCCGTCAGATCAAGAGGACCCGTCAGATCAAGACCAAGAGGACCCGTCAGATCAAGACCAAGAGGACCCGTCGGATAAAGAGGACCCCGTCGGATCAAGAGGACCCCGTCAGATCAAGAGGACCCCGTCGGATCAAGAGGACTCCGTCGGATCAAGAGGACCCGTCGGATCAAGACCAAGAGGACCCCGTCGGACCAAGAGGACCCCGTCGGATCAAGACCAAGAGGACCCCATCGGATCACCCCGTCGGACCAAGAGGACCCGTTGGATCAAGAGGACCCGTGGGATCAAGAGGACCCTTCGGATCAAGAGGACCCGTCGGATCAAGACCAAGTGGACCCGTCGGACCAAGAGGACCCCGTCGGATCAAGACCAAGAAGACCCCGTCGGATCAAGAGGACCCCGTCGGATCAAGAGGACCCCGTCGGATCAAGAGGACCCGTCGGATCAAGAGGACTCCGTCGGATCAAGAGGACTCTGTCGGATCAAGAGGACTCCGTTGGATCAAGAGGATCAAGAGGACTCCGTCGGATCAAGACCAAGAGGACCCGTCAGATCAAGAGGACCCGTCGGATCAAGAGGACCCGTCGGATCAAGAGGACCCTTCGGATCAAGAGGACCCGTCGGATCAAGACCAAGAGGACCCGTCGGACCAAGAGGACCCCGTCGGATCAAGACCAAGAAGACCCCGTCGGATCAAGAGGACCGCGTCGGATCAAGAGGACCCCGTCGGATCAAGAGGACCCGTCGGATCAAGAGGACTCCGTCGGATCAAGAGGATCAAGAGGACTCAGTCGGATCAAGACCAAAAGGACCCGTCAGATCAAGAGGACCCGTCGGATCAAGAGGACCCGTCGGATCAAGAGGACCCCGTCGGATCAAGAGGACCCGTCGGATCAAGAGGACCCCGTCGGATCAAGAGGGATCAAGAGGACGCCGTCTGATCAAGAGGACCCCGTCGGATCAAGAGGGATCAAGAGGACCCGTCGGACCAAGAGGTCCCGTCGGATCAAGACCAAGAGGACCCGTCGGATCAAGAGGACCCGTCGGACCAAGAGGACCCGTCAGATCAAGAGGACCCGTCAGATCAAGACCAAGAGGACCCGTCAGATCAAGACCAAGAGGACCCGTCGGATAAAGAGGACCCCGTCGGATCAAGAGGACCCCGTCAGATCAAGAGGACCCCGTCGGATCAAGAGGACTCCGTCGGATCAAGAGGACCCGTCGGATCAAGACCAAGAGGACCCCGTCGGACCAAGAGGACCCCGTCGGATCAAGACCAAGAGGACCCCATCGGATCACCCCGTCGGACCAAGAGGACCCGTTGGATCAAGAGGACCCGTGGGATCAAGAGGACCCTTCGGATCAAGAGGACCCGTCGGATCAAGACCAAGTGGACCCGTCGGACCAAGAGGACCCCGTCGGATCAAGACCAAGAAGACCCCGTCGGATCAAGAGGACCCCGTCGGATCAAGAGGACCCCGTCGGATCAAGAGGACCCGTCGGATCAAGAGGACTCCGTCGGATCAAGAGGACTCTGTCGGATCAAGAGGACTCCGTCGGATCAAGAGGATCAAGAGGACTCCGTCGGATCAAGACCAAGAGGACCCGTCAGATCAAGAGGACCCGTCGGATCAAGAGGACCCGTCGGATCAAGAGGACCCCGTCGGATTAAGAGGAACTGTCGGACCAAGAGGAACCGTCGGATCAAGACCAAGAGTACCCGTCGGACCAAGAGGACCCCGTCAGATCAAGCCCACGAGGACCCGTCGGATCAAGAGGACCCCGTCGGATCAAGAGGACCCCGTCGGATCAAAAGGACCCCGTCGGAACTAGAGGACCCCGTCGGAACAAGAGGACCCCTTCGGATCAAGAGGACCCCGTCGGATCAAGAGGACCCTGTCGGATCAAGAGGACACCGTCAGATCAAGAGGACACCGTCAGATCAAGAGGATACCGTCGGATCGAGAGGACCCAGTCGGATCAAGTGGACCCGTCGGATCAAGAGGACCCTGTCGGATCAAGAGGGATCAAGAGGACCCGTCGGACCAAGAGGACCCGTCGGATCAAGACCAAGAGGACCCGTCGGATCAAGAGGACCCGTCGGACCAAGAGGACCCGTCAGATCAGGAGGACCCGTCAGATCAAGACCAAGAGGACCCGTCAGATCAAGACCAAGAGGACCCGTCGGATAAAGAGGACCCCGTCGGATCAAGAGGACCCCTTCAGATCAAGAGGACCCCGTCAGATCAAGAGGACCCCGTCGGATCAAGAGGACCCTTCGGATCAAGAGGGATCAAGAGGACCCGTCGGATCAAGAGGGATCAAGAGGACCCCGTCGGATCAAGAGGGATCAAGAGGACACCGTCGGATCAAGAGGGATCAAGAGGACCCGTCGAATCAAGAGGACCCCATCGGATCAAGAGGACCCGTCGGATCAAGACCAAAAGGACCCGTCGGATCAAGAGGACCCGTCGGATCAAGAGGACCCGTCGGATCAAGACCAAGAGGACCCGTCGGATCAAGGCCAAGAGGACCCGTCGGATCAAGACCAAGAGGACCCGTCGGATCAAGAGGACCCCGTCGGATCAAGAGGACCCCGTTGGATCAAGAGGACTCCGTCGGATCAAGAGGACTCCGTCGGATCAAGAGGACTCCGTCAGATCAAGAGGACTCCGTCGGATCAAGAGGACCCCGTCGGATCAAGAGGACCAAGAGTACCCGTCGGATCAAGAGGACCAGTCGGATCAAAACCAAGAGGATCCGTTGGATCAAGCCCACGAGGACCCATCGGATCAAAAGGCCCACCTTCGGAACAAGAGGACCCCGTCGGAACAAGAGGACCCCTTCGGATCAAGAGGACCCGTCGGATCAAGACCAAGTGGACCCGTCGGACCAAGAGGACCCCGTCGGATCAAGACCAAGAAGACCCCGTCGGATCAAGAGGACCCCGTCGGATCAAGAGGACCCAGTCGGATCAAGAGGACCCCGTCGGATCAAGAGGACTCCGTCGGATCAAGAGGACTCTGTCGGATCAAGAGGACTCCGTCGGATCAAGAGGATCAAGAGGACTCTGTCGGATCAAGACCAAGAGGACCAGTCAGATCAAGAGGACCCGTCGGATCAAGAGGACCCGTCGGATCAAGAGGACCCGTCGGATCAAGAGGACCCCGTCGGATTAAGAGGAACCGTCGGACCAAGAGGAACCGTCGGATCAAGACCAAGAGTACCCGTCGGACCAAGAGGACCCCGTCAGATCAAGCCCACGAGGACCCGTCGGATCAAGAGGACCCCGTCGGATC
This sequence comes from Pseudophryne corroboree, assembly GCF_028390025.1. Taxonomy (NCBI): domain Eukaryota; kingdom Metazoa; phylum Chordata; class Amphibia; order Anura; family Myobatrachidae; genus Pseudophryne; species Pseudophryne corroboree. Next base: position 208,567,456 of record NC_086444.1, read on the forward strand.
AAGAGGACCCCGTCGGATCAAAAGGACCCCGTCGGAACTAGAGGACCCCGTCGGAACAAGAGGACCCCGTCGGATCAAGAGGACCCTGTCGGATCAAGAGGACACCGTCAGATCAAGAGGATACCGTCGGATCGAGAGGACCCAGTCGGATCAAGAGGACCCGTCGGATCAAGAGGACCCGTTGGATCAAGAGGACCCTGTCGGATCAAGAGGGATCAAGAGGACCCGTCGGACCAAGAGGACCCGTCGGATCAAGACCAAGAGGACCCGTCGGATCAAGAGGACCCGTCGGACCAAGAGGACCCGTCAGATCAAGAGGACCCGTCAGATCAAGACCAAGAGGACCCGTCAGATCAAGACCAAGAGGACCCGTCGGATAAAGAGGACCCCGTCGGATCAAGAGGACCCCTTCAGATCAAGAGGACCCCGTCAGATCAAGAGGACCCCGTCGGATCAAGAGGACCCTTCGGATCAAGAGGTATCTTGAGGACCCGTCGGATCAAGAGGGATCAAGAGGACCCCGTCGGATCAAGAGGGATCAAGAGGACACCGTCGGATCAAGAGGGATCAAGAGGACCCGTCGAATCAAGAGGACCCCATCGGATCAAGAGGACCCGTCGGATCAAGACCAAAAGGACCCGTCGGATCAAGAGGACCCGTCGGATCAAGAGGACCCGTCGGATCAAGAGGACCCGTCGGATCAAGACCAAGAGGACCCGTCGGATGAAGGCCAAGAGGACCCGTCGGATCAAGACCAAGAGGACCCGTCGGATCAAGAGGACCCCGTCGGATCAAGAGGACTCCGTCGGATCAAGAGGACTCCGTCGGATCAAGAGGACTCCGTCAGATCAAGAGGACTCCGTCGGATCAAGAGGACCCCGTCGGATCAAGAGGACCAAGAGTACCCGTTGGATCAAGAGGACCAGTCGGATCAAGACCAAGAGGACCCGTCGGATCAAGCCCACGAGGACCCGTCGGATCAAAAGTACCCCGTCGGAACAAGAGGACCCCGTCGGAACAAGAGGACCCCTTCGGATCAAGAGGACCCCGTCGGATCAAGAGGACCCTGTCGGATCAAGAGGACACCGTCGGATCAAGAGGACACCGTCAGATCAAGAGGATACCGTCGGATCGAGAGGACCCCGTCGGATCAAGAGGACCCTTCGGATCAAGAGGATCCCGTCGGATCAAGAGGGATCAAGAGGACCCCGTCTGATCAAGAGGACCCCGTCGGATCAAGAGGGATCAAGAGGACCCGTCGGACCAAGAGGACCCGTCGGATCAAGACCAAGAGGACCCGTCGGATCAAGAGGACCCGTCGGACCAAGAGGACCCCGTCAGATCAAGAGGACTCCGTCGGATCAAGAGGACCCGTCGGATCAAGACCAAGAGGACCTCGTCGGACCAAGAGGACCCCGTCAGATCAAGACCAAGAGGACCCCGTCGGATCGCCCCGTCGGACCCAGAGGACCCGTTGGATCAAGAGGACCCGTCGGATCAAGAGGACCCGTCGGATCAAGAGGACTCGTCGGACCAAGAGGACCCTTCGGATCAAGAGGACCCGTCGGATCAAGACCAAGAGGACCCGTCAGATCAAGACCAAGAGGACCCGTCGGATAAAGAGGACCCCGTCGGATCAAGAGGACCCCGTCAGATAAAGAGGACTCCGTCGGATCAAGAGGACCCGTCGGATCAAGACCAAGAGGACCTCGTCGGACCAAGAGGACCCCGTCGGATATAGACCAAGAGGACCCCGTCGGATTACCCCGTCGGACCAAGAGGACCCGTTGGATCAAGAGGACCCGTCGGATCAAGAGGACCCGTCGGATCAAGAGGACTCGTCGGACCAAGAGGACCCTTCGGATCAAGAGGACCCGTCGGATCAAGACCAAGAGGACCCGTCGGACCAAGAGGACCCCGTCGGATCAAGACCAAGAAGACCCCGTCGGATCAAGAGGACCCCGTCGGATCAAGAGGACCCCGTCGGATCAAGAGGACCCGTCGGATCAAGAGGACTCCGTCGGATCAAGAGGACTCGTCGGACCAAGAGGACCCCGTCAGATCAAGAGGACTCCGTCGGATCAAGAGGACCCGTCGGATCAAGACCAAGAGGACCTCGTCGGACCAAGAGGACCCCGTCGGATCAAGACCAAGAGGACCCCGTCGGATTACCCCGTCGGACCAAGAGGACCCGTTGGATCAAGAGGACCCGTCGGATCAAGAGGACCCGTCGGATTAAGAGGACTCGTCGGACCAAGAGAACCCTTCGGATCAAGAGGACCCGTCGGATCAAGACCAAGAGAACCCGTCAGATCAAGACCAAGAGGACCCGTCGGATAAAGAGGACCCCGTCGGATCAAGAGGACCCCGTCAGATCAAGAGGACTCCGTCGGATCAAGAGGACCCGTCGGATCAAGACCAAGAGGACCTCGTCGGACCAAGAGGACCCCGTCGGATCAAGACCAAGAGGACCCCGTCGGATCACCCCGTCGGACCAAGAGGACCCGTTGGATCAAGAGGACCCGTCGGATCAAGAGGACCCGTCGGATCAAGAGGACTCGTCGGACCAAGAGGACCCTTCGGATCAAGAGGACCCGTCGGATCAAGACCAAGAGGACCCGTCGGACCAAGAGGACCCCGTCGGATCAAGACCAAGAAGACCCCGTCGGATCAAGAGGACCCCGTCGGATCAAGAGGACCCCGTCGGATCAAGAGGACCCGTCGGATCAAGAGGACTCCGTCGGATCAAGAGGACTCGTCGGACCAAGAGGACCCCGTCAGATCAAGAGGACTCCGTCGGATCAAGAGGACCCGTCGGATCAAGACCAAGAGGACCTCGTCGGACCAAGAGGACCCCGTCGGATCAAGACCAAGAGGACCCCGTCGGATTACCCCGTCGGACCAAGAGGACCCGTTGGATCAAGAGGACCCGTCGGATCAAGAGGACCCGTCGGATTAAGAGGACTCGTCGGACCAAGAGAACCCTTCGGATCAAGAGGACCCGTCGGATCAAGACCAAGAGAACCCGTCAGATCAAGACCAAGAGGACCCGTCGGATAAAGAGGACCCCGTCGGATCAAGAGGACCCCGTCAGATCAAGAGGACTCCGTCGGATCAAGAGGACCCGTCGGATCAAGACCAAGAGGACCTCGTCGGACCAAGAGGACCCCGTCGGATCAAGACCAAGAGGACCCCGTCGGATCACCCCGTCGGACCAAGAGGACCCGTTGGATCAAGAGGACCCGTCGGATCAAGAGGACCCGTCGGATCAAGAGGACTCGTCGGACCAAGAGGACCCTTCGGATCAAGAGGACCCGTCGGATCAAGACCAAGAGGACCCGTCGGACCAAGAGGACCCCGTCGGATCAAGACCAAGAAGACCCCGTCGGATCAAGAGGACCCCGTCGGATCAAGAGGACCCCGTCGGATCAAGAGGACCCGTCAGATCAAGAGGACTCCGTCGGATCAAGAGGATCAAGAAGACTCCGTCGGATCAAGACCAAGAGGACCCGTCAGATCAAGAGGACCCGTCGGATCAAGAGGACCCGTCGGATCAAGAGGACCCCGTCGGATCAAGAGGACCCGTCGGATCAAGAGGACCCCGTCGGATCAAGAGGGATCAAGAGGACCCCGTCTGATCAAGAGGACCCCGTCGGATCAAGAGGGATCAAGAGGACCCGTCGGACCAAGAGGACCCGTCGGATCAAGACCAAGAGGACCCGTCGGATCAAGAGGACCCGTCGGACCAAGAGGACCCGTCAGATCAAGAGGACCCGTCAGATCAAGACCAAGAGGACCCGTCAGATCAAGACCAAGAGGACCCGTCGGATAAAGAGGACCCCGTCGGATCAAGAGGACCCCGTCAGATCAAGAGGACCCCGTCGGATCAAGAGGACTCCGTCGGATCAAGAGGACCCGTCGGATCAAGACCAAGAGGACCCCGTCGGACCAAGAGGACCCCGCCGGATCAAGACCAAGAGGACCCCGTCGGATCAAGAGGACCAAGAGGACCCGTTGGATCAAGAGGACCCGTCGGATCAAGAGGACCCGTCGGATCAAGAGGACTCGTCGGACCAAGAGGACCCTTCGGATCAAGAGGACCCGTCGGATCAAGACCAAGTGGACCCGTCGGACCAAGAGGACCCCGTCGGATCAAGACCAAGAAGACCCCGTCGGATCAAGAGGACCCCGTCGGATCAAGAGGACCCCGTCGGATCAAGAGGACCCGTCGGATCAAGAGGACTCCGTCGGATCAAGAGGACTCCGTCGGATCAAGAGGATCAAGAGGACTCCGTCGGATCAAGACCAAGAGGACCCGTCAGATCAAGAGGACCCGTCGGATCAAGAGGACCCGTCGGATCAAGAGGACCCCGTCGGATCAAGAGGACCCCGTCGGATCAAGAGGACCCTGTCAGATCAAGAGGACCCTTTCGGATCAAGAGGGATCAAGAAGACCCGTCGGATCAAGAGGACCCGTCGGATTAAGAGGACCCGTCGGATCAAGAGGACCCGTCGGATCAAGACCACTAGGACCCCGTCGGATCAAGAGGACCCCGTCGGATCAAGAGGACCCCGTCGGATCAAGAGGACCCTAGCTGCAAGTGTATGGGTACAGGTAATTCAGTATGTAAATCTCTCTGGAACTATAATGCATGCTAAAAAAAAAATGGGAAATAGAAATAGATAAATTGGGAAAATTGGGAGGGGAGGCCCAGAATGAGAGATGACAAAACTGTAGTGCACGTGGGGGGGGTCCTGAGTACTTGTAAAGACCCCCCCCCCTCTCTCCGCCTGCCTATCTTTTGCCGCAGCTGCACCACTGTTTTTTTTTCCTGTGAGCTGGAGCTCCACTGCAGCTCTAACAGGAATTCCATATGGGCTGTCAGTGAAGAAAGCTGCTGCAGCGCATGTGAATGTGTGGAAGGAGCACAGTAAGCAGTAAGTGTTACATAGGGGGTCATTCCGAGTTGTTTGCTCGCAAGCTGCTTTTAGCAGCTTTGCACATGCTAAGCCGCCGCCTACTGGGAGTGAATCTTAGCTTATCAAAATTGCGAACGAAAGATTAGCAAAATTGCGAATAGACACTTCTTAGCAGTTTCTGAGTAGCTCCACACTTACTCGGCATCTGCGATCAGTTCAGTCAGTTTCGTTCCTGGTTTGCCGTCACAAACACACCCAGCGTTCGCCCAGACACTCCTCCGTTTCTCCAGCCACTCCCGAGTTTTTCCCAGAAACGGTAGCGTTTTTTCGCGCACACCCATAAAACGGCCAGTTTCCGCCCAAAAACACCCACTTCCTGTCAATCACATTACGATCACCAGAACGAAGAAAAAACCTCGTAATGCCATGAGTAAAATACCTAACTGCATAGCACATTTACTTGGCGCAGTCGCACTGCGGACATTGCGCATGCGCATTAGCGACTAATCGCTCCGTTGCGAGAAAAAAATAACGAGCGAACAACTCGGAATGACCCCCATGGTTGGGACAGGGAGGGAAGCGGTTTGCCAAACACCAGGCTAATGAAATTGCTTCCTGAAGTGAAGAAAGAGTATATTAAGTTCTGCATTAGTATATATCCATAAGAGGGTGCTGTTTTAAGTTTTTGGTGTACATTTTTATGTATTCTATGTATTGTGAATGTCAATGTACGATGTTGTTGGTTGTATGTTTTCTGGCGTGCAGTTGACCGGAGACAAATTACGGGTACACGAAAGTGTACTTGGCCAATAAGATTCTGATTAGCAGGAAACAAGCTGTAGGAGACCTCAATGCACCACGAACACTGAAGCAGAAGCTGCTGCCGGTCTGCTGGATAAGGTAAGCAGAGCAGATTTGTAGGGAAGCTGCATTCAATAGGACACGGGGGAATCCAGGTGGGAGACAGGCACAGTGGCTGGGGAAGAACACAGGTGGTGGTGGGGGGAGGTGACTAGGGCTGGCTTCAGGCCTACTAGCACCCTGAGCGATAAACTTTGAGGCCCCCCATGCGCGCTCCGAAGGCGCACGGACTCCTGGGAAAGTGGATGTGGCTTTGTAACTTTATATTATCAAACTGTAAATATTACACAATGTCCCCAGGATAATTGCCAGACACACATATGCCCCAAATAGTGCCAGATACACATACGCCCCCAATAGTGCAGTGCCAGATACACATATGCCCCCAATAGTGTCAGATACACATATGCCCCCAGAAGTGCAGTGCCAAATACACATATGCCCCCAGCAGTGCAGTGCCAGATGCAGATAATATGCACCCACAGTGCCAGATACACATTATATGCCCCCACAGTGCTGTGCCAGATACACATAATATGCCCTCAGCAGTGCCAGATACACATTATATGCCCCAATAGTGCCAGATACACATTATATGCCCCCACAGTGCCAGATACACATTGTATGCTCCCATATTTCCAGATACACATTATATGCCCCCACAGTGACAGATATACATTATATGCCCCCACAGTGCCAGATACACATTTGCCCACAGTGCTAGATACACATATGCCCACAGTGCCAGATATACATATGCTCCCACAGTTCCAGATACACATTAACCCCCAGTAGTGCAAGATACACTTATGCCCACAGTAGTTCCAGATACACATATACCCACAGTGCCAGATGCAAAAATGACCACAGTGCCAGATGCACATATGCCCCCAAAGCCGGATACACATATGCCCACAGTGCCAGATACACATATGCCCCCAGCACCAGATACACATATTCCCCCAGTATCAGCTACACATATAACCCCAGCACCAGATACACATATGCCCCCAGTAGTGCAAGATGCACATATGGCCCCAGTAGTGCCAGATACACATGCCCCCAGTAGTGCCAGATACACATATTCCCACAGCACCAGATACATATATGCCCACAGTACCAAATACACATATGCACCCAGCACCAGATACACATACCCCCAGTGACAGATACACATATGCCCCCAGAAGTGCAGTGCCAAATACACATATGGCCCCCAATAGTGCCAGATACACATATGCCCCTAGCAGTGCAGTGCCAGATGCAGATAATATGCATCTACAGTGCCAGATACACATTATATGCCCCCACAGTGCTGTGCCAGATACACATAATATGCCCTCAGCAGTGCCAGATACACATTGTATGCTCCCATATTTCCAGATACACATTATATGCCCACACAGTGACAGATATACATTATATGCCCCCACAGTGCCAGATACACATTTGCCCACAGTGCTAGATACACATATGCCCACAGTGCCAGATATACATATGCTCCCACAGTTCCAGATACACATATACCCCCAGTAGTGCAAGATACACTTATGCCCACAGTAGTTCCAGATACACATATACCCACAGTGCCAGATACAAAAATGACCACAGTGCCAGATCCACATATGCCCCCAAAGCCGGATACACATATGTCCACAGTGCCAGATACACATATGCCCCCAGCACCAGATACACATATTCCTCCAGTATCAGCTACACATATAACCCCAGCGCCAGATACACATATGCCCCCAGTAGTGCAAGATGCACATATGGCCCCAGTAGTGCCAGATACACATGCCCCCAGTAGTGCCAGATACACATATTCCCACAGCACCAGATACATATATGCCCACAGTACCAAATACACATATGCACCCAGCACCAGAAACACATATACCCCCAGTGACAGATACACATATGCCCCCAGTTCCAGATATACATATGCCCAGTGCCAGATGCACATATGCCCCTAGTGCCAGATACACATATTCCCCCAGCACCAGATACAAATATGCCTCCAGCACCAGATACACATATACCCCCAGTGCCAGATACACATATGCCCACAGTGCCAGATACACATATGCCCTAGTAGTGCCAGATACACATATGCCCCCAGTAGTGCCAGATACACATATGCCCCAAGTGTCAGATACACATATGCAGAGCTGGCCCTAACCAATATGATGCCCTAGGCAAGATTTTAGCTGGTGCCCCCTAGCACCGCCGCAAGTTCTGCCTCTGACCCTGCACCCTGTTCCCAGCACCATCACCCTTCACCAACAGCAGTCCTCTTTTTGGTGCTCTTACCCCCTATATTTTAAATAAGGACAGTTCGCACATTCAGCACACAGCCCAAAAAGGTGTGTTCTCTTGCTGGGAAGGGGCATAGCCACACAATGGTACCCCCAATTAAAATTACGCTACACAGTAGTGCAACTTTATTCACATTTTATCATGCGCAAGTGTCTCTTATTCACGTTACATCACACAGTAGTACCACTTTACCTTATATACGTTACTCCTCACAGTAGTGCCCCTTATTCACATTACACCACATCATATTGCTTTTTATTTACATTAGACCACACATTAGAACACCTTATACACATAATGCCACACATTAGTAAAGCATTTATACACATAATACCACACAATAATGCCCCTTACACATGACACACATTATTGATGTCCTTATAAACATACTGCGCCTTACACATTATGCCAACCTTTATTAATGCCCTTATTCACATAATGTCCCTTACACATATGCCACACATTAATGCCCTAATACTCATAATGAAACACATAGTGCCCCTTACACATATGCCGCACATTATTAATGCATTTATACACGACACACATAATGCCCCTTACCCATATGCCGAACACTGCTGTACAACCAACCCATCCTCACACAGCACTCACATGGCCGCTAACACTGTGACCTCTGCCTCTGCTTGGATACAGATGTGTCCTCATACATCTTTCCTCAATACGCCATGTAGCAGGAAATGCCTGGCGTGAGTCAGCTGGCAGCTCTGCTAACGTCGGGCGCCTTTTTTGACGAAAATGCATCTTGTTTGCATTACTATCTGACTAGGATGCACAAGCAGGTTCTGCTGGTTAAAATTATATGTGGCATGCCTTTATTCTGTGTGCAACTGTATCTGCATACAAAATGCTACATTACAGTGACTTCCAGGAATACACTGCAATGTAGCATTTCGTATGCAGATTAAGCCGCAGTTACACACAGAATATAGGCATGCCGCATATCATTTTAATCAGCAGAAGCTGCTTGTGCCTTATCGCATACCAAATGCCCTAGGCATTTGCCTATCTTGCCTATGCCTAGGGTCGGCTCTGCACATATGCCCCCAGTGCCAGATACACATATGCCCCCAGCAGTTCTGCTCATCACCACTGCTGCCTCTGCTGTTCCTGCTGCCTCTCCTGCTGAGAAGGTCTCCAGTCTCGGTCAAGTCAGGAGCCAGTTCGTGAGCCAATCAAAGCTTGCGGTCCGGCAGCCAATCAGGAGCTGCTGCCAATCCACAAGCTGATTGGCTGATGATCTGGCACAATATTGGCTTTGTATGATGGGCCGGCTGATGGCCGCCCTTAGGAGTCTGGCACACAGCGTGGCTGCTCCCAAGGAACATGCCTCGAGTTGGCCCTGTGTGAGAAAATGGGGGGGGGGGGCACAGTGACTGGGACAGAACACAGAGGGGAAGAGTGACACAGTTGCTTCAACAGAACACAGAGGTGAGACACAGTGGCTGGGCCAAAACACAGTAGGAATGGGGGTGACAGTGGCTAGGTCAGTACACAGGGGGGGTGGCACAGCGGCTGGGATAGAACATGGGGAGGGTGACAGTGGCTGGGTCAGAACACATGGGGGTGTCACACAGTTGCTCAGACAGAACATAGAGGGGGGGGGGGGGTGACAGTGCCTGGGAGAGAAGGGGGAGGGGGGTGTGACACCGTGTCTGGGAGAACACTGCATTATTTAGATAGATAGATAGATAGATAGATAGATACCCACACACATACATATTATATATATATATATATATATATATATTTCTGTGTGTGTGTGTGTGCGCGTGCGTGCGTGCGTGCGTGTGTGTGTGTGTGTAAAATAAGATCAAACAAGGGGCGCCTCCATAGTGCATAAAAGTAGTTTTAATCGTATTGAGGCATATAAAGACAGGTACTAGATCAGCTCCCACATCCCTATTTTCATTGACCCCTTGCAGCATGCCCACTTTTTGGTGAGCACCTTTGGTGCGCGCACACAGGACCACTAAGACATTTTTTCTACTTTCAACACTGGACAAATCTGTGTAGGAATGTGTATGCTTGTTAGGCTTAATGGGATGTGTAATCTTTCCAAACTCATATTTCCTCAGTCAATGGAGCCCTGCTCAGCATAGGGGTGTCAGAGAAGCACTAAACTCTGTTTTTCCTTCCCATCCCAGTGCCTGTGTGCCCCTACCCCTCTTTTCCCCCGACTGTACCTCCTCCCTATTCTCTGCAAGCTGATCCAAGCCCCTAGTTATGTGACCTGAATTTCAGTTTCCTTACCTGTTGAGGGATTTTACATGTATAGAAGAAAAAGTATGACTCTTGTTTGGGCGCACTCTTATGTTAACTATCTGTTAATTGATAAGTCAAGTATTTGAGGAGTAATAACAGTACAATCTTTATTTCTGCTCTTTAAAATACATGGGTGCTAAACACGACAGGTTGGAGATGGAGTAAATGTGGATAGGTCAGCTGGAGACAACGGTCTCCCAATTAAATGTTCAGATCTTAATTATTCCTAGATAAATGCATGTCGGAAGTTAGCTACATATTAAGCTACTTCCCTCTGCCCAAGATCTGTACAAACTGTGTTTGTATTAATGCAGCCCTAATTGGGTTACAATCGTGAAGTGGGAGAGCCCATACACTTGGTAACACTTCTAAACAATGACCTCCGTAATGAGTAAAAAGAATGTAATGGGAGTAGGAAGATAAAGTATAAGTGGTGATACTGCTGTTGGTATTTTTTCTACAGGAAGGGGAGTCTCCCTACTTCACTGGGTATTCCCTAGTGGTCGCCCGTCTAGGTACTGACCCAGCCCACCTGCGTTTAGCTTCCAAGATCGGACGAGATTGGGCGTGAACGTAGGGGTATGGTCGTAGGAAGGTTCAAACCTATAGTACCAATGAGAGTGCACCGAAATAGGAGGATTGATTCCTCCTCGGAAAAGAGAATGCTAGAAATGCGTACTGAGAAAGGAGAAAGGTGACAAGAAAGTAAACAGGTGTGAATCTGCTGTCCACGTTAGACCGAGGAAGTGTGTCTCCTGGGGGGACACGCTCCTCTGAATCGTGGATGAGAGTTCACAGAGAAAGAGCAGTGGGAAGAGATATATGTGTAATTTTGGGATGGGAGGAAGAAAAGGCAAAAAGAAGGTTGTTTACACATTAACTGTAGGTCCCCTAGGGGTTACCTCAGATGTTAGATTACTGCCAAATCCTGGTTCAAAGATACAACACAGTGACAGGTGTTTAAAACAAATATCCACCAGAGATAGAGATGGAGAAAATATCTTATGAATGGTGTCAAAACATAGTATATATATCGTTGCTTGTGCACTTTGGATTTACGTAGCAATAAACAGTTTGATGGACGAATTTATGTCGTGCACCAGAACCTTAGATTTCACAGGTGATATGAGCAGAATGTCCCGTATCAGGACAGATCTTAGTCATTGGCACAGGCCTATACCTGAGGCAAAAAGAAAGAAATACCCCTGTACACTTCTCTCAATGGTGAGGAAACTTCACGGGAGCATGCAATACACAGTCTGAGATTACCTAGGGCAGAGTACATGCAGGATCACACCGCACCTGTCCTATTTACACTTGGGTGTGAGAAAAAAGTGTGGCACATTATACTAGGGCAATGAGAGGACATAGATAAACCATGCTAATTAATTGAAAACACCAGCACTGTAAATATAGAGATTCTCTCTGTGAGCAGAAGGGGGCTTTGGAGATTGGAGCAGGTAACTGTTGGATGTCACTTCTACAGTTAGTAGATGAACAGGGTGCCTGCAAGAGATGCAAGGCCACCAATACCTGCCCCTGTCACAAAGTTAGGCCTCAGATTACCTAAACTGCATTGTACAATTATTATTATTATTTTTTTTATATAATTAATTCTTCAGGTGAATGTCAAATACCACTCCTTCAGTTGGTAGGCAGATAGGGTGCCCGCAAGAAATGCGGGACCACCAATACCTGCCCAATTCACAGGGTTAAACCTCAGAGTACCTAGACTGAAATGGTACAAATATGCAATATAACTAGGCTGGAAGCACCAGCAATATAGCTTAGAGCAATTTCTGCTATGCCTATGCGCTCCATTGTAACCAATGGTGGGAACTTTGTGGTCAGCGGTTGACCGAAAGTAACCTCACCGCTGACCACAAAGTTCCCACCATTGGTTATAATGGAGCGCATAGGCGCTACATTGTAACACTGCCGTGTGCCGCCTGTCAGACAGTACAGGAGCACACAGCCGATCAGGAGGGTGCCACAACGTGGCGCTCCCTGATTGGCTGAAGAAACCCACTTAGACATAAGTCAGAGGGGGTTTCTGGCATTCGGGGAAAGGGGTCCCATGTGAAAACATGGGGCCCCTTTCAGTTCGAGGTCGGGTGTCCGTTTTTTTATTTTGACAAGTACGAGGATTACAAATGGATTACAAGCAGAAGAGCCTTCTACACTGGAGTATGTGAGTATAATTTTTTCAACAGGTACACCATGGATTCTACATGGAGAAGAGGACCGACCCTCGTGTGAACATAAGGTAAGTATGTGTATATGGTGGTGTGGATGTATGTATTAAAGTTATACTTTCAAGGTGTGTGCCTTATGTCTTTATTGGGGTATTTCTCTGACGTCCTAAGTGGATGCTGGGGACTCCGTCAGGACCATGCTGGGGACTCCGTCAGGACCATGGGGAATAGCGGCTCCGCAGGAGACAGGGCACAAAAGTAAAAGCTTTAGGATCAGGTGGTGTGCACTGGCTCCTCCCCCTATGACCCTCCTCCAAGCCTCAGTTAGGTTTTTGTGCCCGGCCGAGAAGGGTGCAATCTAGGTGGCTCTCCTAAAGAGCTGCTTAGAGTAAAAGTTTTGTTATGTTTCTTTATTTTCAGTGAGTCCTGCTGGCAACAGGCTCACTGCAACGAGGGACTTAGGGGAGAAGAAGTGAACTCACCTGCGTGCAGGATGGATTGGCTTCTTAGGCTACTGGACACTAGCTCCAGAGGGACGATCACAGGTACAGCCTGGATGGGTCACCGGAGCCGCGCCGCCGACCCCCTTGCAGATGCTGAAGAGAGAAGAGGTCCAGAAATCGGCGGCTGAAGACTTCTCAGTCTTCTTGAGGTAGCGCACAGCACTGCAGCTGTGCGCCATTGCTCTCAGCACACTTCACACCAACGGTCACTGAGGGTGCAGGGCGCTTGGGGGGGCGCCCTGGGCAGCAATGAAAGTACCTATGCTGGCTAAAAATACATCACATATAGCCCCTGGGGCTATATGGATGTATTTAACCCCTGCCAGGTTGTCAGAAAAACGGGAGAAGAAGCCCGCCGAAAAGGGGGCGGGGCCTATTCTCCTCAGCACACAGCGCCATTTTCCTACACAGCTCCGCTGCTAGGAAGGCTCCCAGGCTCTCCCCTGCACTGCACTACAGAAACAGGGTTAAAACAGAGAGGGGGGGCACTTATTTGGCGATATTATTATATATTAAGATGCTATAAGGGAAAACACTTATATAAGGTTGTCCCTGTATAATATAGCGTTTTGGTGTGTGCTGGCAAACTCTCCCTCTGTCTCCCCAAAGGGCTAGTGGGGTCCTGTCCTCTATCAGAGCATTCCCTGTGTGTGTGCTGTGTGTCGGTACGTGTGTGTCGACATGTATGAGGACGATGTTGGTGAGGAGGCGGAGCAATTGCCTGTAATGGTGATGTCACTCTCTAGGGAGTCGACACCTGAATGGATGGCTTATTTAGGGAATTACGTGATAATGTCAACACGCTGCAAGGTCGGTTGACGACATGAGACGGCCGGCAAACCAATTAGTACCTGTCCAAGCGTCTCAAACACCGTCAGGGGCTTTAAAACGCCCATTTACCTCAGTCGGTCGACACAGACACAGACACGGACACTGACTCCAGTGTCGACGGTGAAGAAACAAACGTATTTTCCATTTGGGCCACACGTTACATGTTAAGGGCAATGAAGGAGGTGTTACATATTTCTGATACTACAAGTACCACAAAAGAGGGTATTATGTGGGGTGTGAAAAAACTACCTGTAGTTTTTCCTGAATCAGATAAATTAAATGAAGTGTGTGATGATGCGTGGGTTTCCCCCGATAGAAAATTATTGGCGTTATACCCTTTCCCGCCAGAAGTTAGGGCGCGTTGGGAAACACCCCTTAGGGTGGATAAGGCGCTCACACGCTTATCAAAACAAGTGGCGTTACCGTCTCCAGATACGGCCGCCCTCAAGGAGCCAGCTGATAGGAGGCTGGAAAATATCCTAAAAAGTATATACACACATACTGGTGTTATACTGCGACCAGCGATCGCCTCAGCCTGGATGTGCAGCGCTGGGGTGGCTTGGTCGGATTCCCTGACTGAAAATATTGATACCCTTGACAGGGACAGTATTTTATTGACTATAGAGCATTTAAAGGATGCATTTCTATATATGCGAGATGCACAGAGGGATATTTGCACTCTGGCATCAAGAGTAAGTGCGATGTCCATATCTGCCAGAAGATGTTTATGGACACGACAGTGGTCAGGTGATGCAGATTCCAAACGGCACATGGAAGTATTGCCGTATAAAGGGGAGGAGTTATTTGGGGTCGGTCCATCGGACCTGGTGGCCACGGCAACAGCTGGAAAATCCACCTTTTTTACCCCAAGTCACATCTTAGCAGAAAAAGACACCGTCTTTTCAGCCTCAGTCCTTTCGTCCCCATAAGGGCAAGCAGGCAAAAGGCCAGTCATATCTGCCCAGGGATAGAGGAAAGGGAAGAAGACTGCAGCAGGCAGCCCATTCCCAGGAACAGAAGCCCTCCACCGCTTTTGCCAAGTCCTCAGCATAACGCTGGGGCCGTACAGTGGGCTCACTCGCAAGTGGACCCCTGGATCCTACAAGTAGTATCCCAGGGGTACAGATTGGAAATTCGAGACGTCTCCCCCTCGCAGGTTCCTGAAGTCTGCTTTACCAACGTCTCCCTCCGACAGGGAGGCAGTATTGGAAACAATTCACAAGCTGTATTCCCAGCAGGTGATAATCAAAGTACCCCTCCTACAACAAGGAAAGGGGTATTATTCCACACTATATTGTGGTACTGAAGCCAGACGGCTCGGTGAGACCTATTCTAAATCTGAAATATTTGAACACTTACATACAAAGGTTCAAATCAAGATGGAGTCACTCAGAGCAGTGATAGCGAACCAGGAAGAAGGGGACTATATGGTGTCCCTGGACATCAAGGATGCTTACCTCCATGTCCCAATTTGCCCTTCTCACCAAGGGTACCTCAGGTTCGTGGTACAAAACTGTCACTATCAGTTTCAGACGCTGCCGTTTGGATTGTCCACGGCACCCCGGGTTTTTACCAAGGTAATGGCCGAAATGATGATTCTTCTTCAAAGAAAAGGCGTCTTAATTATCCCTTACTTGGACGATCTCCTGATAAGGGCAAGGTCCAGAGAACAGTTGGAGGTCGGAGTAGCACTATCTCAAGTAGTTCTACGACAGCACGGGTGGATTCTAAATATTCCAAAATCGCAGCTGCCTCCGACGACACGTCTGCTGTTCCTAGGGATGATTCTGGACACAGTCCAGAAAAAGGTGTTTCTCCCGGAGGAGAAAGCCAGGGAGTTATCCGAGCTAGTCAGGAACCTCCTAAAACCAGGAAAAGTGTCAGTGCATCATTGCACAAGGGTCCTGGGAAAAATGGTGGCTTCTTACGAAGCGATTCCATTCGGCAGATTTCACGCAAGAACTTTTCAGTGGGATCTGCTGGAAAAATGGTCCGGATCGCATCTTCAGATGCATCAGCGGATAACCCTGTCTCCAAGGACAAGGGTGTCTCTTCTGTGGTGGCTGCAGAGTGCTCATCTACTAAAGGGCCACAGATTCGGCATTCAGGACTGGGTCCTGGTGACCACGGATGCCAGCCTGAAAGGCTGGGGAGCAGTCACACAAGGAAAAAATTTCCAGGGAGTGTGATCAAGTCTGGAGACTTCTCTCCACATAAATGTACTGGAGCTAAGAGCAATTTACAATGCTCTAAGCTTAGCAAGACCTCTGCTTCAAGGTCAGCCGGTATTGATCCAGTGGGACAACATCACGGCAGTCGCCCACGTAAACAGACAGGGCGGCACAAGAAGCAGGAGGGCAATGGCAGAAACTGCAAGGATTCTTCGCTGGGCGGAAAATCATGTGATAGCACTGTCAGCAGTGTTCATTCCCGGAGTGGACAACTGGGAAGCAGACTTCCTCAGCACGACCTCCACCCGGGAGAGTGGGGACTTCATCGGGAAGTCTTCCACATGATTGTGAACTGTTGGGAAAGACCAAAGGTGGACATGATGGCGTCCCGCCTGAACAAAAAACTGGACAGGTATTGCGCCAGGTCAAGAGACCCTCAGGCAATAGCTGTGGACGTTCTGGTAACACCGTGGGTGTACCAGTCGGTGTATGTGTTCCCTCCTCTGCTTCTCATACCTAAGGTACTGAGAAATATAAGACGTAGAGGAGTAAGAACTATACTCGTGGCTCCGGATTGGCCAAGAAGGACTTGGTACCCGGAACTTCAAGAGATGCTCACAGAGGACTCATGGCCTCTGCCGCTAAGAAGGGACTTGCTTCAGCAAGTACCATGTCTGTTCCAAGACTTACCGCGGCTGCGTTTGACGGCATGGCGGTTGAACGCCGGATCCTAAGGGAAAAAGGCATTCCGGAAGAGGTCATTCCTACCCTGGTCAAAGCCAGGAAGGAGGTGACCGCACAACATTATCACCACATGTGGCGAAAATATGTTGCGTGGTGTGAGGCCAGGAAGGCCCCACGAAGAAATTTCAACTCGGTCGATTCCTGCATTTCCTGCAAACAGGAGTGTCTATGGGCCTCAAATTGGGGTCCATTAAGGTTCAAATTTCGGCCCTGTCGTTTTTCTTCCAGAAAGAATTGGCTTCAGTTTCCTGAAGTCCAGAAGTTTGTCAAGGGAGTACTGCATATACAACCCCATTTTGTGCCTCCAGTGGCACTGTGGGATCTCAACGTAGTTCTGGGATTCCTCAAATCACATTGGTTTAAACCGCTCAAATCTATGGATTTGAAATATCTCACATGGAAAGTGACCATGATGTTGGCCCTGGCCTCGGCCAGGCGAGTGTCAGAATTGGCGGCTTTGTCTCACAAAAGCCCATATCTGATTGTCCATTCGGACAGGGCAGAGCTGCGGACTCGTCCCCAGTTTCTCCCTAAGGTGGTGTCAGCGTTTCACCTGAACCAGCTTATTGTGGTACCTGCGGCTACTAGGGACTTGGAGGACTCCAAGTTGCTAGATGTTGTCAGGGCCCTGAAAATATAGGTCGGCTGGAGTCAGGAAAACTGACTTGCTGTTATCCTGTATGCACCCAACAAACTGGGTGCTCTTGCTTCTAAGCAGACGATTGCTAGTTGGATGTGTAGTACAATTCAGCTTGCACATTCTGTGGCAGGCCTGCCACAGCCAAAATATGTAAATGCCCATTCCACAAGGAAGGTGGGCTCATCTTGGGCGGCTGCCCGAGGGGTCTCGGCTTTACAACTTTGCCGAGCTGCTACTTGGTCAGGGGCACACCCTGGCTGAGGAGGACCTGGAGTTCTCTCACTCGGTGCTGCAGAGTCATCCGCACTCTCCCGCCCGTTTGGGAGCTTTGGTATAATCCCCATGGTCCTGACGGAGTCCCCAGCATCCACTTAGGACGTCAGAGAAAATAAGAATTTACTTACCGATAATTCTATTTCTCGTAGTCCGTAGTGGATGCTGGGCGCCCATCCCAAGTGCGGATTGTCTGCAATACTTGTACATAGTTATTGTTACAAAAATCGGGTTATTATTGTTGTGAGCCATCTTTTCAGAGGCTCCGCTGTTATCATGCTGTTAACTGGGTTCAGATCACAGGTTGTACAGTGTGATTGGTGTGGCTGGTATGAGTCTTACCCGGGATTCAAAATCCTTCCTTATTGTGTACGCTCGTCCGGGCACAGTATCCTAACTGAGGCTTGGAGGAGGGTCATAGGGGGAGGAGCCAGTGCACACCACCTGATCCTAAAGCTTTTACTTTTGTGCCCTGTCTCCTGCGGAGCCGCTATTCCCCATGGTCCTGACGGAGTCCCCAGCATGGTCCTGACGGAGTCCCCAGCATCCACTACGGACTACGAGAAATAGAATTATCGGTAAGTAAATTCTTATTTTTTTTAGTAGTAGTACTACAGGTACCAGCGGGCCCGGTTTTCCGCCGCATGCTGGTACTTGTGGTTCTCCAAGTACCAGCTTGCAGGGGAGGCTTGCTGGGACTTGTAGTACTGCTACTAAAAACAATATTCAACACTTTCAACAAAGGCTATCAGCCCCCCATCCGCAGCCCTTGGATGGGGGGGACAGCCTCGGGCTTCACCCCTTGCCCTTGGGTGGCTGGAGGGGGGGGGACCCCTTGATTGAAGGGGTTCCCACTCCTCCAGGGTACCCCGGCCAGGGTTGACTAGTTGGGTATTTAATTCCACGGCCGCAGGGCGCTGTATAAAAGTGACCCCCGGCTGTGGCATTATCTGTCCAGCTAGTGGAGCCCGGTGCTGGTTTCAAAAATACGGGGGACCCCTACGCTTTTTGTCCCCCGTATTTTTGGAACCAGGACCAGGCGCAGAGCCCAGTGCTGGTTGCTTAAATATGGGGGAACCCCTGTCAATTTTTTTCCCATGTTTTTGCAACCAGGACCGGCTCAAAGAGCCCGAGGCTGGTTTTGCTTAGGAGGGGGGACCCCACGCAATTTTTTTCCTAAAAATGAACACTTTCCCATCCCCTTTCCACTGATAAACATGCACGGATCTCATGGATCCCTGCATGCCTATCCAAACACGGGATAAAAAAGCAGGTCTGTTTTTTTTTAGCACTTTTTTACGAATTGTATTTCTGCACGGCAGTGTTTGGCTATTGTCGGCAGTGTTTGTGATTTGCACTTTTTAGTAAATTCCCGATTTCTACCAAATTGCAGGCGTATTTGACCGATGGTGTATTGATTCGTGATTTTTTCCTAGGACTTCCAAAATATTACGAATGCCCTCATCACTGCCGTGATTTTTGCTTAGTAAATTACCGAGATGACACTTTGAAGAAAAAACGGCATCTCGGTCAAAATCGGGACCTTAGTAAATATACCCCACTGTGTGTGTCTGTATCTCTAGACCTAAATGGTTTAGTTATATAACAGTTTACACAGGACACAGACACCCAGGCGGGTAGGAGGAGAAGCTGGGATCCCTGTGTCACTTACAGCTCTCTCCACCCTCCTATACTCCTCTGGTCAGAAAGCTCCGCCGTTAGCTCATGAAACATGATATTCCTGTGTCTCTGCCTACACTGCATACTGTCCTCACATTCTGGCTGCTGGTTCTGCTGCTGTTTAAGAGGGAAAGCTAGTGATGTCAGTGTACTCTGGCCGGGGGGCCTCTTGCCAAAGGGGGTCCCGGGGTACAGTATGCCCGGCATTCCCCCCTTAATCTGGCTATGACTGTAGCAACGTGGCAGTGGCTCTGAGGCAGGGCTGGTAATCAGTAACAGAGCAGCCCTTGGAGTTCAGTAACTGCTATATGGACAGCTCCTGGCTGTTGGAGAGGATACTCTCCCTTGCCAACTTGACGGTAGGTTAGCAGAGCAGGGGCATACGGGATGTGTGTGTGTGTGGGGGGGGGGGGGGGGGGGTAATGTTGCAGCCTCTTCTGAGGGGGCCAGGAGCATAACCCGAGATTTGGAAGACTCCCAGCCATTCCGGAAGAGTGGGCAACTCTGAAATAAATGAAATAAATATATCACAGTAGCATATCAAAGCTTACTTTGTAAGCTTTGATACGCTACTATGATATATTTGCCTCATGTATTTACGTATTTTCACAGTATCCTGCTATATGCATATAAAATACCTACAGGGCTCTCACAGTTGTAAATCTCATTACAAGAATATCAATATAACTAAAATAAATAAAAAAAATAGTAAATTATAAAACCACTTCAAAGGTTCTTCTGGTGACTCTCGGAGATGCTGAGAGTTCTTATTTATGAGTCTCTAATAAAGAGTTCAAGATCTACTACTTTGTAAAACAAATGTAAACCTGACTTACTAAGTCCAAGAGTCCGCATGGGAGGGGAAACCAACATTAATCTAGCCTCCGGGCAACTGGGATGAAGTTACGCCAATGCGCGGGAACGCATAGTGCTGTTCGCCGCCCCCTGGCATCCCTGGTAGTGCGCATGAAAACCCCTTGGCAATGAGCATTACCCCCTGGACACATGCATGACATCCAGCTCATGAAATCTCAGGCAACAGGCATTACTCCCGTGCAACAAGCATGACACCCAGTGCATGAAACCCGTGGCAACAAAGCATTACCCCCTGGCAATGAGCTTGGCACCCAGCGCATGAAACCTCTGGCAACGAGCATAACACCCAATGCATGAAACCGCTGGCAATGAACATGAAACCCTGAGCATGAAAACCCCTGGCACTGTGCATGGAACCAAGATCACAAAACCCTTGGCAACGATCGGGTCATTTAAAAGTAATTAGAAGCCTTAATGTAGGGCTTAATGTGTAATGGGCACTGCAATGTGTGGCATAATGTATCACGAGCATTGCGATGTATGGCATAATGTATCACGGACATTGTGGTATGTGGTATTATGTATCATGGGCATTGTATGTGGTATAATGTCTCAGGGGCATTGCAGTGTGTGGCATCATTTATAACGGGCATTACGGTGTGTGGCATAATGTGTCACAGGCATTACGGTGTGTGGCATATTGTGTAATGGGCATTATGATGTGTAGCATAATGTGTAAGGGGAATTACTATAAGGAGGAAAAATGACAAATAATGTAAGTGGCATGAATCAGTGGTGGCCAATGTCTCGGCGTGCAGGTTGCAAAACTGGGGTACAAGGTAGTCTTTTCCCACAACGAAATGTCGCTTTCAGTGAAGCTACACCCATTCTAGCAAGGCCATGCCCCTTTTCCCAGTGTGCACCTGCGGCGAGCGCAAATTCATCACTTTTCTAGTGGCAATTATGGGCGCCAGAGAATTTTTTGGCTTGGGGGAGAAAAATTTTTAGTTACGCCACTGCACTCAGCACTGGAAGAGTGTATATTAGAGACGCAAGTAACACTCAGCACTGGAAGGGTGTATACTAGGGAAGCAGGTAATACTCTGCACTGGAAGGGTATACAGTATACTAGGGATGCAGGTAACACTCAGCACTGGAAGAGTGTATATTAGAGACGCTGGTAACACTCAGCACTGGAAGTTACTAGAGACGCCGGTAACACTCAGCAATGGAAGGGTGTATACTAGAGATGCCAGTAACTCAGCAATGGAAGGGTATATACTAGAGACACCGGTAACAACCAGCACTGGAAGGGTGTATATTAAAGACGTCAGTAACACTCAGCAAAGGTGTGTAAAGATAACACTCAGCGCTGAAAGGGTGTCTATTAACGATGCAGGGAACACTCGGCACTGGAAGTATACTAGCGACTCCGGTAACAATCAGTATTATAAGGGTGTATATTAGAGACATCAGTAACACTCAGCACTAAAAGGGTGTATATTAGGGAAGCAGGTAACACACAGCATTGACAGTGAGTATAGAGAGTGAATAAATAAGTATACTGCTGGGAAACAGCACAGCCCTGCCTGGAGATTACTACAGAACACTGCAGGGAAAGCCGTTGACCTGTCTGCACGGCATCTGCAGTGTACGGTGAATCTATCTCTACATACTGCTTACTACATCTCCTGTCCATAGTTATACCCGGGGGAGCTGCACAGCACAGCTGGCAGTAAGTATGTAGTGCACTTGCTGTAAGAAGCACAATGCAAGTGACACAAGGGCAGGACTTGCTGCATGTCAGAGACTTTCTCATCCAACTCCAAGTACAAACACTCACACGGCGACAGGCAGGTGATAGGAAGACCAGGAAGGAGGAGGGAGGAGCTAAGCACAATCCAGGGTAATGCGGGACAGCTCCAATCATGAAGCTTCCGCCCCAGCTGGCGCGCCCCTTGCTGTCCACACACAGTACCTGCATGTAAATTGCCCCCATACAATCTGCTAATATACAAACAATTGGGAAGGAGTTGGGTTTGGAAGACCGTCGGTCACCATACCGACCCTAGGATCCCGGTCTCTACATTGCCGGCGGAGCAGGGGGGAGGAGGGCTGACGAGATCCACAAAGCCCCTTGCAGGTGCCATAAAGCCCCTTGCATATAAAGGTTTCTTTTCGTGGGGGTATGCCTTCCTTATTTCTCTTGACCGTGCTTATTATTGTCACCACAGGGGTTAAGTGGAATCAGTGGAATAGGAGCATACCTAAACTTACGGGTTTAGATGTTCTCTTAATCATGTAAAGGTTTCTTTTCTGGGGGTTCTCCTCGGTATGTCCCCATCTCACTTCTCCTCGTATAATAACAGAGGTAAGTGATATGCGGCAGAAGTAGTCATCAAATCACAGTGTCTCACAGCAAGCTTGCTGCCTGTTTTCCCATGTACTGTAGTAAGCCACTTACTACAGTACCTGGGAAAACAGGCAGCAAGCCTGTCACGTATTTCTGCGATTATACGAGAAGTGAGACTGGGAGAAAATAAACCTTTACACGATTAAGAGAACATCTAAATCCGTAAGTTTAGGTATGCTCCTATTCCACATAACCCCTGTGGTGACCATAATAAGCACAGTGAAGGGAAAGAGGGAAGGCATACCCCCACGAAAAGAAACCTTTATACGTGGAAGTTTTCACCCCCATCATTGAGTACGGTATGACACTCAATAAGCGCACTTTAATGGAGGATCAGGATTTCTGACTATCCCTCATCTAGTCTGTGTTTACCACCAAGGGGGCTTGTTACCCCATTCTTAAGACATATTACACTATTGTACTTCTTTTCCTCCTATCCTATGTTCAGGATTGTCGTGAGGAAAAGGATGTGCAGGACATTACTATCGCACAGAGGACAATTCAGAAGGACATTATGAACAGCATCTCATTAAGACTTTGGACTTGTGAGCGCCAATCAGTATGTGGTATCCATTTGTATTTGTGCTAACATAGTATGTAAATGGGTGTTTTACATGTATCACATATAGACCTTCAGCTCCAGGTGTGCGCAGGACCACTCTTTCATATTGTTCTCTTCATGTGCTGCCTCCTCCCAGGCCCCCTCCTCTCTCACATCAGCACAGTAGACAGAGCACTAGGGTCACTGGTAGAACCTAGCACTGTGCCAGAGTCTAGTATGCATGCGCAGGTCACTAAGATGGCATAGCAGCCATTTTACTTGTGATTTTGCCACTGCGCATGCGCAAAATACAATGCAGCGGCCTTTTTTTTATTTGTGGAGCGTTTGGGAGCAAATGGTTGATTGTCATTTGCTCTCATTCATAACTAGATTTTCATTCCAACCAGCCAGATCAGATAGATAATTGTATAGTGTATGTCCAGCTTAGGACCGCTATGATTTGCAGGCAAGGAAATGGATAGCACTGCCTCGGAAAGTGTGAGTGGTTATGCAAATTAGCAACCTGCATACATTGGGGGTGCGGTTTATCAGGATTTTAACTGGATATATTTTGGGATATATGAAATTGTTCCACACAGTGATATTCTAATACTAACATTTGCCTGTGGTTCCACTTGCGTGGTGTCTTATTGCTCAGCGGAACTAATTTTACAAAGATAGTAGTGCCATCTAAGACTGTGATGTATATTTATATTGGCCACATTGATGACAAAATTTCATTGTAATATTTGCAGTTTTTCCTTCAGGGATTAACACAAAAAGATGCTTGGGGTAATAACTAATGAGCATTTGCCCCTGCTACTGGCTGATTATCATAGTGAAGCAGATACTTACGGGAAACTGCAGGCACTTGAATTATATGTGGTATAAACATAGTCTCACCTGCACCACATCCCGTTAGAATCTCTGCCTCAGTAAGGTTGCCCTGCAGAGAAGTGGCTAAGTCGGGTTCTGTTGCATAACTTGGGTGATCAAGGCCTGCAGAAGCATGATCGAAACCTCAACTTTCAGTGCGCCGAATGTCAAGCGTCTGGTTTTCACTTTATTGCTCCTCTTCCTGATGTCACATCGAGATCATACATACCTCAGTTTCTTTCTAGGTCACTTAGCTATACAATAGTGAAAACATGATCCAAGTTCATCCAGTAGTTTTTGCGTGATTCAGGAACTCCTTCTCCATAGTTCGTAAACAGTCCCTAGAAGCAGATTTTTCTACAAAAATTGCTATGTACAGACAAAACTCTTACAGTATTATTATATGTATAGATTTATTAATTAAAAATAATATTGCATGTAAATACCTCATGTTTCTACAACTACATATTGCAATATATATTTGTAATACAGTATTAATTTGTATTGCAATATGCCACATGTATGCTAACACGGCTCATTTGGTAGCGTTCAACTATCTCGCTGGCCTTTAGGCTAGTCTGTTCGGTTCTCATGAGTTGTAAACTTGCAATCTACTATATATGTTTTGTTATACATGGGATAAATCAGGATGGTGAATAGTGTCACGGGGAGATGGATTGAGGCGCTAGTCTGATGATTTTTACACTACTGTCATTATATTACATATTGTCACATAAGAGTCATCAGAAATACACTGAAATCACACTTGTTTAATAAACTTAAATATTCACCATAATATTACATTCCCCACAGCTAACTTGCAAAAAGGGGGGGGAGGGGAGGGGAGGGGGGGTAGAGGCAAAGAGGGTCCATGGTAGATGTATTAAGCCTGGAGAAGTAATAAAGTGGAAGGATAATGCCCCAGCCAATCAGCTCCTAACTGTCAAGCTACAGGCTGAGCTTGAAAATGACAGTTAGGAGCTGGCTGGCTGGTGCCTGATCTTCCACTGTATCACTTCTCCAGGACTAAACCATCTGCCCCAGTGTAACTGGTTGAACAGAAAAGTGTGAATTAGATATGGGGTAAGTGAGAAAATAAGAGAAGACCTAATATAACAAACAATAGAGACTACTTCCATGCTGGAAATAAAATCACAGGATAGAAGGCTGGTGTCGCAGGTAGCTGCACATGCGCATTTTGTAGGTGTGTTGGTTGTGTTTAGTGTTAAGTGAGTTGGGCATTGCATCAAACTGCTATTATCTATCTCCCCCTCCTGTTTTCTTTGTTATCCCCTGATATCCTTTTCCCCCTTTTTGGGGAATATGCACAAAGGACATTCTTCCTTAGGATAAAATTCTTCCTATATGTGGGGAGCTGTGGTGGTTGTTTTGAGAGCTGTCTAGACCCTCTAGCAGATCATTTTGGATAAACCCAGCTCTGTGGGGTACATTTACTAAGCAGTGTTAAGAGAGGAGAAGTGAGCCATTGGAGAAGTTGCCCATGGCAACCAATCAGCACTGAAGTAACATCTATAATTTGCATACTATAAAATGATACAGAGCTGCTGATTGGTTGATGGGGAAATTTCTCCACTGGCTCACTTCTCCGTTCTTATCACTGCTTAGTAAATGTACCCCATGTGAGTATGAAGGGGAGCTGAGTGAAGAGACGGAAGTAGGATTAGGGATAAGATTTAGTAATATAATGGAATCTGTGTAAATACAGCAGATATACAGTAAATGTACCAACAAGATGTGAGTGTGCAAGAGGTTAGTGGTCAGGGAACATTATAGTCTGGAAGAAAGTCCTGCTGTGTGGGGAGGGCATTCCGCAGAATGGTTGCAGCCAGAGCCGGCCCTAACCAATATGATGCCATAGCCAAGATTTTTGCTGGTGCCCCCAAGCATTGCCGCTAGTTCTGCCTCTGACCCTGCGTCCCTTTCCCAGAACCATCACCCCTCACCCATAGCAGTCCTCATTTTGGTGTTCCTACCCCCTATATTTTAAATAGGAGCAGTGCTGACATTTGGCACACAGCTCAAAAAGGAGTGTGTTCTTGCTGGGAAGGAGCATGGCCACACAATAGTACCCCCAATTCAAATTACGTCACACAATAATGCAACTTTATTCACATTATATCATGCGATAGTGTCCCTTCTTCACGCTACATTACACAGTAGTACCACTTAAACTTATAAACGTTACTCCTCACAGTTGTACTCCTTATTCACATTACATCACACCATATTGCTCTTTATTCACATTAGACCACACTGTAGTGCCCTTTCTACTGTATATGTTACGCCACACAGTAGAGCACCTTATACACATAATGCCACACATGAGTAATGCCCTTATACACATAATACCACACAGTAATGCCCCTTACACATATGACACACATTACTAATGTCCTTATAAACATAATGCGCCTTACATATTAAGCTGCACATTATTAATGCCCTTATACATATAATGACACACATAGGGGGTAATTCTGAGTTGATCGCAGCAGCAAGTTTGTTAGCAATTGGGCAAAACCATGTGCACTGCAGGGGGGGCAGATATAACATTTGCAGAGAGAGATTTGGGTGGGTTATATTGTTTCTGTGCAGGGTAAATACTGGCTGCTTTATTTTTACACTGCAATTTAGATTTCAGTTTGAATACACCCCACCCAAATCTAACTCTCTCTGCACATGTTATATCTGCCCCTCCTGCAGTGCACATGGGGGGTCATTCCGAGTTGTTCGCTCGCAAGCTGCTTTTAGCAGCATTGCACACGCTAAGCCGCCGCCTACTGGGAGTGAATCTTAGCTTATCAAAATTGCGAACGAAAGATTCGCAATATTGCGAAAATACTTCTCTGTGCAGTTTCTGAGTAGCTCGAGACTTACTCTGCCAGTGCGATCAGTTCAGTGCTTGTCGTTCCTGGTTTGACGTCACAAACACACCCAGCGTTCGCCCAGACACTCCTCCGTTTCTCCAGCCACTCCCGCGTTTTTTCACACACACCCATAAAACGGCCAGTTTCCGCCCAGAAACACCCACTTCCTGTCAATCACATTACGAACACCAGAACGAAGAAAAAACCTCGTAATGCCGTGAGTAAAATTCCTAACTACATAGCAAATTTACTTGGCGCAGTCGCACTGCGGACATTGCGCATGCGCAGTAGCGACTAATCGCTCCGTTGCGGGAAAAAAATAGCGAGCGAACAACTCAGAATGACCCCCAAGGTTTTGCCCAACTGCTAACAAATTTGCTGCTGCAATCAACTCAGAATTAGGCCCATAGTGCCCATCACACATATGCGGAACACTACTTCACAACCAACCCTCCCATACACAGCACTCACCTGGCCGCTGACACTGTGACCTCTGCCTCTGCATGTATACAGATGTGTCCACATACATCTTGCCTCAATATGTCATGAAGCAGGAGTTTCTGGCATGGGTCAGCAGGCAGCTCTGCTAACGTCGGGCACCCTTTTTGTTAAAAAAAAGCATCTTATTTGCATTGCTATATGGCTAGGATGACACGCAGCTTCTGCTGGTTTAAATGATATGAAGCATGCCTATATTCTGTGTGTGACTATGGATGTATCTGCATATGAAATGCTATGTTACAGTGATTTCCAGGAATACACTAACATTTAATTTTGTATGCAGAAACAGCCGCAGTCACACACAGAATATAGGCATGCCACATATCATATTAATCAGCAGAAGCTGCTTGTGCCCCTAAATGCCCTAGGCAATTGCCTACTTTGCCTATGCCTAAGGCCGGCTCTGATTGCAGTCCATCCAAAAAAAACAAATGGGAGCAGGTGAAGATGAGAGAGACAGACCTTGTACAGAGAGGAGCGGGCAACTTGGAAGACACTTGAGAAAAGTGAAGAGATGTAGGTTGATACGGTTTTGTCAAGGACATTAAAACTATTATAAGTACTTGATATTGATTCCCGAAAACCAGTCTATGAAGAGCTGCCAGTCAGGGACATATAGCATGGTGTATATATACGTAGTTTTGTTATGTAATAGTTCTTTAGATAAAATGAATTGCAACAGGAGGTCCTTTAACATATGAGCTAAAACTAAAAACAAAAAAATGGATTGGTTTGAATAACATATGAACTTTATTAAATACAAATTGCTTTCTTGTCCACTCAATAAGACATTACAAATTATTAAAATATCAGAAGATGACAAAGAATACAGAAAGAAAAACCCCAATAGAATAATATTGTTTCCTCTCTTCTGCAACGTACAGGGGAGAGTCACATACAGAGTGGGCATGTGTAATATTTCATTTAAAAGGACAGTATCTCTCTCACATGAATGAATAATCTCAACTTCCATAAACCCACACTTTAGTAAAATATACCCCTTGGAGTCAACAGCAATGCTACAGAAAACAAAACATCCAGTCCTGGCCTGTCTGGTGGGGACTGTGAGGTCATGCTGTGATGTCATAATGGTGGCAGCCTAGATCAAGGCTGTGCTGTTGCTGCATCACTCATACACATATCACCAACCAAAAGAGATACTCGCATAAGGTTAGTGACTGTACAGATATAAGGGCAGATTAGTGTGATGCGACGGCAGACTTGGGAAGTGACTACTGTAATATATGACTTATTACCTTGAGGACAGGACAGTATTGGATAAAAACAAAATCTCACACCTACTGGGGCAGTACCATACTCAGCAGCTACTAGGGCTGCATCTGGGATCTCTGTTTGGAAATGTTAGATGTCTCAGATAAGGGAGATATTGTGCAATCCAGACATATTCTCCTGTTTCGAGATGTTTCATGAGCTCTGGATGGCACTATGTCCCATTATGCCCCGCCTCCTAAGTCCCAGTATGCGGACTGTTCCAGTTTTTTTAATGTGCAGAGGTGTGATAGATGTATATTGTGCTTTAGCCATTACTTTTGTTTTTCAAAAACTCAGAAAGCATATTAAGAAAGGTATAATAGGTTTATATTTTACTCCAAAAAATAGGGATAACATGATCCAATAAGAATTTGCTGTGATCCCTTGTGGATTGTTTTCAGATGGATGAAAATCTTGACTTATTTATGAAAGCAAAAACATTCTGAAATGACTTTAAAATAATAAAAAGTTTTTATTTTTATTTTTTTAGTTTCTTCAGAGCAACGTTTGTATTTGTTATAACACTTGTAACCAATCATAAAAGTAAAATTATCACAGCAGCACAAAGTATTACTGGAGAGAAGTGTATCAATAATGTAATGGGCAGTGACATTTCCAGTTGTGTAATGGTGTTAGACAGGGCTACATGTGACAAGGGCAGCGCCATAATGTGGTGAGGAGGAGTATGGAAGCAAGCAATGGGAATTTAGATACTAATCATTAAATAGTATAAGGAATCGCTCCCTGTTATGTGCTAGGCAATGTTGTGCAGGAAACTCTTTGGGGTATATTTACTAAAGTGCAGGTTTATAGAAGTGGAGATGTTGCCCATAACAACCAATCAGATTTTACTTATCATTTATTTAGCACCTTCTAAAAGATCATAGCTAAAATTTGATTGGTTGCTATGGGCAACATCTCCACTTCCATAAAACCTCACTTGAGTAAATATACTGCCTGGAGTTAAAGCAGTGCTACAGAAGACAAAACATCCAAGTCATTCATTTAACTTACCTCATTATGTCGCTTTGAAGGTATCTTTATGTAGCTTTTTTTTCCATTTCCATGTGGTATTGTATGCTGGTCATTTCTAAGGTACTAAGAAAACACAATACAAATACAAAAAAAAACATTGTGTTAGTACACTAAATAGGTCACTGTCACAATGGCACTTATATAAACATCAATGTAGCGTAAAAGTATGCCCAAAATTTTTTAATACATTTACTTACCGATAACAAGTTAATGATAGTGTGTCCTATCTCCCCAAATACAGATCTTCGATATCTGTGGCTTGTTGTAGG
This sequence comes from Pseudophryne corroboree, assembly GCF_028390025.1. Classification (NCBI taxonomy): domain Eukaryota; kingdom Metazoa; phylum Chordata; class Amphibia; order Anura; family Myobatrachidae; genus Pseudophryne; species Pseudophryne corroboree. The sequence continues at coordinate 208,597,487 of NC_086444.1, forward strand.
ACAAGGATATACTGGAGGAATCAAAGAGAAAGAATAAAAACATTATGGTATAGCCAGGGACGGCAACTGACATCTTGGGGCTCCATACACTAATATCTCTGGGGGCCCCCCACTCCCTCAATGTGTAACATATATATATATATATATATATATATATATATATAGGTACAACACCGATAATCCGGCATGCTTGGTTCCGACACAGTGCCAGATTACCAGTTTTGTCGGACTATCAATGTTATCGGCGGCGGTGGCATCAGTTGCATCCGGACTTCCCTTCCTAATTCTGCCGTGCAGCCCTCCTGTAGCCTAAATCGCCCCCACAGCACCTACAGCTCCAGCGGCCCGACACCTCCAGCAGCATTACTAAGCCCATCCACAGCCTAACTAAACCCTCCCGCAGCTGGTGTCTCCATCCTGGTATCCGGCGCCTTCCATGCGTATCATGGGTTGCGCCACGTCAGGTCGTCATGGTAACCAGGATGCCCAGTGCGGCTCCCATCACACGCTGTAATAAGAAACAAGTGACCTGATACAGACCCCTTTCACCTCCCCCGGCACCTGATGTGTCCCAATTAAAAGAGGTGCCGGATTAATGATGGTGTGTATGCGCGGATAGATATATATATATATATATATATATAAAAGTTTACAAAGTAACATTTATAGATACAAATACATAATTACATGATACAGAGTAGCTGGGATTTCCCGCCATCAGTCACTCACTGGGACATGCCGGCTGGCAACTCCGTCAGACTCCCAGTGGCATCGTCAGGTCACGTCCCCCAGCGGCGTCTGTCAGGAAAAACAAAGACGGGTTCAGTCCTTAAATGTATGTTGAATAAAGGCAGAGTGTCTGCTGCTTGCGCAGAGGTTCTGTGTCTTTCCCATCACAGAGTCCCGAGTGCCAAACCTCTGCTATATATATATATATATATATATATATATATATATATACAAAGACAAATGTCCGGCACTCACGCTTTCAGAAATATCAACGAGTCCAGGTGCCTAACCTCTCTGGATGAGTATGTAGGAGAACGTGTGAGTGCCACCACACGTTTCTCCTATATATATATAGATCTATAACCACGCATAGTGTATTTAAAAATTCACAACAAGCTCCAACGTTTTGGGGCTATCTTGCCCCCTTGTCAAGGTGAGTAACATAAAGAGTAAACAGAAAAAAACTACCTAAATACTGCCAAGTGCTCAGCAACGGCCGGAGTCCAGTGTCTCCATCCCAGTATCCGGCGCCTTAATCTGGCCCTGAACAGCGATCAGGTCTGAATTAGGCCCATTGTTTATCAGGGGAGAGAATTTGCTGCACCATAAAAGCAGAATATGGCAACAGCTCTGTAGAAAGAATGGCATAGAACAAAGAGATAGAGAAGACTCTACCAAAGGGCCTTTAAATTGACCCCATAATAGCTATGAAGAGCGGGCGTTAGACATACAATATACCATACATTAGATATTATACCAGTAAAACATAATAGATTTGCTGGAATGGAGACTGGAAATTATAAAAGTCATAAAGCATATACAAGAAAGGTATTATAGGTTTATATTTTACTCAGAAAAATAGGGATAACATGATCCAATAAGAATTTGCTGTGATCCCTTGTGGATTGTTTTCAGATGGATGAAAATCTTGACTTTTAGTTATGAAAGCAAAAACATTCTGAAATGACTTTACAATAATAAAGTTTTTTTTATTGAGTTACTTCAAAGCAACGTTTGTATTTGTTGTTAAACTAGTAGCCAATCATAAAAGTAGAATTATCACGTTTCCAGTTGTATAATGGTGTAAGACAGGGCTACATGTGACAAGGGCAGTGCCATAATGTGGTGAGGAGGAGTATGGCAACAAGTGGGAATTTATTTAGATACTAATCATTAAATTGTATAAGGAATCGCTCCCTGTTATGTGCTAGGCAATGTTGTGTAAGAAACTCTTGGGGGTATATTTACTAAAGTGCAGGTTTATAGAAGTGGAGATGTTGCCCATAGCAACCAATCAGATTTTACTTATTTATCTAGCACCTTCTAAAAGATTACCTGAGGGATCCCGCCCCCTCTCCCAGCTGTGGGAGCTTGGGAGCGGGCAGCTGTGCTAAGGGACTCCCCTGCCTGGAAGGGCCCAGCTGGGGTCTGTGTCTTTAACTATTAGGGGGTGCCAGGAGGTACCCTTTAATCATGAGGTGGTCACGGAGGATTTTACTGGCTTCCCCAGTGAAAGTAAAAAAGAAAGGGAATGAAGGAACATCTGGCAGGATTGCAATGGCGGCTGCTTCTGCAAAAGAACAGAAGAAAAAGCTTCCGGAGTCAAGATCTGAGTGCCCAGGACCTGCAGGGGCTAGAGGTGAGCAATATACCCCCTCCGTGCAAAGGGGGGGTACCTCAGAACAAAAAGCGAGGAGAGCCCCGGAGTCGGAGCTGCAAAAGGTCCTCTCGCTGAAGGGGAAATTGTGCCTGCGGGTCAGTTTAAGGAAGGGGAGCGGCAATCGGCGCCGCACGGAGCAGAGAAACCCCAAGAAGGGTCTCTGTCCATGGTAGCCCCCCTTACAGTGTCAACAGCAGCAGGTACCCCTGGGGGTGGTGTAGCCCCTTGGGGTAATGCTGTAATGGCCGGGAGTCCCTGTGAGGGGAGAAGGGGGAAGCTGCAGAACGGAGGAGAGCGGATAGTGCCGCTGGTTGTAAAAATGAAAGAAAATAAAATTGAGCAAATATCCTGGTATGATGCCTCCCCTGAGCCCCCTGAGCAGGCAGAGAGTACCCTTGGGGGCATGCCAGCTCCCGGGGGGAGATCTGCGGATGCTGGGGGGTTAGGGGTTAAAGAAGGAGAAGAATACAGTATGAATGGGAGTTCAGCATCGGAGGGGTTAAATTCAGAAACAGAGGAAGATTCAAGTACAGAGGAAATACTGGCAGAAATGTCATTACAGGAGCTCATATATGAATCAAAGAAAATCAGTAACCGCATTACAGAAGCAAGGAAGAAAAGAAATAAATGCCAAGTATGGGACAGACAACGGTACAGGGATCAAATAGAAGACCTAACCCTGTATCAGGCACGTATAAAGGGAAAAATGGTGGTCGCCCAGGAGGAATTAAGCAAAAAGGAGAATGAAGGAAATTCTTCAGCACAGCAGGGGTTAATAGCATTGCCGGCTGCTAAGTATTCCCCTGTAGCAATGCAAGGTCCAGCGGTGCAGGAGGAGTGGCCCCAGAATGGAGTCCTTGGTGACGGAGAAGCGGAGGCGGTGCCGGTGGTAGCCCAACATCAACAGAGTGGAGGGAACCCTGATAACGTGGCCAGTGGAAAAGAAAACCCAGTTTCTATGGAGACAGAGGGGAGGCCTGTGTCTAAAGCTGAAATTACTTTGGCTGGAGGAACGAAAGGTGAGACGGAGCGGCCGGTGCAGTGGCAGCAGGGGGATCCTGGAGATGTGGCAGATGAAGGTGGCAGTGGAAAGGTGATCGGAGCTGCAAGTGCCGAGATCCGAATGTCAGAAAAGGAAGGTGAGGGGATCCCGGTTGATAAGCGGACGTCATCGGAGGGTGCCCTGGCCAGTATGAGTATTGGCAAAACGGCAGAGGAAAGTGGAAAGGGGCTTGCTGGAGACAGTAAACTGGAGGTGAGTGATTTCAGTAAAGAAAGGAAGGAGGTAACTGGGGGAGCACCAGAAGTTTTTTTGGGTGGAGGGGGCCCAATTGGGCTTTTCAGGGGGGAAGGGGGCCAAGATGGAAATAAAGAAAACTCAAAAGAAAATGTAAAAATTAAAGAAAATGATAAGAAGTCTGGCAAAGTTCAAGGTCAGCCAAGGCTGGACAAAAGACTGCTTTCGGAGCAAGAAATGGAAGTAGTAGAAACTGTATATGGGAATCTGCAAGTACCTGAGAGGATGCGGGCCGCTGCAAAGCTAATAAGTGCAGTAACTCTTAAACATAAGGACAAGAGTAAGAACTTAGTGCCTGTAAAAAATAAAATGAATGTGATGCCTATTCTTGTTCCTCCCCCAGGCCCTACCCCTGTCTTTGGTTTTGCTGCAGATACTGACGGTGCATCGAAGGGGGTGGAAACATCTTATGCCAAGGTACTGAGAAATCCAACTGTTTCAGGGCAGGGTGAAAATGTGGGGGGAGGTAGTGCAGAGGCGGGACGGTTTGGTAGAAGAAAAATAATACATTTTAAGTGGGTGGGTGAAGGGGGCGCTCCTTCAAAAGTTGATTTTTTGAGAAAGTTTTTTTATTTAGGATTTGTGGCTAGGCAGTTGTACTCCTGTATTCACCCTGTGAACTCAAATGAGTTTGACGTGGCCTTTATGGCAAACAGGGTGATGCAGGAGTGCGTCTCAAAATAGTCTGATCTGGAAAAAGGGAGTTTCTTCAGTAACTTTTACTTTCTTCATGACTGGGAAAGTAGATAGCACAAAGGTGTCCATTCTAGTGCGAAACGAGACAATTCCTGAGAATGACAAAGTTTTGGTTGAGCAGGCATTGTGAAAAAATACTAAGCATTGAAAAGTCGGACTATACGTTGGGGGTGTGGGGTGGAGCATGGTTTGCAAATGTGTGTTTGATGAAAAGTTGTGAGGGGGTGAAACATCTGCCGTCCGCCGCGTATATTGGCCGCGATCGCATTCAGGTGTTCTACCAGGGCCAGCCAAAGACTTGTTTCAAGTGTGGTGGCCCTGGGCATTTGAGCCATGAATGCGACGCGGTCAAATGCAATTTATGCGGCTGACTGGGCCACAGCTCAAGGTCATGTAATAACATCTGTTGTAACTTATGTGGAGGTGAAGGGCACCCTTAGAGTAGGTGTCCTGAAGCTGAAAAAACAAAGGAATGGAGGAGTAGGAGGGAAAGTTTTGAGGATTTAGGGACAAGAAACAAGGCAAGAGTGGTGGAAGAAAGGGGAAAAGAAGTGCGAAGAGGGTCAGTGAAACTGAGGGAAGGAAAGACGGAGTGGAGTTTGGCGGGAGGAAGGGTGAAGGGGAAAGAAGATGAGGAAGAAGGTTTTCAGCTAGTGATAAAAGGTGGGAAAAGCAAGAAAACAGTAATTAAGGAGGACTTATTATTATTTAATAGGTTTGAGGGAGTTCCCACTGATGAAGAGGAGGGGGAGGTGGTGAAGGAGAAGGAGAAGGGTGGGTTGGTGCTGAGGAAAAAGAAGGTAAGGAAAAGGAGGCAGAGAGAGAGGGGAAGTGGGGAAGGAGGAAAGAAGAAGAAGGAGAGGAAGGACAGTTGTAGGGAAAGTTCAGGCAGGGAATCAGAAAGTGAACTAGAATGGGACCCAGCAGGTTCATCCCTAGTGGGAAAAGAAAAAGTAGAATCAGAGATAGAGGAACTGAAGATGGAAAAAACAGAGGAGTCGCAAGAGGGGAATGGACAGCAGGTCTTGATAGAAAAGGAACCTCCTGTAAAGGATTCTATCCGGAAACCCCCGGATCCTGGTTCGGGTGTAGAGGGAGCCGGGATGAAAGAAGGAGAGGCTGTTGTAAGAATGGAATGTGGTGTTGGTGGTGGTGATGATGGTGATGGTGGTGGAGGGGAGAAGTGAATAAGGATAATGGGTAGTGAAACTCAATCACCAAAGAAACATGGATCTCCACCCTATACGATGTGCCACGATTAATGTGGCTTCCGTTCTTTCCGATAAGGCTCGGTTTATGGCTTTTGATTTTTTTAACAACCAGGATTTTGATATTTTGTTTTTGCAGGTGACCCGGGTTAACAGGTTGGCGGCTCTCCACAAAGCCAAAAGCGAGTGGAGAGGTGGGCCCTCCTATTGGTCTCTTGCGGCTGAGCCTTATGGTGGGGTGGCGGTACTTTTTGCCGGCATAGTAACTGTGCACAAGGTTATTGAGTTACAAATTGGAAGGTGTATGATCTTAGATGTCACCTTGAGAGGGCATGACCTGAGGCTGATCAATATTTATGGGCCCCAGAAAGCCTGGGATAGGAAATGCCTTTTCAAGAGGATCAAGCCATTTCTTTTTACTGCCCAGCAGGTTGTTTTTGGTGGCGATTTTAACGCCGTAGTTAGGCCAAAAGACAGGGGAGGAGCCAAAAAAGCCATGGGCTATGATTCAAATTATTTAGTATCAATGGTTAGACAGGCTGGTTTGGTTGATGTCCATATTCGGCACCATCCAGACCTCACGGGTTACACTTATTTTAGTGGTCAGAGTAGGACTAGAATAGATAGATTTTTTGTTAAAGAAACTTCCAAGACTTTGCCTTCACAGGTAAGGTTGGTAGAATTTTCGGATCACGGGTTCTTGACTTTTTCTTTGAATGCCTCACAACCGATCTCGAAAGGAAGGGGCCTATGGAGGCTGAACTCAGAGCTCTTAAAGGAAGAGAAGGTAAGACAATCTTTTAGGGAATTCTTCCAAGCACAGGAAACACTGTTGGAGGCAGGATGGAGTAGATCGGAGTGGTGGGAGGAGGTCAAAGAGAGGACCCGAAGGTTTTTCAAGTGGCTGGTAGTAAGGAAAAACTTGGTAAAAAAAAATGCCTACTATGCTCTGAGGAGGAAATTAGATTTCCTGATCTCTGAAAGAGGAGATGATGGGGAAATCTCCCGGGTGAAATCTCAGATGCAGCAGTTGCAGTATAGTCGACTTTCGTCTTTGATTCAGGAGAGGGATTATGGCAAGTACCACTCCCCGGATCCCTACCAGAATTGTAGGCGAAAGATCGAGTTAAAGGAAATCAGAGGTCTGATTGATGGAAAGGGTGTCGTGCAGGAGGGAAGAGAGGGCATTCTGGAAGTCATTAGAACCTATTACACTGATCTGCTGTCCGAGAAGGCACTTAGCAGAGAGAGGATGGAGGAATTTCTGGAGAGGATACCAGGGCTTGTGGAACCGGATGCCTCAATTGATTGCTTAGAGAGTGAGATATCTGTGGAGGAGGTCAGGGAAGCAATTGGCGGTTTAACATCAAAAAAGACACCTGGGCCAGATGGTTTGACAGCTGAATTTTATAAAGAATTCTCAGACGTCCTGGCACCTCGTCTCGTGGAGGTTTTTAACAGTGGCCTGGCAGAGGGAGAACTCCCTCCCTCCATGAGGCTTTCTGCGCTTATTTTACTCTCTAAGGGAAAGGACCCGGCTCGCATTGAGAATTGGCACCCCATAGCACTTCTCAATACGGATAGAAAGGTGTTGGCAAAAATCATATTTAATAGTCTGATGGAATTTTCCGGGCAGTTGCTCTCGACTTCTCAGCATTGTACTGTGAAAGGTCGAAGCACATTTAGTGCTGTCCTTGGTGTCCGGGAGGCCATAGAGCGGTGCAGGGTTGAGAAGTGGGGGAAATACTTACTGGCATTGGATCAGTCCAAAGCTTTTGACCGAGTCAACCATGAGTACCTCTGGACTTTGATGGAAAGGTATGGCATTCCAGTTAAACTAGTCAATTGGCTACGTATATTGTACAGCAAGGCCGAGAGCTTCCCGCTTGTTAATGGTTGGGTAGGGCCTGCCTTTGTGGTGAACTCTGGTGTCCGTCAGGGTTGCCCCCTGAGCCCTCTTCTTTACGTGTTTGCGATCGATCCTTTTATTCGGAGGATTGAGGACAGCATGGTGGGAGGGGTGCAGCTGGGCCAGGGAGAACCACTAAGGGTAATTGCCTATGCTGATGATGTCACAGTGGTTCTGTCTTCAAATACAGAGGCCTGTGATGTGGACCAACTGATAGGCGAATACTCTGGATCCTCGGGCTCCATGATAAATCAGGACAAGTGTGAAGCTTTCTGGATGGGGGAGGAAGGTAGAGAATTCGACCTTCCGGACAGCCTCCCCGTGGCCAGCCATCCAATTAAGATTCTAGGAATAAGATTCGACCAGGGCGATTATGCCACAGCAAATTGGGAAAGGATACTGGAAGAGGCGACCCGGAAAGTAAAAAGTTGGAGAGGATGGAAATTCTCCCTGAGGGAAAGGGTTGATTTGTGTAAAACCTATCTGATTCCATTGTTTTTATATGTCAGGTGTCAGGTATGTATGTTTTTTGCCAGAACTACTGTGGTCTAAAATTGGCTCTTTGTTTTTCTTGCTGTTGTGGGGAAACAAAATGAATATGGTCAAGAGAGGCATTGCATGCAAACCGAGGACCAAGGGGGGACTGGATATGGTCAACCCGGTGGTGTTTTTTATAACAGCTTTTTTAAAAATGAATTTGGGGGTCTGTTTTCAGAGAACCCCCCTCGGTGGGCAGACGGTTTTAGAGAATGGATATCTCCCTTCCTCACAGTATGGATAGAAGGAGGTCACTTGAGAAACTCTCGGCGTAGAAGAGGCCGCCTCCCGACTATGTGATCCAGTGCTTGAAAGTGATTGGGCGATGGGGCTTGGGAGTGGGGAGTTAAGAGATCTCAGTAGGAAGGAGTTGGGGAAGAGGGTCTTGCAAACTCACTTCCATGTCCCATTGGCCCTGAAGGATTGCCCAGAAACTGTATGTTCAGAAGGGATTTCTCTGATAAATTCTCAGAGGATCCCGTTGAAATTTAGGGACATAGCCTGGTTCTCATTCCAAGGGAAGCTCTATGTTAAGGGGAACCTGAAGTTTAGAAGATCCAATGATCGTGATTGTCCATGGGAGGAGTGTCAGGGTCAGGAGGAGAGTATGGACCATTTCTTGCTTCAGTGTCCTTTTAATATAAACATTTACAAAAGAGTGTCAAAAGCTCTAGGAATACCTTGTCTTTCTGGTTTGGATTACCAGGGATGGGCATATGGGGCATTCAAAGGGTATGAGGATTTTGATTTATGCACAATTTTTATGATAAGTCTAGCTGTCAGGTATCACTTATGGAATGCACGGTGTCAGGTTTCATTGAGAAATAAAATCCTTCCCTGTGAAGTGGTGGAGGGCTTAATACTACATGAGGTGAAGCGGATGATGGAAATGGAGGAAGAGAGATTGGATGTCATCAGTTGGTCCCACTTGTGGCGCCAGCTGAAGCCCCCTTAGTGGGTGACGGAAAATTTCTAGCCTCCAGGTACTGGGAAAAACTTTTCTATAACTATCTCAATTTTAAGTTGAAATAGAATTTTGAGACTGGTTTTCTTTTATAAATGGTTGCATACACTGGAAGTGCTGCCCAGATTATTATTGACTTCTCGTTTAAATGTTGGTTTGTTCGGGATGAAAGTAGAGTAAATGGTATAAAAGGTGAGAGGATGGGTGGAATGAGAGTGGAGTGAATAGTGGTGGTGGGGAATGAAAGGAGGAGCGAGAGAGGAATGTATGGGCTCAAGAACAGGTGAAGGGGAAGCATGGAGGAAGAAGAGGAGGTTAATTGTGGTAAAAGAAAGTTTCTAAAGGAAATTGTTAAGGGAAAGTGTGAAGGGAATATGTAAAACGAGGGAAAATGTTAATAATAAATGGAAATTTTCTGTTATTGTTCAATTTTTTTTACTTTATTTATATGTTGTAAATATGTAAATAAGATGTATGAAGGTTGCAATATTCAAATAAAAAACATTACCAAGAGGACCCGTCGGATCAAGAGGACCCGTCGGATCAAGAGGACCCGTCGGATCAAGAGGACCCACCGGACCAAGAGGACCCGTCTTATCAAGACCAAGAGGACCCGTCAGATCAAGACCAAGAGGACCTGTCGGATCAAGAGTACCCCGTCGGATCAAGAGGGATCAAGAGTACCCCGTTGGATCAAGAGGACCCAGCCGGATCAAGAGGGATCAAAAGGACCCGTCGGATCAAGACCAAGAGGACCCGTCGGATCAAGAGGACCCCGTCGGATCAAGAGGACCCGTCGGACTAAGAGGACCCATCGGATCAAGACCAAGAGGACCCATCGGATCAAGACCAAGAGGACCCGTCGGATCAAGAGGACCCGTCGGATCAAGAGGACCCTGTCGGATAAAGAGGGATCAAGAGGTCCCCGTTGGATCAAGAGGACCCCGTCGGATCAAGAGGACCCCGTCGGATCAAGAGGACCCTGTCGGATCAAGAGGATCCGTCGGACCAAGAGGACCCGTCGGATCAAGACCAAGAGGACCCGTCGGATCAAGACCAAGAGTACCCGTCGGATCATGAGGACCCCGTCGGATCAAGAGGACTCCGTCAGATCAAGAGGACCCCGTCGGATCAAGAGGACCCGTCGGATCAAAACCAAGAGGACCCGTCAGATCAAGAGGACCCGTCGGATCGAGGACCCCGTCGGATCTAGACCAAGAGTACTCGTCGGATCAAGAGGACTCCGTCAGATCAAGAGGACCCCGTCGGATCAAGAGGACCATCGGATCAAGAGAACCAGTCAGATCAAGACCAAGAGGACCCGTCGGATAAAGACCAAGAGGACCCGTCGGATCAAGAGGACCCCGTCAGTTCAAGAGGACCCCGTCGGATCAAGAGGACCTCGTCGGATCAAGAAGACCCCGTCGGATCAAGAGGACCCCGTCGGATCAAGACCTAGAGTACCCGTCGGATCAAGACCAAGAGGACCCCGTCGGATCAAGAGGACCCCGTCGGACCAAGAGGACCCGTCGCATCAAGAGAACACGTCGGATCAAGAGGACCCGTCGGATCAAGAGGACCCGTTGGATCAAGAGGACCCGTCGGACCAAGAGGACCCGTCGGATCAAGACCAAGAGGACCCGTCGGATCAAGACCAAGAGGACCCGTCGGATCAAAAGGACCCCGTCGGATCAAGAGGACCCCGTCGGATCAAGAGGACCCATCGGATCAAGAGGACCCGTCGGATCAAGAGGACCCGTCGGATCATGAGGACCCGTCGGAACAAGAGGACCCGTTGGATCAAGAGGACCCGTCGGATCAAGACCAAGAGGACCCCACTGGATCAAAAGAGGACCCCGCCGGATCAAGAGGACCCCGTCGGATCAAGAGGACCCCGTCGGATCAAGAGGACCCGCCGGACCAAGAGGACCCGTCTTATCAAGACCAAGAGGACCCGTCAGATCAAGACCAAGAGGACCTGTCGGATCAAGAGGACCCCGTCGGATCAAGAGGACTCGTCAGATCAAGAGTACCCCGTCGGATCAAGAGGAATCAAGAGTACCCCGTTGGATCAAGAGGACCCAGCCGGATCAAGAGGGATCAAGAGGACCCGTCGGATCAAGAGGACCCGTCGGACCAAGAGCACCCGTCGAATCAAGACCAAGAGGACCCGTCGGATCAAGAGGACCCCGTCGGATCAAGAGAACCCGTCGGACTAAGAGGACCCATCGGATCAAGACCAAGAGGACCCATCGGATCAAGACCAAGAGGACCCGTCGGATCAAGAGGACCCGTCGGATCAAGAGGACCCTGTCGGATAAAGAGGGATCAAGAGGTCCCCGTTGGATCAAGAGGACCCCGTCGGATCAAGAGGACCCCGTCGGATCAAGAGGACCCTGTCGGATCAAGAGGATTCGTCGGACCAAGAGGACCCGTCGGATCAAGACCAAGAGAACCCGTCGGATCAAGACCAAGAGGACCCGTCGGATCAAGACCAAGAGGACCCGTCGGATCAAGACCAAGAGGACCCGTCGGATCATGAGGACCCCGTCGGATCAAGAGGACTCCGTCAGATCAAGAGGACCCCGTCGGATCAAGAGGACCCGTCGGATCAAGACCAAGAGGACCCGTCAGATCAAGAGGACCCGTCGGATCGAGGACCCCGTCGGATCTAGACCAAGAGGACTCGTCAGATCAAGAGGACTCCGTCAGATCAAGAGGACCCCGTCGGATCAAGATCCCCGTCGGATCAAGAGGACCCGTCAGATCAAGACCAAGAGGACCCGTCGGATAAAGACCAAGAGGACCCGTCGGATCAAGAGGACCCCGTCGGTTCAAGAGGACCCCGTCGGATCAAGAGGACCTCGTCGGATCAAGAAGACCCCGTCGGATCAAGAGGACCCCGTCGGATCAAGACCTAGAGTACCTGTCGGATCAAGACCAAGAGGACCCCGTCGGATCAAGAGGACCCCGTCGGACCAAGAGGACCCCTCGCATCAAGAGAACACGTCAGATCAAGAGGACCCGTCGGATCAAGAGGACCCGTTGGATCAAGAGGACCCGTCGGACCAAGAGGACCCGTCGGATCAAGACCAAGAGGACCCGTCGGATCAAGACCAAGAGGACCCGTCGGATCAAGAGGACCCCGTCGGATCAAGAGGACCCCGTCGGATAAAGAGGACCCGTCTGATCAAGAGGACCCGTCGGATCAAGAGGACCTGTCGGATCAAGAGGACCCGTCGGAACAAGAGGACCCGTCGGATCAAGAGGATCCGTCGGATCAAGACCAAGAGGACCCCATTGGATCAAAAGAGGACCCCGCCGGATCAAGAGGACCCCGTCGGATCAAGAGGACCCGTCGGATCAAGACCAAGAGGACCCGTCGGATCAAGAGGACCCGTTGGATCAAGAGGACCCCGTCGGATAAAGAGGACCCGTCGGATCAAGAGGACCCATCGGATCAAGACCAAGAGGACCCGTCGGATCAAGAGGAACCGTCGGATCAAGAGGACCCCGTCGGATCAAGAGGACCCGTCGGATCAAGACCAAGAGGACTCGTCGGATCAAGAGGACCCGTCGGATCAAGAGGACCCATCAGATCAAGAGGACCCGTTGGACCAAGAGGACCCGTCGGACCAAGACCAAGAGAACCCGTTGGATCAAGACCAAGAGGACCCGTCGGACCAAGAGGACCCGTCTTATCAATACCAAGAGGACCCGTCGGATCAAGACCAAGAGGACCCGTCGGCTCAAGAGGACTCCATCGGATCAAGAGTACCCCGTCGGATCAAGAGGGATCAAGAGTACCCCGTCGGATCAAGAGGACCCCGTCGGATCAAGAGGGATCAAGAGGACCCGTCGGATCAAGAGGACCCGTCGGACCAAGAGGACCCGTCGGATCAAGAGGACCCCGTCGAATCAAGAGGACCCGTCGGATCAAGACCAAGAGGACCCGTCGGATCAAGACCAAGACGACCCGTCGGATCAAGACCAAGAGGACCCGTCGGATCAAGACCAAAAGGACCCGTCGGATCAAGAGGACCCCGTCGGATCAAGAGGACTAAGTCGGATCAAGAGGACCCCGTCGGATCAAGAGGACCCGTCGGATCAAGACCAAGAGGACCCGTCGGATCAAGAGGACCCGTCGGATCTAGGACCCCGTCGGATCAAGACCAAGAGGACTCGTCGGAACAAGAGGACCCCGTCGGATCAAGAGGACTCCGTCGGATCAAGAGGACTCCGTCGGATCAAGAGGACCCGTCGGACCAAGAGGACCCGTCGGATCAAGAGGACCCGTCGGATCAAGACCAAGAGGACCCGTCGGATAAAGACCAAGAGGACCCCGTCAGTTCAAGAGGACCCCGTCGGTTCAAGAGGACCCCGTCGGATCAAGAGGACCCCGTCGGATCAAGAGGACCCCGTCGGATCAAGAGGACCCGTCGGACCAAGAGGACCCGTCGGATCAAGAGGACCCGTCGGATCAAGACCAAGAGGACCCATCGAATCAAGACCAAGAGGACCCGTCGGATCAAGAGGACCCCGTCGGATCAAGAGGACCCCGTCGGACCAATAGGACCCCGTCGAATCAAGAGGAACCGTCGGATCAAGAGGATCCGTCGGACCAAGAGGACCCGTCGGATCAAGAGGACCCGTTGGATCAAGAGGACCCGTTGGACCAAGAGGACCCGTCGGATCAAGACCAAGAGGACCTGTCGGATCAAGACCAAGAGGACCCGTCGGATCAAGAGGACCCCGTCGGATCAAGAGGACCCCGTCGGATCAAGAGGACCCGTCGCATCAAGAGGACCCGTCGGATCAAGAGGACCCGTCGGAACAAGAGGACCCGTCGGATCAAGAGGACCCGTCGGATCAAGACCAAGAGGACCCCATTGGATCAAAAGAGGACCCCGTCGGATCAAGAGGACCCCGTTGGATCAAGACCAAGAGGACCCGTCGGATCAAGAGGACCCGTCGGACCAAGAGGACCGGTCGGATCAAGAGGACCCCGTCGAATCAAGAGGACCCGTCGGATCAAGACCAAGAGGACCCGTCGGATCAAGACCAAGACGACCCGTCGGATCAAGACCAAGAGGACCCGTCGGATCAAGACCAAAAGGACCCGTCGGATCAAGAGGACCCCGTCGGATCAAGAGGACTCAGTCGGATCAAGAGGACCCCGTCGGATCAAGAGGACCCGTCGGATCAAGACCAAGAGGACCCGTCGGATCAAGAGGACCCGTCGGATCTAGGACCCCGTCGGATCAAGACCAAGAGGACTCGTCGGAACAAGAGGACCCCGTCGGATCAAGAGGACTCCGTCGGATCAAGAGGACTCCGTCGGATCAAGAGGACTCCGTCGGATCAAGAGGACCCATCGGACAAAGAGGACCCGTCGGATCAAGAGGACCCGTCGGATCAAGACCAAGAGGACCCGTCGGATAAAGACCAAGAGGACCCCGTCGGTTCAAGAGGACCCCGTCGGTTCAAGAGGACCCCGTCGGATCAAGAGGACCCCGTCGGATCAAGAGGACCCCGTCGGATCAAGAGGACCCGTCGGACCAAGAGGACCCGTCGGATCAAGAGGACCCGTCGGATCAAGACCAAGAGGACCCATCGAATCAAGACCAAGAGGACCCGTCGGATCAAGAGGACCCCGTCGGATCAAGAGGACCCCGTCGGACCAATAGGACCCCGTCGAATCAAGAGGAACCGTCGGATCAAGAGGATCCGTCGGACCAAGAGGACCCGTCGGATCAAGAGGACCCGTCGGATCAAGAGGACCCGTTGGATCAAGAGGACCCGTTGGACCAAGAGGACCCGTCGGATCAAGACCAAGATGACCCGTCGGATCAAGACCAAGAGGACCCGTCGGATCAAGAGGACCCCGTCGGATCAAGAGGACCCCGTCGGATCAAGAGGACCCGTCGGATCAAGAGGACCCGTCGGATCAAGAGGACCCGTCGGAACAAGAGGACCCGTCGGATCAAGACCAAGAGGACCCCATTGGATCAAAAGAGGACCCCGTCGGATCAAGAGGACCCCGTTGGATCAAGACCAAGAGGACCCGTCGGATCAAGAGGACACGTCGGATCAAGAGGACCCCGTCGGATCAAGAGGACCCGTCGGATCAAGAGGACCCATCGGATCAAGACCAAGAGGACCCGTCGGATCAAGAGGAACCGTCGGATCAAGAGGACCCCGTCGGATCAAGAGGACCCGTCGGATCAAGACCAAGAGGACTCGTCGGATCAAGAGGACCCGTCGGATCAAGAGGACCCATCAGATCTAGAGGACCCATTGGACCAAGAGGACCCGTCGGACCAAGACCAAGAGGACCCGTTGGATCAAGACCAAGAGGACCCGTCGGACCAAGAGGACCCGTCTTATCAATACCAAGAGGACCCGTCGGATCAAGACCAAGAGGACCCGTCGGCTCAAGAGGACTCCATCGGATCAAGAGTACCCCGTCGGATCAAGAGGGATCAAGAGTACCCCGTCGGATCAAGAGGACCCCGTCGGATCAAGAGGGATCAAGAGGACCCGTCGGATCAAGAGGACCCGTCGGACCAAGAGGACCCGTCGGATCAAGAGGACCCCGTCGGATCAAGAGGACCCGTCGGATCAAGACCAAGAGGACCCGTCGGATCAAGACCAAGAGGACCCATCGGATCAAGACCAAAAGGACCCGTCGGATCAAGAGGACTCAGTCGGATCAAGAGGACTCAGTCGGATCAAGAGGACCCATCGGATCAAGACCAAGAGGACCCGTCGGATCAAGAGGACCCGTCGGATCGAGGACCCCGTCGGATCAAGACCAAGAGGACTCGTCGGAACAAGAGGACCCCGTCGGATCAAGAGGACTCCGTCGGTTCAAGAGGACTCCGTCGGATCAAGAGGACTCCGTCGGATCAAGAGGACCCGTCGGACCAAGAGGACCCGTCGGATCAAGAGGACCCGTCGGATCAAGACCAAGAGGACCCGTCGGATAAAGACCAAGAGGACCCGTCGGATCAAGAGGACCCCGTCGGTTCAAAAGGACCCCGTCGGTTCAAGAGGACCCCGTCGGATCAAGAGGACCCCGTCGGATCAAGAGCACCCGTCGGACCAAGAGGACCCGTCGGATCAAGAGGACCCGTCGGATCAAGACCAAGAGGACCCATCGAATCAAGACCAAGAGGACCCGTCGGATCAAGAGGACCCCGTCGGATCAAGAGGACCCCGTCGGACCAAGAGGACCCCGTCGGATCAAGAGGAACCGTCGGATCAAGAGGACCCGTCGGACCAAGAGGACCCGTCGGATCTAGATCAAGAGGACCCGTCGGATCAAGACCAAGAGGACCCGTCAGATCAAGAGGACCCCGTCGGATCAAGAGGACCCCGTCGGATCAAGAGGACCCGTCGGACCAAGAGGACCCGTCGGATCAAGAGGACCCCGTCGGATTAAGAGGAACCCGTCGGACCAAGAGGACCCGTCGTATCAAGAGGACCCGTCAGATCAAGAGGACCCGTCGGACCAAGAGGACCCGTCGGACCAAGAGGACCCGTCGGACCAAGAGGACCCATCGGATCAAGACCAAGAGGACCCGTCGGACCAAGAGGACCCCGTCGGATCAAGACCAAGAGGACCCCGTCGGATCAAGAGGACCCGTCGGATCAAGAGGACCCATCGGATCAAGACCAAGAGGACCCGTCGGATCAAGAGGACCCCGTTGGATCAAGAGGACCCGTCGGATCAAGAGGACTTGTCGGATCAAGACAAAGAGGACCTGTCGGATCAAGAGGACCCGTCGGACCAAGCGGACCCGTCGGATCAAGAGGACCCGTCAGATCAAGACCAAGAGGACCCGTCGTATCAAGAGTACCCGTCAGATCAAGAGGACCCGTCGGACCAAGAGGACCCGTCGGACCAAGAGGACCCATCGGATCAAGACCAAGAGGACCCGTCGGACCAAGAGGACCCCGTCGGATCAAGACCAAGAGGACCCCGTCGGATCAAGAGGACCCGTCGGATCAAGAGGACCCATCGGATCAAGACCAAGAGGACCCGTCGGATCAAGAGGACCCCGTTGGATCAAGAGGACCCGTCGGATCAAGAGGACTTGTCGGATCAAGACAAAGAGGACCTGTCGGATCAAGAGGACCCGTCGGACCAAGCGGACCCGTCGGATCAAGAGGACCCGTCAGATCAAGACCAAGAGGACCCGTCGGATCAAAACCAAGAGGACCAGTCGGATCAAGAGGACCCCGTCGGACTAAGAGGACCCGTCGGATCAAGAGGACACGTCGGATCAAGAGGACCCGTCGGACCAAGAGGACCCGTCGGATCAAGAGGACCCGTCGGATCAAGAGGACCCGTCGGACCAAGAGGACCCGTCGGATCAAGAGAACCCGTCGGATCAAGAGGACCCGTCGGATCAAGACCAAGAGGACCCGTCGGATCAAGAGGACCCCGTCGGATTAAGAGGGATCAAGAGGACCCGTCGGATCAATAGGACCCGTCGGACCAAAAGGACCCGTCGGATCAAGACCAAGAGGACCCGTCGGATCAAGAGGACCCCGTCGGATCAAGAGGACCCCGTCGGATCAAGAGGACCCGTCGGACCAAGAGGAACCGTCGGATCAAGACCAAGAGTACCCGTCGGACCAAGAGGACCCCGTCAGATCAAGACCAAGAGGACCCCGTCGGATCAAGAGGACACCGTCGGATCAAGAGGACCCCGTCGGATCAAGAGGACCCGTCGGACCAAGAGGACCCGTCGGATCAAGAGGACCCCGTCGGATTAAGAGGAACCCGTCGGACCAAGAGGACCCGTCGTATCAAGAGGACCCGTCAGATCAAGAGGACCCGTCGGACCAAGAGGACCCGTCGGACCAAGAGGACCCGTCGGACCAAGAGGACCCATCGGATCAAGACCAAGAGGACCCGTCGGACCAAGAGGACCCCGTCGGATCAAGACCAAGAGGACCCCGTCGGATCAAGAGGACCCGTCGGATCAAGAGGACCCATCGGATCAAGACCAAGAGGACCCGTCGGATCAAGAGGACCCCGTTGGATCAAGAGGACCCGTCGGATCAAGAGGACTTGTCGGATCAAGACAAAGAGGACCTGTCGGATCAAGAGGACCCGTCGGACCAAGCGGACCCGTCGGATCAAGAGGACCCGTCAGATCAAGACCAAGAGGACCCGTCGTATCAAGAGGACCCGTCAGATCAAGAGGACCCGTCGGACCAAGAGGACCCGTCGGACCAAGAGGACCCATCGGATCAAGACCAAGAGGACCCGTCGGACCAAGAGGACCCCGTCGGATCAAGACCAAGAGGACCCCGTCGGATCAAGAGGACCCGTCGGATCAAGAGGACCCATCGGATCAAGACCAAGAGGACCCGTCGGATCAAGAGGACCCCGTTGGATCAAGAGGACCCGTCGGATCAAGAGGACTTGTCGGATCAAGACAAAGAGGACCTGTCGGATCAAGAGGACCCGTCGGACCAAGCGGACCCGTCGGATCAAGAGGACCCGTCAGATCAAGACCAAGAGGACCCGTCGGATCAAAACCAAGAGGACCAGTCGGATCAAGAGGACCCCGTCGGACTAAGAGGACCCGTCGGATCAAGAGGACACGTCGGATCAAGAGGACCCGTCGGACCAAGAGGACCCGTCGGATCAAGAGGACCCGTCGGACCAAGAGGACCCGTCGGATCAAGAGAACCCGTCGGATCAAGAGGACCCGTCGGATCAAGACCAAGAGGACCCGTCGGATCAAGAGGACCCCGTCGGATTAAGAGGGATCAAGAGGACCCGTCGGATCAATAGGACCCGTCGGACCAAAAGGACCCGTCGGATCAAGACCAAGAGGACCCGTCGGATCAAGAGGACCCCGTCGGATCAAGAGGACCCCGTCGGATCAAGAGGACCCGTCGGACCAAGAGGAACCGTCGGATCAAGACCAAGAGTACCCGTCGGACCAAGAGGACCCCGTCAGATCAAGACCAAGAGGACCCCGTCGGATCAAGAGGACACCGTCGGATCAAGAGGACCCGTCGGTTCAAGAGGACCCGTCGGATCAAAAGGACCCGTCGGATCAAGAGGACCCGTCGGATCAAGACCAAGAGGACCCCGTTGGATCAAGAGGACCCGTCGGATCAAGAGGACCCGTCGGATCAAGACCAAGAAGACCCGTCGGATCAAGAGGACCCATCGGCTCAAGACCAAGAGGACCCGTCAGATCAAGAGGACCCGTCGGATCAAGAGGACCCCGTCGGATCAAGACCAAGAGGACACCATCGGATCCAGAGGACCCATTGGATCAAGAGGACCCGTCGGATCAAGAGGACCCGTCGGATCAAGAGGACCCATCGGATCAAGAGGACCCGTCGGATCAAGACCAAGGGGACCCCGTTGGATCAAGAGGACCCCGTCGGATCAAGAGGACCCGTCGGATCAAGAGAACCCATCGGATCAAGACCAAGAGGACCCGTCGGATCAAGAGGACCCCGTCGGATCTAAAGGACCCATCGGCTCAAGACCAAGAGGACCCGTCAGATCAAGAGGACCCCGTCGGATCTAGACCAAGAGGACCCGTCGGATAAAGAGGACCCGTCGGATAAAGAGGACCCGTCGGATCAAGAGGACCCGTCGGATCAAGAGGACCCGCCGGCCCAAGAGGACCCGTCGGACCAAGAGGACCCGTCTTATCAAGACCAAGAGGACCTGTCTGATCAAGACCAAGAGGACCTGTCGGATCAAGAGGACCCCGTCGGATCAAGAGGACTCCGTCGGATCAAGAGTACGCCGTCGGATCAAGAGGGATCAAGAGTACCCCGTTGGATCAAGAGGACCCAGCCGGATCAAGAGGGATCAAGAGGACCCGTCGGATCAAGAGGACCCGTCGGACCAAGAGCACCCGTCGGATCAAGACCAAGAGGACCCGTCGGATCAAGAGGACCCCGTCGGATCAAGAGGACCCGTCGGACTAAGAGGACCCGTCGGATCAAGACCAAGAGGACCCATCGGATCAAGACCAAGAGGACCCGTCGGATCAAGAGGACCCGTCAGATCAAGAGGACCCTGTCGGATCAAGAGGGATCAAGAGGACCCCGTTGGATCAAGAGGACCCCGTCGGATCAAGAGGACCCCGTCGGATCAAGAGGACCCTGTCGGATCAAGAGGATCCGTCGGACCAAGAGGACCCGTCGGATCAAGACCAAGAGGACCCGTCGGATCAAGACCAAGAGGACCCGTCGGATCAAGACCAAGAGGACCCGTCGGATCATGAGGACCCCGTCGGATCAAGAGGACTCCGTCAGATCAAGAGGACCCCGTCGGATCAAGAGGACCCGTCGTATCAAGACCAAGAGGACCCATCAGATCAAGAGGACCCGTCGGATCGAGGACCCCGTCGGATCTAGACCAAGAGGACTCGTCGGATCAAGAGGACTCCGTCGGATCAAGAGGACTCCGTCGGATCAAGAGGACCTGTCGGATCAAGAGGACCCGTCGGAACAAGAGGACCCGTCGGATCAAGAGGACCCGTCGGATCAAGACCAAGAGGACCCCATTGGATCAAGAGGACCCCGTCGGATCAAGAGGACCCCGTCGGACCAAGACCAAAAGGACCCGTCGGATCAAGAGGACCCATCGGATCAAGAGGACCCCGTCGGATCAAGAGGACCCATCGGATCAAGACCAAGAGGACCCGTCGGATCAAGAGGAACCGTCGGATCAAGAGGACCCCGTCGGATCAAGAGGACCCGTCGGATCAAGACCAAGAGGACTTGTCGGATCAAGAGGACCCGTCGGATCAAGAGGACCCATCAGATCAAGAGGACCCGTTGTCCAAGAGGACCCGTCGGACCAAGACCAAGAGGACCCGTTGGATCAAGACCAAGAGGACCCGTCGGACCAAGAGGACCCGTCGGACCAAGAGGACCCGTCGGAACAAGAGGACCCGTCGGATCAAGACCAAGAGGACCCCATTGGATCAAAAGAGGACCCCGTCGGATCAAGAGGACCCCGTTGGATCAAGACCAAGAGGACCCGTCGGATCAAGAGGACCCGTCGGACCAAGAGGACCCGTCGGATCAAGAGGACCCCGTCGAATCAAGAGGACCCGTCGGATCAAGACCAAGAGGACCCGTCGGATCAAGACCAAGACGACCCGTCGGATCAAGACCAAGAGGACCCGTCGGATCAAGACCAAAAGGACCCGTCGGATCAAGAGGACCCCGTCGGATCAAGAGGACTCAGTCGGATCAAGAGGACCCCGTCGGATCAAGAGGACCCGTCGGATCAAGACCAAGAGGACCCGTCGGATCAAGAGGACCCGTCGGATCTAGGACCCCGTCGGATCAAGACCAAGAGGACTCGTCGGAACAAGAGGACCCCGTCGGATCAAGAGGACTCCGTCGGATCAAGAGGACTCCGTCGGATCAAGAGGACTCCGTCGGATCAAGAGGACCCATCGGACAAAGAGGACCCGTCGGATCAAGAGGACCCGTCGGATCAAGACCAAGAGGACCCGTCGGATAAAGACCAAGAGGACCCCGTCGGTTCAAGAGGACCCCGTCGGTTCAAGAGGACCCCGTCGGATCAAGAGGACCCCGTCGGATCAAGAGGACCCCGTCGGATCAAGAGGACCCGTCGGACCAAGAGGACCCGTCGGATCAAGAGGACCCGTCGGATCAAGACCAAGAGGACCCATCGAATCAAGACCAAGAGGACCCGTCGGATCAAGAGGACCCCGTCGGATCAAGAGGACCCCGTCGGACCAATAGGACCCCGTCGAATCAAGAGGAACCGTCGGATCAAGAGGATCCGTCGGACCAAGAGGACCCGTCGGATCAAGAGGACCCGTCGGATCAAGAGGACCCGTTGGATCAAGAGGACCCGTTGGACCAAGAGGACCCGTCGGATCAAGACCAAGATGACCCGTCGGATCAAGACCAAGAGGACCCGTCGGATCAAGAGGACCCCGTCGGATCAAGAGGACCCCGTCGGATCAAGAGGACCCGTCGGATCAAGAGGACCCGTCGGATCAAGAGGACCCGTCGGAACAAGAGGACCCGTCGGATCAAGACCAAGAGGACCCCATTGGATCAAAAGAGGACCCCGTCGGATCAAGAGGACCCCGTTGGATCAAGACCAAGAGGACCCGTCGGATCAAGAGGACACGTCGGATCAAGAGGACCCCGTCGGATCAAGAGGACCCGTCGGATCAAGAGGACCCATCGGATCAAGACCAAGAGGACCCGTCGGATCAAGAGGAACCGTCGGATCAAGAGGACCCCGTCGGATCAAGAGGACCCGTCGGATCAAGACCAAGAGGACTCGTCGGATCAAGAGGACCCGTCGGATCAAGAGGACCCATCAGATCTAGAGGACCCATTGGACCAAGAGGACCCGTCGGACCAAGACCAAGAGGACCCGTTGGATCAAGACCAAGAGGACCCGTCGGACCAAGAGGACCCGTCTTATCAATACCAAGAGGACCCGTCGGATCAAGACCAAGAGGACCCGTCGGCTCAAGAGGACTCCATCGGATCAAGAGTACCCCGTCGGATCAAGAGGGATCAAGAGTACCCCGTCGGATCAAGAGGACCCCGTCGGATCAAGAGGGATCAAGAGGACCCGTCGGATCAAGAGGACCCGTCGGACCAAGAGGACCCGTCGGATCAAGAGGACCCCGTCGGATCAAGAGGACCCGTCGGATCAAGACCAAGAGGACCCGTCGGATCAAGACCAAGAGGACCCGTCGGATCAAGACCAAAAGGACCCGTCGGATCAAGAGGACTCAGTCGGATCAAGAGGACTCAGTCGGATCAAGAGGACCCGTCGGATCAAGACCAAGAGGACCCGTCGGATCAAGAGGACCCGTCGGATCGAGGACCCCGTCGGATCAAGACCAAGAGGACTCGTCGGAACAAGAGGACCCCGTCGGATCAAGAGGACTCCGTCGGTTCAAGAGGACTCCGTCGGATCAAGAGGACTCCGTCGGATCAAGAGGACCCGTCGGACCAAGAGGACCCGTCGGATCAAGAGGACCCGTCGGATCAAGACCAAGAGGACCCGTCGGATAAAGACCAAGAGGACCCGTCGGATCAAGAGGACCCCGTCGGTTCAAAAGGACCCCGTCGGTTCAAGAGGACCCCGTCGGATCAAGAGGACCCCGTCGGATCAAGAGCACCCGTCGGACCAAGAGGACCCGTCGGATCAAGAGGACCCGTCGGATCAAGACCAAGAGGACCCATCGAATCAAGACCAAGAGGACCCGTCGGATCAAGAGGACCCCGTCGGATCAAGAGGACCCCGTCGGACCAAGAGGACCCCGTCGGATCAAGAGGAACCGTCGGATCAAGAGGACCCGTCGGACCAAGAGGACCCGTCGGATCTAGATCAAGAGGACCCGTCGGATCAAGACCAAGAGGACCCGTCAGATCAAGAGGACCCCGTCGGATCAAGAGGACCCCGTCGGATCAAGAGGACCCGTCGGACCAAGAGGACCCGTCGGATCAAGAGGACCCCGTCGGATTAAGAGGAACCCGTCGGACCAAGAGGACCCGTCGTATCAAGAGGACCCGTCAGATCAAGAGGACCCGTCGGACCAAGAGGACCCGTCGGACCAAGAGGACCCGTCGGACCAAGAGGACCCATCGGATCAAGACCAAGAGGACCCGTCGGACCAAGAGGACCCCGTCGGATCAAGACCAAGAGGACCCCGTCGGATCAAGAGGACCCGTCGGATCAAGAGGACCCATCGGATCAAGACCAAGAGGACCCGTCGGATCAAGAGGACCCCGTTGGATCAAGAGGACCCGTCGGATCAAGAGGACTTGTCGGATCAAGACAAAGAGGACCTGTCGGATCAAGAGGACCCGTCGGACCAAGCGGACCCGTCGGATCAAGAGGACCCGTCAGATCAAGACCAAGAGGACCCGTCGTATCAAGAGTACCCGTCAGATCAAGAGGACCCGTCGGACCAAGAGGACCCGTCGGACCAAGAGGACCCATCGGATCAAGACCAAGAGGACCCGTCGGACCAAGAGGACCCCGTCGGATCAAGACCAAGAGGACCCCGTCGGATCAAGAGGACCCGTCGGATCAAGAGGACCCATCGGATCAAGACCAAGAGGACCCGTCGGATCAAGAGGACCCCGTTGGATCAAGAGGACCCGTCGGATCAAGAGGACTTGTCGGATCAAGACAAAGAGGACCTGTCGGATCAAGAGGACCCGTCGGACCAAGCGGACCCGTCGGATCAAGAGGACCCGTCAGATCAAGACCAAGAGGACCCGTCGGATCAAAACCAAGAGGACCAGTCGGATCAAGAGGACCCCGTCGGACTAAGAGGACCCGTCGGATCAAGAGGACACGTCGGATCAAGAGGACCCGTCGGACCAAGAGGACCCGTCGGATCAAGAGGACCCCGTTGGATCAAGAGGACCCGTCGGATCAAGAGGACTTGTCGGATCAAGACAAAGAGGACCTGTCGGATCAAGAGGACCCGTCGGACCAAGAGGACCCGTCGGACCAAGAGGACCCGTCGGACCAAGAGGACCCATCGGATCAAGACCAAGAGGACCCGTCGGACCAAGAGGACCCCGTCGGATCAAGACCAAGAGGACCCCGTCGGATCAAGAGGACCCGTCGGATCAAGAGGACCCATCGGATCAAGACCAAGAGGACCCGTCGGATCAAGAGGACCCCGTTGGATCAAGAGGACCCGTCGGATCAAGAGGACTTGTCGGATCAAGACAAAGAGGACCTGTCGGATCAAGAGGACCCGTCGGACCAAGCGGACCCGTCGGATCAAGAGGACCCGTCAGATCAAGACCAAGAGGACCCGTCGTATCAAGAGTACCCGTCAGATCAAGAGGACCCGTCGGACCAAGAGGACCCGTCGGACCAAGAGGACCCATCGGATCAAGACCAAGAGGACCCGTCGGACCAAGAGGACCCCGTCGGATCAAGACCAAGAGGACCCCGTCGGATCAAGAGGACCCGTCGGATCAAGAGGACCCATCGGATCAAGACCAAGAGGACCCGTCGGATCAAGAGGACCCCGTTGGATCAAGAGGACCCGTCGGATCAAGAGGACTTGTCGGATCAAGACAAAGAGGACCTGTCGGATCAAGAGGACCCGTCGGACCAAGCGGACCCGTCGAATCAAGAGGACCCGTCAGATCAAGACCAAGAGGACCCGTCGGATCAAAACCAAGAGGACCAGTCGGATCAAGAGGACCCCGTCGGACTAAGAGGACCCGTCGGATCAAGAGGACACGTCGGATCAAGAGGACCCGTCGGACCAAGAGGACCCGTCGGATCAAGAGGACCCGTCGGACCAAGAGGACCCGTCGGATCAAGAGAACCCGTCGGATCAAGAGGACCCGTCGGATCAAGACCAAGAGGACCCGTCGGATCAAGAGGACCCCGTCGGATTAAGAGGGATCAAGAGGACCCGTCGGATCAATAGGACCCGTCGGACCAAAAGGACCCGTCGGATCAAGACCAAGAGGACCCGTCGGATCAAGAGGACCCCGTCGGATCAAGAGGACCCCGTCGGATCAAGAGGACCCGTCGGACCAAGAGGAACCAGCCGGATCAAGACCAAGAGTACCCGTCGGACCAAGAGGACCCCGTCAGATCAAGACCAAGAGGACCCCGTCGGATCAAGAGGACACCGTCGGATCAAGAGGACCCGTCGGTTCAAGAGGACCCGTCGGATCAAGACCAAGAGGACCCGTCGGATCAAGACCAAGAGGACCCGTCGGATCAAGACCAAAAGGACCCGTCGGATCAAGAGGACTCAGTCGGATCAAGAGGACTCAGTCGGATCAAGAGGACCCGTCGGATCAAGACCAAGAGGACCCGTCGGATCAAGAGGACCCGTCGGATCGAGGACCCCGTCGGATCAAGACCAAGAGGACTCGTCGGAACAAGAGGACCCCGTCGGATCAAGAGGACTCCGTCGGTTCAAGAGGACTCCGTCGGATCAAGAGGACTCCGTCGGATCAAGAGGACCCGTCGGACCAAGAGGACCCGTCGGATCAAGAGGACCCGTCGGATCAAGACCAAGAGGACCCGTCGGATAAAGACCAAGAGGACCCGTCGGATCAAGAGGACCCCGTCGGTTCAAAAGGACCCCGTCGGTTCAAGAGGACCCCGTCGGATCAAGAGGACCCCGTCGGATCAAGAGCACCCGTCGGACCAAGAGGACCCGTCGGATCAAGAGGACCCGTCGGATCAAGACCACGAGGACCCATCGAATCAAGACCAAGAGGACCCGTCGGATCAAGAGGACCCCGTCGGATCAAGAGGACCCCGTCGGACCAAGAGGACCCCGTCGGATCAAGAGGAACCGTCGGATCAAGAGGACCCGTCGGACCAAGAGGACCCGTCGGATCTAGATCAAGAGGACCCGTCGGATCAAGACCAAGAGGACCCGTCAGATCAAGAGGACCCCGTCGGATCAAGAGGACCCCGTCGGATCAAGAGGACCCGTCGGACCAAGAGGACCCGTCGGATCAAGAGGACCCCGTCGGATTAAGAGGAACCCGTCGGACCAAGAGGACCCGTCGTATCAAGAGGACCCGTCAGATCAAGAGGACCCGTCGGACCAAGAGGACCCGTCGGACCAAGAGGACCCGTCGGACCAAGAGGACCCATCGGATCAAGACC
Source organism: Pseudophryne corroboree (assembly GCF_028390025.1). Classification (NCBI taxonomy): domain Eukaryota; kingdom Metazoa; phylum Chordata; class Amphibia; order Anura; family Myobatrachidae; genus Pseudophryne; species Pseudophryne corroboree. The sequence goes on from NC_086444.1 coordinate 208,624,161, forward strand.
AAGAGGACCCGTCGGACCAAGAGGACCCCGTCGGATCAAGACCAAGAGGACCCCGTCGGATCAAGAGGACCCGTCGGATCAAGAGGACCCGTCGGATCAAGAGGACCCATCGGATCAAGACCAAGAGGACCCGTCGGATCAAGAGGACCCCGTTGGATCAAGAGGACCCGTCGGATCAAGAGGACTTGTCGGATCAAGACAAAGAGGACCTGTCGGATCAAGAGGACCCGTCGGACCAAGCGGACCCGTCGGATCAAGAGGACCCGTCAGATCAAGACCAAGAGGACCCGTCGTATCAAGAGGACCCGTCAGATCAAGAGGACCCGTCGGACCAAGAGGACCCGTCGGACCAAGAGGACCCATCGGATCAAGACCAAGAGGACCCGTCGGACCAAGAGGACCCCGTCGGATCAAGACCAAGAGGACCCCGTCGGATCAAGAGGACCCGTCGGATCAAGAGGACCCATCGGATCAAGACCAAGAGGACCCGTCGGATCAAGAGGACCCCGTTGGATCAAGAGGACCCGTCGGATCAAGAGGACTTGTCGGATCAAGACAAAGAGGACCTGTCGGATCAAGAGGACCCGTCGGACCAAGCGGACCCGTCGGATCAAGAGGACCCGTCAGATCAAGACCAAGAGGACCCGTCGGATCAAAACCAAGAGGACCAGTCGGATCAAGAGGACCCCGTCGGACTAAGAGGACCCGTCGGATCAAGAGGACACGTCGGATCAAGAGGACCCGTCGGACCAAGAGGACCCGTCGGATCAAGAGGACCCGTCGGACCAAGAGGACCCGTCGGATCAAGAGAACCCGTCGGATCAAGAGGACCCGTCGGATCAAGACCAAGAGGACCCGTCGGATCAAGAGGACCCCGTCGGATTAAGAGGGATCAAGAGGACCCGTCGGATCAATAGGACCCGTCGGACCAAAAGGACCCGTCGGATCAAGACCAAGAGGACCCGTCGGATCAAGAGGACCCCGTCGGATCAAGAGGACCCCGTCGGATCAAGAGGACCCGTCGGACCAAGAGGAACCGTCGGATCAAGACCAAGAGTACCCGTCGGACCAAGAGGACCCCGTCAGATCAAGACCAAGAGGACCCCGTCGGATCAAGAGGACACCGTCGGATCAAGAGGACCCGTCAGTTCAAGAGGACCCGTCGGATCAAAAGGACCCGTCGGATCAAGAGGACCCGTCGGATCAAGACCAAGAGGACCCCGTTGGATCAAGAGGACCCGTCGGATCAAGAGGACCCGTCGGATCAAGACCAAGAAGACCCGTCGGATCAAGAGGACCCATCGGCTCAAGACCAAGAGGACCCGTCAGATCAAGAGGACCCGTCGGATCAAGAGGACCCCGTCGGATCAAGACCAAGAGGACACCATCGGATCCAGAGGACCCATTGGATCAAGAGGACCCGTCGGATCAAGAGGACCCGTCGGATCAAGAGGACCCATCGGATCAAGAGGACCCGTCGGATCAAGACCAAGGGGACCCCGTTGGATCAAGAGGACCCCGTCGGATCAAGAGGACCCGTCGGATCAAGAGAACCCATCGGATCAAGACCAAGAGGACCCGTCGGATCAAGAGGACCCCGTCGGATCTAAAGGACCCATCGGCTCAAGACCAAGAGGACCCGTCAGATCAAGAGGACCCCGTCGGATCTAGACCAAGAGGACCCGTCGGATAAAGAGGACCCGTCGGATAAAGAGGACCCGTCGGATCAAGAGGACCCGTCGGATCAAGAGGACCCGCCGGCCCAAGAGGACCCGTCGGACCAAGAGGACCCGTCTTATCAAGACCAAGAGGACCTGTCTGATCAACACCAAGAGGACCTGTCGGATCAAGAGGACCCCGTCGGATCAAGAGGACTCCGTCGGATCAAGAGTACGCCGTCGGATCAAGAGGGATCAAGAGTACCCCGTTGGATCAAGAGGACCCAGCCGGATCAAGAGGGATCAAGAGGACCCGTCGGATCAAGAGGACCCGTCGGACCAAGAGCACCCGTCGGATCAAGACCAAGAGGACCCGTCGGATCAAGAGGACCCCGTCGGATCAAGAGGACCCGTCGGACTAAGAGGACCCGTCGGATCAAGACCAAGAGGACCCATCGGATCAAGACCAAGAGGACCCGTCGGATCAAGAGGACCCGTCAGATCAAGAGGACCCTGTCGGATCAAGAGGGATCAAGAGGACCCCGTTGGATCAAGAGGACCCCGTCGGATCAAGAGGACCCCGTCGGATCAAGAGGACCCTGTCGGATCAAGAGGATCCGTCGGACCAAGAGGACCCGTCGGATCAAGACCAAGAGGACCCGTCGGATCAAGACCAAGAGGACCCGTCGGATCAAGACCAAGAGGACCCGTCGGATCATGAGGACCCCGTCGGATCAAGAGGACTCCGTCAGATCAAGAGGACCCCGTCGGATCAAGAGGACCCGTCGTATCAAGACCAAGAGGACCCATCAGATCAAGAGGACCCGTCGGATCGAGGACCCCGTCGGATCTAGACCAAGAGGACTCGTCGGATCAAGAGGACTCCGTCGGATCAAGAGGACTCCGTCGGATCAAGAGGACCTGTCGGATCAAGAGGACCCGTCGGAACAAGAGGACCCGTCGGATCAAGAGGACCCGTCGGATCAAGACCAAGAGGACCCCATTGGATCAAGAGGACCCCGTCGGATCAAGAGGACCCCGTCGGACCAAGACCAAAAGGACCCGTCGGATCAAGAGGACCCATCGGATCAAGAGGACCCCGTCGGATCAAGAGGACCCATCGGATCAAGACCAAGAGGACCCGTCGGATCAAGAGGAACCGTCGGATCAAGAGGACCCCGTCGGATCAAGAGGACCCGTCGGATCAAGACCAAGAGGACTTGTCGGATCAAGAGGACCCGTCGGATCAAGAGGACCCATCAGATCAAGAGGACCCGTTGTCCAAGAGGACCCGTCGGACCAAGACCAAGAGGACCCGTTGGATCAAGACCAAGAGGACCCGTCGGACCAAGAGGACCCGTCTTATCAATACCAAGAGGACCCGTCGGATCAAGACCAAGAGGACCCGTCGGCTCAAGAGGACTCCATCGGATCAAGAGTACCCCGTCGGATCAAGAAGGATCAAGAGTACCCCGTCGGATCAAGAGGACCCCGTCGGATCAAGAGGGATCAAGAGGACCCGTCGGATCAAGAGGACCCGTCGGACCAAGAGGACCCGTCGGATCAAGAGGACCCCGTCGAATCAAGAGGACCCGTCGGATCAAGACCAAGAGGACCCGTCGGATCAAGACCAAGACGACCCGTCGGATCAAGACCAAGAGGACCCGTCGGATCAAGACCAAAAGGACCCGTCGGATCAAGAGGACCCCGTCGGATCAAGAGGACTCAGTCGGATCAAGAGGACCCCGTTGGATCAAGAGGACCCGTTGGATCAAGACCAAGAGGACCCGTCGGATCAAGAGGACCCGTCGGATCTAGGACCCCGTCGGATCAAGACCAAGAGGACTCGTCGGAACAAGAGGACCCCGTCGGATCAAGAGGACTCCGTCGGATCAAGAGGACTCCGTCGGATCAAGAGGACTCCGTCGGATCAAGAGGACTCCGTCGGATCAAGAGGACCCGTCGGATCAAGAGGACCCGTCGGATCAAGACCAAGAGGACCCGTCGGATAAAGACCAAGAGGACCCCGTCGGTTCAAGAGGACCCCGTCGGTTCAAGAGGACCCCGTCGGATCAAGACTACCCCGTCGGATCAAGAGGACCCCGTCGGATCAAGAGGACCCGTCGGACCAAGAGGACCCGTCGGATCAAGAGGACCCGTCGGATCAAGACCAAGAGGACACATCGAATCAAGACCAAGAGGACCCGTCGGATCAAGAGGACCCCGTCGGATCAAGAGGACCCCGTTGGACCAATAGGACCCCGTCGAATCAAGAGGAACCGTCGGATCAAGAGGATCCGTCGGACCAAGAGGACCCGTCGGATCAAGAGGACCCGTCGGATCAAGAGGACCCGTTGGATCAAGAGGACCCGTTGGACCAAGAGGACCCGTCGGATCAAGACCAAGAGGACCCGTCGGATCAAGACCAAGAGGACCCGTCGGATCAAGAGGACCCCGTCGGATCAAGAGGACCCCGTCGGATCAAGAGGACCCGTCGGATCAAGAGGACCCGTCGGATCAAGAGGACCCGTCGGAACAAGAGGACCCGTCGGATCAAGAGGACCCGTCGGATCAAGACCAAGAGGACCCCATTGGATCAAAAGAGGACCCCGCCGGATCAAGAGGACCCCGTCGGATCAAGAGGACCCCGTCGGATCAAGACCAAGAGGACCCGTCGGATCAAGAGGACCCGTCGGATCAAGAGGACCCCGTCGGATCAAAAGGACCCGTCGGATCAAGAGGACCCATCGGATCAAGACCAAGAGGACCCGTCGGATCAAGAGGAACCGTCGGATCAAGAGGACCCCGTTGGATCAAGAGGACCCGTCGGATCAAGACCAAGAGGACTCGTCGGATCAAGAGGACCCGTCGGATCAAGAGGACCCATCAGATCAAGAGGACCCATTGGACCAAGAGGACCCGTCGGACCAAGACCAAGAGGACCCGTTGGATCAAGACCAAGAGGACCCGTCGGACCAAGAGGACCCGTCTTATCAATACCAAGAGGACCCGTCGGATCAAGACCAAGAGGACCCGTCGGCTCAAGAGGACTCCATCGGATCAAGAGTACCCCGTCGGATCAAGAGGGATCAAGAGTACCCCGTCGAATCAAGAGGACCCCGTCGGATCAAGAGGGATCAAGAGGACCCGTCGGATCAAGAGGACCCGTCGGACCAAGAGGACCCGTCGGATCAAGAGGACCCCGTCGGATCAAGAGGACCCGTCGGATCAAGACCAAGAGGACCCGTCGGATCAAGACCAAGAGGACCCGTCGGATCAAGACCAAAAGGACCCGTCGGATCAAGAGGACCCCGTCGGATCAAGAGGACTCAGTCGGATCAAGAGGACCCCGTCGGATCAAGAGGACCCGTCGGATCAAGACCAAGAGGACCCGTCGGATCAAGAGGACCCGTCGGATCGAGGACCCCGTCGGATCAAGACCAAGAGGACTCGTCGGAACAAGAGGACCCCGTCGGATCAAGAGGACTCCGTCGGATCAAGAGGACTCCGTCGGATCAAGAGGACTCCGTCGGTTCAAGAGGACCCGTCGGACCAAGAGGACCCGTCGGATCAAGAGGACCCGTCGGATCAAGACCAAGAGGACCCGTCGGATAAAGACCAAGAGGACCCGTCGGATCAAGAGGACCCCGTCGGTTCAAAAGGACCCCGTCGGTTCAAGAGGACCCCGTCGGATCAAGAGGACCCCGTCGGATCAAGAGCACCCGTCGGACCAAGAGGACCCGTCGGATCAAGAGGACCCGTCGGATCAAGACCAAGAGGACCCATCGAATCAAGACCAAGAGGACCCGTCGGATCAAGAGGACCCCGTCGGATCAAGAGGACCCCGTCGGAAAAAGAGGACCCCGTCGGATCAAGAGGAACCGTCGGATCAAGAGGACCCGTCGGACCAAGAGGACCCGTCGGATCAAGATCAAGAGGACCCGTCGGATCAAGACCAAGAGGACCCATCGAATCAAGACCAAGAGGACCCGTCGGCTCAAGAGGACTCCATCGGATCAAGAGTACCCCGTCGGATCAAGAGGGATCAAGAGTACCCCGTCGAATCAAGAGGACCCGTCGGATCAAGAGGACCCGTCGGACCAAGAGGACCCGTCGGATCAAGAGGACCCCGTCGGATCAAGAGGACCCGTCGGATCAAGACCAAGAGGACCCGTCGGATCAAGACCAAGAGGACCCGTCGGATCAAGACCAAAAGGACCCGTCGGATCAAGAGGACCCCGTCGGATCAAGAGGACTCAGTCGGATCAAGAGGACCCCGTCGGATCAAGAGGACCCGTCGGATCAAGACCAAGAGGACCCGTCGGATCAAGAGGACCCGTCGGATCGAGGACCCCGTCGGATCAAGACCAAGAGGACTCGTCGGAACAAGAGGACCCCGTCGGATCAAGAGGACTCCGTCGGATCAAGAGGACTCCGTCGGATCAAGAGGACTCCGTCGGATCAAGAGGACCCGTCGGACCAAGAGGACCCGTCGGATCAAGAGGACCCGTCGGATCAAGACCAAGAGGACCCGTCGGATAAAGACCAAGAGGACCCGTCGGATCAAGAGGACCCCGTCGGTTCAAAAGGACCCCGTCGGTTCAAGAGGACCCCGTCGGATCAAGAGGACCCCGTCGGATCAAGAGCACCCGTCGGACCAAGAGGACCCGTCGGATCAAGAGGACCCGTCGGATCAAGACCAAGAGGACCCATCGAATCAAGACCAAGAGGACCCGTCGGATCAAGAGGACCCCGTCGGATCAAGAGGACCCCGTCGGACCAAGAGGACCCCGTCGGATCAAGAGGAACCGTCGGATCAAGAGGACCCGTCGGACCAAGAGGACCCGTCGGATCAAGACCAAGAGGACCCATCGAATCAAGACCAAGAGGACCTGTCAGATCAAGAGGACCCCTTCGGATCAAGAGGACCCCGTCGGATCAAGAGGACCCCGTCGGATCAAGAGGACCCCGTCGGATCAAGAGGACCCGTCGGATCAAGAGGACCCCGTCGGATCAAGAGGAACCCGTCGGACCAAGAGGACCCGTCGGATCGAGGACCCGTCAGATCAAGAGGACCCGTCGGACCAAGAGGACCCGTCGGACCAAGAGGACCCATCGGATCAAGACCAAGAGGACCCGTCGGACCAAGAGGACCCCGTCGGATCAAGACCAAGAGGACCCCGTCGGATCAAGAGGACCCGTCGGATCAAGAGGACCCATCGGATCAAGATTAAGAGGACCCGTCGGATCAAGAGGACCCCGTTGGATCAAGAGGACCCGTCGGATCAAGAGGACTTGTCGGATCAAGACAAAGAGGACCTGTCGGATCAAGAGGACCCGTCGGACCAAGCGGACCCGTCGGATCAAGAGGCCCCGTCAGATCAAGACCAAGAGGACCCGTCGGATCAAAACCAAGAGGACAAGTCGGATCAAGAGGACCCCGTCGGACTAAGAGGACCCGTCGGATCAAGAGGACACGTCGGATCAAGAGGACCCGTTGGACCAAGAGGACCCGTCGGATCAAGAGGACCCGTCGGACCAAGAGGACCCGTCGGATCAAGAGGACCCGTCGGATCAAGAGGACCCATCGGATCAAGACCAAGAGGACCCGTCGGATCAAGAGGACCCGTCGGACCAAGAGGACCCGTCTTATCAAGACCAAGAGGACCCGTCAGATCAAGACCAAGAGGACCTGTCGGATCAAGAGGACCCCGTCGGATCAAGAGGACTCCGTCGGATCAAGAGTACCCCCGTCGGATCAAGAGGGATCAAGAGTACCCCGTTGGATCAAGAGGACCCAGCCGGATCAAGAGGGATCAAGAGGACCCGTCGGATCAAGAGGACCCGTCGGATCAAGAGGACCCCGTCGGATCAAGAGGACCCGTCGGACTAAGAGGACCCGTCGGATCAAGACCAAGAGGACCCATCGGATCAAGACCAAGAGGACCCGTCGGATCAAGAGGACCCTGTCGGATCAAGAGGGATCAAGAGGACCCCGTTGGATCAAGAGGACCCCGTCGGATCAAGAGGACCCCGTCGGATCAAGAGGACCCTGTCGGATCAAGAGGATCCGTCGGACCAAGAGGACCCGTCGGATCAAGACCAAGAGGACCCGTCGGATCAAGACCAAGAGGACCCGTCGGATCAAGACCAAGAGGACCCGTTGGATCATGAGGACCCCGTCGGATCAAGAGGACTCCGTCAGATCAAGAGAACCCCGTCGGATCAAGAGGACCCGTCGTATCAAGACCAAGAGGACCCGTCTGATCAAGAGGACCCGTCGGATCGAGGACCTCGTCGGATCTAGACCAAGAGGACTCGTCGGATCAAGAGGACTCCGTCGGATCAAGAGGACTCCGTCGGATCAAAATGACTCCGTCAGATCAAGAGGACCCCGTCGGATCAAGAGGACCGTCGGATCAAGAGGACCCGTCAGATCAAGACCAAGAGGACCCGTCGGATAAAGACCAAGAGGACCCGTCGGATCAAGAGGACCCCGTCGGTTCAAGAGGACCCCGTCGGATCAAGAGGACCTCGTCGGATCAAGAGGACCCCATCGGATCAAGAGGACCCCGTCGGATCAAGACCTAGAGTACCCGTCGGATCAAGACCAAGAGGACCCCGTCGGATCAAGAGGACCCCGTCGGACCAAGAGGACCCGTCGGACCAAGAGAACACGTCGGATCAAGAGGACCCGTCGTATCAAGAGGACCCGTTGGATCAAGAGGACCCGTCGGACCAAGAGGACCCGTCGGATCAAGACCAAGAGGAACCGTCGGATCAAGACCAAGAGGACCCGTCGGATCAAGAGGACCCCGTCGGATCAAGAGGACCCCGTCGGACCAAGAGGACCTGTTGGATCAAGAGAACCCGTCGGATCAAGAGGACCCGTCGGATCAAGAGGACCCGTCGGAACAAGAGGACCCGTCAGAACAAGAGGACCCGTCGGATCAAGAGGACCCGTCGGATCAAGACCAAGAGGACCCCATTGGATCAAAAGAGGACCCCGTCGGATCAAGAGGTCCCCGTCGGATCAAGAGGACCCCGTCGGATCAAGAGGACCCATCGGATCAAGACCAAGAGGACCCGTCGGATCAAGAGGACCCCGTCGGATCAAGAGGACCCGTCGGATCAAGAGGACCCATCGGATCAAGACCAAGAGGACCCGTCGGATCAAGAGGAACCGTCGGATCAAGAGGACCACATCGGATCAAGAGGACCCGTCGGATCAAGACCAAGAGGACTCGTCGGATCAAGAGGACCCGTCGGATCAAGAGGACCCATCAGATCAAGAGGACCCGTTGGACCAAGAGGACCCGTCGGACCAAGACCAAGAGGACCCGTCGGATCAAGACCAAGGGGACCCTTCGGCTCAAGAGGACTCCATCGGATCAAGAGTACCCCGTCGGATCAAGAGGGATCAAGAGTACCCCGTCGGATCAAGAGGACCCCGTCGGATCAAGAGGGATCAAGAGGACCCGTCGGATCAAGAGGACCCGTCGGACCAAGAGGACCCGTCGGATCAAGAGGACCCCGTCGGATCAAGAGGACCCGTCGGATCAAGACCAAGAGGACCCGTCGGATCAAGACCAAGAGGTCCCGTCGGATCAAGACCAAAAGGACCAGTCGGATCAAGAGGACCCCGTCGGATCAAGAGGACTCAGTCGGATCAAGAGGACCCCGTCGGATCAAGAGGACCCGTCGGATCAAGACCAAGAGGACCCGTCGGATCAAGAGGACCCGTCGGATCGAGGACCCCGTCGGATCAAGACCAAGAGGACTCGTCGGAACAAGAGGACCCCGTCGGATCAAGAGGACTCCGTCGGATCAAGAGGACTCCGTCGGATCAAGAGGACCCCGTCGGATCAAGAGGACCCGTCGGACCAAGAGGACCCGTCGGATCAAGACCAAGAGGACCCGTCGGATCAAGACCAAGAGGACCCGTCGGATCAAGAGGACCCCGTCGGTTCAAGAGGACCCCGTCGGATCAAGAGGACCCCGTCGGATCAAGAGGACCCCGTAGGATCAAGAGAACCCGTCGGACCAAGAGAACCCGTCGGATCAAGAGGACCCCGTCGGTTCAAGAGGACCCCGTTGGATCAAGAGGACCTCGTCGGATCAAGAGGACCCCATCGGATCAAGAGGACCCCGTCGGATCAAGACCTATAGTACCCGTCGGATCAAGACCAAGAGGACCCCATCGGATCAAGAGGACCCCGTCGGACCAAGAGGACCCGTCGGACCAAGAGAACACGTCGGATCAAGAGGACCAGTCGTATCAAGAGGACCCGTTGGATCAAGAGGACCCGTCGGACCAAGAGGACCCGTCGGATCAAGACCAAGAGGAACCGTCGGATCAAGACCAAGAGGACCCGTCGGATCAAGAGGACCCCGTCGGATCAAGAGGACCCCGTCGGACCAAGAGGACCTGTTGGATCAAGAGAACCCGTCGGATCAAGAGGACCCGTCGGATCAAGAGGACCCGTCGGAACAAGAGGACCCGTCAGAACAAGAGGACCCGTCGGATCAAGAGGGATCAAGAGTACCCCGTTGGATCAAGAGGACCCAGCCGGATCAAGAGGGATCAAGAGGACCCGTCGGATCAAGAGGACCCGTCGGATCAAGAGGACCCGTCGGATCAAGAGGACCCCGTCGGATTAAGAGGACCCGTCGGACTAAGGGGACCCGTCGGATCAAGACCAAGAGGACCCATCGGATCAAGACCAAGAGGACCCGTCGGATCAAGAGGACCCTGTCGGATCAAGAGGGATCAAGAGGACCCCGTTGGATCAAGAGGACCCCGTCGGATCAAGAGGACCCCGTCGGATCAAGAGGACCCTGTCGGATCAAGAGGATCCGTCGGACCAAGAGGACTCGTCGGATCAAGACCAAGAGGACCCGTCGGATCAAGACCAAGAGGACCCGTCGGATCAAGACCAAGAGGACCCGTCGGATCATGAGGACCCCGTCGGATCAAGAGGACTCCGTCAGATCAAGAGAACCCCGTCGGATCAAGAGGACCCGTCGTATCAAGACCAAGAGGACCCGTCTGATCAAGAGGACCCGTCGGATCGAGGACCTCGTCGGATCTAGACCAAGAGTACTCGTCGGATCAAGAGGACTCCGTCGGATCAAGAGGACTCCGTCGGATCAAAATGACTCCGTCAGATCAAGAGGACCCCGTCGGATCAAGAGGACCGTCGGATCAAGAGGACCCGTCAGATCAAGACCAAGAGGACCCGTCGGATAAAGACCAAGAGGACCCGTCGGATCAAGAGGACCCCGTCGGTTCAAGAGGACCCCGTCGGATCAAGAGGACCTCGTCAGATCAAGAGGACCCCATCGGATCAAGAGGACCCCGTCGGATCAAGACCTAGAGTACCCGTCGGATCAAGACCAAGAGGACCCCGTCGGATCAAGAGGACCCCGTCGGACCAAGAGGACCCCGTCGGATCATGAGGACCCGTCGGATCAAGACCAAGAGTACCCGTCGGATCAAGACCAAGAGGACCCCGTCGGATCAAGAGGACCCCGTCGGACCAAGAGGACCCCGTCGGATCATGAGGACCCGTCGGATCAAGACCAAGAGGACCCGTCGGATCAAGACCAAGAGGTCCCGTCGGATCAAGACCAAAAGGACCAGTCGGATCAAGAGGACCCCGTCGGATCAAGAGGACTCAGTCGGATCAAGAGGACCCCGTCGGATCAAGAGGACCCGTCGGATCAAGACCAAGAGGACCAGTCGGATCAAGAGGACCCGTCGGATCGAGGACCCCGTCGGATCAAGACCAAGAGGACCCGTCTGATCAAGAGGACCCGTCGGATCGAGGACCTCGTCGGATCTAGACCAAGAGGACTCGTCGGATCAAGAGGACCCGTCGGAACAAGAGGACCCGTCAGAACAAGAGGACCCGTCGGATCAAGAGGACCCGTCGGATCAAGACCAAGAGGACCCCACTGGATCAAAAGAGGACCCCGTCGGATCAAGAGGTCCCCGTCGGATCAAGAGGACCCCGTCGGATCAAGAGGACCCATCGGATCAAGACCAAGAGGACCCGTCGGATCAAGAGGACCCCGTCGGATCAAGAGGACCCGTCGGATCAAGAGGACCCATCGGATCAAGACCAAGAGGACCCGTCGGATCAAGAGGAACCGTCGGATCAAGAGGACCACATCGGATCAAGAGGACCCGTCGGATCAAGACCAAGAGGACTCGTCGGATCAAGAGGACCCGTCGGATCAAGAGGACCCATCAGATCAAGAGGACCCGTTGGACCAAGAGGACCCGTCGGACCAAGACCAAGAGGACCCGTCGGATCAAGACCAAGAGGACCCTTCGGCTCAAGAGGACTCCATCGGATCAAGAGTACCCCGTCGGATCAAGAGGGATCAAGAGTACCCCGTCGGATCAAGAGGACCCCGTCGGATCAAGAGGGATCAAGAGGACCCATCGGATCAAGAGGACCCGTCGGACCAAGAGGACCCGTCGGATCAAGAGGACCCCGTCGGATCAAGAGGACCCGTCGGATCAAGACCAAGAGGACCCGTCGGATCAAGACCAAGAGGTCCCGTCGGATCAAGACCAAAAGGACCAGTCGGATCAAGAGGACCCCGTCGGATCAAGAGGACTCAGTCGGATCAAGAGGACCCCGTCGGATCAAGAGGACCCGTCGGATCAAGACCAAGAGGACCCGTCGGATCAAGAGGACCCGTCGGATCGAGGACCCCGTCGGATCAAGACCAAGAGGACTCGTCGGAACAAGAGGACCCCGTCGGATCAAGAGGACTCCGTCGGATCAAGAGGACTCCGTCGGATCAAGAGGACCCCGTCGGATCAAGAGGACCCGTTGGACCAAGAGGACCCGTCGGATCAAGACCAAGAGGACCCGTCGGATCAAGACCAAGAGGACCCGTCGGATCAAGAGGACCCCGTCGGTTCAAGAGGACCCCGTCGGATCAAGAGGACCCCGTCGGATCAAGAGGACCCCGTAGGATCAAGAGAACCCGTCGGACCAAGAGAACCCGTTGGATCAAGAGGACCCCGTCGGTTCAAGAGGACCCCGTTGGATCAAGAGGACCTCGTCGGATCAAGAGGACCCCATCGGATCAAGAGGACCCCGTCGGATCAAGACCTAGAGTACCCGTCGGATCAAGACCAAGAGGAACCCGTCGGATCAAGAGGACCCCGTCGGACCAAGAGGACCCGTCGGACCAAGAGAACACGTCGGATCAAGAGGACCCGTCGTATCAAGAGGACCCGTTGGATCAAGAGGACCCGTCGGACCAAGAGGACCCGTCGGATCAAGACCAAGAGGAACCGTCGGATCAAGACCAAGAGGACCCGTCGGATCAAGAGGACCCCGTCGGATCAAGAGGACCCCGTCGGACCAAGAGGACCTGTTGGATCAAGAGAACCCGTCGGATCAAGAGGACCCGTCGGATCAAGAGGACCCGTCGGAACAAGAGGACCCGTCAGAACAAGAGGACCCGTCGGATCAAGAGGGATCAAGAGTACCCCGTTGGATCAAGAGGACCCAGCCGGATCAAGAGGGATCAAGAGGACCCGTCGGATCAAGAGGACCCGTCGGATCAAGAGGACCCGTCGGATCAAGAGGACCCCGTCGGATCAAGAGGACCCGTCGGACTAAGGGGACCCGTCGGATCAAGACCAAGAGGACCCATCGGATCAAGACCAAGAGGACCCGTCGGATCAAGAGGACCCTGTCGGATCAAGAGGGATCAAGAGGACCCCGTTGGATCAAGAGGACCCCGTCGGATCAAGAGGACCCCGTCGGATCAAGAGGACCCTGTCGGATCAAGAGGATCCGTCGGACCAAGAGGACTCGTCGGATCAAGACCAAGAGGACCCGTCGGATCAAGACCAAGAGGACCCGTCGGATCAAGACCAAGAGGACCCGTCGGATCATGAGGACCCCGTCGGATCAAGAGGACTCCGTCAGATCAAGAGAACCCCGTCGGATCAAGAGGACCCGTCGTATCAAGACCAAGAGGACCCGTCTGATCAAGAGGACCCGTCGGATCGAGGACCTCGTCGGATCTAGACCAAGAGTACTCGTCGGATCAAGAGGACTCCGTCGGATCAAGAGGACTCCGTCGGATCAAAATGACTCCGTCAGATCAAGAGGACCCCGTCGGATCAAGAGGACCGTCGGATCAAGAGGACCCGTCAGATCAAGACCAAGAGGACCCGTCGGATAAAGACCAAGAGGACCCGTCGGATCAAGAGGACCCCGTCGGTTCAAGAGGACCCCGTCGGATCAAGAGGACCTCGTCAGATCAAGAGGACCCCATCGGATCAAGAGGACCCAGTCGGATCAAGACCTAGAGTACCCGTCGGATCAAGACCAAGAGGACCCCGTCGGATCAAGAGGACCCCGTCGGACCAAGAGGACCCCGTCGGATCAAGAGGAACCGTCGGATCAAGACCAAGAGGACCCGTCGGATCAAGACCAAGAGGTCCCGTCGGATCAAGACCAAAAGGACCAGTCGGATCAAGAGGACCCCGTCGGATCAAGAGGACTCAGTCGGATCAAGAGGACCCCGTCGGATCAAGAGGACCCGTCGGATCAAGACCAAGAGGACCAGTCGGATCAAGAGGACCCGTCGGATCGAGGACCCCGTCGGATCAAGACCAAGAGGACCCGTCTGATCAAGAGGACCCGTCGGATCGAGGACCTCGTCGGATCTAGACCAAGAGGACTCGTCGGATCAAGAGGACCCGTCGGAACAAGAGGACCCGTCAGAACAAGAGGACCCGTCGGATCAAGAGGACCCGTCGGATCAAGACCAAGAGGACCCCATTGGATCAAAAGAGGACCCCGTCGGATCAAGAGGTCCCCGTCGGATCAAGAGGACCCCGTCGGATCAAGAGGACCCATCGGATCAAGACCAAGAGGACCCGTCGGATCAAGAGGACCCCGTCGGATCAAGAGGACCCGTCGGATCAAGAGGACCCATCGGATCAAGACCAAGAGGACCCGTCGGATCAAGAGGAACCGTCGGATCAAGAGGACCACATCGGATCAAGAGGACCCGTCGGATCAAGACCAAGAGGACTCGTCAGATCAAGAGGACCCGTCGGATCAAGAGGACCCATCAGATCAAGAGGACCCATTGGACCAAGAGGACCCGTCGGACCAAGACCAAGAGGACCCGTCGGATCAAGACCAAGAGGACCCTTCGGCTCAAGAGGACTCCATCGGATCAAGAGTACCCCGTCGCATCAAGAGGGATCAAGAGTACCCCGTCGGATTAAGAGGACCCCGTCGGATCAAGAGGGATCAAGAGGACCCGTCGGATCAAGAGGACCCGTCGGACCAAGAGGACCCGTCGGATCAAGAGGACCCCGTCGGATCAAGACCAAGAGGACCCGTCGGATCAAGACCAAGAGGACCCGTCGGATCAAGACCAAAAGGACCAGTCGGATCAAGAGGACCCCGTCGGATCAAGAGGACTCAGTCGGATCAAGAGGACCCGTCGGATCAAGACCAAGAGGACCCGTCGGATCAAGAGGACCCGTCGGATCGAGGACCCCGTCGGATCAAGACCAAGAGGTCTCGTCGGAACAAGAGGACCCCGTCGGATCAAGAGGACTCCGTCGGATCAAGAGGACTCCGTCGGATCAAGAGGACCCCGTCGGATCAAGAAAACCCGTCGGACCAAGAGGACCCGTCGGATCAAGACCAAGAGGACCCGTCGGATCAAGACCAAGAGGACCCGTCGGATCAAGAGGACCCCGTCGGTTCAAGAGGACCCCGTCGGATCAAGAGGACCCCGTCGGATCAAGAGGACCCCGTCGGATCAAGAGAACCCGTCGGACCAAGAGAACCCGTCGGATCAAGAGGACCCGTCGGATCAAGACCAAGAGGACCCATCGAATCAAGACCAAGAGGACCCGTCGGATCAAGAGGACCCCGTCGGACCAAGAGGACCCCGTCGGATCAAGAGGACCCATCGGATCAAGAGGACCCGTCGGATCAAGACCAAGAGGACCCGTCAAATCAAGACAAAGAGGACCCGTCGGATCAAGAGGACCCCGTCGGATCAAGAGGACCCCGTCGGATCAAGACCAAAAGGACCCGTCGGATCAAGACCAAGAGGACCAGTCGGATCAAGAGGACCCCGTCGGATCAAGAGGACCCCGTCGGATCAAGAGGACCCCGTCGGACCAAGAGGATCCCGTCGGACCAAGAGGACCCGTCGGATCAAGAGGACCCGTCGGATCAAGAGGACCCGTCGGACCAAGAGGTCCCGTCGGACCAAGAGGACCCGTCGGCTCAAGACCAAGAGGACCCGTCGGACCAAGAGGACCCCGTCGAATCAAGAGGACCCCGTCGAATCAAGAGGACCCCGTCGGATCAAGAGGACCCGACGGATCAAGAGGACCCGTCGAATCAAGACCAAGAGGACCCGTCGGATCAAGAGGACCCCGTCGGATCAAGAGGACTCCGTCGGATCAAGAGGACCCCGTCGGATCAAGAGGACCCGTCGGATCAAGAACAAGAGGACCCGTCGGATTAAGAGGACCCGTCGGATCGAGGACCCCGTCGGATCAAGACCAAGAGGACTCGTCGGAACAAGAGGACCCCGTCGGATCAAGAGGACTCCGTCGGATCAAGAGGACCCGTCGGACCAAGAGGACCCGTTGGATCAAGAGGACCCGTCGGATCAAGAGGACCCGTCAGACCAAGAGAACCCGTCGGATCAAGAGGACCCGTCGGATAAAGACCAAGAGGACCTGTCGGATCAAGACCAAGAGGACCCGTTGGATCAAGAGGACCCGTCGGATCAAGAAGACCCGTCGGACTAAGAGGACCCGTCGGATCAAGAGGACCCGTCGGATCAAGACCAAAAGGACCCGTCGGATCAAGACCAAGAGGACCCCGTCGGATCAAGAGGACCCCGTCGGATCAAGAGGACCCCGTCGGATCAAGAAGGATCGAGAGGACCCGTCGGATCAAGAGGACCCGTCGGACCAAGAGGACCCGTCGGATCAAGACCAAGAGGACCCGTCGGATCAAGAGGACCCCGTCGGATCAAGAGGACCCCGTCGGACCAAGAGTACCCCGTCGGATCAAGAGGACCCGTCGGATCAAGAGGACCCGTCGGACCAAGAGGACCCGTCGGATCAAGATCAAGAGGACCCGTCGGATCAAGACCAAGAGGACCCGTCGGATCAAGAGGACCCCGTCGGATCGAGAGGACCCCGTCGGATCAAGAGGACCCGTCGGACCAAGAGGACCCTTCGGATCAAGAGGACCCGTCGGATCAAGACCAAGAGGACCCGTCGGATCAAGAGGACCCGTCGGATCAAGAGGACCCCGTCGGATCAAGAGGACTCCGTCGGATCAAGAGGACCCCGTCGGATCAAGAGGACCCGTCGGATCAAGAACAAGAGGACCCGTCAGATTAAGAGGACCCGTCGGATCGAGGACCCCGTCGGATCAAGACCAAGAGGACTCGTCGGAACAAGAGGACCCTGTCGGATCAAGAGGACTCCGTCGGATCAAGAGGACCCGTCGGACCAAGAGGACCCGTTGGATCAAGAGGACCCGTCGGATCAAGAGGACCCGTCAGACCAAGAGAACCCGTCGGATCAAGAGGACCCGTCGGATAAAGACCAAGAGGACCTGTCGGATCAAGACCAAGAGGACCCGTTGGATCAAGAGGACCCGTCGGATCAAGAAGACCCGTCGGACTAAGAGGACCCGTCGGATCAAGAGGACCCGTCGGATCAAGACCAAAAGGACCCGTCGGATCAAGACCAAGAGGACCCCGTCGGATCAAGAGGACCCCGTCGGATCAAGAGGACCCCGTCGGATCAAGAAGGATCGAGAGGACCCGTCGGATCAAGAGGACCCGTCGGACCAAGAGGACCAGTCGGATCAAGACCAAGAGGACCCGTCAGATCAAGAGGACCCCGTCGGATCAAAAGGACCCCGTCGGACCAAGAGTACCCCGTCGGATCAAGAGGACCCGTCGGATCAAGAGGACCCGTCGGACCAAGAGGACCCGTTGGATCAAGATCAAGAGGACACGTCGGATCAAGACCAAGAGGACCCGTCGGATCAAGAGGACCCCGTCGGATCAAGAGGACCCCGTCGGATCAAGAGGACCCGTCGGACCAAGAGGACCCTTCGGATCAAGATCAAGAGGACCCGTCGGATCAAGACCAAGAGGACCCGTCGGATCAAGAGGACCCCGTCGGATCAAGAGGACCCCGTCGGATCAAGAGGACCGGTCGGACCAAGAGGAACCGATGGATCAAGAGGACCCGTCGGATCAAGACCAAGAGGACCCGTCGAATCAAGACCAAGAGGACCCATCGGATCAAGAGGACCCCGTCGGATCAAGACCAAGAGGACCCGTCGGATCAAGAGGACCCCGTCGGATCAAGAGGACCCGTCGGATCAAGAGGACCCATCGGATCAAGACCAAGAGGACCCGTCGGATCAAGAGGAACCGTCGGATCAAGAGGACCCCGTCGGATCAAGAGGTCCCGTCGGATCAAGACCAAGAGGACTCGTCGGATCAAGAGGACCCGTCGGATCAAGAGGACCCATCAGATCAAGAGGACCCGTTGGACCAAGAGGACCCGTCGGACCAAGACCAAGAGGACCCGTCGGATCAAGACCAAGAGGACCCGTCGGATCAAGAGGACCCATCAGATCAAGAGGACCCGTTGGACCAAGAGGACCCGTCGGACCAAGACCAAGAGGACCCGTCGGATCAAGACCAAGAGGACCCGTCGGCTCAAGAGGACTCCATCGGATCAAGAGTACCCCGTCGGATCAAGAGGGATCAAGAGTACCCCGTCGGATCAAGAGGACCCCGTCGGATCAAGAGGGATCAAGAGGACCCGTCGGATCAAGAGGACCCGTCGGACCAAGAGGACCCGTCGGATCAAGGGGACCCTGTCGGATCAAGAGGACCCGTCGGATCAAGACCAAGAGGACCCGTCGGATCAAGACCAAGAGGACCCGTCGGATGAAGACCAAAAGGACCAGTCGGATCAAGAGGACCCCGTCGGATCAAGAGGACTCAGTCGGATCAAGAGGACCCCGTCGGATCAAGAGGACCCGTCGGATCAAGACCAAGAGGACCCGTCGGATCAAGAGGACACGTCGGATCGAGGACCCCGTCGGATCAAGTTCAAGAGGACTCGTCGGAACAAGAGGACCCCGTCAGATCAAGAGGACTCCGTCGGATCAAGAGGACTCCGTCGGATCAAGAGGACCCCGTCGGATCAAGAGGACCCGTCGGACCAAGAGGACCCGTCGGATCAAGAGGACCCGTCGGATCAAGACCAAGAGGACCCGTCGGATAAAGACCAAGAGGACCCGTCGGATCAAGAGGACCCCGTCGGTTCAAGAGGACCCCGTCGGATCAAGAGGACCCCGTCGGATCAAGAGGACCCCGTCGGACCAAGAGGACCCCGTCGGACCAAGAGGACCCGTCGGATCAAGAGGACCCGTCGGATCAAGACCAAGAGGACTCGTCGGAACAAGAGGACCCCGTCGGATCAAGAGGACCCCGTCGGATCAAGAGGACCCCGTCGGATCAAGAGGACCCGTCGGATCAAGAGGACCCGTCGGATCAAGAGGACCCCGTCGGATCAAGAGGACCCCGTCGGATCAAGAGGACCTGTCGGATCAAGACCAAGAGGACCCGTCGGATCAAGAGGACCCGTCGGATCGAGGACCCCGTCGGATCAAGACCAAGAGACCTCGTCGGAACAAGAGGACCCCGTCGGATCAAGAGGACTCCGTCGGATCAAGAGGACCCCGTCGGATCAAGAGGACCCGTCGGACCAAGAGGACCCGTCGGATCAAGAGGACCCGTCGGATCAAGACCAAGAGGACCCGTCGGATAAAGACCAAGAGGACCAGTCGGATCAAGAGGACCCCGTCGGTTCAAGAGGACCCGTCGGATCAAGAGGACCCCGTCGGATCAAGAGGACCCCGTCGGATCAAGAGAACCCGTCGGACCAAGAGAACCCGTCGGATCAATAGAACCCGTCGGATCAAGAGGACCCGTCGGATCAAGACCAAGAGGACCCATCGAATCAAGACCAAGAGGACCCGTCGGATCAAGAGGACCCCGTTGGATCAAGAGGACCCCGTCGGACCAAGAGGACCCCGTCGGATCAAGAGGACCCGTCGGATCAAGAGGACCCGTCAGATCAAGACCAAGAGGACCCGTCGGACCAAGAGGACCCCGTCGGATCAAGAGGACCCCGTCGGACCAAGGGGACCCGTCGGACCAAGAGGACCCTTCGGATCAAGATCAAGAGGACCCGTCGAATCAAGACCAAGAGGACCCGTCGGATCAAGAGGACCCCGTCGGATCAAGAGGACCCCGTCGGATCAAGAGGACCCGTCGGACCAAGAGGAACCGTCGGATCAAGAGGACCCGTCGGATCAAGACCAAGAGGACCCGTCGAATCAAGACCAAGAGGACCCATCGGATCAAGAGGACCCCGTCGGATCAAGAGGACCCCGTCGGACCAAGAGGACCCCGTCGGACCAAGAGGACCCGTCGGATCAAGAGGACCCGTCGGATCGAGGACCCCGTCGGATCAAGACCAAGAGACCTCGTCGGAACAAGAGAACCCCGTCGGATCAAGAGGACTCCGTCGGATCAAGAGGACCCCGTCGGATCAAGAGGACCTGTCGGACCAAGAGGACCCGTCGGATCAAGAGGACCCGTCGGATCAAGACCAAGAGGACCCGTCGGATAAAGACCAAGAGGACCAGTCGGATCAAGAGGACCCCGTCGGTTCAAGAGGACCCCGTCGGATCAAGAGGACCCCGTCGGATCAAGAGAACCCGTCGGACCAAGAGAACCCGTCGGATCAATAGAACCCGTCGGATCAAGAGGACCCGTCGGATCAAGACCAAGAGGACCCATCGAATCAAGACCAAGAGGACCCGTCGGATCAAGAGGACCCCGTCGGATCAAGAGGACCCCGTCGGACCAAGAGGACCCCGTCGGATCAAGAGGACCCGTCGGATCAAGAGGACCCGTCAGATCAAGACCAAGAGGACCCGTCGGACCAAGAAGACCCCGTCGGACCAAGAGGACCCGTCGGATCAAGAGGACCCGTCGGATCAAGAGGACCCGTCGGATCAAGAGGACCCATCGGACCAAAAGGACCCGTCGGACCAAGAGGACCCCGTCGGATCAAGAGGACCCCGTCGGATCAAGAGGACACCGTCCAATCAAGAGGACCCGTCGGATTAAGCGGACCCGTCGAATCAAGACCAAGAGGACCCGTCGGATCAAGAGGACCCCGTCGGATCAAGAGGACTCCGTGGGATCAAGAGGACCCGTCGGATCAAGACCAAGAGGACCCGTCGGATCAAGAGGACCCGTCGGATCGAGGACTCCGTCGGATCAAGACCAAGAGGACTAGTCGGAACAAGAGGACCCCATCGTATCAAAAGGACTCCGTCAGATCAAGAGGACTCTGTCGGATCAAGAGGACCCGTCGGACCAAGAGGACCCGTCGGATCAAGAGGATCCGTCAGATCAAGAGGACCCGTCGGACCAAGAGGAACCGTCGGATCAAGAGGACCCGTCGGATCAAGAGGACCCGTCGGATCAAGACCAAGAGGACCCGTCGGATCAAGACCAAGAGGACCCGTCGGATCAAGACCAAGAGGACCCGTCGGATCAAGAGGACCCCGTCGGATCAAGAGGACCCCGTCGGATCAAGAGGACCCCGTCGGATCAAGAAGGCTCAAGAAAACCCGTCGGATCAAGAGGACCCGTCGGACCAAGTGGACCCGTCGGATCAAGACCAAAAGGACCCGTCGGATCAAGAGGACCCCGTCGGATCAAGAGGACCCGTCGGACTAAGAGGACCCGTCGGATCAAGACCAAGAGGACCCGTCGGATCAAGAGGACCCGTCAGATCAAGAGGACCCGTCGGATCAAGACCAAGAGGACCGGTCGGATCAAGAGGACCCGTCGGATCAAGAGGACCCCGTCGGATCAAGAGGACCCCGTCGGTTCAAGAGGACCCCGTCGGATCAAGAGGACCCCGTCGGATCAAGAGGACCCCGTCGGATCAAGAGAACCCGTCGGACCAAGAGAACCCGTCGGATCAAGAGGACCCGTCGGATCAAGAGGACCCGTCGGATCAAGACCAAGAGGACCTATCGAATCAAGACCAAGAGGACCCGTCGGATAAAGAGGACCCCGTCGGATCAAGAGGACCCCGTCGGACCAAGAGGACCCCGTCGGATCAAGAGGACCCGTCGGATCAAGAGGACCCGTCGGACCAAGAGGACCCGTCGGATCAAGATCAAGAGGACCCGTCGGATCAAGACCAAGAGGACCCGTCAGATCAAGAGGACCCCGTCGGATCAAGAGGACCCCGTTGGATCAAGAGGACCCGTCGGACCAAGAGGACCCGTCGGATCAAGAGGACCCGTCGGATCAAGACCAAGAGGACCCGTCGAATCAAGACCAAGAGGACCCGTCGGATCAAGAGGACCCCGTCGGATCAAGAGGACCCCGTCGGATCAAGACCAAAAGGACCCGTCGGATCAAGACCAAGAGGACCAGTCGGATCAAGAGGACCCCGTCGGATCAAGAGGACCCCGTCGGATCAAGAGGACCCCGTCGGTCCAAGAGGACCCCGTCGGACTAAGAGGACCCGTCGGATCAAGAGGACCCGTCGGATCAAGAGGACCCGTCGGATCAAGAGGACCCGTCGGACCAAGAGGTCCCGTCGGACCAAGAGGACCCGTCGGCTCAAGACCAAGAGGACCCGTCGGACCAAGAGGACCCCGTTGAATCAAGAGGACCCCGTCGGATCAAGAGGACCCGTCGGATCAAGAGGACCCGTCGAATCAAGACCAAGAGGACCCGTCGGATCAAGAGGACCCCGTCGGATCAAGAGGACTCCGTCGGATCAAGAGGACCCCGTCGGATCAAGAGGACCCGTCGGATCAAGAACAAGAGGACCCGTTGGATTAAGAGGACCCGTCGGATCGAGGACCCCGTCGGATCAAGACCAAGAGGACTCGTCGGAACAAGAGGACCCCGTCGAATCAAGAGGACTCCGTCGGATCAAGAGGACCCGTCAGACCAAGAGGACCCGTTGGATCAAGAGGACCCGTCGGATCAAGAGGACCCGTCAGACCAAGAGAACCCGTCGGATCAAGAGGACCCGTCGGATCAAGATCAAGAGGACATGTCGGATCAAGACCAAGAGGACCCGTTGGATCAAGAGGACCCGCCGGATCAAGAAGACCCGTTGGACCAAGAGGACCCGTCGGATCAAGAGGACCCGTCGGATCAAGACCAAAAGGACCCGTCGGATCAAGACCAAGAGGACCAGTCGGATCAAGAGGACCCCGTCGGATCAAGAGGACCCCGTCGGATCAAGAAGGATCGAGAGGACCCGTCGGATCAAGAGGACCCGTCGGACCAAGAGGACCCGTCGGATCAAGACCAAGAGGACCCGTCGGATCAAGAGGACCCCGTCGGATCAAGAGGACCCCGTCGGACCAAGAGTACCCCGTCGGATCTAGAGGACCCGTCGGATTAAGAGGACCCGTCGGACCAAGAGGACCCGTCGGATCAAGATCAAGAGGACCCGTCGGATCAAGACCAAGAGGACCCGTCGGATCAAGAGGACCCCATCGGATCAAGAGGACCCCGTCGGATCAAGAGGACCCGTCGGACCAAGAGGACCCGTCGGATCAAGACCAAGAGGACCCGTCGGATCAAGAGGACCCCGTCGGATCAAGAGGACCCCGTCGGATCAAGAGGACCCGTCGGACCAAGAGGAACCGTCGGATCAAGACCAAGAGGACCTGTCGGATCAAGAGGACCCCGTCGGACCAAGAGGACCCGTCGGACCAAGAGGACCCGTCGGATCAAGAGGACCCGTCGGACCAAAAGGACCCGTCGGATCAAGACCAAGAGGACCCGTCGGATCAAGAACAAGAGGACCTGTCGGAACAAGAGGACCCCGTCGGATCAAGAGGACCCCTTCGGATCAAGAGGACCCCGTCGGACCAAGAGGACCCGTCGGACCAAGAGGACCCGTCGGATCAAGAGGACCCGTCGGACCAAAAGGACCCGTCGGATCAAGACCAAGAGGACCCGTCGGATCAAGACCAAGAGGACCCGTCAGATCAAGAGGACCCCGTCGGATAAAGAGGACCCATCGGATCAAGACCAAGAGGACCCCGTCAGATCAAGAGGACCCGTCGGATCAAGAGGACCCGTCGGATCAAGACCAAGAGGACCCGTCGGATCAAGACCAAGAGGACCCGTCAGATCAAGAGGACCCCGTCGGATCAAGAGGACCCATCGGCTCAAGACCAAGAGGACCCTTCAGATCAAGAGGACCCGTCGGATCAAGAGGACCCCGTCGGATTAAGACCAAGAGGACACCGTCGGATCAAGAGGACCCGTCGGATAAAGAGGACCCGTCGGATCTAGAGGACCCGTCGGATCAAGACCAAGAGGACCCCGTTGGATCAAGAGGACCCAGTCGGATCAAGAGGACCCGTCGGATCAAGAGAACCCGTCGGATCAAGACCAAGAGGACCCGTCGGATCAAGACCAAGAGGACCCGTCAGATTAAGAGGACCCCGTCGGATCTAGACCAAGAGGACCCGTCGGATCAAGAGGACCCGTTGGATCAAGAGGACCCGTCTGATCAAGAGGACCTGTCGGATCAAGAGGACCCGTCGGACCAAGAGAACCCATCGGACCAAGAGGACCCGTCTTATCAAGACCAAAAGGACCCGTCAGATCAAGACCAAAAGGACCTATCGGATCAAGAGGACCCCGTCGGATCAAGAGGACTCCGTCGGATCAAGAGTACCCCGTCAGATCAAGAGGGATCATGAGTACCCCGTTGGATCAAGAGGACCCAGTCGGATCAAGAGGGATCAAGAGGACCCGTCGGATCAATAGGACCCGTCGGACCAAGAGCACCCGTCGCATCAAGACCAAGAGGACCCTTCGGACCGAGAGGACCCGTCGGATCAAGAGGACCCGTCGGATCAAGAGGACCCGTCGGATCAAGACCAAGAGGACCCGTCGGATCAAGAGGACCCCGTCGGATCAAGAGGACCCATCGGCTCAAGACCAAGAGGACCCGTCAGATCAAGAGGACCCGTCGGATCAAGAGGACCCCGTCGGATCAAGACCAAGAGGACACCGTCGGATCAAGAGGACCCGTCGGATAAAGAGGACCCGTCGGATCTAGAGGACCCGTCGGATCAAGACCAAGAGGACCCCATTGGATCAAGAGGACCCAGTCGGATCAAGAGGACCCGTCGGATCAAGAGAACCCGTCGGATCAAGACCAAGAGGACCCGTCAGATCAAGAGGACCCCGTCGGATCTAGACCAAGAGGACCCGTCGGATCAAGAGGACCCGTTGGATCAAGAGGACCCGTCTGATCAAGAGGACCTGTCGGATCAAGAGGACCCGTCGGACCAAGAGAACCCATCGGACCAAGAGGACCCGTCTTATCAAGACCAAAAGGACCCGTCAGATCAAGACCAAAAGGACCTATCGGATCAAGAGGACCCCGTCGGATCAAGAGGACTCCGTCGGATCAAGAGTACCCCGTCAGATCAAGAGGGATCATGAGTACCCCGTTGGATCAAGAGGACCCAGTCGGATCAAGAGGGATCAAGAGGACCCGTCGGATCAATAGGACCCGTCGGACCAAGAGCACCCGTCGCATCAAGACCAAGAGGACCCTTCGGACCGAGAGGACCCGTCGGATCAAGAGGACCCGTCGGATCAAGAGGACCCGTCGGATCAAGACCAAGAGGACCCGTCGGATCAAGAGGACCCCGTCGGATCAAGAGGACCCATCGGCTCAAGACCAAGAGGACCCGTCAGATCAAGAGGACCCGTCGGATCAAGAGGACCCCGTCGGATCAAGACCAAGAGGACACCGTCGGATCAAGAGGACCCGTCGGATAAAGAGGACCCGTCGGATCTAGAGGACCCGTCGGATCAAGACCAAGAGGACCCCATTGGATCAAGAGGACCCAGTCGGATCAAGAGGACCCGTCGGATCAAGAGAACCCGTCGGATCAAGACCAAGAGGACCCGTCAGATCAAGAGGACCCCGTCGGATCTAGACCAAGAGGACCCGTCGGATCAAGAGGACCCGTTGGATCAAGAGGACCCGTCTGATCAAGAGGACCTGTCGGATCAAGAGGACCCGTCGGACCAAGAGAACCCATCGGACCAAGAGGACCCGTCTTATCAAGACCAAAAGGACCCGTCAGATCAAGACCAAAAGGACCTATCGGATCAAGAGGACCCCGTCGGATCAAGAGGACTCCGTCGGATCAAGAGTACCCCGTCAGATCAAGAGGGATCATGAGTACCCCGTTGGATCAAGAGGACCCAGTCGGATCAAGAGGGATCAAGAGGACCCGTCGGATCAATAGGACCCGTCGGACCAAGAGCACCCGTCGCATCAAGACCAAGAGGACCCTTCGGACCAAGAGGACCCGTCGGATCAAGAGGACCCGTCGGATCAAGAGGACCCGTCGGATCAAGACCAAGAGGACCCGTCGGATCAAGAGGACCCCGTCGGATCAAGAGGACCCATCGGCTCAAGACCAAGAGGACCCGACAGATCAAGAGGACCCGTCGGATCAAGAGGACCCCGTCGGATCAAGACTACGAGGACACGTCGGATCAAGAGGACCCGTCGGATCAAGACCAAGAGGACTCGTCGGATCAAGAGGACCCGTCGGATCAAGAAGTCCCGTCGGATCAAGAGGACCCGTCGGATCAAGAGGACCCGTCGGACCAAGAGGACCCGTCGGATCAAGAGGACCCGTCGGATCAAGACCAAGAGGACCCGTCGGATCAAGACCAAGAGAACACGTCGGATCAAGAGGATCCGTCGGACCAAGAGGACCCGTCGAATCAAGAGGACCCGTCGGACCAAGAGGACCCGTCGGATCAAGAGGACCCGTCGGATAAAGAGGACCCGTCGGATCAAGAGGACCAGTCGGATCAAGACCAAGAGGACCCGTCGTATCAAGAGGACCCCGTTTGATCAAGAGGACACCGTCGGATCAAGAGGGATCAAGAGGACCCGTCGGATCAATAGGACCCTTCGGACCAAGAGGACCCGTCGGATCAAGACCAAGGGGACCCGTCGGATAAAGAGGACCCCGTCGGATCAAGAGGACCCGTCGGATCAAGAGGACCCGTCGGACCAAGAGGAACCGTCGGATCAAGAGGACCCCGTCGGATCAAGACTAAGAGGACCCGTCGGATCAAGAGGACCCGTCGGATCAAGACCAAGAGGACTCGTCGGATCAAGAGGACCCGTCGGATCAAGAAGTCCCGTCGGATCAAGAGGACCCGTCGGATCAAGAGGACCCGTTGGACCAAGAGGACCCGTCAGATCAAGACCAAGAGGACCCGTCGGATCAAGACCAAGAGGACCCGTCGGATCAAGAGGACCCCGTCGGACCAAGAGGACCCGTCGGATCAAGAGGACACATCGGATCAAGAGGACCCGTCGGACCAAGAGGACCCCGTCAGATCAAGACCAAGAGGACCCCGTCGGATCAAGAGGACACCGTCGGATAAAGAGGACCCGTCTGATCAAGAGGACCCGTCGGATCAAAAGGACCCATCGGATCAAGAGGACCCGTCGGATCAAGACCAAGAGGACCCTGTCGGATCAAGAGGACCCGTCGGATCAAGAGGACCCGTCGGATCAAGACCAAGAGGACCCGTCGGACCAAGAGGACCCGTCGGACCAAGAGGACCCGTCAGATCAAGAGGACCCTTCGGATCAAGACCAAGAGGACCCGTCGGACCAAGAGGACCCCGTCGGAACAAGAGGACCCCGTCGGATCAAGAGGACACCGTCGAATCAAGAGGACCCCGTCGGATCAAGAGGACCCATCGGCTCAAGACCAAGAGGACCCGACAGATCAAGAGGACCCGTCGGATCAAGAGGACCACGTCGGATCAAGACTAAGAGGACCCGACGGATCAAGAGGACCCGTCGGATCGAGACCAAGAGGACTCGTCGGATCAAGAGGACCCGTCGGATCAAGAGGACCCGTCGAATCAAGAAGTCCCGTCGGATCAAGAGGACCCGTCGGATCAAGAGGACCCGTCGGATCAAGAGGACCCGTCGGACCAAGAGGACCCGTTGGATCAAGAGGACCCATCAGATCAAGACCAAGAGGACCCGTCGGATCAAGACCAAGAGGACCAGTCGGATCAAGAGGACCCCGTCATACCAAGAGGACCCGTCGGATCAAGAGGACACGTCGGATCAAGAGGACCAGTCGGACCAAAAGGACCCGTCGGATCAAGAGGACCCCGTCGGATCAAGAGGACCCTTCGGACTAAGAGGACCCGTCGGATCAAGACCAAGAGGACCCGTCGGATCAAGAGGACCCGTCGGATCAAGACCAAGAGGACCCGTCGGATCAAGAGGACCCCGTCGGATCAAGAGGACCCATCGGCTCAAGACCAAGAGGACCCGACAGATCAAGAGGACCCATCGGATCAAGAGGACCCCGTCGGATCAAGACTACGAGGACACTTCGTATCAAGAGGACCCGTCGGATCAAGACCAAGAGGACTCGTCGGATCAAGAGGACCCGTCGGATCAAGTGGACCCGTCGGATAAAGAAGTCCCGTCGGATCAAGAGGACCCGTCGGATCAAGAGGACCCGTCGGACCAAGAGGACCCGTCGGATCAAGAGGAACCGTCGGATCAAGACCAAGAGGACCCGTCGGATCAAGACCAAGAGGACCCGTCGGATCAAGAGGACCCCGTCGGACCAAGAGGACCCGTCGGATCAAGAGAACACGTCGGATCAAGAGGACCCGTCGGACCAAGAGGACCCGTCGAATCAAGAGGACCCGTCGGACCAAGAGGACCCGTCGGATCAAGAGGACCCGTCGGATAAAGAGGACCCGTCGGATCAAGAGGACCCGTCGGATCAAGACCAAGAGGACCCGTCGTATCAAGAGGACCCCGTTTGATCAAGAGGACCCCGTCGGATCAAGAGGGATCAAGAGGACCCGTCGGATCAATAGGACCCGTCGGACCAAGAGGACCCATCGGATCAAGACCAAGGGGACCCGTCGGATCAAGAGGACCCCGTCGGACCAAGAGGACCCGTCGGACCAAGAGGACCCGTCAGATCAAGAGGACCCTTCGGATCAAGACCAAGAGGACCCGTCGGACCAAGAGGACCCCGACGGATCAAGAGGACCCCGTCGGATCAAGAGGACACCGTCGAATCAAGAGGACCCCGTCGGATCAAGAGGACCCATCGGCTCAAGACCAAGAGGACCCCGTCGGATCAAGAGGACCCGTCGGATCAAGAGGACCCGTCGGATCAAGACCAAGAGGACCCGTCGGACCAAGAGGACCCGTCGGACCAAGAGGACCCGTCAGATCAAGAGGACCCTTCGGATCAAGACCAAGAGGACCCGTCGGACCAAGAGGACCCCGTCGGAACAAGAGGACCCCGTCGGATCAAGAGGACACCGTCGAATCAAGAGGACCCCGTCGGATCAAGAGGACCCATCGGCTCAAGACCAAGAGGACCCGACAGATCAAGAGGACCCGTCGGATCAAGAGGACCACGTCGGATCAAGACTAAGAGGACCCGACGGATCAAGAGGACCCGTCGGATCGAGACCAAGAGGACTCGTCGGATCAAGAGGACCCGTCGGATCAAGAGGACCCGTCGGATCAAGAAGTCCCGTCGGATCAAGAGGACCCGTCGGATCAAGAGGACCCGTCGGACCAAGAGGACCCGTCGGATCAAGAGGACCCATCAGATCAAGACCAAGAGGACCCGTCGGATCAAGACCAAGAGGACCAGTCGGATCAAGAGGACCCCGTCGTACCAAGAGGACCCGTCGGATCAAGAGGACACGTCGGATCAAGAGGACCCGTCGGACCAAAAGGACCCGTCGGATCAAGAGGACCCCGTCGGATCAAGAGGACCCTTCGGACTAAGAGGACCCGTCGGATCAAGACCAAGAGGACCCGTCGGATCAAGAGGACCCGTCGGATCAAGACCAAGAGGACCCGTCAGATCAAGAGGACCCCGTCGGATCAAGAGGACCCATCGGCTCAAGACCAAGAGGACCCGACAGATCAAGAGGACCCATCGGATCAAGAGGACCCCGTCGGATCAAGACTACGAGGACACTTCGTATCAAGAGGACCCGTCGGATCAAGACCAAGAGGACCCGTCGGATCAAGAGGACCCGTCGGATAAAGAAGTCCCGTCGGATCAAGAGGACCCGTCGGATCAAGAGGACCCGTCGGACCAAGAGGACCCGTCGGATCAAGAGGAACCGTCGGATCAAGACCAAGAGGACCCGTCGGATCAAGACCAAGAGGACCCGTCGGATCAAGAGGACCCCGTCGGACCAAGAGGACCCGTCGGATCAAGAGAACACGTCGGATCAAGAGGACCCGTCGGACCAAGAGGACCCGTCGAATCAAGAGGACCCGTCGGACCAAGAGGACCCGTCGGATCAAGAGGACCCGTCGGATAAAGAGGACCCGTCGGATCAAGAGGACCCGTCGGATCAAGACCAAGAGGACCCGTTGTATCAAGAGGACCCCGTTTGATCAAGAGGACCCCGTCGGATCAAGAGGGATCAAGAGGACCCGTCGGATCAATAGGACCCGTCGGACCAAGAGGACCCGTCGGATCAAGACCAAGGGGACCCGTCGGATCAAGAGGACCCCGTCGGACCAAGAGGACCCGTCGGACCAAGAGGACCCGTCAGATCAAGAGGACCCTTCGGATCAAGACCAAGAGGACCCGTCGGACCAAGAGGACCCCGACGGATCAAGAGGACCCCGTCGGATCAAGAGGACACCGTCGAATCAAGAGGACCCCGTCGGATCAAGAGGACCCATCGGCTCAAGACCAAGAGGACCCGACAGATCAAGAGGACCCGTCGGATCAAGAGGACCACGTCGGTTCAAGACTAAGAGGACCCGACGGATCAAGAGGACCCGTCGGATCAAGACCATGAGGACTCGTCGGATCAAGAGGACCCGTCGGATCAAGAGGACCCGTCGGATCAAGAAGTCCCGTCGTATCAAGAGGACCCGTCGGATCAAGAGGACCCGTCGGACCAAGAGGACCCGTCGGATCAAGAGGACCCATCAGATCAAGACCAAGAGGACCCGTCGGATCAAGACCAAGAGGACCAGTCGGATCAAGAGTACCCCGTCATACCAAGAGGACCCGTCGGATCAAGAGGACACGTCGGATCAAGAGGACCCGTCGGACCAAAAGGACCCGTCGGATCAAGAGGACCCCGTCGGATCAAGAGGACCCTTCAGACTAAGAGGACCCGTCGGATCAAGACCAAGAGGACCCGTCGGATCAAGAGGACCCGTCGGATCAAGACCAAGAGGACCCGTCGGATCAAGAGGACCCCGTCGGATCAAGAGGACCCATCGGCTCAAGACCAAGAGGACCCGACAGATCAAGAGGACCCGTCGGATCAAGAGGACCCCGTCGGATCAAGACTACGAGGACACGTCGGATCAAGAGGACCCGTCGGATCAAGACCAAGAGGACTCGTCGGATCAAGAGGACCCGTCGGATCAAGAGGACCCGTCGGACCAAGAGGACCCGTCGAATCAAGAGGACCCGTCGGACCAAGAGGACCCGTTGGATCAAGAGGACCCGTCGGATAAAGAGGACCCGTCGGATCAAGAGGACCCATCGGATCAAGACCAAGAGGACCCGTCGTATCAATAGGACCCCGTTTGATCAAGAGGACCCCGTCGGATCAAGAGGGATCAAGAGGACCCGTCGGATCAATAGGACCCGTCGGACCAAGAGGACCCATCGGATCAAGACCAAGGGGACCCGTCGGATCAAGAGGACCCCGTCGGACCAAGAGGACCCGTCGGACCAAGAGGACCTGTCAGATCAAGAGGACCCTTCGGATCAAGACCAAGAGGACCCGTCGGACCAAGAGGACCCCGACGGATCAAGAGGACCCCGTCGGATCAAGAGGACACCGTCGAATCAAGAGGACCCCGTCGGATCAAGAGGACCCATCGGCTCAAGACCAAGAGGACCCGACAGATCAAGAGGACCCGTCGGATCAAGAGGACCACGTCGGATCAAGACTAAGAGGACCCGACGGATCAAGAGGACCCGTCGGATCAAGACCAAGAGGACTCGTCGGATCAAGAGGACCCGTCGGATCAAGAGGACCCGTCGGATCAAGAAGTCCCGTCGTATCAAGAGGACCCGTCGGATCAAGAGGACCCGTCGGACCAAG
This sequence comes from Pseudophryne corroboree, assembly GCF_028390025.1. Lineage (NCBI taxonomy): Eukaryota > Metazoa > Chordata > Amphibia > Anura > Myobatrachidae > Pseudophryne > Pseudophryne corroboree. The sequence goes on from NC_086444.1 coordinate 208,656,158, forward strand.
AGGACCCGTCGGATCAAGAGGACCCATCAGATCAAGACCAAGAGGACCCGTCGGATCAAGACCAAGAGGACCAGTCGGATCAAGAGTACCCCGTCATACCAAGAGGACCCATCGGATCAAGAGAACACGTCGGATCAAGAGGACCCGTCGGACCAAAAGGACCCGTCGGATCAAGAGGACTTCGTCGGATCAAGAGGACCCTTCAGACTAAGAGGACCCGTCGGATCAAGACCAAGAGGACCCGTCGGATCAAGAGGACCCGTTGGATCAAGAGGACCCGTCGGATCAAGACCAAGAGGACCCGTCGGATCAAGAGGACCCCGTCGGATCAAGAGGACCCATCGGCTCAAGACCAAGAGGACCCGACAGATCAAGAGGACCCGTCGGATCAAGAGGACCCCGTCGGATCAAGACTACGAGGACACGTCGGATCAAGAGGACCCGTCGGATCAAGACCAAGAGGACTCGTCGGATCAAGAGGACCCGTCGGATCAAGAAGTCCCGTCGGATCAAGAGGACCCGTCGGATCAAGAGGACCCGTCGGACCAAGAGGACCCGTCGGATCAAGAGGACCCCTCGGATCAAGACCAAAAGGACCCGTCGGATCAAGACCAAGAGGACCCGTCGGATCAAGAGGACCCCGTCGGACCAAGAGGACCCGTCGGATCAAGAGAACACGTCGGATCAAGAGGACCCGTCGGACCAAGAGGACCTGTCGAATCAAGAGGACCCGTCGGACCAAGAGGACCCGTCGGATCAAGAGGACCCGTCGGATAAAGAGGACCCGTCGGATCAAGAGGACCCGTCGGATCAAGACCAAGAGGACCCGTCGTATCAAGAGGACCCCGTTTGATCAAGAGGACCCCGTCGGATCAAGAGGGATCAAGAGGACCCGTCGGATCAATAGGACCCGTCGGACCAAGAGGACCCGTCGGACCAAGACCAAGGGGACCCGTCGGATCAAGAGGACCCCGTCGGATCAAGAGGACCCGTCGGATCAAGAGGACCCGTCGGACCAAGAGGAACCGTCGGATCAAGAGGACCCCGTCGGATCAAGACTAAGAGGACCCGTCGGATCAAGAGGACCCGTCGGATCAAGACCAAGAGGACTCGTCGGATCAAGAGGACCCGTCGGATCAAGAAGTCCCGTCGGATCAAGAGGACCCGTCGGATCAAGAGGACCCGTCGGACCAAGAGGACCCGTCAGATCAAGACCAAGAGGACCCGTCGGATCAAGACCAAGAGGACCCGTCGGATCAAGAGGACCCCGTCGGACCAAGAGGACCCGTCGGATCAAGAGGACACATCGGATCAAGAGGTCCCGTCGGACCAAGAGGACCCCGTCAGATCAAGACCAAGAGGACCCCGTCGGATCAAGAGGACACCGTCGGATAAAGAGGACCCGTCGGATCAAGAGGACCCGTCGGATCAAAAGGACCCATTGGATCAAGAGGACCACGTCGGATCAAGACCAAGAGGACCCCATCGGATCAAGAGGACCCGTCGGATCAAAAGGACCCGTCGGATCAAGACCAAGAGGACCCGTCGGACCAAGAGGACCCGTCGGACCAAGAGGACCCGTCAGATCAAGAGGACCCTTCGGATCAAGACCAAGAGGACCCGTCGGACCAAGAGGACCCCGTCGGATCAAGAGGACCCCGTCGGATCAAGAGGACACCGTCGAATCAAGAGGACCCCGTCGGATCAAGAGGACCCATCGGCTCAAGACCAAGAGGACCCGACAGATCAAGAGGACCCGTCGGATCAAGAGGACCACGTCGGATCAAGACTAAGAGGACCCGACGGATCAAGAGGACCCCGTCGGATCAAGAGGACCCGTCGGATCAAGAGGACCCGTCGGACCAAGAGGAACCGTCGGATCAAGAGGACCCCGTTGGATCAAGACTAAGAGGACCCGTCGGATCAAGAGGACCCCGTCGTATCAAGAGGACCCATCGGCTCAAGACCAAGAGGACCCGACAGATCAAGAGGACCCATCGGATCAAGAGGACCCCGTCGGATCAAGACTACGAGGACACTTCGTATCAAGAGGACCCGTCGGATCAAGACCAAGAGGACTCGTCGGATCAAGAGGACCCGTCGGATCAAGTGGACCCGTCGGATAAAGAAGTCCCGTCGGATCAAGAGGACCCTTCGGATCAAGAGGACCCGTTGGACCAAGAGGACCCGTCGGATCAAGAGGAACCGTCGGATCAAGACCAAGAGGACCCGTCGGATCAAGACCAAGAGGACCCGTCGGATCAAGAGGACCCCGTCGGATCAAGAGGACCACGTCGGATCAAGACTAAGAGGACCCGACGGATCAAGAGGACCCGTCGGATCGAGACCAAGAGGACTCGTCGGATCAAGAGGACCCGTCGGATCAAGAGGACCCGTCGGATCAAGAAGTCCCGTCGGATCAAGAGGACCCGTCGGATCAAGAGGACCCGTCGGACCAAGAGGACCCGTCGGACCAAGAGGACCCGTCGGATCAAGAGGACCCATCAGATCAAGACCAAGAGGACCCGTCGGATCAAGACCAAGAGGACCAGTCGGATCAAGAGGACCCGTCGGATCAAAAGGACCCGTCGGATCAAGACCAAGAGGACCCTGTCGGATCAAGAGGACCCGTCGGATCAAGAGGACCCGTCGGATCAAGACCAAGAGGACCCGTCGGACCAAGAGGACCCGTCGGACCAAGAGGACCCGTCAGATCAAGAGGACCCTTCGGATCAAGACCAAGAGGACCAGTCGGACCAAGAGGACCCCGTCGGAACAAGAGGACCCCGTCGGATCAAGAGGACACCGTCGAATCAAGAGGACCCCGTCGGATCAAGAGGACCCATCGGCTCAAGACCAAGAGGACCCGACAGATCAAGAGGACCCGTCGGATCAAGAGGACCACGTCGGATCAAGACTAAGAGGACCCGACGGATCAAGAGGACCCGTCGGATCGAGACCAAGAGGACTCGTCGGATCAAGAGGACCCGTCGGATCAAGAGGACCCGTCGGATCAAGAAGTCCCGTCGGATCAAGAGGACCCGTCGGATCAAGAGGACCCGTCGGATCAAGAGGACCCGTCGGACCAAGAGGACCCGTCGGATCAAGAGGACCCATCAGATCAAGACCAAGAGGACCCGTCGGATCAAGAGGACCACGTCGGATCAAGACTAAGAGGACCCGACGGATCAAGAGGACCCGTCGGATCGAGACCAAGAGGACTCGTCGGATCAAGAGGACCCGTCGGATCAAGAGGACCCGTCGGATCAAGAAGTCCCGTCGGATCAAGAGGACCCGTCGGATCAAGAGGACCCGTCGGATCAAGAGGACCCGTCGGACCAAGAGGACCCGTCGGATCAAGAGGACCCATCAGATCAAGACCAAGAGGACCCGTCGGATCAAGACCAAGAGGACCAGTCGGATCAAGAGGACCCCGTCGTACCAAGAGGACCCGTCGGATCAAGAGGACCCATCGGCTCAAGACCAAGAGGACCCGACAGATCAAGAGGACCCGTCGGATCAAGAGGACCACGTCGGATCAAGACTAAGAGGACCCGACGGATCAAGAGGACCCGTCGGATCGAGACCAAGAGGACTCGTCGGATCAAGAGGACCCGTCGGATCAAGAGGACCCGTCGGATCAAGAAGTCCCGTCGGATCAAGAGGACCCGTCGGATCAAGAGGACCCGTCGGATCAAGAGGATCCGTCGGACCAAGAGGACCCGTCGGATCAAGAGGACCCATCAGATCAAGACCAAGAGGACCCGTCGGATCAAGACCAAGAGGACCAGTCGGATCAAGAGGACCCCGTCGTACCAAGAGGACCCGTCGGATCAAGAGGACACGTCGGATCAAGAGGACCCGTCGGACCAAAAGGACCCGTCGGATCAAGAGGACCCCGTCGGATCAAGAGGACCCTTCGGACTAAGAGGACCCGTCGGATCAAGACCAAGAGGACCCGTCGGATCAAGAGGACCCGTCGGATCAAGACCAAGAGGACCCGTCGGATCAAGAGGACCCCGTCGGATCAAGAGGACCCATCGGCTCAAGACCAAGAGGACCCGTCGGATCAAGAGGACCCATCAGATCAAGACCAAGAGGACCCGTCGGATCAAGACCAAGAGGACCAGTCGGATCAAGAGGACCCCGTCGGACCAAAAGGACCCGTCGGATCAAGAGGACCCCGTCGGATCAAGAGGACCCTTCGGACTAAGAGGACCCGTCGGATCAAGACCAAGAGGACCCGTCGGATCAAGAGGACCCGTCGGATCAAGACCAAGAGGACCCGTCGGATCAAGAGGACCCCGTCGGATCAAGAGGACCCATCGGCTCAAGACCAAGAGGACCCGACAGATCAAGAGGACCCATCGGATCAAGAGGACCCCGTCGGATCAAGACTACGAGGACACTTCGTATCAAGAGGACCCGTCGGATCAAGACCAAGAGGACTCGTCGGATCAAGAGGACCCGTCGGATCAAGTGGACCCGTCGGATAAAGAAGTCCCGTCGGATCAAGAGGACCCGTCGGATCAAGCGGACCCGTCGGACCAAGAGGACCCGTCGGACCAAGAGGACCCGTCGGATCAAGAGGAACCGTCGGATCAAGACCAAGAGGACCCGTCGGATCAAGACCAAGAGGACCCGTCGGATCAAGAGGACCCCGTCGGACCAAGAGGACCCGTCGGATCAAGAGAACACGTCGGATCAAGAGGACCCGTCGGACCAAGAGGACCCGTCGAATCAAGAGGACCCGTCGGACCAAGAGGACCCGTCGGATCAAGAGGACCCGTCGGATAAAGAGGACCCGTCGGATCAAGAGGACCCGTCGGATCAAGACCAAGAGGACCCGTCGTATCAAGAGGACCCCGTTTGATCAAGAGGACCCCGTCGGATCAAGAGGGATCAAGAGGACCCGTCGGATCAATAGGACCAGTCGGACCAAGAGGACCCGTCGGATCAAGACCAAGGGGACCCGTCGGATCAAGAGGACCCCGTCGGACCAAGAGGACCCGTCGGACCAAGAGGACCCGTCAGATCAAGAGGACCCTTCGGATCAAGACCAAGAGGACCCGTCGGACCAAGAGGACCCCGACGGATCAAGAGGACCCCGTCGGATCAAGAGGACACCGTCGAATCAAGAGGACCCCGTCGGATCAAGAGGACCCATCGGCTCAAGACCAAGAGGACCCCGTCGGATCAAGAGGACCCGTCGGATCAAGAGGACCCATCGGATCAAGACCAAGAGGACCCGTCGGACCAAGAGGACCCGTCGGATCAAGAGGACCCTTCGGATCAAGACCAAGAGGACCCGTCGGACCAAGAGGACCCCGTCGGAACAAGAGGACCCCGTCGGATCAAGAGGACACCGTCGAATCAAGAGGACCCCGTCGGATCAAGAGGACCCATCGGCTCAAGACCAAGAGGACCCGACAGATCAAGAGGACCCGTCGGATCAAGAGGACCACGTCGGATCAAGACTAAGAGGACCCGACGGATCAAGAGGACCCGTCGGATCGAGACCAAGAGGACTCGTCGGATCAAGAGGACCCGTCGGATCAAGAGGACCCGTCGGATCAAGAAGTCCCGTCGGATCAAGAGGACCCGTCGGATCAAGAGGACCCGTCGGACCAAGAGGACCCGTCGGACCAAGAGGACCCATCAGATCAAGACCAAGAGGACCCGTCGGATCAAGACCAAGAGGACCAGTCGGATCAAGAGGACCCCGTCGTACCAAGAGGAACCGTCGGATCAAGAGGACACGTCGGATCAAGAGGACCCGTCGGACCAAAAGGACCCGTCGGATCAAGAGGACCCCGTCGGATCAAGAGGACCCTTCGGACTAAGAGGACCCGTCGGATCAAGACCAAGAGGACCCGTCGGACCAAGAGGACCTGTCGAATCAAGAGGACCCGTCGGACCAAGAGGACCCGTCGGATCAAGAGGACCCGTCGGATAAAGAGGACCCGTCGGATCAAGAGGACCCGTCGGATCAAGACCAAGAGGACCCGTCGTATCAAGAGGACCCCGTTTGATCTAGAGGACCCCGTCGGATCAAGAGGGATCAAGAGGACCCGTCGGATCAATAGGACCCGTCGGACCAAGAGGACCCGTCGGATCAAGACCAAGGGGACCCGTCGGATCAAGAGGACCCCGTCGGATCAAGAGGACCCGTCGGATCAAGAGGACCCGTCGGACCAAGAGGAACCGTCGGATCAAGAGGACCCCGTCGGATCAAGACTAAGAGGACCCGTCGGATCAAGAGGACCCGTCGGATCAAGACCAAGAGGACTCGTCGGATCAAGAGGACCCGTCGGATCAAGAAGTCCCGTCGGATCAAGAGGACCCGTCGGATCAAGAGGACCCGTCGGACCAAGAGGACCCGTCAGATCAAGACCAAGAGGACCCGTCGGATCAAGACCAAGAGGACCCGTCGGATCAAGAGGACCCCGTCGGACCAAGAGGACCCGTCGGATCAAGAGGACACATCGGATCAAGAGGTCCCGTCGGACCAAGAGGACCCCGTCAGATCAAGACCAAGAGGACCCCGTCGGATCAAGAGGACACCGTCGGATAAAGAGGACCCGTCGGATCAAGAGGACCCGTCGGATCAAAAGGACCCATTGGATCAAGAGGACCACGTCGGATCAAGACCAAGAGGACCCCATCGGATCAAGAGGTCCCGTCGGATCAAGAGGACCCGTCGGATCAAGACCAAGAGGACCCGTCGGACCAAGAGGACCCGTCGGACCAAGAGGACTTGTCAGATCAAGAGGACCCTTCGGATCAAGACCAAGAGGACCCGTCGGACCAAGAGGACCCCGTCGGATCAAGAGGACCCCGTCGGATCAAGAGGACACCGTCGAATCAAGAGGACCCCGTCGGATCAAGAGGACCCATCGGCTCAAGACCAAGAGGACCCGACAGATCAAGAGGACCCGTCGGATCAAGAGGACCACGTCGGATCAAGACTAAGAGGACCCGACGGATCAAGAGGACCCCGTCGGATCAAGAGGACCCGTCGGATCAAGAGGACCCGTCGGACCAAGAGGAACCGTCGGATCAAGAGGACCCCGTCGGATCAAGACTAAGAGGACCCGTCGGATCAAGAGGACCCCGTCGTATCAAGAGGACCCATCGGCTCAAGACCAAGAGGACCCGACAGATCAAGAGGACCCATCGGATCAAGAGGACCCCGTCGGATCAAGACTACGAGGACACTTCGTATCAAGAGGACCCGTCGGATCAAGACCAAGAGGACTCGTCGGATCAAGAGGACCCGTCGGATCAAGTGGACCCGTCGGATAAAGAAGTCCCGTCGGATCAAGAGGACCCGTCGGATCAAGAGGACCTGTCGGACCAAGAGGACCCGTCGGATCAAGAGGAACCGTCGGATCAAGACCAAGAGGACCCGTCGGATCAAGACCAAGAGGACCCGTCGGATCAAGAGGACCCCGTCGGATCAAGAGGACAACGTCGGATCAAGACTAAGAGGACCCGACGGATCAAGAGGACCCGTCGGATCGAGACCAAGAGGACTCGTCGGATCAAGAGGACCCGTCGGATCAAGAGGACCCGTCGGATCAAGAAGTCCCGTCGGATCAAGAGGACCCGTCGGATCAAGAGGACCCGTCGGACCAAGAGGACCCGTCGGACCAAGAGGACCCGTCGGATCAAGAGGACCCATCAGATCAAGACCAAGAGGACCCGTCGGATCAAGACCAAGAGGACCAGTCGGATCAAGAGGACCCATCGGATCAAAAGGACCCGTCGGATCAAGACCAAGAGGACCCTGTCGGATCAAGAGGACCCGTCGGATCAAGAGGACCCGTCGGATCAAGACCAAGAGGACCCGTCGGACCAAGAGGACCCGTCGGACCAAGAGGACCCGTCAGATCAAGAGGACCCTTCGGATCAAGACCAAGAGGACCCGTCGGACCAAGAGGACCCCGTCGGAACAAGAGGACCCCGTCGGATCAAGAGGACACCGTCGAATCAAGAGGACCCCGTCGGATCAAGAGGACCCATCGGCTCAAGACCAAGAGGACCCGACAGATCAAGAGGACCCGTCGGATCAAGAGGACCACGTCGGATCAAGACTAAGAGGACCCGACGGATCAAGAGGACCCGTCAGATCGAGACCAAGAGGACTCGTCGGATCAAGAGGACCCGTCGGATCAAGAGGACCCGTCGGATCAAGAAGTCCCGTCGGATCAAGAGGACCCGTCGGATCAAGAGGACCCGTCGGACCAAGAGTACCCGTCGGATCAAGAGGACCCATCAGATCAAGACCAAGAGGACCCGTCGGATCAAGACCAAGAGGACCAGTCGGACCAAGAGGACCCCGTCGTACCAAGAGGACCCGTCGGATCAAGAGGACACGTCGGATCAAGAGGACCCGTCGGACCAAAAGGACCCGTCGGATCAAGAGGACCCCGTCGGATCAAGAGGACCCTTCGGACTAAGAGGACCCGTCGGATCAAGACCAAGAGGACCCGTCGGATCAAGAGGACCCGTCGGATCAAGACCAAGAGGACCCGTCGGATCAAGAGGACCCCGTCGGATCAAGAGGACCCATCGGCTCAAGACCAAGAGGACCCGACAGATCAAGAGGACCCATCGGATCAAGAGGACCCCGTCGGATCAAGACTACGAGGACACTTCGTATCAAGAGGACCCGTCGGATCAAGACCAAGAGGACTCGTCGGATCAAGAGGACCCGTCGGATCAAGTGGACCCGTCGGATAAAGAAGTCCCGTCGGATCAAGAGGACCCGTCGGATCAAGAGGACCCGTCGGACCAAGAGGACCCGTCGGACCAAGAGGACCCGTCGGATCAAGAGGAACCGTCGGATCAAGACCAAGAGGACCCGTCGGATCAAGACCAAGAGGACCCGTCGGATCAAGAGGACCCCGTCGGACCAAGAGGACCCGTCGGATCAAGAGAACACGTCGGATCAAGAGGACCCGTCGGACCAAGAGGACCCGTCGAATCAAGAGGACCCGTCGGACCAAGAGGACCCGTCGGATCAAGAGGACCCGTCGGATAAAGAGGACCCGTCGGATCAAGAGGACCCGTCGGATCAAGACCAAGAGGACCCGTCGTATCAAGAGGACCCCGTTTGATCAAGAGGACCCCGTCGGATCAAGAGGGATCAAGAGGACCCGTCGGATCAATAGGACCCGTCGGACCAAGAGGACCCGTCGGATCAAGACCAAGGGGACCCGTCGGATCAAGAGGACCCCGTCGGACCAAGAGGACCCGTCGGACCAAGAGGACCCGTCAGATCAAGAGGACCCTTCGGATCAAGACCAAGAGGACCCGTCGGACCAAGAGGACCCCGACGGATCAAGAGGACCCCGTCGGATCAAGAGGACACCGTCGAATCAAGAGGACCCCGTCGGATCAAGAGGACCCATCGGCTCAAGACCAAGAGGACCCCGTCGGATCAAGAGGACCCGTCGGATCAAGAGGACCCGTCGGATCAAGACCAAGAGGACCCGTCGGACCAAGAGGACCCGTCGGATCAAGAGGACCCTTCGGATCAAGACCAAGAGGACCCGTCGGACCAAGAGGACCCCGTCGGAACAAGAGGACCCCGTCGGATCAAGAGGACACCGTCGAATCAAGAGGACCCCGTCGGATCAAGAGGACCCATCGGCTCAAGACCAAGAGGACCCGACAGATCAAGAGGACCCGTCGGATCAAGAGGACCACGTCGGATCAAGACTAAGAGGACCCGACGGATCAAGAGGACCCGTCGGATCGAGACCAAGAGGACTCGTCGGATCAAGAGGACCCGTCGGATCAAGAGGACCCGTCGGATCAAGAAGTCCCGTCGGATCAAGAGGACCCGTCGGATCAAGAGGACCCGTCGGACCAAGAGGACCCGTCGGACCAAGAGGACCCATCAGATCAAGACCAAGAGGACCCGTCGGATCAAGACCAAGAGGACCAGTCGGATCAAGAGGACCCCGTCGTACCAAGAGGAACCGTCGGATCAAGAGGACACGTCGGATCAAGAGGACCCGTCGGACCAAAAGGACCCGTCGGATCAAGAGGACCCCGTCGGATCAAGAGGACCCTTCGGACTAAGAGGACCCGTCGGATCAAGACCAAGAGGACCCGTCGGATCAAGAGGACCCGTCGGATCAAGACCAAGAGGACCCGTCAGATCAAGAGGACCCCGTCGGATCAAGAGGACCCATCGGCTCAAGACCAAGAGGACCCGACAGATCAAGAGGACCCATCGGATCAAGAGGACCCCGTCGGATCAAGACTACGAGGACACTTCGTATCAAGAGGACCCGTCGGATCAAGACCAAGAGGACTCGTCGGATCAAGAGGACCCGTCGGATCAAGAGGACCCGTCGGATAAAGAAGTCCCGTCGGATCAAGAGGACCCGTCGGATCAAGAGGACCCGTCGGACCAAGAGGACCCGTCGGATCAAGAGGAACCGTCGGATCAAGACCAAGAGGAACCGTCGGATCAAGACCAAGAGGACCCGTCGGATCAAGACCAAGAGGACCCGTCGGATCAAGAGGACCCCGTCGGACCAAGAGGACCCGTCGGATCAAGAGAACACGTCGGATCAAGAGGACCCGTCGGACCAAGATGACCCGTCGAATCAAGAGGACCCGTCGGACCAAGAGGACCCGTCGGATCAAGAGGACCCGTCGGATAAAGAGGACCCGTCGGATCAAGAGGACCCGTCGGATCAAGACCAAGAGGACCCGTTGTATCAAGAGGACCCCGTTTGATCAAGAGGACCCCGTCGGATCAAGAGGGATCAAGAGGACCCGTCGGATCAATAGGACCCGTCGGACCAAGAGGACCCGTCGGATCAAGACCAAGGGGACCCGTCGGATCAAGAGGACCCCGTCGGACCAAGAGGACCCGTCGGACCAAGAGGACCCGTCAGATCAAGAGGACCCTTCGGATCAAGACCAAGAGGACCCGTCGGACCAAGAGGACCCCGACGGATCAAGAGGACCCCGTCGGATCAAGAGGACACCGTCGAATCAAGAGGACCCCGTCGGATCAAGAGGACCCATCGGCTCAAGACCAAGAGGACCCGACAGATCAAGAGGACCCGTCGGATCAAGAGGACCACGTCGGATCAAGACTAAGAGGACCCGACGGATCAAGAGGACCCGTCGGATCAAGACCATGAGGACTCGTCGGATCAAGAGGACCCGTCGGATCAAGAGGACCCGTCGGATCAAGAAGTCCCGTCGTATCAAGAGGACCCGTCGGATCAAGAGGACCCGTCGGACCAAGAGGACCCGTCGGATCAAGAGGACCCATCAGATCAAGACCAAGAGGACCCGTCGGATCAAGACCAAGAGGACCAGTCGGATCAAGAGTACCCCGTCATACCAAGAGGACCCGTCGGATCAAGAGGACACGTCGGATCAAGAGGACCCGTCGGACCAAAAGGACCCATCGGATCAAGAGGACCCCGTCGGATCAAGAGGACCCTTCAGACTAAGAGGACCCGTCGGATCAAGACCAAGAGGACCCGTCGGATCAAGAGGACCCGTCGGATCAAGAGGACCCGTCGGATCAAGACCAAGAGGACCCGTCGGATCAAGAGGACCCCGTCGGATCAAGAGGACCCATCGGCTCAAGACCAAGAGGACCCGACAGATCAAGAGGACCCGTCGGATCAAGAGGACCCCGTCGGATCAAGACTACGAGGACACGTCGGATCAAGAGGACCCGTCGGATCAAGACCAAGCGGACTCGTCGGATCAAGAGGACCCGTCGGATCAAGAACTCCCGTCGGATCAAGAGGACCCGTCGGATCAAGAGGACCCGTCGGACCAAGAGGACCCGTCGAATCAAGAGGACCCGTCGGACCAAGAGGACCCGTTGGATCAAGAGGACCCGTCGGATAAAGAGGACCCGTCGGATCAAGAGGACCCATCGGATCAAGACCAAGAGGACCCGTCGTATCAATAGGACCCCGTTTGATCAAGAGGACCCCGTCGGATCAAGAGGGATCAAGAGGACCCGTCGGATCAATAGGACCCGTCGGACCAAGAGGATCCATCGGATCAAGACCAAGGGGACCCGTCGGATCAAGAGGACCCAGTCGGACCAAGAGGACCCGTCGGACCAAGAGGACCTGTCAGATCAAGAGGACCCTTCGGATCAAGACCAAGAGGACCCGTCGGACCAAGAGGACCCCGACGGATCAAGAGGACCCCGTCGGATCAAGAGGACACCGTCGAATCAAGAGGACCCCGTCGGATCAAGAGGACCCATCGGCTCAAGACCAAGAGGACCCGACAGATCAAGAGGACCCGTCGGATCAAGAGGACCACGTCGGATCAAGACTAAGAGGACCCGACGGATCAAGAGGACCCGTCGGATCAAGACCAAGAGGACTCGTCGGATCAAGAGGACCCGTCGGATCAAGAGGACCCGTCGGATCAAGAAGTCCCGTCGTATCAAGAGGACCCGTCGGATCAAGAGGACCCGTCGGACCAAGAGGACCCGTCGGATCAAGAGGACCCATCAGATCAAGACCAAGAGGACCCGTCGGATCAAGACCAAGAGGACCAGTCGGATCAAGAGTACCCCGTCATACCAAGAGGACCCGTCGGATCAAGAGAACACGTCGGATCAAGAGGACCCGTCGGACCAAAAGGACCCGTCGGATCAAGAGGACTTCGTCGGATCAAGAGGACCCTTCAGACTAAGAGGACCCGTCGGATCAAGACCAAGAGGACCCGTCGGATCAAGAGTACCCGTTGGATCAAGAGGACCCGTCGGATCAAGACCAAGAGGACCCGTCGGATCAAGAGGACCCCGTCGGATCAAGAGGACCCATCGGCTCAAGACCAAGAGGACCCGACAGATCAAGAGGACCCGTCGGATCAAGAGGACCCCGTCGGATCAAGACTACGAGGACACGTCGGATCAAGAGGACCCGTTGGATCAAGACCAAGAGGACTCGTCGGATCAAGAGGACCCGTCGGATCGAGAAGTCCCGTCGGATCAAGAGGACCCGTCGGATCAAGAGGACCCGTCGGACCAAGAGGACCCGTCGGATCAAGAGGACCCCTCGGATCAAGACCAAGAGGACCCGTCGGATCAAGACCAAGAGGACCCGTCGGATCAAGAGGACCCCGTCGGACCAAGAGGACCCGTCGGATCAAGAGAACACGTCGGATCAAGAGGACCCGTCGGACCAAGAGGACCTGTCGAATCAAGAGGACCCGTCGGACCAAGAGGACCCCGTCGGATCAAGAGGACCCGTCGGATAAAGAGGACCCGTCGGATCAAGAGGACCCGTCGGATCAAGAGGACCCGTCGGATCAAGACCAAGAGGACCCGTCGTATCAAGAGGACCCCGTTTGATCAAGATGACCCCGTCGGATCAAGAGGGATCAAGAGGACCCGTCGGATCAATAGGACCCGTCGGACCAAGAGGACCCGTCGGATCAAGAGGAACCGTCGGATCAAGAGGACCCCGTCGGATCAAGACTAAGAGGACCCGTCGGATCAAGAGGACCCGTCGGATCAAGACCAAGAGGACCCGTCGTATCAAGAGGACCCCGTTTGATCAAGATGACCCCGTCGGATCAAGAGGGATCAAGAGGACCCGTCGGATCAATAGGACCCGTCGGACCAAGAGGACCCGTCGGATCAAGAGGAACCGTCGGATCAAGAGGACCCCGTCGGATCAAGACTAAGAGGACCCGTCGGATCAAGAGGACCCGTCGGATCAAGACCAAGAGGACTCGTCGGATCAAGAGGACCCGTCGGATCAAGAAGTCCCGTCGGATCAAGAGGACCCGTCGGACCAAGAGGACCCGTCAGATCAAGACCAAGAGGACCCGTCGGATCAAGACCAAGAGGACCCGTCGGATCAAGAGGACCCCGTCGGACCAAGAGGACCCGTCGGATCAAGAGGACACATCGGATCAAGAGGTCCCGTCGGACCAAGAGGACCCCGTCAGATCAAGACCAAGAGGACCCCGTCGGATCAAGAGGACACCGTCGGATAAAGAGGACCCGTCGGATCAAGAGGACCCGTCGGATCAAAAGGACCCATCGGATCAAGAGGACCCGTCGGATCAAGACCAAGAGGACCCCATCGGATCAAGAGGACCCGTCGGATCAAGAGGACCCGTCGGATCAAGACCAAGAGGACCCGTCGGACCAAGAGGACCCGTCGGACCAAGAGGACCCGTCAGATCAAGAGGACCCTTCGGATCAAGACCAAGAGGACCCGTCGGACCAAGAGGACCCCGTCGGATCAAGAGGACCCCGCCGGATCAAGAGGACACCGTCGAATCAAGAGGACCCCGTCGGATCAAGAGGACCCATCGGCTCAAGACCAAGAGGACCCGACAGATCAAGAGGACCCGTCGGATCAAGAGGACCACGTCGGATCAAGACTAAGAAGACCCGACGGATCAAGAGGACCCCGTCGGATCAAGAGGACCCGTCGGACCAAAAGGAAGCGTCGGATCAAGAGGACCCCGTCGGATCAAGACTAAGAGGACCCGTCGGATCAAGAGGACCCGTCGGATCAAGACCAAGAGGACTCGTCGGATCAAGAGGACCCGTCGGATCAAGAAGTCCCGTCGGATCAAGAGGACCCGTCGGATCAAGAGGACCCGTCGGACCAAGAGGACCCGTCAGATCAAGACCAAGAGGACCCGTCGGATCAAGACCAAGAGGACCCGTCGGATCAAGAGGACCCCGTCGGACCAAGAGGACCCGTCGGATCAAGAGGACACATCGGATCAAGAGGACCCGTCGGACCAAGAGGACCCCGTCAGATCAAGACCAAGAGGACCCCGTCGGATCAAGAGGACACCGTCGGATAAAGAGGACCCGTCGGATCAAGAGGACCCGTCGGATCAAAAGGACCCATCGGATCAAGAGGACCCGTCGGATCAAGACCAAGAGGACCCCGTCGGATCAAGAGGACCCGTCGGATCAAGAGGACCCGTCGGATCAAGACCAAGAGGACCCGTCGGACCAAGAGGACCCGTCGGACCAAGAGGACCCGTCAGATCAAGAGGACCCTTCGGATCAAGACCAAGAGGACCCGTCAGACCAAGAGGACCCCGTCGGATCAAGAGGACCCTGTCGGATCAAGAGGACACCGTCGAATCAAGAGGACCCCGTCGGATCAAGAGGACCCATCGGCTCAAGACCAAGAGGACCCGACAGATCAAGAGGACCCGTCGGATCAAGAGGACCACGTCGGATCAAGACTAAGAGGACCCGACGGATCAAGAGGACCCGTCGGATCAAGACCAAGAGGACCCGTCGGACCAAGAGGACCCGTCAGATCAAGAGGACCCTTCGGATCAAGACCAAGAGGACCCGTCGGACCAAGAGGACCCCGTCGGATCAAGAGGACCCCGCCGGATCAAGAGGACACCGTCGAATCAAGAGGACCCCATCGGATCAAGAGGACCCGTCGGATCAAGACCAAGAGGACCCGTCGGATCAAGAGGACCCCGTCGGATCAAGACCAAGAAGACCCGTCGGATCAAGACCAAGAAGACCCGTCGGATCAAGAGGACTCCGTCGGATCAAGAGGACCCCGTCGGATCAAGACCAAAAAGACCCGTCGTACCAAGAGGACCCGTCGGATCAAGACCAAGAGGACCCGTCGGATCAAGACCAAGAGGACTTGTCGGATCAAGACCAAGAGGACCCCGTTGAATCAAGAGGACCCCGTCGGATCAAGAGGATCCGTCGAAACAAGACGACCCTGTCGGATCAAGAGGACCCCGTCGGATCAAGAGGACCCCGTCAGACCAAGAGGACCCGTCGGATCAAGAGGACACGTCGGTTCAAGAGGACCCGTCGGACCAAGAGGACCCGTCGGACCAAGAGGACCCGTCGGATCAAGAGGACACCGTCGGATCAAGAGGACCCGTCGTATCAAGACCAAGAGGACCCCGTCGGATCAAGAGGACCCCGTCGAATTAAGAGGACCCGTCGGATCAAGACCAAGAGGACCCGTCGGATCAAGAGGACCCGTCGGATCAAGAGGACCCCGTCGGATCAAGAGGACCCCGTCGGATCAAGAGGACCTGTCGGACCAAGAGGACCCGTCGGATGAAGAGGACCCGTCGGATCAAGACCAAGAGGACCCGTCAAATCAAGACCAAGAGGACCCGTCGGATCAAGAGGACCCCGTCGGATCAAGAGGACCCCTTCGGACCAAGAGGACCCCGTCGGATCAAGAGGACCCATCGGACCAAGAGGACCAGTCGGATCAAGAGTACCCGTCGGATCAAGACCAAGAGGACCCCGTCGGATCAAGAGGACCCCGTCAGGCCAAGAGGACCCCGTCGGACCAAGAGGACACGTCGGATCAAGAGGACCCGTCGGACCAAGAGGACCCATCGGATCAAGAGGACACCGTCGGATCAAGAGGACCCGTCGGATCAAGACCAAGAGGACCCCGTCGGATCAAGAGGACCCCGTCGAATCAAGAGGACCCGTCGGATCAAGACCAAGAGGACCCGTCGGATCAAGAGGACCCGTTGGATCAAGAGGACCCCTCCGGATCAAGAGGACCCCGTCGGATCAAGAGGACCCATCGGCTCAAGACCAAGAGGACCCGTCAGATCAAGAGGACCCGTCGGATCAAGAGGACCCCGTCGGATCAAGACCAAGAGGACCCGTCGGATCAAGAGGACCCGTCGGATCAAGAGGACCCGTCTTATCAAGACCAAGAGGACCCGTCGGATCAAGACCAAGAGGACGTGTCGGATCAAGAGGACCCCGTCGGATCAAGAGGACTCCGTCGGATCAAGAGTAGCCCGTCGGATCAAGATAAATCAAGAGTACCCCGTTCGATCAAGAGGACCCAGTCGGATCAAGAGGGATCAAGAGGACCCATCGTATCAAGAGGACCCCGTCGGATCAAGAGGACCCCGTCGGATCAAGAGGACCCCGTCGGATCAAGAGGACCCCGTCGGATCAAGAGTACCCCGTCGGATCAAGAGTACCCCGTCGGAACAAGAGGACCCCGTTGGATCAAGAGGACCCCGTCGGATCAAGAGGCATCCGTCGGATCAAGAGGACACCGTCGAATCAAGAGGGATCAAGAGGACCCCATCGGATCAAGAGGACCCGTCGGATCAAGACCAAGAGGACCCGTCGGATCAAGAGGACCCCGTCGGATCAAGACCAAGAAGACCCGTCGGATCAAGAGGACTCCGTCTGATCAAGAGGACTCCGTCGGATCAAGAGGACCCCGTCGGATCAAGACCAAAAAGACCCGTCGGACCAAGAGGACCCGTCGGATCAGGACCAAGAGGACCCGTCGGATCAAGACCAAGAGGACCCGTCGGATCAAGACCAAGAGGACCCGTCGGATCAAGACCAAGAGGACCCCGTTGAATCAAGAGGACCCCGTCGGATCAAGAGGATCCGTCGAAACAAGAGGACCCCGTCGGATCTAGAGGACCCCGTCGGATCAAGAGGACCCCGTCGGACCAAGAGGACCCGTCGGATCAAGAGGACACGTCGGATCAAGAGGACCCGTCGGACCAAGAGGACCCTTCGGACCAAGAGGACCTGTCGGATCAAGAGGACACCGTCGGATCAAGAGGACCCGTCGGATCAAGACCAAGAGGACCCCGTCGGATCAAGATGACCTCGTCGTATTAAGAGGACCCGTCGGATCAAGACCAAGAGGACCCGTCGGATCAAGAGGACCCGTTGGATCAAGAGGACCCCTCCGGATCAAGAGGACCCCGTCGGATCAAGAGGACCCATCGGCTCAAGACCAAGAGGACCCGTCAGATCAAGAGGACCCGTCGGATCAAGAGGACCCCGTCGGCTCAAGACCAAGAGGACCCGTCGGATCAAGAGGACCCGTCGGACCAAGAGTACCCAGTCGGATCAAGAGGACCCCGTCGGATCAAGAGGACCCGTCGGACCAAGAGGACCTGTCGGATCAAGAGGACCCGTCGGATCTTGACCAAGAGGACCTGTAGGATCAAGACCAAGAGGACCCCGTCGGATCAAGAGGACCCAGTCGGATCAAGAGTACCCCGTCGGAACAAGAGGACCCCGTCGGATCAAGAGGACCCCGTCGGATAAAGAGGCACCCGTCGGATCAAGAGGACACCGTCGAATCAAGAGGGATCAAGAGGACCCCATCGGATCAAGAGGACCCGTCGGATCAAGACCAAGAGGACCCGTCGGATCAAGAGGACCCCGTCGGATCAAGACCAAGAAGACCCGTCGGATCAAGAGGACTCCGTCTGATCAAGAGGACTCCGTCGGATCAAGAGGACCCCGTCGGATCAAGACCAAAAAGACCCGTCGTACCAAGAGGACCCGTCGGATCAAGACCAAGAGGACCCGTCGGATCAAGACCAAGAGGACCCGTCGGATCAAGAGGACCCGTCGGATCAAGAGGACCTGTCTTATCAAGACCAAGAGGACCCGTCGGATCAAGACCAAGAGGACCTGTCGGATCAAGAGGACCCCGTCGGATCAAGAGGACTCCGTCGGATCAAGAGTAGCCCGTCGGATCAAGATAAATCAAGAGTACCCCGTTCGATCAAGAGGACCCAGTCGGATCAAGAGGGATCAAGAGGACCCATCGTATCAAGAGGACCCCGTCGGATCAAGAGGACCCCGTCGGATCAAGAGGACCCCGTCGGATCAAGAGGACCCCGTCGGATCAAGAGTACCCCGTCGGAACAAGAGGACCCCGTTGTATCAAGAGGACCCCGTCGGATCAAGAGGCACCCGTCGGATCAAGAGGACACCGTCGAATCAAGAGGGATCAAGAGGACCCCATCGGATCAAGAGGACCCGTCGGATCAAGACCAAGAGGACCCGTCGGATCAAGAGGACCCCGTCGGATCAAGACCAAGAAGACCCGTCGGATCAAGAGGACTCCGTCTGATCAAGAGGACTCCGTCGGATCAAGAGGACCCCGTCGGATCAAGACCAAAAAGACCCGTCGGACCAAGAGGACCCGTCGGATCAAGACCAAGAGGACCCGTCGGATCAAGACCAAGAGGACCCGTCGGATCAAGACCAAGAGGACCCCGTTGAATCAAGAGGACCCCGTCGGATCAAGAGGATCCGTCGAAACAAGAGGACCCCGTCGGATCTAGAGGACCCCGTCGGATCAAGAGGACCCCGTCGGACCAAGAGGACCCGTCGGATCAAGAGGACACGTCGGATCAAGAGGACCCGTCGGACCAAGAGGACCCTTCGGACCAAGAGGACCTGTCGGATCAAGAGGACACCGTCGGATCAAGAGGACCCGTCGGATCAAGACCAAGAGGACCCCGTCGGATCAAGATGACCTCGTCGAATTAAGAGGACCCGTCGGATCAAGACCAAGAGGACCCGTCGGATCAAGAGGACCCGTTGGATCAAGAGGACCCCTCCGGATCAAGAGGACCCCGTCGGATCAAGAGGACCCATCGGCTCAAGACCAAGAGGACCCGTCAGATCAAGAGGACCCGTCGGATCAAGAGGACCCCGTCGGATCAAGACCAAGAAGACCCGTCGGATCAAGAGGACCCGTCGGACCAAGAGTACCCAGTCGGATCAAGAGGACCCCGTCGGATCAAGAGGACCCGTCGGACCAAGAGGACCTGTCGGATCAAGAGGACCCGTCGGATCTTGACCAAGAGGACCTGTAGGATCAAGACCAAGAGGACCCCGTCGGATCAAGAGGACCCAGTCGGATCAAGAGTACCCCGTCGGAACAAGAGGACCCCGTCGGATCAAGAGGACCCCGTCGGATAAAGAGGCACCCGTCGGATCAAGAGGACACCGTCGAATCAAGAGGGATCAAGAGGACCCCATCGGATCAAGAGGACCCGTCGGATCAAGACCAAGAGGACCCGTCGGATCAAGAGGACCCCGTCGGATCAAGACCAAGAAGACCCGTCGGATCAAGAGGACTCCGTCGGATCAAGAGGACCCCGTCGGATCAAGACCAAAAAGACCCGTCGTACCAAGAGGACCCGTCGGATCAAGACCAAGAGGACCCGTCGGATCAAGACCAAGAGGACTTGTCGGATCAAGACCAAGAGGACCTCGTTGAATCAAGAGGACCCCGTCGGATCAAGAGGATCCGTCGAAACAAGAAGACCCCGTCGGATCAAGAGGACCCCGTCGGATCAAGAGGACCCCGTCAGACCAAGAGGACCCGTCGGATCAAGAGGACACGTCGGTTCAAGATGACCCGTCGGACCAAGAGGACCCGTCGGACCAAGAGGACCCGTCAGATCAAGAGGACACCGTCGGATCAAGAGGACCCGTCGGATCAAGACCAAGAGGACCCCGTCGGATCAAGAGGACCCCGTCGAATTAAGAGGACCCGTCGGATCAAGACCAAGAGGACCCGTCGGATCAAGAGGACCCGTTGGATCAAGAGGACCCCTCCGGATCAAGAGGACCCCGTCGGATCAAGAGGACCCATCGGCTCAAGACCAAGAGGACCCGTCGGATCAAGAGGACCCGTCGGATCAAGAGGACCCGTCTTATCAAGACCAAGAGGACCCGTCGGATCAAGACCAAGAGGACCTGTCGGATCAAGAGGACCCCGTCGGATCAAGAGGACTCCGTCGGATCAAGAGTAGCCCGTCGGATCAAGATAAATCAAGAGTACCCCGTTGTATCAAGAGGACCCAGTCGGATCAAGAGGGATCAAGAGGACCCATCGTATCAAGAGGACCCTGTCGGATCAAGAGGACCCCGTCAGATCAAGAGGACCCCGTCGGACCAAGAGGACCCGTCGGATCAAGAGGACCCCGTCGGATCAAGAGGACCCGTCGGACCAAGAGGACCTGTCTGATCAAGAGGACCCGTCGGATCTAGACCAAGAGGACCCGTCGGATCAAGACCAAGAGGACCCCGTCGGATCAAGAGGACCCAGTCGGATCAAGAGTACCCCGTCGGAACAAGAGGACCCCGTCGGATCAAGAGGACCCCGTCGGATCAAGAGGCACCCGTCGGATCAAGAGGGATCAAGAGGACCCAGTCGGATCAAGAGTACCCCGTCGGAACAAGAGGACCCCGTCGGATCAAGAGGACCCCGTCGGATCAAGAGGCACCCGTCGGATCAAGAGGGATCAAGAGGACCCCATCGGATCAAGAGGACCCGTCGGATCAAGACCAAGAGGACCCGACGGATCAAGAGGACCCCGTCGGATCAAGACCAAGAAGACCCGTCGGATCAAGAGGACTCCGTCTGATCAAGAGGACTCCGTCGGATCAAGAGGACCCCGTCGGATCAAGAGGCACCCGTCGGATCAAGAGGACACCGTCGGATCAAGAGGGATCAAGAGGACCCCATCGGATCAAGAGGACCCGTCGGATCAAGACCAAAAAGACCCGTCGGACCAAGAGGACCCGTCGGATCAAGACCAAGAGGACCCGTCGGATCAAGACCAAGAGGACCCGACGGATCAAGAATAAGAGGACCCCGTTGAATCAAGAGGACCCCGTCGGATCAAGAGGATCCGTCGAAACAAGAGGACCCCGTCGGATCTAGAGGGCCCGTCGGATCAAGAGGACCCGTCGGATCAAGAGGACCCGTCGGATCAAGACCAAGTAAACCCGTCGGATCAAGACCAAGAGGACCCCGTCGGATCAAGACCAAGAGGACCCCGTTGGATCAAGACCAAGAGGACCCCGTCGGGTCAAGACGACCCGTCTGATCAAGACGACCCGTCGGATCAAGACCAAGAGGATTCGTCGGATCAAAAGCAAGAGGACCCGTCGGATCAAGAGGACCCGTCGGATCAAGAGGACCCCGTCGGATCAAGAGGGATCAAGAGGACCCCATCGGATCAAGAGGGATCAAGAGGACCCCGTCGGATCAAGAGGACCTGTTGGATCAAGACCAAGAGGACCTGTCGGATCAAGAGGACCCGTCGGATCAAGAGGACCCTGTCGGATCAAGAGGGATCAAGAGGACCCCGTCGGATCAAGAGGGATCAAGAGGACCCGTCGGATCAAGAGGGATCAAGAGGAACCCGTCGGATCAAGAGGGATCAAGAGGACCCAGTCGGATCAAGAGGGATCAAGAGGACCCCGTCGGATCAAGAGGGATCAAGAGTACCCCGTTGGATCAAGAGGGATCAAGAGGACCCCGTCGGATCAAGAGGACCCGTCGGATCAAGAGGACCCGTCAGATCAAGACCAAGTGGACCCGTCGGATCAAGAGGACCCCTCGGATCAACACCAAGAGGACCCGTCGGATCAAGAGGACCTGTCAGCTCAAGAGGACCCATCGGATCTAGACCAAGAGGACCCATCGTATCAAGAGGACTCCGTCTGATCAAGAGGACCCCGTCGGATCAAGAGGACCCCGTCGGACCAAGAGGACCCGTCGGATCAAGACCAAGAGGACCCGTCGGATCAAGAGGACCCGTCGGATCAAGAGGACACCGTCGGATCAAGAGGACCCCGTCGGATCAAGAGGACCCGTCGGACCAAGAGGACCCGTCGGATCAAGAGGACCCGTCGGATCAAGACCAAGAGGACCCGTCGGATCAAGACCAAGAGGACCCCGTCGGATCAAGAGGACCCAGTCGGATCAAGAGTACCCCGTCGGAACAAGAGGACCCCGTCGGAACAAGAGGACCCCGTCGGTGTTATGATTCCAGTACTTCTGACCAGAGGAGATCTTAAGACAAAGGCCAGAGTACTGGAAGGGAATGCTGGTTACGGGAGCAGGAAAGCCTAGTAACCCCTGGCGCCCTAACTCCGTTGTCTCGCCCGTGTTATCAGAAATCCCCTGCGAGACTATGGTTGCTTGAGCCCATGGCAGCCGCGTTTGAAGGGCGGATTATGTCTGCCCAACTCCGATGCCCCCTCAGGTCTTAATGGGAGACAAAGGGAAATCCGAGACAGGGTGATAACAAGGGGCCCTCTGACTAAACAACCAGGCCAGGGGCTACAAGCTAACTAAACTTAAACCAGAAGTATGTGCGGACAAACCGCCAGGGAAAAGGACAACCAAAATCCACTAATCCGTTACTCTTACCCAGCACCGCTGGATACCAGAGTGGATTTGTGGGAGCGGAATCCTCCGCAAAAGCTCCGAGACTCAATATAACAAATAATAAATAGTAAGCGGTCAAGCCGCAACACACGGCTACGCCGTGACTCACGAACACCACAGGATGTTAAAGGTGCTCGGTCAGGACTCCAGGAACAGATGACAACTTCCGAGTACTGGACCACTGAGGACAGGAACGACCGGATAGAGCAGGACTGGAAACACTCTCTGCAACAGATACAGCAAACAGGAAGCTATTACCGGCGTCTGTGAGAAGTCCTGAGAGTGCCTTTAAATGGAAGCCCTCCAATCAGGTGCCAGACAGGGCTAATTACAAACATGCCGTGCAGCTGCCATACTGCACGGCCAGGAAACAAGTGTGGTAATTAACTTTGGACCCAGCAATGGGGAACGCGGTCCGACAGTGGCATCCCCGTTGCTAGGGTCTGTGCGGCTCCGTGCGCCCGGCGTCTAGCGTTGCCAGGGAGCCGGCGGCTGTCCGCGTACGGCGTCCCTGGTTGCTAGGCGCCGGGCCGCACTGACGAGCGGACCCTCGGCGCCTAACAGTACCCCCCCCTTGAGGAGGGGTCAAGGAACCCCTAAAGCCAGGTTTCCGAGGAAATTCTCGAAAAAATGCCCTCTTGAGCCTCGGGGCATGGAGATCCTTATCCAGGACCCAAGACCTTTCTTCTGGACCATAACCTCTCCAGTGTACCAGAAAATAAAGCCGACCCCGGGACAACTTGGAATCAAGAACCTTCTCCACCAAGAACTCCTGATGACCCTGTACATCTACTGGTGATTTCCCCTGAGAGATCTTTCGAGGAAATCTACTGGAAGAAACGTATGGTTTCAACAAGGAGCAATGGAACGTATTTCCGATCCGGAGAGCTCTTGGTAAACGTAACCGGAAAGCAACTGGATTGATTTTTTTAATAATATGAAATGGTCCAATAAATTTGGGACCCAATCTGGCTGAGGTTTGTCGAATTTTAATGTTGCGAGTCGACAACCATACCCTATCTCCTACCTTAAAAGTGCAAGGCCGCCGGAGCCTGTCAGAAAATTTTTTCTCCCGAAATGCCGCTTTTCTGAGAGCAAGGTGCACTTTTCTCCAAATGAGTCTGAGATGAGAGGTTAAGGTTATCGAGGAGACAGAGGAATGTTGAAAAAAGGAATTAGCTCTGGGGTGAAAACCAAAAACTGTAAAGAATGGAGACACATTGGTGGAGGAATGACAGGAATTGTTGTAAGCAAACTCCGCCAAAGGAAGAAACTCAGACCAATCATTTTGGAGTTTGGCTGAGTACAAACGCAAATACTGTTTTAATGATTGATTAACTCGCTCAGTCTGCCCGTTGGATTGGGGATGGTAGCCAGACGTCAAAGACAATTTCATCTTTAATGAGGCACAAAAAGACTTCCAAAATTGTGCAATGAATTGTGGACCCCGATCAGAAACAATATCAGTAGGTAACCCATGGAGTCTGAAAACATGACGGAGGAACAAAACTGCCAATCCCTGGGCAGATGGCAGTCGGGGAAGAGCAATGAAATGGGCCATCTTGCTAAAACGGTCCACTACTACCCATATGACTCGGCATCCGGCTGACAGAGGGAGGTCTACCACAAAATCCATGGAAATATGAGACCATGGCCTGAGAGGAACATTCAAGGGCATAAGTTGCCCGATAGGCAAGGAACGGGGAACTTTATGCTGTGCACAGACCTGACAAGAAAAAACAAACTCCTTAATGTCTTTAGAAAGACCAGGCCACTATACTGAGCGGGAGACTAATTCCAAAGTCTTAGAGATCCCCGGATGCCCGGCAACTTTGCTATCATGAAACTCAGTCAAAACAGTTGCTCTCAAAAACTCAGGGACATAAAGACGACCAGCAGGAGTATTTCCAGGAGCTTGATGTTGAAGCTGCTTTAACTGGGTAAATAAATCTTGTGTGAGGCCTGCCCGAATGACTGAAGACGGAAGTATGGGAGTAACAGGACTGTTATCATGAACTGGAAGAAAACTGCGTGATAGGGCATCCGCCTTGGTATTCTTGGAACCTGGCCTGAAGGTTATAATGAACTTGAAACGAGTAAAAAATAAAGCCCAACGAGCCTGCCGGGCATTCAGCCGTTTAGCTGATTCGATGTACTGAAGATTTTTGTGATCAGTCAAAACTGAAATGGTATGTGTTGCTCCCTCAAGCCAATGCCTCCACTCTTCGAAAGCCCATTTAATAGCCAGTAATTCCCGGTTACCAACATCGTAGTTGGATTCAGCAGATGAGAATTTCCTGGACATAAAGGCACAAGGATGTAATTCTAGAGAGTCCGGATCCTTCTGAGACAGGATAGCCCCTACTCCAACCTCCGAGGCATCAACCTCAACAATGAAAGGCAATTCTGGGTTGGGATGTCTGAGGACTGGGGCTGAGACGAAGGCTTGTTTCAAGGCCTGAAAAGATAACTCAGCTTCACGAGACCAACTGGTTGGATCCGCTCCCTTCTTAGTAAGTGCCACAATGGGAGCAACCAGGTCGGAAAAAGAATGAATAAATCTTCTATAATAATTCGCAAACCCTAAAAAGCGCTGAATTGCTTTTAAGTTGGTGGGTTGCGCCCAACTAAGGATGGCTTGGAGCTTCTTTGGTTCCATACAGAATCCCCGAGGGGAAATAATGTACCCCAAAAAGGATACCTCCGTGACATGAAATTCACACTTCTCCAGCTTGGCATATAGGTGATTTTCACGTAATTTTTGAAGAACCTGACGCACCTGGGTAACATGTTGTTCAATAGTCAGAATAGATCAAGATATCGTCTAAGTAAACGACCACGAATCTTCCAAGAAAATCACGGAGCACGTCGTTAATGAGATCCTGGAAAACTGCAGGAGCGTTAGACAGGCCGAATGGCATAACCAGATACTCGTAGTGACCCGACTGAGTACTGAATGCCGTTTTCCACTCATCTCCTGACTTGATTCGGATGAGGTTATATGCTCCTCTCAGGTCAATCTTAGAAAAAATCACAGCCGAACGTAGCTGATCAAAGAGGACAGAAATCAGCGGCAAAGGGTAAGTATTTTTTACTGAGATCTTATTCAAGGCTCTAAAGTCAATGCAAGGTCTGAGTGATCCATCTTTCTTCTCCACAAAGAAGAAGCCTGCACTTAACGGGGATTTAGATGGCCTGATAAATCCTTTCCCTAGGCTCTCTTTAACATACTCATTCATGGCCACAGTTTCTGGTCCGGACAATGCATATAACCTTCCCTTTGGCAATGTGGCACCAGGAATTAGCTCAATAGCACAATCATAAGGCCGATGGGGAGGCAGAATGTCTGCATTGCCCTTGGAAAATACATCAACAAAATCCTGGTATTCCACAGGAATGGGTTCGGGAATGGCAGCAGCTATTCTGATGGGAAACGTAATACATTCCTTATTACAGATGGTACCCCATTGTGAGATCTCCCCCGACTGCCAATCAATGATGGGATTATGAAAGGCCAGCCAAGGGTGACCCAGAACCACCGGAACTGCAGGGCAATGGGTAAGGAAAAATTCAATCTTTTCGGAATGAAGAGCTCCTACCGAAAGTAGAACAGGGGGTGTACAGAGGGAAATAACCCCATTGGACAAGGGACTCCCATCTAAACCATGCATGGTGATACGCCTACCCAAGGTTAACTGAGGAATACCTAAGGCCTTGGCCCACGTTAAGTCCATAAAGTTCCCTGCAGCTCCACTGTCAACAAAAGCCGACACCGAAGAACAGAGGCTGCCAAAGGAAACTTTAGCTGGGACTAACAGGGAATTATTCGAGGAGATAAGCTGCAGACCAAAGTGAACCCCCTCACAATTCACTTGGTCGAGGCGTTTCCCGACTTGTTCGGACAATTACGGGCAAAATGTCCCTTACCCCCACAGTACAAACAAAGACCAGAATTTTGCCTTCTGGTTCTTTCTTCAGGAGACAGCTTGGAGAGACCCATCTGCATGGGCTCCTCTAAGTCCACAGGAATGGAAAAAACACAAGGAGAAGACCCGACAGGTGCTCCTTTTTCAGCCCTCCGCTCTCTGAGACGACGATCAATCTTAATAGAAAGCTCCATGAGTTTATCGAGAGTCTCAGGAGCGGGATACTGAAGGAGACTGTCTTTTATAGACTCAGATAAGCCGAGGCGAAACTGACTGCGCAGGGCGGGGTCATTCCAGCCACAGTCGTTCGACCAACGGCGAAACTCCGTACAATAAATCTCTGCGGGATTCCTACCCTGTCTGAGAGCACGCAACTGACTCTCGGCGGATGCCTCTCTATCAGGGTCATCATACAAAAGCCCTAAAGACCCCAGAAAGGCGTCTACAGACAATAATGCCAGATCCTCTGTTCTTAAACCAAAAGCCCAGGTCTGGGGATCCCCCTGAAGTAAAGAAATAATAATTCCAACCCGCTGAGATTCCGTACCTGAGGAGATTGGTCTTAAGCGAAAATAAAGTTTACAAGACTCTTTAAAATTAAAAAACTGCTTCCTATCACCAGAAAAACGGTCAGGCAAATGCATTTTCGGTTCAGGGACGACCCTCGGGGAAGTCCGTAAAAGATCTTCCTGCGACTTCACCCGAAGGGAAAGATCCTGAACCATCTGAGTAAGTTCTTGAATCTGGCTAACTAGAAGCTGGCCAGGATTTGGCCCTAAACCAGTGGGATTCATGAGGCCGACAAATCTTCCAAACTGAAATAAGGGAAAAAATCAAACCTTGTTTAATTTTAAGTTTTGGTTTGGCCGGTAATAATGTTATGATTCCAGTACTTCTGACCAGAGGAGATCTTATGACAAAGGCCAGAGTACTGGAAGGGAATGCTGGTTACGGGAGCAGGAAAGCCTAGTAACCCCTGGCGCCCTAACTCCGTTGTCTCGCCCGTGTTATCAGAAATCCCCTGCGAGACTATGGTTGCTTGAGCCCATGGCAGCCGCGTTTGAAGGGCGGATTATGTCTGCCCAACTCCGATGCCCCCTCAGGTCTTAATGGGAGACAAAGGGAAATCCGAGACAGGGTGATAACAAGGGGCCCTCTGACTAAACAACCAGGCCAGGGGCTACAAGCTAACTAAACTTAAACCAGAAGTATGTGCGGACAAACCGCCAGGGAAAAGGACAACCAAAATCCACTAATCCGTTACTCCTACCCAGCACCGTTGGATACCAGAGTGGATTTGTGGGAGCGGAATCCTCCGCAAAAGCTCAGAGACTCAATATAACAAATAATAAATAGTAAGCGGTCAAGCCGCAACACACGGCTACGCCGTGACTCACGAACACCACAGGATGTTAAAGGTGCTCGGTCAGGACTCCAGGAACAGATGACAACTTCCGAGTACTGGACCACTGAGGACAGGAACGACCGGATAGAGCAGGACTGGAAACACTCTCTGCAACAGATACAGCAAACAGGAAGCTATTACCGGCGTCTGTGAGAAGTCCTGAGAGTGCCTTTAAATGGAAGCCCTCCAATCAGGTGCCAGACAGGGCTAATTACAAACATGCCGTGCAGCTGCCATACTGCACGGCCAGGAAACAAGTGTGGTAATTAACTTTGGACCCAGCAACGGGGAACGCGGTCCGACAGTGGCATCCCCGTTGCTAGGGTCTGTGCGGCTCCGTGCGCCCGGCGTCTAGCGTTGCCAGGGAGCCGGCGGCTGTCCGCGTACGGCGTCCCTGGTTGCTAGGCGCCGGGCCGCACTGACGAGCGGACCCTCGGCGCCTAACAGTCGGATCAAGAGGACCCCGTCGGATCAAGAGGCACCCGTCGGATCAAGAGGACACCGTCGGATCAAGAGGGATCAAGAGGACCCGTCGGATCAAGAGGACCCCATCGGATCAAGACCAAGAGGACCCGTCGGATCAAGAGGACTCTGTCGGATCAAGAGGACACCGTCGGATCAAGAGGACCCCGTCGGATCAAGATCAAGAAGACCCGTCGGATCAAGAGGACTCCGTCGGATCAAGAGGACTCCGTCGGATCAAGAGGACCCCGCGGATCAAGACCAGAAAGACCCGTCGGACCAAGAGGACCCGTCGGATCAAGACCAAGAGGACCCGTCGGATCAAGACCAAGAGGACCCGACGGATCAAGACCAAGAGGACCCGACGGATCAAGACCAAGAGGACCCCGTCGAATCAAGAGGACCCCGTCGGATCAAGAGGACCCGTCAAAACAAGAGGACCCCGTCGGATCAAGAGGACCCCGTCGGATCAAGAGGACCCCGTCGGATCAAGAGGAACCGTCGGATCAAGAGGACCCTTCGTATCAAAAGGACCCGTCGGATCAAGACCAAGTAAACCCGTCGGATCAAGACCAAGAGGACCCGTCGGATCAAGACCAAGAGGACCCCATAGGATCAAGACGACCCGTCGTATAAAGACGAACCGTCGGATCAAGACCAAGAGGACCCATCGGATCAAAACCAAGAGGACCCGTCGGATCAAGGCCAAGAGGACCCGTCGGATCAAGAGGACCCGTCGGACCAAGAGGACCCGTCGGACCAAGAGGACCCGTCGGATCAAGAGGACCCGTCGGATCAAGACCAAGAGGACCCGTCGGATCAAGACTAAGAGGACCCCGTCGGACCAAGAGCACCCGTCGGATCAAGAGGACACAGTCGGATCAAGAGGACACCGTCGGATCAAGAGGACACCGTCGGATCAAGAGGACCCCGTCGGATCAAGAGGACCCCGTCGGATCAAGAGGGATCAAGAGGACCCCGTCGGATCAAGAGGACCCCGTCGGATCAAGAGGGATCAAGAGGACCCGTGGGATCAAGAGGACCCCTTCGGATCGAGAGGACCCATCGAATCAAGACAAAGAGGACCCGTCGGATCAAGTCCAAGAGGACCCGTCGGATCAAGACCAAGAGGACCCGTCGGATCAAGACCAAGAGGACCCGTTGGATCAAGAGGATCCGTCGGATCAAGAGGACCCGTCGGATCAAGTGGACCCGTCGGATCAAGAGGACCCGTCGGATCAAGAGGACCCGTCGGATCAAGAGGACCCGTCGGATCAAGACCAAGAGGACCTGTCGGATCAAGACCAAAAGGACCCGTCGGATCAAGAGGACCCCGTCAGATCAAGAGGACTCCGTCGGATCAAGAGGAATCCGTTGGATCAAGAGGACTCCGTCGGATCAAGACCAAGAGGACCCGTCGGATCAAGAGGACCCGTCGGATCGAGGACCCCGTCGGATCAAGACCAAGAGGACTCGTGGGAACAAGAGGACCCCGTCGGATCAAGAGGACCCCGTCGGATCAAGAGGACTCCGTCGGAACAAGAGGACTCCGTCGGATCAAGAGGACCCCGTCGGATCAAGAGGACCCGTCGGATCAAGAGGACCCGTCGGACCAAGAGGACCCGTCGGATGAAGAGGACCCGTCGGATCAAGACCAAGAGGACCCGTCAAATCAAGACCAAGAGGACCTGTCGGATCAAGAGGACCCGTCGGATAAAGACCAAGAGGACCCGTCGGTTCAAGAGGACCCCGTCGGTTCAAGAGGACCCCGTCAGATCAAGAGGACCCCGTCGGATCAAGAGGCACCCGTCGGATCAAGAGGACACCGTCGGATCAAGAGGGATCAAGAGGACCCCATCGGATCAAGCGGACCCGTCGGATCAAGACCAAGAGGACCCGTCGGATCAAGAGGACCCCGTCGGATCAAGACCAAGAAGACCCATCGGATCAAGAGGACTCCGTCTGATCAAGAGGACTCCGTCGGATCAAGAGGACCCCGTCGGATCAAGACCAAAAAAAACCATCGGACCAAGAGGACCCGTCGGATCAAGACCAAGAGGACCCGTCGGATCAAGACCAAGAGGACCCGTCGGATCAAGACCAAGAGGACCCGACGGATCAAGACCAAGAGGACCCCGTTGAATTAAGAGGACCCCGTCGGATCAAGAGGATCCGTCGAAACAAGAGGACCCCGTCGGATCAAGAGGACCCGTCGGATCAAGAGGACCCGTCGGATCAAGAGGACCCGTCGGATCAAGACCAAGTAAACACGTCGGATCAAGACCAAGAGGACCCCGTCGGATCAAGACGACCCGTCGGATCAAGACGACCCGTCGGATAAAGACCAAGAGGACCTGTCGGATCAAAACCAAGAGGACCCGTTGGATCAAGAGGACCCGTCGGATCAAGAGGACCCCGTCGGATCAAGAGGGATCAAGAGGACCCCATCGGATCAAGAGGGATCAAGAGGACCCCGTCGGATCAAGAGGACCTGTCGGATCAAGACCAAGAGGACCCGTCGGATCAAGAGGACCCGTCGGATCAAGAGGACCCTGTCGGATCAAGAGGGATCAAGAGGACCCCGTCGGATCAAGAGGGTTCAAGAGGACCCCTTCGGATCAAGAGGGATCAAGGGGACCCCGTCGGATCAAGAGGGATCAAGAGGACCCCGTCGGATCAAGAGGGATCAAGAGGACCCCGTCGGATCAAGATGGATCAAGAGGACCCCGTTGGATCAAGAGGGATCAAGAGGACCCCGTCGGATCAAGAGGACCCGTCGGATCAAGAGGACCCGTCAGATCAAGACCAAGTGGACCCGTTAGATCAAGAGGACCCCTCGGATCAACACCAAGAGGACCCGTCGGATCAAGAGGACCTGTCAGCTCAAGAGGACCCGTCGGATCAAGACCAAGAGGACCCGTCGGATTAAGAGGACCCGTCGGATCAAGAGGACCCATCGGATCTAGACCAAGAGGACCCATCGTATCAAGAGGACTCCGTCGGATCAAGAGGACCCCGTCGGATCAAGAGGACCCCGTCGGACCAAGAGGACCCGTCGGATCAAGACCTAGAGGACCCGTCGGATCAAGAGGACCCGTCGGATCAAGAGGACCCGTCGGATCAAGAGGACCCCGTCGGATCAAGAGGACCCCGTCGGATCAAG
Source organism: Pseudophryne corroboree (assembly GCF_028390025.1). Lineage (NCBI taxonomy): Eukaryota > Metazoa > Chordata > Amphibia > Anura > Myobatrachidae > Pseudophryne > Pseudophryne corroboree. Next base: position 208,688,147 of record NC_086444.1, read on the forward strand.
AGGACCCGTCGGATCAAGACCAAGAGGACCCGTCGGATCAAGACCAAGAGGACCCCGTCGGATCAAGAGGACCCAGTCGGATCAAGAGTACCCCGTCGGAACAAGAGGACCCCGTCGGATCAAGAGGACCCCGTCGGATCAAGAGGCACCCGTCGGATCAAGAGGACACCGTCGGATCAAGAGGGATCAAGAGGAACGGTCGGATCAAGAGGACCCCATCGGATCAAGACCAAGAGGACCCGTCGGATCAAGAGGACTCCATCGGATCAAGAGGACTCCGTCGGATCAAGAGGACCCCGTCGGATCAAGACCAAGAAGACCCGTCGGATCAAGAGGACTCCGTCGGATCAAGAGGACTCCGTCGGATCAAGAGGACCTCGTCGGATCAAGACCAAATAGACCCGTCGGACCAAGAGGACCCGTCGGATCAAGACCAAGAGGACCCGTCGGATCAAGACCAAGAGGACCCGTCGGATCAAGACCAAGAGGACCCGTCGGATCAAGACCAAGAGGACCCGACGGATCAAGACCAAGAGGACCCCGTTGAATCAAGAGGACCCCGTCGGATCAAGAGGACCCGTCGAAACAAGAGGACCCTGTCGGATCAAGAGGACCCCGTCGGATCAAGAGGACCCTGTCGGATCAAGAGGACCCGTCGGATCAAGAGGACCTGTCGGATCAAGAGGACCCGTCGGATCAAGACCAAGTAAACCCGTCGGATCAAGACCAAGAGGACCCCATAGGATCAAGATGACCCGTCGTATCAAGACGAACCGTCGGATCAAGACCAAGAGGACCCATCGGATCAAAACCAAGAGGACCCGTCGGATCAAGAGGACCCGTCGGATCAAGAGGAACCGTCGGATCAGGACCCCGTCGGATCAAGAGGGATCAAGAGGACCCCATCGGATCAAGAGGGATCAAGAGGACCCCGTCGGATCAAGAGGACCTGTTGGATCAAGACCAAGAGGACCCGTCGGATCAAGAGGACCCTGTCGGATCAAGAGGGATCAAGAGGACCCCGTCGGATCAAGAGGGATCAAGAGGACCCCGTTGGATCAAGAGGGATCAAGAGGACCCCGTCAGATCAAGAGGGATCAAGAGGACCCCGTTGGATCAAGAGGGATCAAGAGGACCCCGTTGGATCAAGAGGGATCAAGCAGACCCCGTCGGATCAAGAGGACCCGTCGGATCAAGAGGACCCCGTCGGATCAAGAGGACCCCGTCGGATCAAGAGGACCCCGTCAGATCAAGAGGGAACAAGAGGACCCGTCAGATCAAGAGGACCCGTCGGATCTAGACCAAGAGGAACCGTCGGAGCAAGAGGACCCGTCGGATCAAGAGGACCCGTCGGATCAAGATCAAGAGGACCCGTCGGATCAAGATCAAGAGGACCCGTCGGACCAAGAGGACCCGTCTTACCAAGACCAAGAGGACCCCGTCGGATCAAGAGGACCCCGTTGGATCAAGAGGACGCCGTCGGACCAAGAGGACCCGTCGGATCAAGAGTATTCCGTCGGATCAAGAGGACTCCGTCGGATCAAGAGGACCCCGTCGGATCAAGAGGACCCCGTCGGATCAAGACCAAGAAGACCCGACGGATCAAGACCAAGAGGACCCGACGGATCAAGACCAAGAGGACCCGACGGATCAAGACCAAGAGGACCCGACGGATCAAGACCAAGAGGACCCGACGGATCAAGACCAAGAGGACCCCGTCGGATATAGAGGACCCCGTCGGATATAGAGGAACCCGTCGGATATAGAGGACCCCGTCGGATATAGAGGACCCCGTCGGATCAATACCAAGAAGACCCGTCGGATCAAGACCAAGAGGACCCGTCGTATCAAGACCGAGAGGACCCGTCGGATCAAGACCAAGAGGGCCCGACGGATCAAGACCAAGAGGACCCGACGGATCGAGACCAAGAGGACCCGACGGATCAAGACCAAGAGGACCCCATCGGATCAAGAGGACCCCGTCGGATCAAGAGGACCCCGTCGGATCAAGAGGACCCGTCAGATCAAAACCAAGAGGATCCGTCGGATCAAGACCAAGAGGACCCGACGGATCAAGACCAAGAGTACCCGTCGGATCAAGACCAAGAGTACCCGACGGATCAAGAGGACCCCGTCGGATCAAGAGGACCCCGTCGGACCAAGAGGACCCCGTCGGACCAAGAGGACCCTGTCGGATCAAGAGGACCCCGTCGAATCAATACCAAGAGGACTCTGTCGGATCAAGAGGACCCCGTCGGATCAAGACCAAGAAGACCCGTCGGACCAAGAGGACCAGTCGGATCAAGACAAAGAGGACCCGTCGGATCAAGACCAAGAGGATCCGTCCGATCAAGACCAAGAGGACCCGACGGATCAAGACCAAGAGGACCCGACGGATCAAGACCAAGAGGACCCGACGGATCAATACCAAGAGGACCCGACGAATCAAGACCAAGAGGACCCCGTCGGATCAAGAGGACCCCGTCGGATAAAGAGGACCCCGTCGGATCAAGAGGACCCATCGGATCAAGAGGATCCGTCGGATCAAAAGGACCCCGTCGAATCAAGAGGACCCCGTCGGATCAAGAGGACCCCGTCGGATCAATACCAAGAGGACCCGTCGGATCAAGACCAAGAGGACCCGCCGGATCAAGAGGACCCGTCGGATCAAGAGGACCCGTCGGATCAAGACCAAGAAGACCCGTCGGATCAAGAGGACCCGTCGGATCAAGAGGACCCCGTCGGATCAAGAGGGATCAAGAGGACCCCATCGGATCAAGAGGGATCAGGAGGACCCCGTCGGATCAAGAGGACCCGTCGGATCAAGAGGACCCCGTCGGATCAAGAGGACCCCGTCGGATCAAGAGGACCCCGTCGGATCAAGAGTAATCACTCAGCACCCACTTTGTTAATTTTCTTCAGCCCTGCCCTGCTCTCCCCACCCCAGCCACATGGACCCCATCCAAGACGCAGGCTGGCTTTTTTGGTTACCTTACATTCTGTGCTGCTGCCGCCACTGGTGATGAGGTCTCTGCAGCTGCCACTGATGGAGTCTCCGGGTCTCCGCTGCTGGGGTCTCCACAGCCACCACTGCTGGGGTCTCCACTGCTGCTGGGGTCTCCGGGTCTCCGCTGCTGGGGTCTCCACTGCCGCCGCTGCTGGGGTCTCCGCTGCTGCCGCTGCTGGGGACTCTGCTGCCGCTGCAGCTGGGGTCTCCACTGCCTCCACTGCTGGGGACTCTGCTGCCGCCGCGCACACAGCCTCCCTGCCAGCTGCGCACCGATAACCCCGCGGTGGCCAGCAATTAAGCAACATCCAGGCCCCGCCCACGGCACTTCCCAACTGGCGCATGCGCAGTCCGCATATTCCCACAAAAGTAGTTTAAAAAATGGGAGAACAGGGCAGATTTGCGGGGCAGCGGGAGGTTGAGGTCAAAACCGGGAGCCTCCAGCTGAATGCGGGAGGGTAGGCAAGTCTGCTGCACACACAGATCCCCTCCCCCCACATTACATTATACACAGCATACAGTACATAGCCCCTCTCCCCCATATTACACCCAGTACATTACATTAAACACAGCATAAAGACCCCCTCCCCCACATTACTTTAAACACAGCATACAGTACACTACACAGCCCCCCCTCCCCCCATATTACATTATACACAGCATACAGTACACTACACAGCCCCCCCTCCCCCTCCCCCCATATTACACTATACACAGTATACAGTACACTACACAGCCCCCCCCCCTCCCCCCGTATTACATTATACACAGCATACAGTACACTACACAGCCCAGCCCCCCCCCCTCCCCCCCCATATTAGACCCTGTACCACATTGAACTGCATCATACACACATTACCCACAGCCTCCATTCCCCCTTGTTACCCCTAGCACTCACCTGTGTATGTTGCTCCTTCTACTAAAGGCTGAGAGCTGACCCCTGACAGTGTGGGAGGCAGCACGGTGCACACATCGCCAGTGAGAGGTGAAGAGCAGAAAGAAGCTGAGGCTGCTGCTGCTGGGCTGATCCACGCTACAGCCCTGAGTGTGGTGGGAGGAGCCAGTCGCAGGAAAGCAGAAGCAGAGCCCTGCTGCTGTGCTGCAGTGTGCAGGACACACAACCCTGCGGTGGACGGCCAGGAAGTCTCCCGTGCTCGCGCATGCGCGGTACATATAATCAGACAAGGAGCTTTAAAAACCGGGAGGGCTGTCAGGGTTTCCGGGGCAGTGGGAGGCTCATCTGAAAATCGGGAGCCTCCCGCTGAATGCGGGAGGGTAAGCAAGCCTGCATTTAACAATAAAACATATTACCATATGACATCTCATTTTCATAATACAACTGTAATCTGCAATGCAACAACACCTCCAAAATTCTCTAAACTATTTATATCCATCAATATATGTAAAAAAAATGCTCTTCATTTATACCCTGTGACAAACCCATTATATATGTGTTTGTTACTTGTCATGTCATTATTTATCACATGAGGCAATTCAGAGCTGGATTAAGGCTTTGGGGGGGGGGGCCCGGGGTACTTAAAACAACAAGGGGGCCCCCAAGGTGGAAAAAAAAAAATATATATATATAGTACATTGGACCAGCACTCCAAGAAATGTTGTACAAGTGGCTCAATTTCAAATGTCTTTGGGGGAAAAAAAAAAAAATATATATATATATATATGCACATACATACACCCACACATTAGTGATGAGCGGGTTCGGTTCCTCGGAATCCGACCCGCCCGAACGTCACCTTTTTTTTACACGGGTCCGAGCGACTCGGATCCTCCCGCCTTGCTCGGTTAACCCGAGCGCGCCTGAACGTCATCATCCCGCTGTCGGATTCTCGCGAGACTCGGATTCTATATAAGGAGCCGCGCGTCGCCGCCATTTTCACACGTGCATTGAGATTGATAGGGAGAGGACGTGGCTGGCGTCCTCTCCGTAATAGAAAAGACTAAGAGTGACATTGTTATAATTGTGGGGAGGATTGGGGACGGGGAGCAGCTGTTAGGGAGTACAGTGCAGGGTTTTGATTATACCACCAGTGATTTGAATCCTTTGTTTCTCTGCCTGAAAATAAAAACGCTCCACCATATCTGTGGCTGTGCTCACTCACTGTGCTGCACTGCTGCATGATATATCTGTGCTGAGTGCACTGCTCTGCTCACACTGCCTAATTGTGGGGACTGGGGAGCAGTTATAGCAGGAGTACAGTGCACAGTTTTGCTGACAGTGACCACCAGTCCAGTATACGTTTGTCTGCCTGAAAAACACTGTGGTGTTTTTTTTTTTTCTTTCTTCATACTAGTTTAGCAGTCTGCTGACAGTGTCCACCAGGTCCATTATACAGTATATTATATATATAAGCACTAAGCAGCAGTACGGTAGGCCACGGCTGTACCTACCTCTGTGTCGTCAGTGCACTCGTCGTCCATAAGTATAAGTAATACTATACTATCCATCCATCTACATTGTATACCTGTGGTGGCTTTTAGTTGTGCGCAAAATATGGAGAACAAAAATGTGGAGGTTAAAAAAATAGGGAAAGATCAAGATCCACTTCCACCTCGTGCTGAAGCTGCTGCCACTAGTCATGGCCGAGACGATGAAATGCCATCAACGTCGTCTGCCAAGGCCGATGCCCAATGTCATAGTACAGAGCATGTAAAATCCAAAACACAAAAGATCAGTAAAAAAATGACCCAAAAATCAAAATTAAAAGCGTCTGAGGAGAAGCGTAAACTTGCCAATATGCCATTTACGACACGGAGTGGCAAGGAACGGCTGAGGCCCTGGCCTATGTTCATGGCTAGTGGTTCAGCTTCACATGAGGATGGAAGCACTCATCCTCTCGCTAGAAAAAAGAAAAGACTTGCGGCAAAAGCACAGCAAAGAACTGTGCGTTCTTCGAAATCACAAAGCCCAAAGGAGAGTCCAATTGTGTCGGTTGCGATGCCTGACCTTCCCAACACTGGACGGGAAGAGCTTGCGCCTTCCACCATTTGCACGCCCCCTGCAAGTGTTGAAAGGAGCACCCGCAGTCCAGTTCCTGATAGTGAAATTGAAGATGTCAGTGTTGAAGTACACCAGGATGAGGATATGGGTGTTGCTGGCGCTGGGGAGGAAATTGACAAGGAGGATTCTGATGGTGAGGTGGTTTGTTTAAGTCAGGCACCCGGGGAGACACCTGTTGTCCGTGGGAGGAATAGGGCCATTGACATGCCGGGTGAAAATACCAAAAAAATCAGCTCTTCAGTGTGGAAGTATTTCAACAGAAATGCGGACAACAGGTGTCAAGCCGTGTGTTGCCTTTGTCAAGCTGTAATAAGTAGGGGTAAGGACGTTAACCACCTCGGAACATCCTCCCTTATACGTCACCTGCAGCGCATTCATAATAAGTCAGTGACAAGTTCAAAAACTTTGGGCGACAGCGGAAGCAGTCCACTGACCAGTAAATCCCTTCCTCTTGTAACCAAGCTCGCGCAAACCACACCACCAACTCCCTCAGTGTCAATTTCCTCCTTACCCAGGAAAGCCAATAGTCCTGCAGGCCATGTCACTGGCAAGTCTGATGAGTCCTCTCCTGCCTGGGATTCCTCCGATGCATCCTTGAGTGTAACGCCTACTGCTGCTGGCGCTGCTGTTGTTGCTGCTGGGAGTCGATCGTCATCCCAGAGGGGAAGTCGGAAGACCACTTGTACTACTTCCAGTAAGCAATTGACTGTCCAACAGTCCTTTGCGAGGAAGATGAAATATCACAGCAGTCATCCTGTTGCAAAGCGGATAACTGAGGCCTTGACAACTATGGCCCTCATTCCGAGTTGTTCGCTCGGTATTTTTCATCGCATCGCAATGAAAATCCGCTTAGTACGCATGCGCAATGTTCGCACTGCGACTGCGCCAAGTAACTTTGCTATGTAGAAAGTAATTTTACTCACGGCTTTTTCATCGCTCCGGCGAACGTAATGTGATTGACAGGAAATGGGTGTTACTGGGCGGAAACACGGCGTTTCAGGGGCGTGTGGCTGAAAACGCTACCGTTTCCGGAAAAAACGCTGGAGTGGCCGGAGAAACGGTGGGAGTGCCTGGGCGAACGCTGGGTGTGTTTGTGACGTCAACCAGGAACGACAAGCACTGAACTGATCGCACAGGCAGAGTAAGTCTGGAGCTACTCTGAAACTGCTAAGTAGTTAGTAATCGCAATATTGCGAATACATCGGTCGCAATTTTAAGAAGCTAAGATTCACTCCCAGTATGCGGCGGCTTAGCGTGTGTAACTCTGCTAAATTCGCCTTGCGACCGATCAACTCGGAATGAGGGCCTATGTTGGTGTTAGTCGTGCGTCCGGTATCCGCCGTTAGTTCACAGAGAACTTCTTGAGGTAGTGTGCCCCTGTTACCAAATACCATCTAGGTTCCACTTCTCTAGGCAGGCGATACCGAGAATGTACACGGACCTCAGAAAAAGACTCCCCAGTGTCCTAAAAAATGCAGTTGTACCCAATGTCCACTTAACCACAGACATGTGGACAAGTGGAGCAGGGCAGACTCAGGACTACATGACTGTGACAGCCCACTGGGTAGATGTATTGCCTCCCGCTGCAAGAACAGCAGCGGCGGCACCAGTAGCAGCATTTTGCAAACGCCAACTCGTTCCTAGGCAGGCATCGCTTTGTATCACCGCTTTCCAGAATACGCACACAGCTGAAAACCTCTTACGGCAACTGAGGAAGATCATCGCAGAATGGCTTACCCCAATTGGACTCTCCTGGGGATTTGTGGCATCGGACAACGCCAGCAATATTGTGCGTGCATTACATCTGGGCAAATTCCAGCACGTCCCATGTTTTGCACATACATTGAATTTGGTGGTGCAGAATTATTTAAAAAACGACAGGGGCGTGCAAGAGATGCTGTCGGTGGCCAGAAGAATTGCGGGACACTTTCGGCGTACAGGCACCGCGTACAGAAGACTGGAGCACCACCAAAAACACCTGAACCTGCCCTGCCATCATCTGAAGCAAGAGGTGGTAACGAGGTGGAATTCAACCCTCTATATGCTTCAGAGGATGGAGGAGCAGCAAAAGGCCATTCAAGCCTATACATCTGGCCACGATATAGGCAAAGGAGGTGGAATGCACCTGTCTCAAGCGCAGTGGAGAATGATTTCAACGTTGTGCAAGGTTCTGCAACCTTTTGAACTTGCCACACGTGAAGTCAGTTCAGACACTGCCAGCCTGAGTCAGGTCATTCCCCTCATCAGGCTTTTGCAGAAGAAGCTGGAGGCATTGAAGGAGGAGCTAAAACAGAGCGATTCCGCTAGGCATGTGGGACTTGTGGATGGAGCCCTTCATTCGCTTAACCAGGATTCACGTGTGGTCAATCTGTTGAAATCAGAGCACTACATTTTGGCCACCGTGCTCGATCCTAGATTTAAAACCTATGTTGGATCTCTCTTTCCGGCAGACACAAGTCTGCAGAGGTTCAAAGAACTGCTGGTGAGAAAATTGTCAAGTCAAGCGGAGCGCGACCCATCAACATCTCCTCCTTCACATTCTCCCGCAACTGGGGGTGCGAGGAAAAGGCTACGAATTCCGAGCCCACCCGCAGGAGGTGATGCAGGGCAGTCTGGAGCGACTGCTGATGCTGACATCTGGTCCGGACTGAAGGACCTGCCAACGATTACTGACATGTCGTCTACTGTCACTGCATATGATTCTCTCACCATTGAAAGAATGGTGGAGGATTATATGAGTGACCGCATCCAAGTAGGCACGTCAGACAGTCCGTACGTATACTGGCAGGAAAAAGAGGCAATTTGGAGGCCCTTGCACAAACTGTCTCTATTCTACCTAAGTTGCCCTCCCTCCAGTGTGTACTCCGAAAGAGTGTTTAGTGCCGCCGCTCACCTTGTCAGCAATCGGCGTACGAGGTTACTTCCAGAAAATGTGGAGAAGATGATGTTCATTAAAATGAATTATAATCAATTCCTCCTTGGAGACATTCACCAGCAGCAATTGCCTCCAGAAAGTACACGGGGATCTGAGATGGTGGATTCCAGTGGGGATGAATTAATAATCTGTGAGGAGGGGGATGTACACAGTGAAAGGGGTGATGAATCGGACGATGATGATGAGGTGGACATCTTGCCTCTGTAGAGCCAGTTTGTGCAAGGAGAGATTGCTTCTTTTTTTGGTGGGGGCCCAAACCAACCAGTCATTTCAGTCACAGTCGTGTGGCAGACCCTGTCGCTGAAATGATGGGTTGGTTAAAGTGTGCATGTCCTGTTTATACAACATAAGGGTGGGTGGGAGGGCCCAAGGACAATTCCATCTTGCACATCTTTTTTCTTTCATTTTTCTTTGCGTCATGTGCTGTTTGGGGAGTATTTTTTGGAAGGGCCATCCTGCCTAACACTGCAGTGCCACTCCTAGATGGGCCAGGTGTTTGTGTCGGCCACTAGGGTCGCTTAGCTTACTCACACAGCTACCTCATTGCGCCTCTTTTTTTTCTTCTTTGCGTCATGTGCTGTTTGGGGAGTATTTTTTGGAAGGGCCATCCTGCGTGACACTGCAGTGCCACTCCTAGATGGGCCAGGTGTTTGTGTCGGCCACTAGGGTCGCTTAGCTTACTCACACAGCTACCTCATTGCGCCTCTTTTTTTTCTTCTTTGCGTCATGTGCTGTTTGGGGAGTATTTTTTGGAAGGGCCATCCTGCCTGACACTGCAGTGCCACTCCTAGATGGGCCAGGTGTTTGTGTCGGCCACTAGGGTCGCTTATCTTACTCACACAGCTACCTCATTGCGCCTCTTTTTTTTCTTCTTTGCGTCATGTGCTGTTTGGGGAGTATTTTTTGGAAGGGCCATCCTGCGTGACACTGCAGTGCCACTCCTAGATGGGCCAGGTGTTTGTGTCGGCCACTAGGGTCGCTTAGCTTACTCACACAGCTACCTCATTGCGCCTCTTTTTTTCTTTGCGTCATGTGCTGTTTGGGGAGTATTTTTTGGAAGGGCCATCCTGCCTGACACTGCAGTGCCACTCCTAGATGGGCCAGGTGTTTGTGTCGGCCACTTGGGTCGCTTAGCTTAGCCATCCAGCGACCTCGGTGCAAATTTTAGGACTAAAAATAATATTGTGAGGTGTGAGGTGTTCAGAATAGAATGAAAATGAGTTTAAATTATGGTTATTGAGGTTAATAATACTATGGGATCAAAATGACCCACAAATTCAATGATTTAAGCTGTTTTTTAGGGTTTTTTAAAAAAAAAACACCCGAATCCAAAACACACCCGAATCCGACAAAAAAAATTCGGTGAGGTTTTGCCAAAACGCGTTCGAACCCAAAACACGGCCCCGGAACCGAACCCAAAACCAAAACCCGAAAAATTTCCGGTGCACATCACTACCACACATACACAGACACAACAAGGCAATCAATGTGCCTATATATCAAGCTTGAAGTATAGTGATAGTAAACCCCCCCCCCCCCCCCTTAATCCATCTCTGAGGCAATTGGGTATGTGCATTCATGCATTACAGAAAAATACTAAAATACAATAACAAGTACAAAGTTTAATTTACATCACTATTCAGAGAGAGAATCTATATATATATATATATATATATATATACACACGTATGTACGTACGTACGTACGTACGTACGTACACAGCTGTATAAATATAGCACACATGCATGTCGCACAAACACGCAGCTCTGTATATTTACCACACCTGTATGTCACACACTCACACGTCACAAACACTCAGATATAGCACACATGCATACCTCCCAACATGACCCTCTCCAGGAGGGACAGAATGCTCTGCTCCTGGACTTCCCTCTTAATTTATGATTGCCATCACCTGTGCTGAAACACCTTTCTTATCCACTAACCTGTTCAACACAGGTGTCGCCAATCATACATTAAGAGAAAAATCCAGAAGCAGAGCATTCTGTCCCTCCTGGAGAGGCTCATGTTGGGAGCTATGCACATGGATGCATAAACACACACATACACAGCTATAGTATTAACAGTTTATAGCAGCATACCCTCCAACACGACCCGCCCCACTATGTACAAAATGCTCTGTTTCTGGACTTCCCTCTTAATTTATTATTGCCATCACCTGTGAAGAAACAGCTTTCTTATCATTTAACTAGTTCAACACAGGTGATGGAAATCATAAATTAAGAGGGAAGTCCAGAAACAGAGCATTTTGTACCTAGTGGGGCGGGTCATGTTGGAGGGTCTGTAGCAGAACACGTCATACACTCACACTCCTCTTTCACAATATAATTAAACACAGCCACCATCATTTAAAGCAAATATCCACTATCCTTTATTAAAGACTCCACCGCTTCCCCAGGCATGAGAGGAATACAGCTTACTAGCCTACCTGACCCTCTCCATGAGGGAGAAAATGCTCTGTTCCTGGACTTTCCTGGTAATGTATGATTGCCATCACCTGTGGTGAGCTAGTTAATTGATAAGAAAGGTGTTTCACCACAGGTGATGGCAATCATACATTACCAGGAAAGTCCAGGAACACAGCATTTTCTCCCTCATGGAGAGGGTTAGGTAGGCAAGTATGGAATACAGGGACCCGGCCATAATCCCAGACACACTCCTCCCCACATGGCACCTCAGACATGAGATACACACACCTGATTGCTGCTGCAGCAGAATCCATGGACTGGAGCCTCACCCGACCAGCTCTGCCGATGATAACATCATGAGAGAAGCTCACCCTAGTGTACAATCAGCCAACCTCCAGCTCTGTCAGTGTAAAATAGGAGACAGCTGCCGAGCACGCCGCACACAACCTGCGGAGCTCCTCCATCTCTATTCTGACAGCTGTGTGCCCGAATCAGTCCCCCACTCTATGCAGCCACGTAGTCAGAGTATGAGTAGGGCAGGCCCTTCGTGTATACTAGAGGTGTCTGTAATGCTCGGCACTGGAAGGGTGTATACTAGTGATGAGCGGGTTCGGTTCCTCGGAATCCGAACCCCCCCGAACTTCAGCCTTTTTACACGGATCCGAGGCAGACTCGGATCTTCCCGCCTTGCTCGGCTAACCCGAGCGCGCCCGAACGTCATCATCCCGCTGTCGGATTCTCGCAAGGCTCGGATTCTATCGCGAGACTCGGATTCTATATAAGGAGCCGCGCGTCGCCGCCATTTTCACACGTGCATTGAGATTCATAGGGAGAGGACGTGGCTGGCGTCCTCTCCATTTAGATTAGAAGAGAGAGAGTGAGAGTGAGACACTTGATTTACTGGAGCTTAGGAGTACTCAGAGAGTGCAGAGTTTACTAGTGACTGACCAGTGACCACCAGTGCAGTTTTATTATATTATTATTTAATATAATCCGTTCTCTGCCTGAAAAAAAACGATACACAGTGACACAGTAACAGTATACCATATCTGTGCTCAGCCTCAGTGTGCTGCATCATCTATGTATATCTGACTGTGCTGAGTGCTCAGTGCTCACACAGCTTAATTGTGGGGGAGACTGGGGAGCAGTAGCAGGAGTACATATTATTTAACAGTGCACACTTTTGCTGCCAGAGTGCCACTGCCAGTGTGACTGACCAGTGACCACTGTCTGACCACCAGTATATTGTGATTGTCTGCCTGAAAAAGTTAAACACTCGTCGTGTGGTGTTTTTATTCTATAAACGCATTCTGCTGACAGTGTCCAGCAGGTCCGTCATTAATTATATAATATATACCTGTCCGGCTGCAGTAGTGATATATATATATATTTTTTATATCATTATCATCCAGTCTATATTAGCAGCAGACGCAGTATGGTAGTCCACGGCTGTAGCTACCTCTGTGTCGGCAGTCGCTCGTCCATCCATAATTGTATACCACCTACCTGTGGTGTTTTTTTTTTTTCTATCTTCTTGATACTAGTAGCTTACTTTAGGAGTCTGCAGTGCTGACAGTGTCCAGCAGGTCCGTCATTATAATATATACCTGTCCGGCTGCAGTAGTGATATATATATTTTTTTTATATCATTATCATCCAGTCTATATTAGCAGCAGACGCAGTACGGTAGTCCACGGCTGTAGCTACCTCTGTGTCGGCAGTCGCTCGTCCATCCATGATTGTATACCACCTACCTGTGGTGTTTTTTTTTTTTTTCTATCTTCTTGATACTACTAGTAGCTTACTTTAGGAGTCTGCAGTGCTGCTGACAGTGTCCAGCAGGTCCGTCATTATATAATATATACCTGTCCGGCTGCAGTAGTGATATATATATATTTTTTATATCATTATCATCCAGTCTATATTAGCAGCAGACGCAGTACGGTAGTCCACGGCTGTAGCTACCTCTGTGTCGGCAGTCGCTCGTCCATCCATAATTGTATACCACCTACCTGTGGTGTTTTTTTTTTCTATCTTCTTGATACTACTAGTAGCTTACTTTAGGAGTCTGCAGTGCTGCAGACAGTGTCCAGCAGGTCCGTCATTATATAATATATACCTGTCCGGCTGCAGTAGTGATATATATATATTTTTTATATCATTATCATCCAGTCTATATTAGCAGCAGACGCAGTACGGTAGTCCACGGCTGTAGCTACCTCTGTGTCGGCAGTCGCTCGTCCATCCATAATTGTATACCACCTACCTGTGGTGTTTTTTTTTTTTCTATCTTCTTGATACTACTAGTAGCTTACTTTAGGAGTCTGCAGTGCTGCTGACAGTGTCCAGCAGGTCCGTCATTATATAATATATACCTGTCCGGCTGCAGTAGTGATATATATATATTTTTTATATCATTATCATCCAGTCTATATTAGCAGCAGATGCAGTACGGTAGTCCACGGCTGTAGCTACCTCTGTGTCGGCAGTCGCTCGTCCATCCATAATTGTATACCACCTACCTGTGGTGTTTTTTTTTTTCTATCTTCTTGATACTAGTAGCTTACTTTAGGAGTCTGCAGTGCTGACAGTGTCCAGCAGGTCCGTCATTATATAATATATACCTGTCCGGCTGCAGTAGTGATATATATATATTTTTTATATCATTATCATCCAGTCTATATTAGCAGCAGACGCAGTACGGTAGTCCACGGCTGTAGCTACCTCTGTGTCGGCAGTCGCTCGTCCATCCATAGTATACTAGTATCCATCCATCTCCATTGTTTACCTGAGGTGCCTTTTAGTTGTGCCTATTAAAATATGGAGAACAAAAATGTTGAGGTTCCAAAAATAGGGAAAGATCAAGATCGACTTCCACCTCGTGCTGAAGCTGCTGCCACTAGTCATGGCCGAGACGATGAAATGCCAGCAACGTCGTCTGCCAAGGACGATGGCCAATGTCATAGTACAGAGCATGTAAAATCCAAAACACCAAATATCAGTAAAAAAAGGACTCAAAAATCTAAAATAAAATTGTCAGAGGAGAAGCGTAAACTTGCCAATATGCCATTTACCACACGGAGTGGCAAGGAACGGCTGAGGCCCTGGCCTATGTTCATGGCTAGTGGTTCAGCTTCACATGAGGATGGAAGCACTCAGCCTCTCGCTAGAAAAATGAAAAGACTCAAGCTGGCAAAAGCACAGCAAAGAACTGTGCGTTCTTCGAAATCACAAATCCACAAGGAGAGTCCAATTGTGTCGTTTGCGATGCCTGACCTTCCCAACACTGGACGTGAAGAGCATGCGCCTTCCACCATTTGCACGCCCCCTGCAAGTGCTGGAAGGAGCACCCGCAGTCCAGTTCCTGATAGTCAGATTGAAGATGTCAGTGTTGAAGTACACCAGGATGAGGAGGATATGGGTGTTGCTGGCGCTGGGGAGGAAATTGACCAGGAGGATTCTGATGGTGAGGTGGTTTGTTTAAGTCAGGCACCCGGGGAGACACCTGTTGTCCGTGGGAGGAATAGGGCCATTGACATGCCTGGTGAAAATACCAAAAAAATCAGCTCTTCGGTGTGGAAGTATTTCAACAGAAATGCGGACAACATTTGTCAAGCCGTGTGTTGCCTTTGTCAAGCTGTAATAAGTAGGGGTAAGGACGTTAACCACCTCGGAACATCCTCCCTTATACGTCACCTGCAGCGCATTCATCATAAGTCAGTGACAAGTTCAAAAACTTTGGGCGACAGCGGAAGCAGTCCACTGACCAGTAAATCCCTTCCTCTTGTAACCAAGCTCACGCAAACCACCCCACCAACTCCCTCAGTGTCAATTTCCTCCTTCCCCAGGAATGCCAATAGTCCTGCAGGCCATGTCACTGGCAATTCTGATGAGTCCTCTCCTGCCTGGGATTCCTCCGATGCATCCTTGCGTGTAACGCCTACTGCTGCTGGCGCTGCTGTTGCTGCTGGAAGTCGATGGTCATCCCAGAGGGGAAGTCGTACTCGTAAGACCACTTTTACTACTTCCACCAAGAAATTGACTGTCCAACAGTCCTTTGCGAGGAAGATGAAATATCACAGCAGTCATCCTGCTGCAAAGCGGATAACTGAGGCCTTGGCATCCTGGGCGGTGAGAAACGTGGTTCCGGTATCCATCATTACTGCAGAGCCAACTAGAGACTTGTTGGAGGTACTGTGTCCCCGGTACCAAATACCATCTAGGTTCCATTTCTCTAGGCAGGCGATACCGAAAATGTACACAGACCTCAGAAAAAGACTCACCAGTGTCCTAAAAAATGCAGTTGTACCCAATGTCCACTTAACCACGGACATGTGGACAAGTGGAGCAGGGCAGGCTCAGGACTTTATGACTGTGACAGCCCACTGGGTAGATGTATGGACTCCCGCCGCAAGAACAGCAGCGGCGGCACCAGTAGCAGCATCTCGCAAACGCCAACTCTTTCCAAGGCAGGCTACGCTTTGTATCACCGCTTTCCAGAATACGCACACAGCTAAAAACCTCTTACGGCAACTGAGGAAGATCATCGCAGAATGGCTTACCCCAATTGGACTCTCCTGTGGATTTGTGGCATCGGACAACGCCAGCAATATTGTGTGTGCATTAAATCTGGGCAAATTCCAGCACGTCCCATGTTTTGCACATACCTTGAATTTGGTGGTGCAGAATTATTTATAAAACGAGAGGGGCGTGCAAGAGATGCTGTCGGTGGCCAGAAGAATTGCGGGACACTTTCGGCGTACAGGCACCACGTACAGAAGACTGGAGCACCACCAAAAACGCCTGAACCTGCCCTGCCATCATCTGAAGCAAGAAGTGGTAACAAGCAATTCAACCCTCTATATGCTTCAGAGGTTGGAGGAGCAGCAAAAGGCCATTCAAGCCTATACAACTGAGCACGATATAGGAGGTGGAATGCACCTGTCTCAAGCGCAGTGGAGAATGATTTCAACGTTGTGCAAGGTTCTGCAACCTTTTGAACTTGCCACACGCGAAGTCAGTTCAGACACTGCCAGCCTGAGTCAGGTCATTCCCCTCATCAGGCTTTTGCAGAAGAAGCTGGAGACATTGAAGGAGGAGCTAACACAGAGCGATTCCGCTAGGCATGTGGGACTTGTGGATGGAGCCCTTAATTCGCTTAACAAGGATTCACGGGTGGTCAATCTGTTGAAATCAGAGCACTACATTTTGGCCACCGTGCTCGATCCTAGATTTAAAACCTACCTTGGATCTCTCTTTCCGGCAGACACAAGTCTGCTGGGGTTCAAAGAACTGCTGGTGACAAAATTGTCAAGTCAAGCGGAACGCGACCTGTCAACATCTCCTCCTTCACATTCTCCCGCAACTGGAGGTGCGAAGAAAAGGCTCAGAATTCCGAGCCCACCCGCTGGCGGTGATGCAGGGCAGTCTGGAGCGACTGCTGATGCTGACATCTGGTCCGGACTGAAGGACCTGACAACGATTACGGACATGTCGTCTACTGTCACTGCATATGATTCTCTCCCCATTGAAAGAATGGTGGAGGATTATATGAGTGACCGCATCCAAGTAGGCACGTCAGACAGTCCGTACTTATACTGGCAGGAAAAAGAGGCAATTTGGAGGCCCTTGCACAAACTGGCTTTATTCTACCTAAGTTGCCCTCCCACAAGTGTGTACTCCGAAAGAGTGTTTAGTGCCGCCGCTCACCTTGTCAGCAATCGGCGTACGAGGTTACATCCAGAAAATGTGGAGAAGATGATGTTTATTAAAATGAATTATAATCAATTCCTCCGTGGAGACATTCACCTGCAGCAATTGCCTCCACAAAGTACACAGGGAGCTGAGATGGTGGATTCCAGTGGGGACGAATTGATAATCTGTGAGGAGGGGGATGTACACGGTGATATATCGGAGGATGATGATGAGGTGGACATCTTGCCTCTGTAGAGCCAGTTTGTGCAAGGAGAGATTAATTGCTTCTTTTTTGGTGGGGGTCCAAACCAACCCGTCATTTCAGTCACAGTCGTGTGGCAGACCCTGTCACTGAAATGATGGGTTGGTTAAAGTGTGCATGTCCTGTTTATACAACATAAGGGTGGGTGGGAGGGCCCAAGGACAATTCCATCTTGCACCTCTTTTTTCTTTCATTTTTCTTTGCGTCATGTGCTGTTTGGGGGGTGTTTTTTGGAAGGGCCATCCTGCGTGACACTGCAGTGCCACTCCTAGATGGGCCAGGTGTTTGTGTCGGCCATTATGGTCGCTTAGCTTAGTCACACAGCTACCTCATTGCGCCTTTTTTTTCTTCTTTGCGTCATGTGCTGTTTGGGGACTAGTTTTTTGAAGGGCCATCCTGCGTGACACTGCAGTGCCACTCCTAGATGGGCCAGGTGTTTGTGTCGGCCACTTGGGTCGCTTATCTTAGTCACACAGCTACCTCATTGCGCCTCTTTTTTTTCTTCTTTGCGTCATGTGCTGTTTGGGGAGTGTTTTTTGGAAGGGCCATCCTGCGTGACACTGCAGTGCCACTCCTAGATGGGCCAGGTGTTTGTGTCGGCCACTTGGGTCGCTTATCTTACTCACACAGCTACCTAATTGCGCCTCTTTTTTTCTTTGCGTCATGTGCTGTTTGGGGAGTGTTTTTTGGAAGGGCCATCCTGCGTGACACTGCAGTGCCACTCCTAGATGGGCCAGGTGTTTGTGTCGGCCACTTGGGTCGCTTATCTTAGTCACACAGCTACCTCATTGCGCCTCTTTTTTTTCTTCTTTGCGTCATGTGCTGTTTGGGGAGTGTTTTTTGGAAGGGCCATCCTGCGTGACACTGCAGTGCCACTCCTAGATGGGCCAGGTGTTTGTGTCGGCCACTTGGGTCGCTTATCTTACTCACACAGCTACCTCATTGCGCCTCTTTTTTTTCTTCTTTGCGTCATGTGCTGTTTGGGGAGTGTTTTTTGGAAGGGCCATCCTGCGTGACACTGCAGTGCCACTCCTAGATGGGCCAGGTGTTTGTGTCGGCCACTTGGGTCGCTTATCTTACTCACACAGCTACCTCATTGCACCTCTTTTTTTCTTTGCGTCATGTGCTGTTTGGGGAGTGTTTTTTGGAAGGGCCATCCTGCGTGACACTGCAGTGCCACTCCTAGATGGGCCAGGTGTTTGTGTCGGCCACTTGGGTCGGTGAGCTTAGTCATCCAGCGACCTCGGTGCAAATTTTAGGACTAAAAA
Source organism: Pseudophryne corroboree (assembly GCF_028390025.1). Classification (NCBI taxonomy): domain Eukaryota; kingdom Metazoa; phylum Chordata; class Amphibia; order Anura; family Myobatrachidae; genus Pseudophryne; species Pseudophryne corroboree. The sequence goes on from NC_086444.1 coordinate 208,706,761, forward strand.
TAATATTGTGAGGTGTGAGGTGTTCAGAATAGACTGAAAATGAGTGGAAATAATGGTTATTGAGGTTAATAATACTTTGGGATCAAAATGACCCCCAAATTCTATGATTCAAGCTGTTTTTTGAGGTTTTTTGAAGAAGAAAAAAAACGAATCCAAAACACACCCGAATCCGACAAAAAAAATTTGGTGAGGTTTTGCCAAAACGCGTTTGAACCCAAAACACGGCCGCGGAACCGAACCCAAAACCAAAACACAAAACCCGAAAAATTTCCGGTGCTCATCACTAGTGTATAACATACTTGCCTACCTGACCCTCTCCATGAGGGAGAAAATGCTCTGTTCCTGGACTTTCCTGGTAATGTATGATTGCCATCACCTGTGGTGAAACACCTTTCTTATCAATTAACTAGCTCACCACAGGTGATGGCAATCATACATTACCAGGAAAGTCCAGGAACAGAGCATTTTCTCCCTCATGGAGAGGGTCAGGTAGGCAAGTATGGTGTATACTAGAGACACCAGTAACTCAGCACTGGTAGGGTGTATACTAGAGATGTCTGTAACACTCAGCACAACAATTTACATATAAAAATCGCTACAAATTCGAAAAGGGGGTGTGGCCACAGGTAAAGTGACATAGCCAAGACCCTTTTCTCATACATCCTAGAGGATGCTGGGGTCACCATAGAACCATGGGGTATAGACGGGATCCGCAGGAGACATGGGCACTTTAAGACTTTCAAAGGGTGTGACCTGGCTCCTCCCTCTATGCCCCTCCTCCAGACCTCAGTTTTAGAACTGTGCCCAGTGAGACAGGGAGTTCTACTGAGTTTCTCTGAAAAAGACTTTTGTTAGGTTTTTTATGTTCAGGGAGGCTGCTGGCAACAGTCTCCCTGCTTCGTGGGACTTAGGGGAGAGAAGTATGACCCACTTCTAGTAAGTTCAAGGGCTCTGCTTCTGGCTACAGGACACCATTAGCTCCTGAGGGTTTGATCGTTGGGTACGCTCAGATGCTCGCTCCCACAGCCGGCCGTCACCCCCTTACAGAGCCAGAAGACAGGTGAGTAGCAGAAGAAAAGAAGACTTCAGTGACGGCATTATGAGGTACTGCGCGGTGGGCGAGAACGCTGCGCGCCATGCTCCACCAGTTTCACAGGCACTGCAGGGTGCAGGGGAGGGGGGGGGGCGCCATGGGCAGCATGTATAATTCCTCTTTTTTGGCTGACATTAGTGCCTAGCAGGGCCGGACTGGCCATCTGGCACTTCTGGCAAATGACCCCCGCTTGTGTCACTGAGACACGCTGCCACTCAGTCAGGCGGCAGCGTGTCTCAGCTGTCAGGAGAGGAGAGCGCGCCAGCGTGGCTATGTCTGGTGGCGTGTAGCGGACTTCAAACCAGCCGCCGGTTCGTGAGCCAATCAGAGCTCGCGGACCGGCAGCCAATCAGGAACCGCCGCTGCCGGTCCGCGAGTTCTGATTAGCTCATGAACCGGCGACTAGTTTGAAGTCCTACATGCCGGCACCAGACATAGCCGCGCGCTCGCGCTCTGAGCTCTCCTCCTAACACCCTCACATCACAGCCGGAGGAGCAGCCGCAGCGGTAAGCAGCTGCAGCACTGCTGTGGGGGCAATTGTATACCTGGCACTGTGGGGGCAATTGGCTGGCACTGTGGGCCATTTGTATACCTGGCACTGTGGGGGCATTTGTATACCTGGCACTGTGTGGGCATTTGTATACCTGTCAGATATACAATTGCCCCCACAGTGCCAGATTCACAATTGCCCCCACATTGTGGATCTGGCACTGTGGGGGCATTTGTATACCTGGCACTGTGGGGGCATTTGTGGATCTGGCACTGTGGGGGGCATTTGTGGATCTGGCACTGTGGGGCATTTGTGGATCTGGCACTGTGGGGGCATTTGTGGATCTGGCACTGTGGGGGCATTTGTATACCTGGCACTGTGGGGCATTTGTATACCTGGCACTGTGGGGGCATTTGTATACTTGGCACTGTGGGGGCATTTGTATACCTGGCACTGTGGGGGCAATTGTAGATCTGGCACTGCACTATTGGGGGCATTTGTCTGTGTATCACGTCCCATTTTAATTGGCCACACCGATCGGTGCGCGCACACAGTACCTCTATAGGGCACTCTCTGTCTGATTGGTCGCCGCTTAGCTCCGCCGGGAGTGCACACAGACGCTCTCATTCTAGTGAATGGGGCGCGTGCATGTCCACACCCCTTTTCTGGAGCGCGCGCGCTTGGTTACAACATTTATTTTTCCATACCCCCACTTCAACATTTCCACTTCAACCAATGGTTGTGTGTATTTTAATACAGAATGATGTACACTTGTATGTTGTTATAATATTAATTATATTTGTAAGAGCATAGACTAAGAAGTAGGAGGAGTTGGGAATGGTAAGGGGAGGAGTCAGATGCTGACACCGAGGTGGGCCTGTGTGCTTCAAAAATGCCAGGGACTATTTTTGGTCCCAGTCCGGCCATGGTGCCTAGGCACTGTCCTACCCCCGCCAGAGACATTATTATTATTGTAAGAGCGGGAAGAAGCGCGCCATTACGGGGGCGGGACTTCTTCCTCACTCGGCCAGCACAGCTCAGCGCCATTTTCTCCTACATGCTGCGGAGACGCTGGTCCTCCCTCACTGCTGACACAAGTATCAGGGTGCTAAAAAAGGGGGGGGGGCACAGTGTAATTTGGGCAGTGTATTTCAGAGTAAAAGCGCTGCAAGTCTGTTATCATGATTCTATTCACAGGCTTTGTATGATTGCGCTGGGTTGTGAGCTGGCAAAAATCCTCTCTGTGTCCATCTGACAGTCCTACTGTGGGTCTGTCTCATATAAGCCGGTGTGTCTGTTGGTGTTTGATACACGTGTGTCGACATGTCTGAGGCTGAGTGCCAGGAGGAAGCTATATTAGGGACACAGAGGTATGAGGGGGTGACCGTGTCGGCACCGCCGACTCCTGACTGGGTGAATGTCTTGAATGCAAATATGGAGCATATCAGTAAGAGATTAGAAAGGATGTATTGTTACAGGTCCAGGACCCCTGGGGGTCGCAAAAAACGCTCTTTTTCCCAGTTGTTACACACTGATTCCGACACAGACTATAGTGATTCCAGATTAGATCCAAAATTGGAAAAGAACATTCAGTACATGATTGTGGATATTAAAGATGTGTTAATCACTGAGGACCCTGCTGTTCCTGATAAACGGGTCTGTATGTATAAAGAGAACATTTCCTCCCTCTCATGATCTGAATGCTTTGTTTAAAAAAAAAAAAAATCTGGAAAATCCCTGACAGAAAGTTGCAAACAAGACCCTGTCACGGTTGTCTAAAAGGTGGCTCTGCCAGCACTGGGCACGGCGGCCCTTAAGAACCCAGCAGATCGTAAACAAGAAATTACGTTTAAATCCTTTTATGCAACCACAGACCTGCCATTACATTGGCGTGGGTGATTAGTGCTATTGAAAAGTGGGCAGATAACTTGTCATCTGATATAGATGCTCTGGATAAGGTAGCATCTTCTTGACGCTGGGTTATATCGAGGACGCTGCGGCGTACCTCAGGGAAACTGCGAGAGTTTTGGGCCTTTTGGGATCAAGGGCCAAATGCCACGGCGGTCTCGGCTAGGCAAGCATTGTGGACTCACCAATGGAATGTTGATGCAGACTCCAAGTAAAATATGGAGTCTTTCCCATACATGGGTGGTGGCTTGTTTGGGGATGACCTCGCTGATTTGGTATCTACGGCTACCCGGGTCAGTCATCTGTTTTGCCTTATGTTCCTCCACAACAAAAGAAAACACACCACTATCAAATGCAGTCCTTTCGGCCCAATAAATACAGGAAAGGGCGAGCTTCTTCCTTCCTTGCTACTAGATGTAGGGGAAGAGGTAAAAGATCACCAGCCTTGTCGGATTCCCAGGAGCAGAAGTCCTCCCCGTCTTCTGCCAATTCCACCGCATGATGCTGGGGCTCCTCTGCGGGAGTCCGCACCGGTAGGGGCACGTCTCAGACTCTTCAGTCAGTTCTGGTTTTGTTCGGACCTGGACCCATGGGTGTTACAAATAGTATCCCAAGGATACAAACTGAAGTTTCAAGACGTTCTCCCTCGCCGATTTTTCAAATCGGCCTTACCAGATTCTCTTCCGGACAGGGAGGTAGTATGCGACGCAATACAAAAGTTGTGTCAAAATCAGGTCATTGTCATGGGTCCCCCGTCACAACAGGGAGAAGGCTTTTATTCAAGCCTGTTCGTGGTCCCGAAGCCGGACGGCTCGGTCAGACCGATCCTAAACCTGAAATCCCTCAATTTCTACCTAAAATTAAAAAAAAAATACATTTCAAATTCAAGATGGAGTCTCTCCGAGCAGTGATCTCCAGTCTGTAGGAAAGGGATTTTATGGTGTCAGTGGACATAAAGGATGCCTACTTACATGTTCCCATTTATTCTCCGTATCAGACTTACCTGAGGTTTGCAATTCAGGATTGTCGTTACCAATTTCAGACGTTGCCGTTTGGTCTGTACACGGCTCCGAGGGAAATGATGGTTCTCCTTCGCAAGCAGGGAGTCACGATTATCCCGTACTTGGACGATCTCCTGATAAAGGCGAGATCCAGGGACCAGTTGGTGCAAAACATTGCACTCTCCCTGACAGTTCTTCAACAACATGGTTGGCTCCTAAACTTGCCAAAATCACAGTTGATTCAGACGACGCGGTTGTCATTTTTGGGAATGATACTGGACACAGAACTACAGAGAGTTTTCTTCCAGTAGAAAAGACTCTGGAACTTCAGAGTCTGGTTGAACAAATTCTGAAACCAGCAAGAGTGTTAATCTCGGTTGCTGGGGAAGATGGTTGCGGCCTACGAGGCCATTCAGTTTGGCAGATTCCATGCCAGAGTGTTTCAGTGGGACCTGTTGGACAAGTGGTCTGGATCCCACCTGCACATGCACCGAAGGATAATCCTGTCTTCCAAGACCAGAATCTCACTCCTGTGGTGGCTGCACAGCTCTCACCTCCTAGAGGGGCGCAGGTTCGGGATCTAGGACTGGATCCTAGTTACCACGGATGCAAGTCTCCGAGGCTGGGGAGCACTCACACAGGGGTAAAACTTCCAAGGAAGATGATCAAGCCAGGAAACTTGTCTCCACATAAACGTTCTGGAGTTAAGGGCCATTTACAACTGCTTTCTACAAGCAGAACATCTTCTTCGCAATCTGCCCGTACTGCTCCAGTCGGATAATATAACAGCAGTAGCGTACATAAACCGCCAGGGCGGAACAAAAAGCAGAGCGGAAATGGCAGAAGCCACAAAGGTTCTCCGCTGGGCGGAAAAGCATAGAAAGCGCTCTGTCAGTGATCTTCATTCCAGGAGTGGACGACTGGGAAGCAGACTTCCTCAGCAGACACGATCTCCATCCAGGAGAGTTGGGGCCTCCATCAAGAGGCCTTCACAGAAGTGACAAGTCATTGGGGAATTCCTCAAATAGACATGATGGCATCTCGTCTCAACAAGAAGCTTCAGAGATATTGTTCCAGAACAAGGGACCCTCAAGCAATAGCAGTGGATGCACTGGTGACACTATGGGTGTTTTCAGTCGGTGTATGTATTCCCTCCACTTCCTCTCATTCCAAAAGTTCTAAAGATTATAAGAAGACAAAAGATTCAAGCGATCCTCATTGTCCCAGACTGGCCAAGGAGGGCTTGGTATCCAGATCTTCTGGAATTACTCATAGGAGATCCCTGGCCTCTTCCTCTATGCGAGGACCTGTTACAGCAGGGGCAGTGCGTGTATCAAGACTTACCGCGGCTACGTTTGACGGCATGGCGGTTGAACGCCAAATCCTAGCCCGAAAGGGTATTCCCAGTGAAGTCACTCCCACACTTATTCAGGCCAGGAAAGGAGTAACGTCTAAACATTATCACTGTATTTGGAGAAAATATGTTTCTTGGTGTGAATTCAAGAAGGCTCCTACGGAAGAATTTCAGCTAGGACGTTTTCTCCATTTTCTACAAACAGGTGTGGATGCGGGCCTAAAGTTGGGCTCAATTAAGGTACAAATTATCGGGTTCCTTTCAAAAACAATTGGCCTCCCTTCCAGAAGTTCAGACTTTCGTGAAAGGTGTGTTGCACATCCATCCTCCATTTGTGCCCCCAGTGGCACCATGGGATCTTAACGTGGTGTTGCAGTTCCTTCAATCACGTTGGTTTGAACCTTTACAGAAGGTGGGGTTGAAATTTCTCACTTGGAAAGTGGTCATTCTGTTGGCCTTGGCCTCCGCAAGGCGGCTGTCTAAGTTAGCGGCCTTGTCTCACAAGAGCCCTTATTTGATCTTCCATGAAGATAGAGCAGAGTTGAGGACTCGTGAGCAATTTCTGACGAAGGCGGTTTCATCTTTCCACATGAACCAACCTATTTGTGGTGCCAGTGGTTACTGACGCCCTAATTGAGTCAAAGTCTCTGGATGTGGTCAGAGCTTTGAAAATTTATGTCACCAGAATGGCTCAGGTTGTGGTTACACACATGATGTGTTACGTTTATATTCAGCCTGTTGCTGAAATTGTTCATGCCGTTGGCTTGTGTTCTGTTGAATGCCACGTTCTGCGGCATGCTGGAGGTGTGAGCTGGTAAGATGCTCACCTTGATTTAACAATAAATCCTTTCCTCGAAATGTCCGTCTCCCTGGGCACAGTTCCTATAATCTGGAGTCGGGAGGAGGGGCATAGAGGGAGGAGCCAGGTCACACCCTTTGAAAGTCTTAAAGTGCCCATGTCTCCTACAGATCCCGTCTATACCCCATGGTTCTATGGTGACCCCAGCATCCTCTACGGACTAAGAGAAAATGATTTACCGGTAGGTATTAAAATCCTATTTTCCTATACTTTCAATGGAAGTTTGGAGAGCCAAAAATCAGTACAGACCATAAAAAAAGGTACTGTGTCTGCCAAAAAGGTACAGTTGGAGGGTATGTGGTAACAACCAGCACTGAAAGGGTGTATACTAGAGACAGCCGTAACAACCAGCACTGAAAGGGTGTATAATAGATATGCCGTTATCACTCAGCACTGGAAGGGTGTATATTAGAGGCGGCGGTAACATTCAGCACTGGAAGGGTGTATGTTAGAGCCGCTAGTAACAACCAGCACTGGAAGGATCTAAACTAAGGTGTATATTAGAGGTGTATGTAACATTCTGCACTGGTAGGAGGTATACTAGAGACACCAGTAACACTCAGTACTGGAAGGGGGTATACTAGATGCCGGTAACACTCAGCACTAGAAGGGTGTATATTAGAGGTGTCTGTAACACACAGCACTGGAAGGGTGTATACTACACATGCTGGTAACATTCAGCACTGGAAGGGTGTATACCAGACTTGCCTACTCTCCCGGATTCTGCGGGAGACACTTGGTTTCTCAGGTAGTCCCCCGCAGCCGCGGGAGTGGGCACCCCTCCCGCATTCTGCCCACTTCGAGGACCTGACGGAGAAGAAAAGTAGGTAAGTATGGTGTATACTATGGATGCAGGTAACACTCAGCACTGGAAGGGTGTATACTAAAGACACCGGTAACACTCAGCACTGGAAGGGTGTATACTAGGGATGCAGGTAACACTCAGCACTGGAAGGGTGTATACTAGAGGTGTCTATAACACTTGGCACTGGAAGGGTGTATACTAGAGACATCGGTAACACTCAGCATTGGAAGGCTTTATAGTAGGGATGCAGCACGTCACTGGGATGCAGGTAACACTCAGCACTGGAAGGCTGTATTCTAGAGACACCAGTAACACTCAGCACTGAAAGAGTGTATATTAGAGATGCCGGTAACAATCAGCATGAAGTGTGTGTACTAGAGACACAGGTAACAACCAGAATTGGAAGGGTGTATAATAGAGGTATTTGTAACACTCAGCACTGGAAGGGTGTAGAGTAGACTAGAGACATCTGTAACACTGAGCACTTGAAAGGTGTATACAGTTAACACTTAGCTCTGAAAGTGTGCACTGTATACCAGTGGTTCTCAAACTTTTTTGAATCACAGCGCCCTAGAGTGTCAGATTTTTTTTCACGGCACCCCTAGGCCAAAAGTTTCTTATTGAGAAATTTAGAAAGAAATATTAAATTAAGTAACTTGTGTTTATATGTCATACTTAGGTCCAGTTGTGTGTTAAGGGACAAGATTTGCTTCTGTATGTCCACATATTTTATGACTGGCAGCCACCAGCGCTGGTTTTGACTATTACATTGACCATAAATAATTGAATTGGTCCTGGATCACCAACCCATGGCACCCCAGGGTGCCACAGCACACAGTTTGAGAACAACTGGTGTATACTAAGGATACAGGTAACACTGGAAGGGTGTATACTAGAGGCGTCTGTAATACTCAGCACTGGAAGGGTGTATACTAGAGACACCGGTAACACTCAGCATTGGAAGGGTGTATATTAGAGACATGGGTAACACTCAACACTGGAAGGGTATATACTAGGGATGCAGGTAACACTCGGCACTGGAAGGCTGTATTCTAGAGACACCGGTAACACTCAGCACTGAAAGGGTGTATATTAGAGACACCGGTAACATTCAGCACTGGAAGGGTGTATACTAGAGACACAGGTAAAAACCAGCACTGGAAGGGTGTATAATAGAGGTGTCTGTAACATTCAGCACTGGAAGGGTGTATACTAGAGGCACTGGTAACACTCAGCACTGGAAGTGTGTATACTAGAGGTGTCTGTAACATTCAGCACTGGTAGGGTGTATACTAGAGATGCCTGTAAAACTCAGCACTGGAAGAGTGTATACTAGTGATGCAGGTAATACTCAGCACTGGAAGGGTGTATAGTATACTAAGGACACCAGTAACATTCAGCACTGGAAGGGTGTATACCATACCTCCCAATTGTCCCTTTTTTTGGGACTGTCCCGCTGTCCCACCCGTGGGCCACAGTATCCCACGGTGTGGGCAGTTGGGAGGCTCTGTCACTCGCTGCCCCGCTTAGCAGAGCAGCGGTGAATAGACGTGCACAGCGTCTATTCACTAGAGACAGAGGTAGAGGGGGTATGCCAGCATGCCCCCTCAGTGACGAAAACCTTTTTCCGGCGGGCAGCACCAAAGTCCCTCTTTATGCAACCGTGAAGTTGGGAGGTATGATATACTAGGGATGCAGGTAATACTCAGCCCTGGAAGGCTGTATACTAGAGACTACGGTAACACTTAGCACTGGAAGGGTGTATACTAGGGATGAAGGTAAAACTCAGCACTAGAAGGGTGTATATTAGAGGCACCAGTAACGCTTAGCACTGGAAGGTACTAGAGGTGCCGGTAACACTCAGCACTAGAAGGGTGTATACTCAGGACCTGAAACAGAAATCTTGGGGCCCCGTATGCTGATATGTCTGGTGCTCCCACAATCCTCCTTGACTTGGCAGAGAGTTTATTTTAAAAAAAATTATATATATATATACACACACACAGTGCTCGAAGTGGGATGGTATACACCGACATGGCATACGGGCACTTCGAGCACAGACCCCTGAAGACCCCCGCTGCTATCACTTCAAATTTAGCGCTGTTCAAGCGCCAATTGGAGCTCTCGAACTGGCAGCCAATGAGGAGCAGCTGCACGGTCGCTCCTGATTGGCTGCCGGTCCACAACAGATTTGGAATGATAGGCGGACTGGCTGCAGGGGAGGCTTCACAAGCAGAAACGCACTGAAGGCCACAGTAGCCGTCGCCGCCGACCACAGCCTCCTCCTCCTCCGTACCACCGACGAGGACCACAGCCTCCTCCACACCGCCGCTGCAGCTGACCACAGCCCACAGACTCCTCCTCCATACCGCTGCCGCCAACCACAGCCTCCTCATCCTGAATTCAATTAGGGGAGAAGTTCTCATTCCGCAGGTGTATACCGCACGTACGGTACCGTTGGATTCACAGATATTTTCTTGCAATACAGTGTACACAAAGAAACATAGAATTTTACTGCAGATAAGAACCACATGGCCCATCCAGTCTGCCCTTTAGGGTTAAGGCATTAAGGTTGGTTCAGGGACCTGAGTTAGGGTAAGGGCCAGCAACAGAAATCTTGGGGCCCGGTACACTGATATCTTTCGGACAGGGGTGTAGCCAGATCTTTGTAGGTACCATAGCAACATTTTAAAGGGGCCCTTGTCCCAATGCTTTTGAAGAGACACTACTCTGCAGTAATTGTTACTGTTATGTCCCATAATAGTGCTCTAGTTCATTTTCTGAACCATAGTAGAGCCCTAGTTCACGTTCTGTCACATTGTAGGGCTGAAATTACATACATTATAACATACAGTGTCCCCATTTTATATTATGCCACACTCAGTGGCGGAACTAGAGTGCGGTGGACCCAGGTGCAAAAATATGCTTTGGGCCCCCCCAATAGAAAAAAACCCACCAAGATTTGGGGGATGGGTCCTGAGGATTCTACTGTTACTATCTTTGCATAGTAACAGTAGAAACTTGAGTGGATGCTGCCATATTTGCACACTGATAGAAAATCAAATATCCAACATAGAGTAGGCTTCATTGCAACAGTGCCTCTGTCTTTAGAACATCTCCCCATATACTACACCCACCCACTGATATACCTCTCGCCCATCCATAAATTCTATATATAGTACCTCTTACTCACTTCTACAACTTACTCACTACTACTTAGAGATACCAATAGTGGTGGAAGTAGAAAAATTGCTCGAAGGCATGTGCCAAAAATGGGCATGGCCACATGCCACAATGGGAGTGGCCACTGAAAATGGGGGCACGTCAACATGACATGACACCCATTTCTCGGCACTCTGGGAACATTCCTTTCCATTCCAAATGCACCTTACCTATATGATGGTTTCTCACAATGGGGAACTTCTGAAGTAATGTATTCTCCCTGGTCAGACAGCATCTTCAGTCGGTATTTACTGTTCAAGTTGGGAATCACATGGTCCGGACGATGCCTGTTTGTGTAGGAATATAACCAAAGTAATCTTCATACAACAGAGATCCAACCTGACTCATGCCACCTGTTTCACCTTCTACCCTCTGCGTCTCTCAGACACACCATCACTTTCCCCCCTGCATCTCTCAGCCACACCATCTCCCCCCTGCGTCTCTCAGCCACACCATCTCCCCCTGCGTATCTCAGCCACACCATCATCTGCCGCCTACGTCTCTCACCAACACCATCATATCTCCCTGCTACTCTCAGCCACACCATCATCTCCCCCTGCGTCACTCAGCCACACGTTATCTGCCACATGCTACTGCCAGCCTGCCACCTTTAAATCTGTCTTTCAGCCTGCCCCCTTTAATAATGTGTCTCCCAGACTGTTCCCCCATTCAATCTTTCTCTGCCAACCCATGTCCCTCATCAGCCTCCCATCTCTGCGTCCCTCATCAGCCCCCCATCTCTGCGTCCCTCACCAGTCTCCCCTCTCAGCATCCCTCATCAGCCTCCCACTCCTGCGTCCCTCATCAGCCTTCCATACCTGCGTCCATCAACAGCCTCCGATCTCTGCCACCCTCATCAGCCTCCCATCTCTGCCACCCTCATCAGCCTCCCATCTCTGCCACCCTCATCAGCCTCCCATCTCTGCGTCTCTCACCAGTCCACCCCCTCTGCATCCCTCATCTGTATTTTCAGCAGTGTGCCCCCCACATTCCCCCTCCGATTTCCCAGTACTGTTACCCCCATGTGTGGCCATTAATGCGCTCCCTCCATCACTGTGCACCACCCCAGTCAGTTCCATATGGAGACGGAACCAGTTCCGCCTCCTCCGGTTCACCTAACCCAGGAGGGAGATGTTGGGCACCCGCTGAGATTTTGTTACCAGCGGGAGCCTGGCTCTTTCCCCTCAGTGACTTCCGGAGGCCGGAGCTCACTCCAGATCTCCGGCTTCTGGCTCAGGCAGTGTGCCGCTGGCGGCACTATGGGAGAGATGTCATTACATCTCTCCCATAATTATGAGGAGCGGGCGGCCAGATGGAGGGCAGCGCAGTCCAGAAGCAGGAATGGGACTGGTGAGTATAGTGTTTCTTGATTATTAATTTTTCTGTGTGTGTGTGTGTGTGTGTGTGTGTGTGTGTGTGTGTGTGTGTGTGTGTGTGTGTGTGTGTGTGCATGCGTGCGTGCATGGGTGCATGTGTGTGTTTAAGCGGCGCTACTATGGGGCATATCTGCTGGAGGTATAACTACAGGGGCACATCTGCTGGGGGCATAACTAATAGGGGCACATCTGCAGGGGGCATAACTTATGGTGGCACATCTGCTGGGGGCATAACTAATGGTGGCACATCTGCTGGGGGCATAACTAATGGGGGCACATCTGCAGGGGGCATAACTACAGGGGTCACATCTGCTGGGTGTATAACTAATGGGGCACATCTGTTGGGGGCATAACTAATGGGGGCACATCTGCTGGGGGCATAACTAATAGGGGCACATCTATTGGGGGCATAACTACAGGGGGCACATCTGCTGGGGCATAACTAATGGGGGCACATCTACTGGGGCATCACTACAGGGGGCACATCTACTGGGGCATAACTAATGGAGGCACATCTACTGGGGCACTTCTGACTGGAGGCATAACTACTGGGGGTAAATCTACAAGGGGCATAATTACTGGGGCATTACTACTGGGTGCACTACTAATGAGGGCATTGCATAGGGGGCACATAAGGGGCATCACTCATGGGGATATAAGGGGCACTACTACTGGGGCACTGTGTAAGGGGCACCAATACTATGGGGACTACCACTACAGTGGACATTGCATAAGGGGCACTACTACTGAGGGTATTGTATAAAGGGCACTACTACTGTGGGCATTATATGTATTTGGGGTGCTACTACTGTGGGCTTTGTATATAAGGGGCACTAATGTGTGTCATAACAAGAATAAGGGACACTACTATGTGGTGTTATGTGAATAAGATTGTGCTACTGTGCGGCATAATTTGAATTGGGGATACTATTGGGTGACTACGCCTCATTTGTTTTGAGACCACACCCCTTTTGTTTTGAGACCATGCCCCCTTTTTGTGACGCGCGCCCACCTCTCTAGGACCACTATAAGCACTGCATATATGTATCTGGTACTGTGGGGACATGTCTATCTGGCACTACTGCGGGGCATATCATGTCTATCTGGCACTGCTGGGGGGCATATCATGTCTATCTGGTACTGCACTACTGGGGTAATTATGTGTATCTGTTACTATACTGGAGACATTATGTGTAAGGAACACTACTGTGGCTGCTATGTGTAGGAACATCCTCCCTTATACGTCACCTGGAGCGCATTCATCAGAAGTCATTGACAAGTTCAAAAACTTTGGGTAACAGCGGAAGCAGTCCACTGACAACTAAATCCCTTCTTCCTCTTGTACCCAAGCTCCTGCAAACCACAGCACCAACTCCCTCAGTGTCAATTTCCTCCTTAGACAGGAACGCCAATAGTCCTGCAGGCCATGTCACTGGCAAGTCTGACGAGTCCTCTCCTGACTGGGATTCCTCATATGGATCCTTGAGAGTAATGCCTACTGCTGCTGGCGCTGCTGTTGTTGCTGCTGGGAGTCTATCATCATCCCAGTGGGGAAGTCGGAAGACCACTTGTACTACTTCCAGTAAGCAATTGACTGTCCAACAGTCCTTTGCGAGGAAGATGAAATATCACAGCAGTCATCCTGTTGCAAAGCGGATAACTCAGGCCTTGACAGCTGTGTTCGTGTTAGACGTGTGTCCGGTATCCACCATTAGTTCACAGGGACTGTTTTGTTCATATGTTTGTAAATCCAGTCATCAGGACACAGAGACATGTGAGTTCACTGCTGTGCTGTTTATTCCATCCCCAACTCCAGGCACACTGGACCATCCACTTCCCAGCATCCCCATGGTCCCAGGGACCATCACTGAAGATTCAGGCTTACACAGATTAGTAAGGGAGTGTCTACAAATATTAAGCATTCTAATACACTAACATCACATCCTCTTTTCTTTAAAGATAAATTCCAGTTTGTGCCTCCAGCACCTGGTATTCTTCACTGATTCATCAGCGCCTTTCAAGTTCTGTCTTTCAGGAGACCTTCAGCGTCCACACGTGCCTCCTGTCTGCCGACCTAATCCTGCATGAGGAAAACTTACATTCGGCCATCCCTGCTGCGGCCCGGTTGCGGTTCCTCTTCCCGGTCACAGGAAGAAACTCCGAGTCCACAACACTCCCAAACCAGGTCAGTGATAGTATACTCAGGCCTCATGGACCCGGGGGATCGGAACACAGAGTCGAGCGCCATCCAAAGTTTGGCTTCCCGAGTTCAGACTCAGGAGGCGACACAGGGCCAGGTGATGCAATATCTCCAGGAATTGTCCGGCCGATTGGATCAAATTCAAGCATCCTTAGCCTCCGTAATTCCGGTTTCAGTTCCCGTAACTGCTCCAGTTGCCGTTTCCAGTAACGTCCAACCTCCGGCCGGTACCAGGTCACGCCTTCAGCTTCCTACTCCTTCCCGCTATAATGGGAATCCAAAGAATTGCCGTGGTTTTTTAAACCAGTGCGAGGTGCACTTCGAGCTTCTCTCTCATAATTTCCCTACGGATCGGTCTATGGTGGCATATATAATTTCCCTGCTCGAAGGGTCAGCGTTGGATTGGGTATCTCCGTTATGGGAACGATCTGATCCCGTGGTTTCCAACTACACCAACTTCATCACGTCCTTTCGAAGAATCTTCGACGAGCCCGACAGGATGACCACTGCTTCTTCTGACTTGTTCCGTGTCCGTCAGGGCTCCCGCTCCGTGGGTCAGTACGTGGTTCATTTCCAGACCATTGCCTCTGAACTTCGCTGGAATAATGACGCCCTGAGGGCTGCCTTCTGGAACGGTCTCTCCGACCGGCTGAAAGATGAGTTGGTCACTAGGGATCTGCCGGATCCATTGGAAGAGTTGATCTCCCTCTGCGTCAAGGTGGATCTTCGGATGCAGGAGCGTGGAGGAGAACGTAGTCGTTCAGATCGTTCCAGGTTCCGGCTTCCTCCTCCTAGGCCGGCGGCTGTGCCCAGTTCGGACGAACCCATGCAAATTAACCGGTCCCGACTGTCTCCGGAGGAACGAAAGCGTCGTCGCGAGGGTAAACTCTGCCTTTACTGTGGAGCCGCAGATCATTTCCTCAAGTTTTGTAAATCCCGTCCGGGAAACGGGCAGGCCTAGCTTGTTCCGGAGGAGTCAAGTTGGGAGTCACGTCCAAATCTTCTCCGACTTTGGATTGCTTACTTTCCGTGTCTATGACCTCCAAGTCAGTTGCCAAATCTTTTAATGCCCTATTGTACACTGGGGCTGCTGGGAATTTCGTTTCTTTCTCCTGTGCCCAAGGTCTGGATTTAAGGTTGCGGTCTATCAAATGGCCTATTTCTTTGACTGCTATTAATGGAACCAGAATATCCAAAGGCCTCATTACATATCGCACAGAGCCCGTTAGGCTGCAGGTCGGAGCGCTACATCAAGAACATCTGGAGCTCCTAGTGATTCCGGAGATGCCTCACGACCTTGTCCTCGGGTTGCCTTGGCTCAAAACCCATAATCCCCACGTTGACTGGAAGTCTTCACAAATTCTGTCTTGGAGTTCATTCTTTCTCACCAATTGCCTTACTCCCGTCTGTCCGCTCCGTGCATATTCTAGGTCGGACGAGGAGCTCATTCCGGAGGCTTATCGGGAGTTCACGGATGTGTTCTCTGAGCAGGCGGCTGATCAGTTACAACCCCATAGACCTTGGGACTGCCCCATTGACCTCATCCCAGGGAAGATGCCGCATCGGGGTCGCACTTACCCCCTGTCTCTACTTGAGACCCAAGCTATGTCGGACTATATTAAATCTAATCTTCTTAAGGGATTTATTCGCCCCTCTATCTCTCCGGCTGGAGCAGGTTTCTTTTTCGTGAAGAAGTAGGATGGGGGGCTGAGACCATGTATCGATTATCGTGGCCTAAACGATATCACCATCAAAAATAAATATCCCTTGCCGCTAATCACGGAGCTATTTGATAGGGTGCGTGGAGCCCACGTTTTTTCGAAGCTCGACTTGAGAGGAGCCTATAATCTTATACGTATCCGGCAGGGGGACGAATGGAAGACCGCCTTCAATACCCGAGATGGGCATTACGAATACCTGGTGATGCCATTCGGCCTTAGCAATGCTCCTGCCGTCTTTCAGGGATTCGTTAACGAAATCTTCCGAGACATGTTATACCAAAGTGTAGTGGTGTATTTAGACGACATCCTGATTTTTTTCCAAAAATCTTGCAGAACACAGGACACAGGTCAAAGAGGTACTTCTCCAACTACGAAAGAATTGTCTTTACGGCAAGATTTCCAAATGCACTTTTGAGGTATCGTCAATTCCGTTCCTTGGCTATGTCATCTTGGGTACGGAGCTTCGTATGGATCTGGAGAAACTCACTGCCATTCGTGATTGGACTCAGCCTCTCTCTTTGAAAAAGTACAAAGGTTCTTGGGCTTTGCAAACTACTACAGGAAATTCATTAAGGAAACCCTGGACCCATATTTCTATAGACTTCATTACTGAGTTGCCCCACTCCAAAGGTTACAATACCATCTGGGTGATTGTCGACCGTTTTTCGAAGATGGCACACTTTGTTCCGTTGACAGGTCTACCGACAGCTCCCAAACTGGCTCTGCTATTTATCCGGGAGCACTTTCGGTTACATGGTTTACCTCTGGAGGTGGTCTCAGATCGAGGGGTTCAGTTCACCGCCAGATTTTGGAGAGCTCTCTGTTCTGCCTTATGAATTAAACTCAAATTCTCATCTGCCTATCATCCCCAAACAAATGGACAAACCGAACGAGTCAACCAGGATTTGGAGACTTTTCTTCGCGTTCATCTCTCTCCTTCACAGGACGACTGGGTGGAACTGTTATCTTTCCGTCGGAGGAGGTTCCGGCGGTAACTTCCACGTTACAACACTTCAGTCAAATTTGGAGTAGGGTTCATGCTAGTCTCAAGAAAATATCCGTCCGATACAAATTCTTTGCGGACAGGAAACAGCGGGCCGCTCCTCAATACAAAGTTGGCGATAGGGTATGGCTCTCCACCCGCAACCTCCGTCTAAAAGTACCCACTATGAAATTTGCTCCAAGGTTCATCGGTCCTTACCCTGTTTTACGAGTTCTGAATCCTGTGGTCTGCAAATTGCGTTTGCCTCCTCACTTTCGTATACCAAATTATTTCCATGTCTCTCTCCTTCGTCCCCTCATACTAAATCGTTTTCATTCAGAGCCTTCTAGTTCAACCTCAGCAGAGACTGAAACTGGGACAGAATTTGAGATCAAAACTATTCTGGACTCTCGTTACTATCACAAGAATTTACAATATTTGGTGGAATGGAAGGGTTATGGACCTGAAGAAAGAAGTTGGATAAAGGCCTCTGAGGTCACCGCTCCCCGACTATTTCGGATCTTTCATTCCAGACACCCAACAAAACCAGGAAAGTGTCCTGAGGCCACTCCTAGAGGAGGGGGTACTGTCATACGGCCGCCGCGGCCCCCGTACTTGCCTCTCCGGGGGTGCTGGATCTCCGGGCGGCTGTCTTCACTGGCGGTCTCCGGCTCCCGGCGCTCCGTCCAGCGCTAGTGTGGACGTCGCGGGTGCGGGTGACGTCATCAATCGCTTCCCAATCAGACGCTGGCGGGAAGTTCAAATTCAGACGCCGGGCAGAGCTCCGGCGCCTGAGTATCATCTATTCTGCCTACAGAAGCTGTGATCTCCAGAGCTCCCGCATTCCTGTGGTTACCAGCGCTTCCAAGCATCTCCGTGCCTCCAAGCACCTTCCGTGCCTCCAAACATCTCCGTGCCTCCAAGCACCTCCGTGCCTCCAAGCATCTCCGTGCCTCCAAGCATCTCCGTAGCTCCAAGCACCTCCGTGCCTCCAAGCACTTCCGTGCCTCCAAGCGCCTGAGTGCCTCCAAGTGCCTCCAAGCGCCTCTGCGTCTCCAAGCGCCTCTGCGCTTCCAAGCACCTCCGCGCTTCCAAGCACCTCTGTACCTCCAAGCACCTCTGTACCTCCAAGCACCTCTGTGCCTCCAAACACCTCTGAGCCTCCAAACACCTCTGAGCCTCCAAATACCTCTGAGCCTCCAAGCGCCTCCACGCCTCCAAGCACCTCAGTGTCTCCAAGCGCCTCAGTATCTCAAAGCACTTCAGTGTCTCCAAGTACCCAGTGCACTTTAGCGCAGTTTGTGCCTCCAGCACCCGGTATTCTTCACTGATTCATCAGCGCCTTCAAGTTCTGTCTTTCAGGAGACCTTCAGCGTCCACACGTGCCTCCTGTCTGCCGACCTTATCCTGCATGAGGAAAAATTACATTCGGCCATCCCTGCAGCGGCCCGATTGCGGTTCCTCTTCCCGGTCACCGGAAGAAACCCTGAGTCCACAACACTCCCAAACCAGGTCAGTGATAAGTCCGTGCTACTGTATGTCTTGTGTCACGAACCGGTCTCTCACCTTTTCGGGTTCTGGGGTTCATCCGTTGCCAGTGCAGTTGCTCGCGGTGCTGTGCGCCCGTGTGGGGACGCGGCGTGATCAGTGGCACAGGTAATGCAGAGTCTGGGAACTGGGAGTGCGGGGACCAAATGGCCTAAGGCACTGCGATGTGTCTGCTGTATAGGAGGTGGCCATGTTGGAGACCAAATAGGTAATACAGAGCATTTGTGAAAACACCTGTGGGCAGGTGTAAGCCAATCCCGTGCTTGTGCTGCCTTTAAGTAGGCTGGGATTATATTACTCTTGGCCAGTGCTTTGTTGTATCAACGCTGTGCTCTAGCTCTGAGCTCTCTCCGTGCATTCCTGTGTGATTCCCGTGGTCCAGATATCGCCTCCGTTCCCAGAGGCCCGTCTGCAGCCTTCACTGCTAAAGATCCACCGGCTCCCCGCTGTGCTGTCAGTTAATCACGCACCTACTGGTAACAATTGGATTCCCAGAGTCTTGCATGAGGAAACCCTGTCTGCCTGCTTTCAACCATACAGAGTTTGGAGGATTCCATTAACTTCAGCTGTTCGTTTGTTCTGCTCTGCATTTAACCCGTTCATCACTTATATCATCTGCTACAGTCTCACAGTGATCTCCGGAACTCGCAAGTAACCCAATTTAGTACTTTTACTTTCTATGTTGCCATTACAAGGATAATTCTTCACAGTCTCTCAGTTACCTCTCAAAACTTCATCGCAAATCCTCACAGTTATTTCTTCATGTCTGCATTACCCAGTTAAACACATTCTACAGTTCAGCATCAAAGCTTTTTTATATTTGGACAATTCTACATTTATTCTCCAGCCTGTTTTAAACGCAATTCCATGAACATTTCTTTTATTTTTTCTTTAAGATATATCCTGCATATTATTTCTATTATTCATGCAATACGTCAGTATATTATGGTGATTAATAACTTGCCATTTACCACTTTACTGAATTGTTATTTTCAATAAATATATGAAACGGAACTTTCTTCGTCCTCCCTGCTTTCTTCATACCCCAGCACCTACACCTGTGGTTGGTCCCGGGTTAACGGATTCACAAAAACACCCGGACCTGACAGTAAGCACTGGCCACATGGAACCGTCAAGTGACCAATTCGCAGGAGGCGGTGCTACGTCAGATATCCTTTCCCGTCTGGAAAACCAGGAGTCTATACAGACACAAATAGTGCAGTTTATGCAAACTATGGCAGACCGTTTAGAGACTCTTCATTCGGCTATTAAAACGTCTCAAGTCCAGATTCCAACTCCGGTTGCCCCAGTTACCACTACAGCTTCTCCTGTGACGCTGCCTATGTCCCGCTTGCAGTTACCCTCTCCGAGTAAGTTTGACGGAACTCCAAAACTTTGCAGAGGATTCCTGAATCAATGCGAGATCCAGTTCGAACTGTTGTCTGCCAGTTTCCCATCAGCTCGTTCTAAGGTTGCATATATTATTGCCCTCCTCTCCGGTCAGGCTTTGGAGTGGGCATCACCATTATGGGAAAGAGGTGATCCTATCCTCTCTAATTACAAGGAGTTCGTATCATCCTTCCGGAGAATCTTTGACGAACCAGGCAGGACCACCTCAGCATCTTTGGAGATTCCCCGTCTGCGTCAAGGTTTACGTCCTGTCAGTCAATATATTATTCAGTTTCGCACGTTGTCTTCAGAGTTAAACTGGAATGAGCAGGCCCTGATCGCCGCGTTTTGGATTGGACTTTCAGAGAGAATCAAGGATGATTTAACTATCCGGGATGTGCCAACTAAACTGGATGAATTGATTTCTCTCTGTAACAAACTTGACCTACGCTACAGGGAGCGATGTTTAGAGAAATCCAGGGCAGAGCGATCCAGTCCACGTTATCATCCTAGGCCTCGACAAGATTCTTCATCACAGTCTCCGGTAACGACAGAAGAACCTATGCAGATTGGGCGCTCTCGCCTCACAGAGGAGGAACGACTTCGTCGTCGACAGGGTAACCTCTGCATGTACTGTGGGTCCTCCGAACATTTAGTTAAATTCTGCAAACTCCGACCGGGAAACTCTCGCTCCTAGCTTATTCAAGAGAGGTTAAGCTAGGAGTTACTTTAGAATCACGTTCTGGGAAAGAGCCGACCTTGTCTATTCAATTAGAAGTTCCAAGTTCTACAGTGAAAGTTTCAGCTCTCCTAGATTCCGGGGCAGCCGAGAACTTCATCTCCTCAGCCTTTGTCTTACGGTCTAAAGTTCAAACCATGCCTCTGGAAGCAGCAGTTGCTGTTACAGCAGTGGATGGAAGTCGAATTCCAGATGGTATAATTACTCATCGAACCGTATGTCTCAAGATGAAAGTTGGTGTGCTCCATTCCGAATACGTCTCCTTCTACGTGATTCCCAAAGCCTCTCAAGATGTGATACTTGGTTTACCTTGGCTGCAAAAACATAATCCTCAACTTAATTGGCAAACCATGGAAGTCCTTTCGTGGGGTAAATCTTGTACCAAGGACTGTTTAGCCTCAATTGTACCTCTCCGGTCAATTAGCCGTCCCGACCTACCTCCGGTGTATCAATCCTTTGCGGATGTTTTCAGTAAACAAGCAGCAGACTCTCTACCTCCTCATCGCGAATGGGACTGCCCAATCGTCCTGGTTCCGGGTAAAACCCCTCCTAGGGGACGAATTTATCCGCTATCCATCCCAGAGACGCAAGCTATGTCTGATTATATACAGGAAAGTCTAACCAAAGGATTTATCAGACCATCTTCTTCACCTGCAGGAGCCGGATTCTTTTTCGTTAAGAAGAAGGACGGTGGGTTACGACCATGCATAGATTACCGTGGACTCCATGAGATCACTGTGAAAAACAAGTACCCATTACCCTTAATTCCAGAATTATTTGATCGGGTAAAGGGAGCTACTGTGTTTACAAAATTGGATCTCCGAGGGGCCTACAATTTAATCCGCATCCGGGCAGGGGACGAGTGGAAGACTGCTTTTAATACCCGGGATGGGCATTACGAATACCTTGTAATGCCTTTTGGTCTTTGTAATGCACCTGCAGTTTTTCAAAGCTATGTGAATGAACTTTTTCGTGATCTTCTCTACAAGTGTCTAGTAGTGTACCTGGATGATATCCTAATATTCTCTAAGGATCTAAAGTCTCACCGTCACCAAGTTAAAGAGGTACTGACACGTCTGAGGAAAAATCAACTTTATTGTAAGTTAGAGAAGTGCACCTTTGAAGTATCTTCCATACCGTTCCTTGGTTACATCATTTCTGGATCAGAGCTATGTATGGATCCCGGTAAGGTACAAGCTATCCGAGATTGGTCCACTCCTACAACTCTCAAGGGAATTCAGCGATTTCTTGGCTTTGCTAATTTCTATAGGAGATTCATTAAGAATTATTCTTCGTTAGCTGCTTCCATCACAGCCCTAACTCGCAAGGGAGCAAATCCTATGAACTGGTCTTCTGAAGCAATCAAAGCCTTCTCTGATTTAAAGCAAGCCTTTGGGTCAGCACCCATTCTTCGACAGCCTGATTTGAATCATCCCTTTCTACTAGAGGTGGATGCATCTACAGAAGCAGTAGGAGCTGTGTTGTCACAAGTCTTTGAAGATAAAAAGGTCCATCCCTGCGGATATTTCTCCCGTAAGTTCCTCCCGGCAGAACGTAATTATGCAATCGGTGAGCAAGAATTACTTGCCATCAAGTGGGCATTTGAGGAGTGGAGATACCTTCTAGAAGGAGCACAACATCGCATTACAGTTTATACTGATCATAAGAATCTTCTATATCTGCAGTCAGCTCAGTGCTTGAATCCACGGCAAGCTAGATGGGCGCTTTTCTTCACACGATTCAATTTCAAGCTCACCTATCGACCAGGGTCTCAGAACAAAAAGGCAGATGCCCTTTCTCGGTCCTTTGCTTCTTCTGAATCAAATGATGCTACCACGAATCAAGCCATTGTGAATCCTACGTCCTTTTTAATGACTCGAACCTCTCCAGTTCCTCCGCCTGGCAAGACCTTTGTCGCCACAAATCTTCGTAAACGGCTGCTTACCTGGGCTCACTCCTCTTCCTTCATGGGTCATCCTGGGGTTCTAAAGACTCTCAAATTTATTCAACAGTCTTATTGGTGGCCACGTCTCAAAGCCGATGTCCAAGAGTTTATAGCAGCATGTCCTAAATGTGCTCAACATAAGAGTCCAAGAAGTTCTCCACCAGGTTTATTACATCCATTATCCATACCCAAACAACCATGGACTCATATCTCAATGGATTTCGTGACTGATCTACCTCCATCAAAAGGGCGAAATACCATTTGGGTGATAGTGGATCGATTTTCGAAAATGGCGCATTTCATTCCATTAACTGGGTTACCATCAGCCCCTTTACTAGCCAGATTGTTCATCTCTGAAATCTTCAAGTTGCATGGCCTTCCTCGAGAGATCATCTCTGATCGGGGAACACAGTTTGTGGCCAAGTTTTGGAGGTCGCTTTGTTCATCTTTAAATGTCAAGTTGAATTTTTCTTCTGCATATCATCCTCAGACAGATGGACAAACTGAGAGAGTCAACCAAGACCTTGAAACATTTCTCCGGCTATATATATCGTCCTCACAGGATGACTGAGTTGACTACCTTCCATTGGCAGAATTTGCTCATAATAATCTCTTCCATTCATCTTCAGAATCTACGCCCTTTTATATTAACTTCGGCTTTCATCCTCGTGTGCCAGAGTTCCATCCATTGCCAGCCCTAGAGGTTCCAGCAGCAGATCAAGAACTTCAACGTCTATCTAAAATCTGGAGTTGTGTACGTAAGTCCTTGGTCAAAACTTTCGCTCGTTATAAATCTTTTGCAGATAGAAAACGTAAAGCTGTACCGAATTACAAAGTGGGAGAGCAAGTTTGGATTTCTACGCGCAATCTCAGGTTCAAAGTTCCTTCTAAGAAATTTGCTCCCAAGTTTATTGGTCCATTTCCCATTGTAAAGGTACTCAATCCTGTGTCATACAAAGTCAAGTTGCCACCATCTTTGAGAATTCCTAACGCCTTTCATACATCTTTATTGAAACCTTTGATTCTCAATAAGTTTCGTACTACCCAGTCCAAATCTCCTAAAGTTGACTCTGTGCAAGATGAGGAATTTGAAGTTAAAGAGATTGTAGACTCACGTTCCCGATATGGACGTTTACAGTTTTTGGTCGACTGGAAGGGTTACGGTCCGGAGGAGAGATCCTGGGTTTTCTCTGAAGATGTTCATGCTCCAAGACTGGTACAGAAATACTTCTCCAAAAATCCTGATAAGGTTCAAAGGTGTTCGGAGACTACCCGTAGAAGAGGGGGTACTGTCACGAACCGGTCTCTCACCTTTTCGGGTTCTGGGGTTCATCCGTTGCCAGTGCGGTTGCTCGCGGTGCTGTGCGCCCGTGTGGGGACGCGGCGTGATCAGTGGCACAGGTAATGCAGAGTCTGGGAACTGGGAGTGCGGGGACCAAATGGCCTAAGGCACTGCGATGTGTCTGCTGTATAGGAGGTGGCCATGTTGGAGACCAAATAGGTAATACAGAGCATTTGTGAAAACACCTGTGGGCAGGTGTAAGCCAATCCCGTGCTTGTGCTGCCTTTAAGTAGGCTGGGATTATGTTACTCTGGGCCAGTGCTTTGTTGTATCAACGCTGTGCTCTAGCTCTGAGCTCTCTCCGTGCATTCCTGTGTGATTCCCGTGGTCCAGATATCGCCTCTGTTCCCAGAGGCCCGTCTGCAGCCTTCACTGCTAAAGATCCACCGGCTCCCCGCTGTGCTGTCAGTTAATCACGCACCTACTGGTAACAATTGGATTCCCAGAGTCTTGCATGAGGAAACCCTGTCTGCCTGCTTTCAACCATACAGAGTTTGGAGGATTCCATTAACTTCAGCTGTTCGTTTGTTCTGCTCTGCATTTAACACGTTCATCACTTATATCATCTGCTACAGTCTCACAGTGATCTCCGGAACTCGCAAGTAACCCAATTTAGTACTTTTACTTTCTATGTTGCCATTACAAGGATAATTCTTCACAGTCTCTCAGTTACCTCTCAAAACTTCATCGCAAATCCTCACAGTTATTTCTTCATGTCTGCATTACCCAGTTAAACACATTCTACAGTTCAGCATCAAAGCTTTTTTATATTTGGACAATTCTACATTTATTCTCCAGCCTGTTTTAAACGCAATTCCATGAACATTTCTTTTATTTTTTCTTTAAGATATATCCTGCATATTATTTCTATTATTCATGCAATACGTCAGTATATTATGGTGATTAATAACTTGCCATTTACCACTTTACTGAATTGTTATTTTCAATAAATATATGAAACGGAACTTTCTTCGTCCTCCCTGCTTTCTTCATACCCCAGCACCTACACCTGTGGTTGGTCCCGGGTTAACGGATTCACAAAAACACCCGGACCTGACATCTTGGTTCATTCTTGGCCAATACATAACTTCACGCGCTCTCCGCTTACATTTTTCTTCTCCTAAGTGTCCTTCATGTATCTTGCACAGCATAGTTTTTCTTAGTCGTACAGGTATGGCAAACCTATTGCCTTTGTAAATAATACCATCGACAACTGTAAGGTCACTGCGGTACATCCAATAATCATGGATAGACAGCGGGCACGCATGTTTTTCTGCTGGCCAACCTTTCAGAATAATATCTTTCAACACTTTCATTGTGTCATCTGTCTCAGTTTCTTTCCTAATTTGTTCTTGTCTTGCGAGAGACACTGGTAGAGAAGCTACGATCAAATTAACATAGGCTTCTATCTCTTCATCCATCAGACTTTTGGAACCTTCACTTTTGTCCACAGCACGAGAAAGTGTATTAGCAATGTACATGTATTTGCCGGGACAGTACAGCAAGTGTACATCATATTTCTGTAGTCTGATAAGCATTCGTTGAATTCTCATGGGACAGTCATGTAATGATTTAGTCATGATAGCTACCAATGGTTTGTGGTCAGTTTCCACTGTAAATGTTTGACCATACACAAACTGATAAATCGCTCACATGCATATGTGATCGCTAGAAGTTCTTTTTCTATCTGAGCATACCTTGTTTCAGCACTTGTCAGTGCTCTTGATGCATAGATTACTGGTTTCCATGTATACTCATGTTCTTGTAACAGCACTGAGCCTAGGCCAAATTGTGAAGCATCTGCTGAAATTCTTATTCTTTTCGCAGGATCAAAGAATTTTAGCACTGGTTGCTCTGTAATGATCTGTTTCAAGTTTTGCCAACTTTCTTCTTGTTCATGTGACCACATCCACTCGTTATCTTTGTCCAACAACCATCTAAGAGAGGCTGTTCATTCAGAGAGTTGAGAAATAAACTTTCCTAAGTAAGTAATCATTCCTAGGAATCTTCTGACGTCGTCTTTGTTGTTAGGACGTTCCATGTTCACTATGGCTGATATTTTCCTTGGGTCTGGTTTCACACCTTGATCCGAGACCACGTCGCCCATAAAGGTAAGTGTATTCACGCCAAATTCACATTTGTCCTTGTTTAACTTTAGATTCACTTTCTTGACAAGTTCCATTACTTGTCTCAATCTAGAATCATGTTCTTCCTTTGTAGATCCCCAGACAATAATGCCATACATCATTGTTTCAACACCTGTAATATGTTCAAAAATCATGTGTATCTTTTTGTGATATACTTCTGGAGCAGACAATATTCCATATGGTAGTCAAAGAAATCTGTATCGACCTTCTGGTGTATTAAATGTACAAAGCTTTGATCTGGCCTCATCTAGCTTCATTTGCCAGAATCCGGAAGATGCATCCAATTTACTGAACCATTTTGCTCCCGCAAATTGCGATATGATTTCATCTCTGGTTGGTAGTTTGAAATGTTCTCGTTTAATAGCTTTGTTTAAATCTCTGGGGTCTAGACATATTCTGAGTTGTCCATTTTTCTTTTCAACAATTACTAAGGAGCTTACCCATTCAGTAGGCTGATCAACTTTCTGTATCACACCCAAGGCTTCCATGCGATTTAACTCTTGTTTCAGTTTTTCTCTCAGTGCAAATGGCACTTTTCTACAGGGGTGTATCACTGAAGAAACTTGCATGTCTATATTTATTTTATGCTCTCCAGGCAAACAATCTAGACCTTCAAACAAGTCTCTGTATTCTGTAAACATTGATTTGCAGTCATCTTCTACTTGTGATGTCACCATAAAAACTTTCTTTAGCAAGCTTAGTTTCTCACAGGAACTTAATCCTAGAATCGGTTGCACATTTTTATACACAATCAGTAGAGATGTTTTAAACTGTTGTCCCTTATATTTCAGTGTCACTAAGCATGTACCTTTCACAGGAATTTCCTCCCCAGTGTACCCTGTAACTTTCACTTTGGCTGGGTGAATTTTAGGTTTTACTCTAAAAGTCTTATAGTCTTGAAATGATATTAAATTCACCTGCGCACCAGTATCAAGCTTTAAGGGAATGACAATCTTGTTCACAGTTAAAGGGACAATCCATTCTTTCTTATCTGCACTGCAAAGTTCAATGCAATCCACAAAGAATATCTGTTTGTTTAACAGCATGCACTTTGGTTGTTTTACTATTAATTTTACAGTAATTGGCAAAGTGATTAAGTCTACCACATTTCATGCAGGTTTTACCAAAAGCAGGGCACATTTTAGGGTTGTGAGCATTTCCACATCTACTACACATTTCCTTATTAGACTGTGTCTTAGACTGCTTCATTCTTGAGAATGGAGGTTTGCATGGCTCTGTTTTCTGCACTGCATGCACATCAGCTTCCTTGTGAAACTTTTTGGCTTGAAATCTAGTTATTTCTGCAGATCTACACATAGTCACTGCCTTTTCTAGTGTTAGGTCTTGCTCTCTCAGCAATCTCTCTCTGAGTCCATTATCAGGTATTCCACAGACAATACGATCTCTAATCAGTAAATCCTTTAAATCACCAAACTCACATGTTTTACTGAGTGATTGCAGCTCTGTAACATACTGATCAAATCCATCTACAGACTTCTGATCACATGTGAAAAACTTATATCTTTCATATGTCACATTTTTCCTTGGCACAAAGTAATCTTCAAACTTTTGCATTATAGAAGATAGCACCATATTCTGCCCCTCATCAAACTGAAAACTATTATAAATGTCTAGCAGATCCTCTCCTATCACATGGAGGTAAATGGATGCCTTCATTTTGTTAGCCTTTGAATCAGCTCCACATGCAGCAAGATATATATTAAACCTTTGCTTAAATCTTTTCCAGTTTTCAGACAAGTTACCAGACATCAGCATGCCGGTTGGAGCTGCTAGTTTATCCATGGTTACTCACTGTTTGAAGAGAGGAGCACACGGCAGGCTTTGCAGACACAGAGTATCACAGCCACAGACTTCTGCAAGATTCTTTCACACTCTGAGAGCACTAGCAGTCAAAGCTAAACTTCTTTTGACACCATGTTTTGTTCATATGTTTGTAAATCCAGTCATCAGGACACAGAGACATGTGAGTTCACTGCTGTGCTGTTTATTCCATCCCCAACTCCAGGCACACTGCACACTGGACCACCCACTTCCCAGCATCCCCCTGGTCCCAGGGACCATCACTGAAGATTCAGGCTTACACAGATTAGTAAGGGAGTGTCTACAAATATTAAGCATTCTAATACACTAACATCACAGGGACTTAGAGAATTTCTTGAGGTAGTGTGTCCCTGGTACCAAATCCCATCTAGGTTCCACTTCTCTAGGCAGGCGATACCGAGAATGTACACAGACGTCAGATAAAGAGTCACCAGTGACCTAAAAAATGCAGTTGTACCCAATATCCACTTAACCACGGACATGTGGACAAGTGGAGCAGGGCAGATTAAGGACTGTATGACTGTGGCAGCCCACTGGGTAGATGTATTGCCTCCCGCAGCAACAACAGCAGTGGCGGCACCAGTAGCAGCATCTAGCAAACGCCAACTCATTCCTAGGCAGGCTACGCTTTATATCACCCCTTTCCATAAGAGGCACACAGCTGACAACCTCTTACAGAAACTGAGGAACATCATCGCAGATTGGCTTACCCCAATTGGACTCTCCTGGGGATTTGTGACATCGGACAACGCCACCAATATTGTGCGTGCGTTACATGTGGGCAAATTCCAGCACGTCCCATGTTTTGCACATACAATGAATTTGGTGGTGCATAATTTTAAAAAAAATGACAGGGGCGTGCAAGAGATGCTGTCGGTGGCCCGAAGAATTGCGGGCCACTTTCGGCATTCAGCCAACACGTGCCGAAGACTGGAGCACCAGCAAACACTCCTGAACATTCCCCGCCATCAGCTGAAGCAAGAGGTGGTAACGAGGTGGAATTCAACCCTCTATATGCTTCAGAGGATGGAGGAGCAGCAAAAGGCCATTCAAGCCTATACATCTGCCTACGATATAGGCAAAGGAGGGGAAATGCACCTGACTCAAGCGCAGTGGAGAATGATTTCAACGTTGTGCAAGGTTCTGCAACCCTTTGAACTTGCCACACGTGAAGTCAGTTCAGACACTGCCAGCCTGAGTCAGGTCATTCCCCTCATCAGGCTTTTGCAAAAGTAGCTGGAGAGATTGAAGGAGGAGCTAAAATGGAGCGATTCTGCTTGGCATGTGGGACTTGTGGATGGAGCCCTTAATTCACTTAACCAGGATTCACGGGTGGTCAAATCTGTTGAAATCAGAGCACTACATTTTGGCCACCGTGCTCGATTCTAGGTATAAAGCCTACGTTGTATCTATCTTTCTGGCAGACACAAGTCTGCAGATGTTCAAAGACCTGCTGGTAAGACACTTGTCAAGTCAAGCGGAACGTGACCTGCCAACAGCTCCTCCTTCATTTTCTACCACCACTGGAGCCGCCAGGAAAAGGATCAAATTTCCAAAACCACCCGCTGACGGTGATGCAGGGCAGTCAGGAGCGGAAATTGACATCTGGTCCGGACTGAAGGACCTGCCAACGATTACTGACATGTCGTCTACTGTCACTGCATATGATTCTGTCACCATTGAAAGAATGGTGGAGGATTATATGAGTGACAGCATTCAAGTAGGCACGTCAGACAGTCCGTACGTATACTGGCAGGAAAAAGAGGCAATTTGGAGGCCCTTGCACAAACTGGCTTTATTTTACCTAAGTTGCCCCCCTCCAGTGTGTACTCCAAAAGAGTGTTTAGTGCAGCCGGTCACCTTGTCAGCGATCGGCGTACGAGGTTACTTCCACAAAATGTGGAGAAGATGATGTTCATGAAAATGAATTATAAATTCCTCCGTGGAGACATTTACCAGCAATTGCCTCCAGAAAGTACACAAGGACATGTGATGGTGGATTCCAGTGGGGATGAATTAATACTCTGTGAGGAGGGGGATGTACACAGTGAAAGGGGTGAGGAATCGGAGGATGATGATGAGGTCGACATCTTGCCTCTGTAGAGCCAGTTTGTGCAAGGAGAGATTGATTGCTTCTTTTTTGGTGGGGGCTCAAACCAACCAGTCATTTCAGCCACAGTCATGTGGCAGACCCTGTCGCTGAAATGATGGGTTTGTTAAAGTGTGCATGTCCTGTTTATACAACATAAGGATGGGTGGGAGGGCCCAAGGACAATTCCATCTTGCACCTCTTTTTTTATTTATCTTTGCATCATGTGATGTTTGGGGCCAATTTTTTTAAGTGTCATCCTGTCTAACACTGCAGTGCCACTCCTAGATGGGCCAGGTGTTTGTGCCGGCCACTTGGATCGCTTAGCTTAGTCATCCGGCGACCTCGGTGCAAATTTTAGGACTAAAAATAATATTGTGAGGTTTGAGGTGTTCAGAATAGACTGGAAATGAGTGGAAATTATGGTTGAGGTTAATAATACTATGGGATCAAAATTACCCCCAAATTCTATGATTTAAGCTGTTTTTGAGGGGTTTATGAAAAAAAAAAAAAAAAAACACCCATATCCAAAACACACCCGAATCCGACAAAAAATTTTAAGGGAGGTTTTGCCAAAACGCGTCCGAATCCAAAACACAGCCGCGGAACCGAATCCAAAACAAAATCACAAAACCCGAAAATTTTCCGGTGCACATCTCTACTATTAACAGGCTTAAAATAGCTCTTGGATTCAGCGTCTGCATTCCATTGGCGGATCCAGAGACCTCTACGAGCCGCTACTGCCATGGAGGATGCTCTAGAATTCATCAGCCCAATGTCCCTCATGGCTTTCACAATGAATTTAGCCGAATCCTTTATGTGACCTAGAATCAAGACGACATCATCCCTATGGATTGTATCAAGGTCTTTTATTAAATTGTCTGACCATTTTAACATAGCCCTAGCTACTCAAGTGCATGCAATAGTGGGCCTAAGGGTGGCTCCAGTAGCCGTGTAAATGGATTTTAGAGTTGTCTCTATCTTGCGGTCAGTCGGCTCCTTTAACAAGGCCGAGCCTGGTACAGGTAATGTAATTACCCCTGATGGCCTGGACACCGAAATGTCCATTATGGGAGGAATCTCCCATCTCCTTCTCTCCTTTCTTAGGAAAGGGATATGTCTTAAGTACTTTATTGGGGATGTGAAAAACCTCTTCTGGGTTTAACCAGGATCTTTCAAATAGGGTATTCAACTCTTCCGAAACCGGGAATGTCACTAATGATTTTGCAGTTAGCATACAAGAATTTTCCTCTATTTGTATAGGTATTTCTAACACATCCCTAATGGCATTGATAAATTGCTGAATTTTATATTCCAATCTATCATAGTGTCCCCCTCTAACTTCCGTGTCGATCCCTGTGTCGGCATCGAAGTACGCGTTGGCCTGCAAGACCTGTGTATCAGGAGCTGAGGGGGTCCTAGATTAAATGGACTGATCCATATCTAGAGCATTCTTCTTAGCTTTTTTCCAGCAACTTAATAGAGTATGCCCTAATGAACTCTGAGGAATCTTATTTCCTAGGCTATCCAGCCATTCTGTCTCCATCCTAATGGGATGAAACCACTCAAGGCAATCCTGAGTACCTGGTACAGACTTCTCTGAGGAAGACACTTCCACAACCTCCAAAACATTTTGTTCTGACATGACACTGACCAGTGATACTGAGCACTGATGATACTACTGAGCAGTGATACTGAGCACTGATGATACTACTGAGCAGTGATACTGAGAACTGACACTGAGCAGCACGATGCAGCACAAGACACTGAGCACTGACCAGTGATACTGAGCACTGATGATACTACTGAGCAGTGATACTGAGCACTGGCGATACTACTGAGCAGTGATACTGAGAACTGACACTGAGCAGCACAAGACACTGAGCACTGACAAGTGATACTGAGCACTGATGATACTACTGAGCAGTGATACTGAGCACTGATGATACTACTGAGCAGTGATACTGAGAACTAAACTGAGCAGCACAAGACACTGAGCACTGGCCAGTGATACTGAACACTGATGATACTACTGAGCAGTGATACTGAGAACTGACACTGAGCAGCACAGGACACTGAGCACTGACCAGTGATATTGAGCACTGATGATACTACTGAGCAGTGATACTGAGCACTGATGATACTACTGAGAACTGACACTGAGCAGCACAATACACTTTACTAGCATTAGTAATGTATTACTGAGCAGCACGATGCAGCACTAGACAATGAGCACTGATACTGAGCACTGATGATGCTACTGAGAACTGACATTAAGCAGCACGATGCAGCACAAGACACTGTACTAGTATTAGTAATGTATTACTGAGCAGCACGATGCAGCACAAGACAATGAGCACTGATACTGAGCACTGATGATACTACTAAGAACTGACACTGAGCAGCACAATGCAGCACAAGACACTGTACTAGTATTAGTAATGTATTACTGAGCAGCACGATGCAGCACAAGACAATGAGCACTGATACTGAGCACTGATGATACTACTGAGAACTGACACTGAGCAGCACGATGCAGCACAAGACACTGTACTAGTATTAGTAATGTATTACTGAGCAGCACGATGCAGCACAAGACAATGAGCACTGATACTGAGCACTGATTATACTACTGAGAACTGACACGATGCAGCACAAGACACTGTACTAGTATTAGTGAGCAGCACAAAAGCACTCTGGAATTGTCACCCCCCAGATACAGTACCACTGGGACTGGAATGATGATGACCGATGCACAGTCACAGGACACTACTACCACAGCACCCTACAGCAGCAAGATGCAGCACAAGACACTGTACCAGTATTACTGAGCAGCACGATACAGCACAAGACAATAAGCACTGTTACTGAGAACTGATACTGAGAACTGACAGAGAGAACGTAGCCACGTCCTCTCTGTACTCTCAACAATGCCTGAGTGAAAATGGCGGCAACGCGCGGCTCTTTATATGGAATCCGAATCTCGCGAGAATCCGACAGCAGGATGATGACGTTTTGCCTCGTTCGGGTTTTCCGAGTCAGGTGGGAATAACCGAACTGGGCTCGGAACCGTGTTTAACACGTGGAGTTCGGGGGGGGGGGGGGGGGGGGGTTCGGTTCTCCGCTAACCAAACCCGCTCATCTCTAGTTACATCTGAAAAGAAACAATATATAAAAATCCTAAAATGGTGACAGGGCCTTCCTTTGGGTGCCCCCCCATGTTTAAAATAGTTACAGTGTGTGCCGGAGGCTTGTAACATCAATATAGGGGCATGGCAGTTAGTGATGAGCGGGTTCGGTTTCTCCGAAACCGAACCCCCCCGAACTTCACCTTTTTCACACGGGTCCGAGGCAGGTTAGAACCTTCCCGCCTTGCTCGGCTAACCCGAGCGCGCCCGAACGTCATCATCCCGCTGTCGGATTCTCGCGAGATTCGGATTCTATATAAGCAGCCGCGCGTCGCCGCCATTTTCACTCGTGCATTGGAGATGATAGGGAGAGGACGTGGCTGGCGTCCTCTCCGTTTATTGTAGAAGTTGATTGGTTTACTTTATTTCTTATTTGTGGGGAGGATTGGGGAGCAGCTGTTAGGAGGAGTACAGTGCAGAGTTTTGCTGATAAGTGACCACCAGTTTTTATCCGTTCTCTGCCTGAAAAAAACGCTCCATACCATATCTGTGCTCAGTGTGCTGCATAATATATCTGTGCTGAGTGCTCACACTGCTTAATTGTGGGGACTGGGGAGCAGCTATAGCAGGAGTACAGTGCAGAGTTTTGCTGACAGTGACCACCAGTATACGTTGTCTGCCTGAAAAACACTCCATATCTGTGCTCAGTGTGCTGCTTTATTGTGTGGGGACTGGGGACCACCAGTATAATTAATATTATATAGGAGGAGTACAGTGCAGAGTACACTGCTGTACCTACCTCTGTGTCGTCGACTCGTCATCCATTAAGTATACTATCCATCTACATTCTATACCTGTGGTGCATTTTAGACAGTTTTGCAGTTTGCTGACACAGTGTCCACCAGTATACTATATATATACTATAGCAGTACGGTAGGCCACTGCTGTACCTACCTCTGTGTCGTCACTCGTCATCCATTAAGTATACTATCCATCTACATTCTATACCTGTGGTGCATTTTAGACAGTTTTGCAGTTTGCTGACAGTGTCCACCAGTATACTATATATATATACTTATAGCAGTACGGTAGGCCACTGCTGTACCTACCTCTGTGTCGTCATCCATTAAGTATACTATCCATCTACATTCTATACCTGTGGTGCATTTTAGTTTTGCAGTTTGCTGACAGTGTCCACCAGTATACTATATATAGAAGTACGGTAGGCCACTGCTGTACCTACCTCTGTGTCGTCACTCGTCATCCATTAAGTATACTATCCATCTACATTCTATACCTGTGGTGTATTTTAGTTTTACAGTTTGCTGACAGTGTCCACCAGTATACTATATATAGCAGTACGGTAGGCCACTGCTGTACCTACCTCTGTGTCGTCACTCGTCATCCATTAAGTATACTATCCATCTACATTCTATACCTGTGGTGCATTTTAGTTTTGCATTTTGCTGACAGTGCCCACCAGTATACTATATATATACTTATAGCAGTACGGTAGGCCACTGCTGTACCTACCTCTGTGTCGTCATCCATTAAGTATACTATCCATCTACATTCTATACCTGTGGTGCATTTTAGACAGTTTTGCAGTTTGCTGACACAGTGTCCACCAGTATACTATATATACTATAGCAGTACGGTAGGCCATTGCTGTACCTACCTCTGTGTCGTCACTCGTCATCCATTAAGTATACTATCCATCTACATTCTATACCTGTGGTGCATTTTAGACAGTTTTGCAGTTTGCTGACACAGTGTCCACCAGTATACTATATATACTATAGCAGTACGGTAGGCCACTGCTGTACCTACCTCTGTGTCGTCACTCGTCATCCATTAAGTATACTATCCATCTACATTCTATACCTGTGGTGCATTTTAGTTTTGCAGTTTGCTGACAGTGTCCACCAGTATACTATATATAGCAGTACGGTAGGCCACTGCTGTACCTACCTCTGTGTCGTCACTCGTCATCCATTAAGTATACAATCCATCTACATTCTATACCTGTGGTGCATTTTAGACAGTTTTGCAGTTTGCTGACACAGTGTCCACCAGTATACTATATATATACTTATAGCAGTACGGTAGGCCACTGCTGTACCTACCTCTGTGTCGTCATCAATTAAGTATACTATCCATCTACATTCTATACCTGTGGTGCATTTTAGTTTTGCGTTGTAAATATAGTAGTAGGCCATTGCTATTGATACTGGCGTATAATTCCACACATTAAAAAATGGAGAACAAAAATGTTGAAGTTAAAGGGAAAGATCAAGATCCACTTCCACCTCGTGCTGAAGCTGCTGCCACTAGTCATGGCCGAGACGATGAAATGCCATCAACGTCGTCTGCCAAGGCCGATGCCCAATGTCATAGTAGAGAGCATGTAAAATCCAAAACACAAAAGTTCAGTAAAATGACCCAAAAATCAAAATTAAAAGCGTCTGAGTAGAAGTGTAAACTTGCCAATATGCCATTTACGACACGGAGTGGCAAGGAAAAGCTGAGGCCCTGGCCTATGTTCATGGCTAGTGGTTCAGCTTCACATGAGGATGGAAGCACTCATCCTCTCGCTAGAAAAAAGAAAAGACTTAAGCTGGCAAAAGCACAGCAAAGAACTGTGCGTTCTTCGAAATCACAAATCCCCAAGGAGAGTCCAATTGTGTCGGTTGCGATGCCTGACCTTCCCAACACTGGACGGGAAGAGCTTGCGCCTTCCACCATTTGCACGCCCCCTGCAAGTGCTGGAAGGAGCACCCGCAGTCCAGTTCCTGATAGTCAAATTGAAGATATCACTGTTGAAGTACACCAGGATGAGGATATGGGTGTTGCTGGCGCTGGGGAGGAAATTGACAAGGAGGATTCTGATGGTGAAGTGGTTTGTTTAAGTCAGGCACCCGGGGAGACATCTGTTGTCCGTGGGAGGAATATGGCCATTGACATGCCTGGTCTAAATACAAAAAAAATCAGCTCTTCGGTGTGGAATTATTTCAACACAAATGCGGAAAACAGGTGTCAAGCCGTGTGTTGCCTTTGTCAAGCTGTAATAAGTAGGGGTAAGGACGTTAACCACCTCGGAACATCCTCCCTTGTACGTCACCTGCAGCGCATTCATCATAAGTCAGTGACAAGTTCAAAAACTTTGGGTGACAGCGGAAGCAGTCCACTGACCACTAAATCCCTTCCTCTTGTAACCAAGCTCCTGCAAACCACACCACCAACTCCCTCAGTGTCAATTTCCTCCTTACCCAAGAAAGCCAATAGTCCTGCAGGCCATGTCACTGTCAAGTCTGACGAGTCCTCTCCTGCCTGGGATTCCTCCGATGCATCCTTGAGTGTAACGCCTACTGCTGCTGGCGCTGCTGTTGTTGCTGCTGGGAGTCGATCGTCATCCAAGAGGGGAAGTCGGAAGACCACTTGTACTACTTCCAGTAAGCAATTGACTGTCCAACAGTCCTTTGCGAGGAAGATGAAATATCACAGCAGTCATCCTGCTGCAAAGCAGATAACTCAGGCCTTGGCAGCCTGGGCGGTGAGAAACGTGGTTCCGGTATCCATCGTTAATTCAGAGGCAACTATAGACTTGATTGAGGTACTGTGTCCCCGGTACCAAATACCATCTAGGTTCCATTTCTCTAAGCAGGCGATACCGAAAATGTACACAGACCTCAGAAAAAGACTCACCAGTGTCCTAAAAAATGCAGTTGTACCCAATGTCCACTTAACCACGGACATGTGGACAAGTGGAGCAGGGCAGACTCAGGACTATATGACTGTGACAGCCCACTGGGTAGATGTATTGCCTCCCGCAGCAAGAACAGCAGCGGCGGCACCAGTAGCAGCATCTCGCAAACGCCAACTCGTTCCTAGGCAGGCTACGCTTTGTATCACCGCTTTCCAGAATAGGTACACAGCTGACAACCTCTTACGGCAACTGAGAAAGATCATCGCAGAATGGCTTACCCCAATTGGACTCTCCTGGGGATTTATGACATCGGACAACGCCAGCGATATTGTGCGTGCATTACATCTGGGCAAATTCCAGCACGTCCCATGTTTTGCACATACATTGAATTTGGTGGTGCAGAATTATTTAAAAAACGACAGGGGCGTGCAAGAGATGCTGTCGGTGGCCCGAAGAATTGCGGGCCACTTTCGGCATTCAGGCACCGCGTACAGAAGACTGGAGCACCACCAAACATTCCTGAACCTGCCCTGCCATCATCTGAAGCAAGAGGTGGTAACGAGGTGGAATTCAACCCTCTATATGCTTCAGAGGATGGAGGAGCAGCAAAAGGCCATTCAAGCCTATACATCTGCCCACGATATAGGCAAAGGAGGGGGAATGCACCTGACTCAAGCGCAGTGGAGAATGATTTCAACGTTGTGCAAGGTTCTGCAACCCTTTGAACTTGCCACACGTGAAGTCAGTTCAGACACTGCCAGCCTGAGTCAGGTCATTCCCCTCATCAGGCTTTTGCAGAAGAAGCTGGAGACATTGAAGGAGGAGCTAAAACAGAGCGATTCCGCTAGGCATGTGGGACTTGTGGATGGAGCCCTTAATTCACTTAACCAGGATTCACGGGTGGTCAATCTGTTGAAATCAGAGCACTACATTTTGGCCACCGTGCTCGATCCTAGATTTAAAACCTACGTTGTATCTCTCTTTCCGGCAGACACGAGTCTGCAGAGGTTCAAAGACCTGCTGGTGAGAAAATTGTCAAGTCAAGCGGAACGTGACCCGTCAACATCTCCTCCTTCACATTTTCCCGCAACTGGGGGTGCGAGGAAAAGCCTAAGAATTCCTAGCCCACCCGCTGGCGGTGATGCAGGGCAGTCTGGAGCGAGTGCTGACATCTGGTCCGGACTGAAGGACCTGCCAATGATTACTGACATGTCGTCTACTGTCACTGCATATGATTCTCTCACCATGGAAAGAATGGTGGAGGATTATATGAGTGACCGCTTCCAAGTAGGCACGTCAGACAGTCCGTACGTATACTGGCAGGAAAAAGAGGCAATTTGGAGGCCCTTGCACAAACTGGCTTTATTCTACCTAAGTTGCCCTCCCTCCAGTGTGTACTCCGAAAGAGTGTTTAGTGCAGCCGCTCACCTTGTCAGCAATCGGCGTACGAGGTTACTTCCAGAAAATGTGGAGAAGATGATGTTCATCAAAATGAATTATAATCAATTCCTCCGTGGAGACATTCACCAGCAGCAATTGCCTCCAGAAAGTACACGGGGACCTGAGATGGTGGATTCCAGTGGGGACGAATTAATAATCTGTGAGGAGGGGGATGTACACAGTGAAAGGGGTGAGGAATCGGAGGATGATGATGAGGTGGACATCTTGCCTCTGTAGAGCCAGTTTGTGCAAGGAGAGATTGATTGCTTCTTTTTTGGTGGGGGCCCAAACCAACCAGTCATTTCAGTCACAGTCGTGTGGCAGACCCTGTCGCTGAAATGATGGGTTGGTTAAAGTGTGCATGTCCTGTTTATACAACATAAGGGTGGGTGGGAGGGCCCAAGGACAATTCCATCTTGCACCTCTTTTTTCTTTCATTTTTCTTTGCATCATGTGCTGTTTGGGGACAATTTTTTGGAAGTGCAATCCTGTCTTGATTGACACTGCAGTGCCACTCCTAGATGGGCCAGGTGTTTGTGTCGGCCACTTGTGTCGCTTAGCTTAGTCACACAGCCACCTTGGTGCGCCTCTTTTTTTCTTTGCATCATGTGCTGTTTGGGGACAATTTTTTGGAAGTGCCATCCTGTCTTGATTGACACTGCAGTGCCACTCCTAGATGGGCCAGGTGTTTGTGTCGGCCACTTGTGTCGCTTAGCTTAGTCACACAGCCACCTTGGTGCGCCTCTTTTTTTCTTTGCATCATGTGCTGTTTGGGGACAATTTTTTGGAAGTGCCATCCTGTCTTGATTGACACTGCAGTGCCACTCCTAGATGGGCCAGGTGTTTGTGTCGGCCACTTGTGTCGCTTAGCTTAGTCAAACAGCCACCTTGGTGCGCCTCTTTTTTTCTTTGCATCATGTGCTGTTTGGGGACTATTTTTTAAATCGCCCATCCTGTCTGACACTGCAGTGCCACTCCTAGATGGGCCAGGTGTTTGTGTCGGCCACTTGGGTCGCTTAGCTTAGTCATCCAGCGACCTCGGTGCAAATTTTAGGACTAAAAATAATATTGTGAGGTGTGAGGTGTTCAGAATAGACTGGAAATGAGTGGAAATTATGGTAATTGAGGTTAATAATACTATGGGATCAAAATGACTCCCGAATTCTATGATTTAAGCTGTTTTTTAGGGGTTTTTGAAAAAAACACCCGAATCCAAAACACACCCGAATCCGACAAAAAATTTTCCCTGAGGTTTTGCCAAAACGCGTCCGAATCCAAAACACGGCCGCGGAACCGAATCCAAAACCAAAACACAAAACCCGAAAAATTTCCGGTGCACATCACTACAGGCGATATAAAGGTTAGCATTGCTGCCTCACAGAACTAAAGTCATGGTTTTGATTCTCTCCATGGCCCTAACTGCATGGAGTTTGTATATTTTCCCTGTACTTGCGTGGGACTGATGTGAATGGTGGAATATATCTGTAAAGCAGATAAATAAAATAAATAATAAATAATGGCTTCATTCGGGGAGATGTGTGGCCACAGAATAGTACCAATTAACATTACACCGCACAGTAGTGTCCGTTATTCACATTACACCAAACAGTAGAGCCCCTTATAGACGTTACACTATGATTGATCCATTATACACATTACACCATGGTAGAGCCGCTATCGAAGTCGCTGTATTTTACTATTTACTTGTTTAATTCAAACAAATTAAAAACACTGTATATACCCCTACTAATCTGCCCTCACTACCCCCAATACCTCATTGAAAATAAAGCCCCACAGACCTGAACCCTCCCAAACTCTCAATGAGAATAATGCACCCCGTCTTTAATAATCCCCCGATGCTCAAATATAAAAAATAAAAAATACCCTGGAACTGCCAGCATCAATGTAGCGGGAAGTGCTGCAGCAGCCAGGGCAGAGAGGGGAGCTACAGCAGCAGGGGCAGAGAGGGGAGCGACAGCAGCTGGGGCAGAGAGAGTACTTGCAGGAGGCAGGTTAGAAAGAGGTGCTGCAACATCTGAAGTAGAGACATGTGCTGTAGCTTCCAGGAAAGAAAGATCTGCAGCAGCGGGGGCAGAGAGTGGTGCTGCAGGACATAAGTAACCCTGTTGCACAGCTACAAGCAGACAGTGAGACATACTGTATAAAGAGGGCAGGCAGAGCTCCGGCATGTTCCTGTTATCAGCGTCTCCTGCTGCCGCCTCCGTCCTGCCCTCTCTGCGTCTGCCAGTACAGTGGCCCATGGGAAGGGGGGGGGGGGGGGTTCTGCAGTGCGCCCCTCTAACTTTTTCAGTGCCCGGAGCTTGCGCCCCACCGGAGCCACCTTTGCTGCACTCCTGGTTGTAAGTCCACACAATTAAAACGAATAACAAAGACTATGCATCAGATATAATAGCCTGCAGGTGGTGAAGGTTGATGATATTTCAGTGATTTAGCAGCAAAATTTAGCCAGGTTCCACCATGTAAAAAACAGTGCTGCTTTAAATCTTGAATCTAAATTGCTGAAATATCCCCCCCCCCCCCCCCCCCCATATGGGCAATATTCTCTTTCGTTTGCAGCCTAATGCTGCCGCGTAACAGAGGAAGTGAAATGCACATGTCCATACAAATGCATAGTGATTTCACCTCGGCGGGGATTCTGTAAAGCCTCCACTGTTTTACTGGACCCTCTTGATGGGATCCAGCCAAGATCCCGATGGTTGGGATCCCGGCAGTCGAAATACAGACGCTAGAATCCCGACACTGCTCGGAATGCCGGCATCCAGACAGCCAGGGTCAGATTAAAAGCCACTTTGGCCTGTAGCTGAAAATGTTCAAGGGCCTACTGTGAGAAGGGGAGGAGCTGTGACTAGTGCTGTGTGGGTGTGGTCAGAGCTGGGTGGGTGTGTACACAACTACTCTATCAGCCTCACTGTTTCCCTAAGTACATAAAATACAAAAATTGCTGAATTTCTGAGAAAACTAGAAAAAATATTTTAATACTTCTGATTTATGGAAGCAGTGTGGTCAGCTGGGTGTCTGGTCATCACCATGCTGCCGTTATGAGAGGCCTTGAGCTGTAGCTCCATCCACCCCATTGTTAATCAGTCCCTGCCGACAGCCCAGCTCCTGAATGAGTGACTGCCGAGTCGCTAGAGTGTATAGCCGCAGGGGAGTTAGGTTTAGGCTGGGGGTGTTAAGTGTAGGCACCCCCAGGGAGGGTTAGGGTTAGGCTGCTGGGGGAGGGGAGGGTTAGGTTTAGGCTGTGGGAGCACAGGGTTAGGGGGTCATTGGGGAAAGATAAGTATACTGTACTTACCTTACCCCTGTCGGAATTCTCTCCATTGGGATGCCGCGGTCGGTATTCTGACCGCCGGAATATCGAACCCAACCCCTCTTGATAGTGTCACTTTTTAGTGATGACGTCTTCTTATAATATTTAGGATGGAAGAAATCTACTTTTAGTAATCTGAATTCAACCCATAACAGACACGCCAGTGCCTTCTTTATCTTATTAACATTAAAATGGTGCTAAAAGCAATTTTCACGCAGTACGTTGCACTGTATTGACACCCCTAAATGTATTCTGCAGTGTCCCATCTATAAATGTACAGTACGTGTAATATATGTATGTATGGTTTCTTACGCATAAGTTGTCCTAAGTTAGGTTTAGCAACATTGGAGGAGGCTATGGAAGAGTTAATTTTCATCTTTAAAGAGTCAGAGTATTACCACCCTACAGCGAAACCCCAGTCATGGTGCATACCTCCCAAATGTCCCGTGCATACTGATGCAGCTAGGGTGCTGTTCCACCATCCTGGTAGCCACAGGTGCATTCAACAATGCAAAGGCCTTTTTTGGGGATGATACCAGCAAGATTCTTGCTTTCTGTTACATCTGTCCGCCTTCATGACAGTGACACCTTCATTAACATGACCATATTCTGTTTTCAGAGGCAACAAATATAAAAATGTTGGCCGATGTGATGTCACTGAGATTCCTGGGGAATATAGAAAGAGAAAACTAGATGGTTTCACGTAGGTCACTGTACTTTTGTGTTTAGGTAGGGTTGCTTTTCAATAGAGATGTGCATGGACCCCCTTGTTTTGGTTTGGTTTTGGCAAAACCACCGTCAAGTGTTTAGGTTTGGTTTTGGATTCTCTTTGAAAATAGAAAAAAAAAACTAAAATCATGTTATTTGGACCTGTTTAAATCCAAAATCCATTTTTTAGATCAGAGATGTGAACTTACGAATGAGGTGAACCGGGACTCGGAACCTGAAAGTTGTTGGAATGTAGGGGGTCATTCAGAGTTGACCGCTCGCTGCCGATTTTCGCAGCGCAGCGTTCAGGTTAAAAAATAGCAAAACTGCGCATGTGTATGCACCACAATGCGCACGCGCGTCGTACGGGCACAAAGAGCATCGCTGCTGTGCACTGGATCTAGCGAAGATTCCATTCGCACAGCCGATCACAAGGAGATTGACTGGAAGAGGGCGTTTATGGGTGTCAATTGACCGTTTTCTGGGAGTGGTAGGGAAAACGCAGGCGTGGCCGGGTGTTTGCTGGGCGGGTGTCTGACGTCAATTCCGGGCCCAGTCAGGCTGAAGTGATCGCAAGGGCTGAGTAAGTCCAGAGCTACTCAGAAACTGCAAAAAACTTTTTCATCCCGCTCAGCTGCATACGTGTTCGCACACTTGCAAAGCAAAAATACACTCCACGGTGGGCGGCGACTATGCGTTTGCACGGCTGCTAAAAGTAGCTAGCGAGCGATCAATTCGGAATTACCTCCTCAGTACCTTGTCTCCTGTGTACACATTACATTGGGTGCGCATCCTCTAGTGTTTACCTTCTAGTGCTGGAGCATCAGGGAGGCGGAGACTGATGACACAGTTACTCCTGCAGTGGAGAGAGACAGACAGTTCCTCCTGTAGCGTGTGTCGCACTGCCTGAGTGGGACGGAAGCAGTGGGCGGTGTGTGTTCCTTCTAATGGGAGTCAGTCTGCATGGATGTGAAGTCCTCCATCCCATACTGTCAGAGTTACTACCTTACCACAGCCGCATGATGTATAGCGATAAGTACTGCGCTTTCACCGTACCAGCCTGTTGTATATATGAGTGAGTTAGTGCTGCGCAGAACATCTTCTGCATTAACAAGTGTGGTCTTTGCATGTTAATAAACCAGCGTTCTGGTTAACTATCAATTGTGTGGATTAACATCACTATCAAACACGGCAACACTCTGCCAAACAAAAGTTTGTCTGGGTTTCCGTTTTCAGCAAAACCGAACCGCTCATCTCTAGTTTTCAATAGGATGCATAATCTCTGTCACTAAACACTGGTTCACTAAGGTTCTTATTTGTGACTGCCTGATTTTATGGTGATAGCTTAACCACTTAACTGACGATTTATTTTGCCAAAAACCACTCCAAAATTGTCGGGGGGGTTTTATGAGTGAATTAGGTGAAGAAAATTAATTTAACCTTATCCAAAATGATTTTATTTAAAAAAAAAAAAATCAAAACATCGATCGGAACATCGCGACCATCGGAAACATTGCGACCATCGCAGCTTTCATTATGAAAGCTGGGACAGCCTCCAGGTCATTGGCGTTTCTATAATAGGTGCAGTGTGTAGCGCACTAACCACTAGAGACTCTGGCATAGCACCATAGTCTACAGCGCATGCGCAGGACTACAAAAAAAATGGCACGGCGGACATTTTGCTGAGTTCTGCGCATGCGCTGTAGACTCGGGCACTGTGCCAGAGTCTACAGCGCTCAGA
Source organism: Pseudophryne corroboree (assembly GCF_028390025.1). Classification (NCBI taxonomy): domain Eukaryota; kingdom Metazoa; phylum Chordata; class Amphibia; order Anura; family Myobatrachidae; genus Pseudophryne; species Pseudophryne corroboree. Next base: position 208,750,867 of record NC_086444.1, read on the forward strand.
GCACTAGCAGCGTTGTGGTGGCTACGGTAGAGGAGGGGGCCCACACACGAGTCTGCACACGGGTCCCCTCCTCTCTAGAGATGCCCCTGCTCCAGGTATACAGGGGGGGTCTGGGGGTGACTTGGGAGAGTTAATTTACACTCCCTAGCGGCTGCCATTGTCTGCAGCCTCTGGAGGCGGGGGATTCTGCCGGGCTGACTGACCAGCAGTGATCGTCAGCACGGCAATCAGTAGGGGAGAGTGCAAGGAGGCAGAGGGACCTTCCAGTCCCTCTGACAGCAGCAGCGGAGGGAAGTTTCCCTTCCCTGCAGCTGCTAACACTGTCTATCTGACTGGTTGCATCCTGTGCGCTCAGGTCAGATAGAGCACTTGCAGGCACGGTCGCATCTGATGCGACCATGCCAGGCAAGTGGTTAAACTCTATGACATCTGTAGGACAATTGCACAAAGCGAATGCGTGTCAATAGCCTACAGTAAGTACAATCTACATTGTTGGAAGGGTAAGGACAGAACTAAAATGTTTCATCTTCTGACTCATCAGATCCTCTACAGTATTTTCCTTATATGGAAAAACATAATCATTTTTATGTGTGGTGCTTCTACAGGGTCAGACTGGCCCACAGGAGAACAGGGGAAACCACCGGTAGGCCCCACAGCCTGGGGGCCCTCCTCCTCCTCTAGGGATCAGGTTCCAGACTCTATCCTAGTGTACTTGCATTATACTTCTGTTACATTATACTTCGCAAGAATACAGTTTATTATATATTTACCAAGGGGTACAGAACATGTACTCTGTAATGGGTAGCCAAACCTCTGTGGTGGCTGGCCACACCCTTAACCATGGGCCCCTACAACAGCATCCCCCGGTGGGCCCTTTATGTCCCAGTCCGACACTGTGCTTCTATATTGTGATCCTTGTCTTGTCTCATTCCCACTGATACCCTAAAATAGCCTTGTCAAAAGCAGCAACATGTCACAAAAACAAACCAATTAGAAACTTTTTATGGGACTTCTATAATGTTAGTTTCATTTACAATAAAACTACTTAGTGAATTAGTATTGATCTGAAAATAAAAACTAAAATACACAGTCAGATACATTTACAAATGAACAACAAAGGAAAGTATGGCATATATTTATCTTGAGGTTTTGTCATTTGCCCAACCCATTTATTATATGTAAAACATATAAAATGAGTTTAGTAAAATAAATTTCAAGTAAAGATTCCACAATCCTCCTTGGCCCCAATTATTAGTCAGTTGTGATAGAGTCTTCTTGTCTCTGCTGCGTTTAGTCCAATGACAAAGGACAACTTTAAACTTCATTGCTGTTAAATATTTTGGTTAGATTGTCACTATGGGGCATATTTATCACAATCTGCATCCCAGATGTCATATGTGGTATGTAATAAATTCACCCCAATTTGCACTGAGATCATTTAAAACATTGCAAGGATATATCGATTATCGCATGCAGGGACAGACCGTGTGAGACTGAGAACATGAGAGATTTAGATTTGGGTGGGGTGTGTTCAAACTGAAATCTACACTGCAGTGTAAAAATATAGCTGTCTAAAGGGGGGTACACACGTAGCGATGTCACACATCACTCCGTGGGGTGTCGACGACATGGCCACGCATCGCTATCACCGGCTCTAGATTTGGCAGCATGCATGCCAGATCTAGTCAGATCACTCACTTCACCGATGGGTGAAGTGAGCGTTTTTGTTTTTTTCCCCTTGCTCAACACACATTGCGCTGTGTGCTGAGCGTCCCGAGATGTGTGCTGAGTGATTTATGCTAGATCGCTCAGCACACATCTCTAGGAGAAATCTCTATGTGTGTGCTCCCTTTAACATTTGTGAGCTACGTGCAGAAGCAGCAGGACTTACCCTGCACACCCAAATCTAAATCTCTCTGCACATGATCTAACACAGACAACTGAGCAAGAGGGTCGCCAAGAATAATGAAAAAGGAGAAAGAATAACAAGCAAATACAGTGTTATTACATACTGTAAAGAACTTTAGTATTACAGTAAATCCCCACCGGGAAAGTCCAAAGAAAATGTCATATACACAACTTAGAGGTCTACAAGACTGACTTCAGCAGGGAGACATGATGTATTTCCAGTCTAGGGGGGTAATTCAGACCTGATCGCTGGACTGCTAATTTTGCTGTCCTGCGTTTAGATAGTTTCCGCCCTCAGGGGGAGTGTAAATTCGCCGTGCAAGTGTGCGATCCCATGTGTATGCGGTGCTGCAAAAATCCACTGTGTGCAGTCTGTGCGCAGCCCAGGACTTACTCCTACAGTGCAATGAGAACAGGCTGATTGGGGCCAGAGCTGACGTCAGAAACCCTCCCTGAAAACGCTTGGTAACGCCTGCATTTTTCCGGACACTTCCTATAAACAGCCAGTTACCACCCACAAACGGCCTCTTCCTGTCAATCACCTTGCGAACGCCCATGCGATCGGAATTTTCGCACCATCCCGTCACTGACCGGCGATGCTCTATGTTGTTGTCTGATACGCGTGCGCATTGTGGTGCATATGCATGCGCAGTTATTACCTGATCGCCCGCTGACCAGATTTGGAGGAAGATTTGTAAAGCACTTCTGCTCTTGTAAGTGAAATGTTTGTACATGTAATTTTTTGTGCCACTAAACTGTCCTTTCCTTTTTGTGTTTACCTTCTACTTCCCACCTGCTAACAGCCTTCTTAATCCAGCTCTGGTTTTGGAAGAAGTAAAATATGGATAATAGAGGTGTGTACAATTTCTGAGGGGTGCATGTGGTGATACAAAACAGCAGACAATTTTCCATTGCAGTGGCAAACACGGGAAGATGAGGTTTCCCCGTGATTTTCTTACTGTAAAACGCTGGGAAAATGTCCACCACATATTTCTGGTGATTTTTGCAGTGCTGAAGCTGCTGATGTGACACTCTGACATGGATATCCTATTAACTTGGAATTATGGGGATATATGTGGCTATCTACAGTAGGTACCATCACCCATATACTAGAGACAACCTGGGTGAGACACCTAAATTTTCCCTAAAAGGAACCCTCACTTCGCACTAGCCGACACAGTGCAGCTGAAAGGGTTAACAGCTTCCCCTTGCCTAGGTCAATAGACAACTCCAGCAACCAAAGGACAGCAACTTGTGGAGCACTATGACCCAGGTGCAGACCTGCAGAGCAGGAGGAATTGAAGCTGCTGATTGGGTGGTGCAGAGTGGGAAGAGTAGAAGGCGGGGTTACTTCCTGAGGTGATTGCTGATGAGTGTCCTGAGGTGACAGGGAGAGAGACCCTGTGAGGAGTGTTGCTCTGAGGTAAAAATGCGGAGAGTGGTGCTGCACTGAGGTGATGCTGAGGAGACACGGTGTGGAGAGCGGAGCCTGCAGCCGAAGAGACCCGCGGAAGAGCAGCAGAGCCACCAACAGCGCAGCCGCTGAGGATGGATCTGAGGCACTTCAGAGACCCAGGAGATACGATGGGGAATAGCCAGAGATGTTGATGCAATGCTGCCTGAGGAGAGAGTACCTCAGAGGAGAAAAGTGCCAGGAGCACGTCATTTATGAAGCCGGGGACCCAGGCACTCACCACTGCTGCTAGCAGGTACTTGCCCCAGCCATACTGTCACCCCAGACAACACCTTCAGTCAGTGTCACTTCCCACAGCTGAGCAGGGTTTACTGAGAGAGAGAGAGACATTGTCATCCCTGCTGCGCAGAATCAGCTATTTCGAGCCACAGGGACTAATATAGCTTACACCAACCAGCCTTGCTTAAATCTTCCTATCTTGACTGGAAATATTCTTCTGCTTCGCATTCTAATTAAACCCTGTTGTTGCCTGCATGTTATTAGTCCCATGACTTATCTGCAGAGCCTGCTACTTAAAGGTAACCCCGGGCATAGTAGCCTTTACAAAACCATCCTAATGTCACAGGGAGGGAGAGAGTTACACTTAGTACAGGGGTTGTCTACGCCATAACTTCCTATTCCACTGAGACTCTGCTAACTGCCAGCCTTGTAGTGTAAAGATACTGTGCTTGATTGCATTTTCACTTCAAACCTGCTTGTTCAGTTCTGCAACTACCTAAGTGTCTGCATGCCTTCGCACAGCAATGCCCTACTACTTCACCTCTACTTGCTCTATGACTGGTGCCTGCATGGCTTTGTCAGCTGGCTTGCACAGTAAATGGCCAGTGTTGTTTGTCCACTTAAAACCACAAACCAAATTACCTGACTGAACTGAGCTAGGCACCTGCATGCTCTTCCCATCCTACATCAGAACTTCATTCTTTATATTGTGTTTTGTTTGCTACTGACTGTCTATAAACCGCTTGATCTATTACCTATGAGACTGCAAATAACTTGGCTTCTACACTTCTGAACTTTAGTATATTTTCACTGTCTCTGAAGTTGAACTCTTATCTGAGTATAGGCAGTAGTTAGGCAGTAAACAAACTAAACTGCAGCTTCAGGAGCATTAGACTGCAACCCAAAAGGTTGATTAAGATCATCCCACGTGATTACAATCTTAATGTAAATGTGAACGGTATATTGTGGTATTTTACCAATATAGGGAAAATTCCATACTGATATTTGCAAATACTACTGTATGTTAATGTTTGCATTGCTTCCCTCGTATTGTGGTTTGCATTTACTCCTTAATTAGTCAAACCCACAGTGGTGACCAGTTTATTCCAGAACAATAAATCTTTTTGTCACTGTCCAAACGCGTGGTGACTATTGTGTCGGGTCCTCTGGGGTTGGGGTTTCTCGCCATTCTGCCTATACAGATGGGTCCACCGTTATCTTGACTAGTTTTGTGCGCCTAGGCACAAAATGACTTATTAGCATAAACCATTAATCTATTGGTCTCAGCTGCAATACAATACAGAGAACATTACAGCAGGGGATTAAGTCCGACTGGCCAGTCTCAGTTAATCCTATTAAAACTCAAGATAAATGTGGTCCCATCTGTAGTTCCACTAGTGAGGGACGGTCCAAGAGGTGATCCCGGGTGAAGATCCAGGTATGTCTGCCGACATCCGCACCTGCACAGACATTTCCAACTATACCCTGTTATTACAACTTGGTGTCATGAACAGGATTCAGGATGTCGGAACCAGAGGAACCTCAGACGCCTGCATCGACCACAGGCAGAAGGAGGCTACCCACTTCAACTGGCCAGTCACCACCAACTGCAACATCACAGCCTGCACCAATCACAATGCCTTACTATTGTGGGGTCCCATGGCTTCCCATATACTCGGGCGATACTAAAACGACTGGCATGAGTTCTTTTAAAGAATTTAAAGAAAAATTAAGATTATGTTCAGGCTGTACCCCCTTAATGAGGAACAAAAAGGGGAGGTTGTCATCGCGCAACTAAAAGGTGCAGTATTACTAGAAGTAAGATCCTGGTCTGATGAAGAGCGAAAATCAGCTGACGTTATCTTGAATAAGTTAGCCAATATCTTCAACTTACAGACAATTGCAGAGTTAAAGGGTCGTCTGTATGCCTGGAAGCAACAACCACATGAGTCTCTACGAGAGTTTTCACTGGGACTACAAGAAGCCATGCGGGCGATACAGGCCAGAGATCCAAGAGAGGCTGAGGAAGCGGATGAGACTATGATAAATTTATTCATAGAAGGAGCTAGAGGGGAAGCAACAAGAGCCCAATTGCGGATGTGGAGGCGTCAAAACTGTCTGCACTTTTTCAAAGTTCAAAAAGGTGATGGACATCTTAGGCCTTAATCAAAATATAGATGTCGAGTATGGAACTGTGTCGGGCCCACTTGAGGGTGGAGTGTACGGAGACTCACAAAGTCTGATGGCTGAAACCTTTGTCTCCAGACAAACTGCCATGCAACAGTCACAAATTGGTCAGGACCAAATGGGGGCGCTCACCAGTGTCGTCCATGAGATGATGAAGGAGTTAAAGGAAATATAGCTGGAACAGGATACAGCTAAATGCAAGGGATGGTGCTGGGATCAAGGCGGAAAAGGACGACAATGGTGGGATGTGCCACGTGAATCAGGGTGACGCCCTACGGACCAATTTGATGCCCAAGGAAGACCTATATGCAGACGGTGTAAGCAGAGTGGGCACATTGAAAGACAGTGTTCCAACGATCCTTTAAATGACCCGAATCCGAGGCGTGGGACTGACCCTCGGGAGGAGATGCATCAGTAGGTCCATCAAAGCTGGGGTGGTGACCTCGATATGTCGGAGTGTCCCCACCTCAAAATTCAAGTTAACGGAGTGGAGGTAGCTGCTCTTCTGGACACAGGCTCACAGGTGACGATGATCCAACGTGCAGAGTTTCAGAGATACTGGGATGAATCTGAGATAGTAAGCCCACCGAATACCTGGTTACACCTATTGGCCAGTAATGGACAGCAAATCAAGTTCTGTGGCTATTGGGAGGCTGACCTTACTATCTGCAAAGCTAACATGGAGTGGCAAAAGTGTCTGGTCACCACTACGTACAATGAATATTTACCTCCGGTTATCTTAGGGATGAACCACTGGTGAGGCTCCATGGTGGAGTGAATTACAGATCGGCAGCTCATACGTCAGAGAGTCAGCATGAGGGTGTACTTCAGATTGTTCGCAGGAATGCCAAAGCCTTTAGTCAGCACCCATTGGGAAGGCTGAGGGAGTCCCAACACCACATCCCTATTGGAACTATTCTGCCAGTTAAAGAGAGACACGGGCCTCTACCACCGGCCATGTACCAGCCGGTGAGAAATATGATACATGAGATGAAGGAAGCTGGTGTGATATTTGAGAGCCATAGTCCATAGGCAGCACCGTTAGTGATTGTGCGGGAAAAAGATGGTAGCCTCAGATTCTGCGTCGTCTACCAAAAACTGAATGCGGTGATGCACAAAGATGCTTTGGACAGAGGAATCATTAACAGCGCTAAAGACAGCTCAGTACTTCTCAACTCTTAGCCTGATGAGCGGATACTGGCAGATTCAAATGGCCCCAGAAGACAGGGAAAAGACCACGTTCACAACCCCCATGGGTCTGTTTGAGTTTGACCGCATGCCATTCGGGCTCTGCAATGCTCCTGCCACCTTCCAACGAGTTATTGAACATTGTTTGGGGCACAGGAACTTCGAAATGGTCCTGTTGTATCTTGACGATGTCATCATATTCTCAAAGTTCTACGACGAGCACTTGAAACATCTGGAGGAAGTCTTCATCCAATTGACCAAATGTGGTCTAAAGTTAAAGCCATCCAAATGCCATCTTCTGAAACCAAGTGTGCAATATCTGGGCCACATAGTTAGCTCTGACGGGGTGAAGACAAGGGTGGTGCGGGACTGGCTTGTACCCAGGACAGTGAAAGACATTTTGTGGGATATTATCAACGCTTTATCCAACATTTTGCAAATGTGGCAGCACCACTTCATGAGTTACTATGAGGCCAGTCAGGTCAAGAGAGGAAGAGTAATGCCCTGGTCACATGGGCAGAGGAGCAGCAGAATGCTTTTGAACGGTTGAAGTCGGCAGTAACGGAGGCCCCACTTCTTGCATATCCGGACTATGAGAAACCTTTCCAGGTCTATACGGACACCATGTAACCTGAAAAGACTAGCTGATTCATCCCAAAAGGATCCTCTCCATCCGATACCGAGCTCTCGTCCACTTGAACTTGTTGCTTTAGACCATGTGAAACTTGAGCATAGCTCTGCTGGGTTCCAGTATGCCATGACCATCAAGGATCACTACAGCAAGTTCTTGGTGGTGGTAACAGCTTGTGATTTGACAGCAAAAACAACTGCTGAGCTGTTCTTCAAACACTTTGTACGTCCCTACAGCTACCCTGACAAAGGAGTAGATGTATTAACCTGCAGAAGGCATAAGGAAGTGATAAACCAGCGATAAAGCAGTGTTAAGTGCAAGGTGATAATTCACCGGCCAATCAGCTCCTGTTAATTTACATATGGGAGCTGATTAACTGGTGTGTCTATCGCCTTGCATTTATCACTGGTTTATCACTTCCTTATGCCTTCTCCAGGTTAATACATCTGCCCCAAAGTTCTTACCGACCAAGGCCCCGCATTCGAGTCCCTGTTATTCCAAGAACTCTGTTCTCTCTATGGCTGTAAGAAACTGCGGACTACGGCCTATCACCCGCAAGGGAATGGCCTATGTGAGAGAGCCAACCAGACTATAATTGGAATGCTCCAAAGTCTCTCGGCAGAGAAACGTACTCAGTAGCCTAATCTCCTACCTGAACTGACATACCTCTATAACAATACGGAACACTGCTCCACGGGATTCACTCCGTTCTACTTAATGTTTGGGAGACCGGGAAAACTCTCAAAATACTTCGAACTCACACCAATGGTGGATGAGCCTGACACCTTGTTGACTGACTGGGTGCAAGAACATCAGCATTGGATAGAAACCGCTAGGCAACTGGTTGGCCAACAGATGGAAATGGTGCATCATCTGCAATAGAAAAACTACAATTTGGACGCCCGGCCAAAGCCTCTCAAGATCGGAGATAAAGTTTGGAAAAGGAAATATCAAAGATCAAGCAAACTGGATGCCATGTGGGAAGACGTTCTCTATGTTATTGTCCAAGTTCCAGCTGATGGACTATATACTTACCAAATCCAGAGACCCGATGGACATTTGAGTACCATTCCTCGTGACCAAGTGAAGGTCTGCACCATTGAAGTCCCAACAGTAGAGAAAGACTCACCTCTGGCAGAGGGACGGGGAACCCCAGGGAGCATTAGATTCCACAACCCCATAGAGCTCTTACTATTTATCGGTAGCATGACTCCGAGCTCCATAAAACCAGTGACCCCAAGACCTAAGGTAGAGGTGCCCACCGAATGGGATGACATGCCTTGTATTGTACCTGAACAGGCCGAAGGAGCACTTACCCCAATTCCTAAAATGCCAGAACGCAGTACAAGAGGTACGCTACCTCTAAGGTATCGTGATTTAAATATTGTGAAATGTTTTTTCAACCGCTGTGCTGTATACAGTATATGTATATAATGTAATAAGTATGTACTTACCTGGAGTATATTGTTTATGCTCAATATTGCTCTGCCACATTCAAGACTTGAGTGTGCATTTGATGAACGGCTTCTCAGAATTCTTGCCTTTGAAAATCTTGCATGGGGACACGCATGTTTTTAGTGGGGTAATATGTGACACTCTGACATGGATATCCTATTAACTTGGATTTATGGGGATATATGTGGCTACATAGGTACCATCACCCATATACTGGAGACAACCTGGGTGAGACACCTAAATTTTCCCTAAAAGGAACCCTCACTTCTCACTACCTGGCACAGTGCAGCTGAAAGGGTTAACAGTTAACAGGTTAACAGTTTCCCCTTGCCTAGGTTGCTAGGAAACGCCAGCAATCAAAGGACAGCAACTTGTGGAGCACTAGGGCCCAGGTGCAGACCTGCAGAGCAGGAGGAATCGAAGCTGCTGATTGGGTGGTGCAGAGTGGGAAGAGTAGAAGGAGGGGTTTACATCCTGAGGTGATTGCTGAGGACTCTCCTGAAGTGAACCTACAGCTGAAGAGACCCACGGGGGAGCAGCAGAGCCACCAACAGCGCAGCCACTGAGGAGGGAGCTGAGGCACTTCAGAGACCCAGGAGATATGCTGAGGAATAGCCAGAGCTGCTGATGCTATGCTGCCTGAGGAGAGAGTACCTCAGAGGAGAAAAGTGCCAGGGACACGTCGTTCATGAAGCTGGGGACCCGGACACTCACCGCTGCTGCTAGCAGGTACTTGCCCCAGCCATACTGTCACCCCAGACAACACCTTCAGTCAGTGTCACTTCCCACAGCTGAGCAGGGTTTACTGAGGAGAGAGACATTGTTACCCCTGCTGCGCAGAATCAGCTATTTCGAGCCACAGGGATTAATATAGCTTACACCCACCAGCCTTGCTTAAATCTTCCTATCTTTACTGGAAATATTCTTCTGCTTTGCATTCTAATTAATCCCTGTTTAGTCCCATGATTTACTCATCTGCAGAGCCTGATACTTAAAGACAACCCCGGGCATAGTAGCCTTTACAAGACCATCCTAATGTCACAGGGATTGAGAGAGTTACACTTAGTACAAGGGCTACACCATAACTTTCTGTTCCACTGAGACTCTGCTAACTGCCAGCCAGTAAAGATACTGTGCTTGATTGCATTCTCCCTTCAAACCTGCTTGTTTAATTCTGCAACTACCTAAAGCCCAGTACCCACGGGCCGATTAAGGAGAGATGTGTGCTGAGCGAACCGCTCAGCACACATCTCTCCTGCCGCTCAGCACAGCGCGATCTGTGCTGAGCGTGCGGGGGGAGACGGGGGGGCCGCTCACTTCACCCAGCGGGTGAAGTGAGCGACCCGCTAGATTGGCCTGCATGCAGGCCAATCTAGCAGCAGCGATAGCGATGTGCGGGGCCGCGCATCGCTATCGCTGAGGGGGCTACACACGAAGCGATCATGCTGATATTCTAAGCAATCTAGTCAGATTGCTTAGAATATCGCTCCGTGAGTACCCCCCTTTAGTGTCTGCATGCCTTCGCACAGCATTGCCCAACTACTTCACCTCTACTTGCTCTATGACTGGAGCCTGCATGGCTTTGTCAGCTGGCTTGCACAGTAAATGGCCAGTGCTGTTTGGCCACTTTTAACCACAAACCAACTTACCTGTCTGATTGTGCACAATAGTCCATACTGACTGAACTGGGCTAGACACCTGCATGCTCTTCCCATCCTACATTGGAACTTCATTCTTTATATTGTGTTTTGTTTGCTACTGACTGTCTATAAACCGCTTGATCTACTAGCTATGAGACTGTAAATAACTTGGCTTCTACACTTCTGAACTTTAGTGTATTTTTACTGTCTCTGAAGTTGAACTCTTATCTGAGTATAGGCACTAAACAAACTAAACTGCAGCTTCAGGAGCATTAGACTGCCACCCAAAAGGTTGATTAAGGTAATCCCACGTGATTACAATCTTAATGTAAATGTGAGCGGTATATTGTGGTATTTTACCAATATAGGGAAAATTCCATACTGATATTTGCAAATACTACTGTATGTTAATGTTTGCATTGCTTCCCTCATATTGTGGTTTGCATTTACTCCTTAATTAGTCAATCCCACAGCGGTGACCAGTTTATTCCAGAACAATAAATCTTTTTGTCACTGCCCAAACATGTGGTGACTATTGTGTCGGGTCCTCTGGGGTTCTCACCTTTCTGCCTATGGTTCCACTAGTGAGATCCGGTCCAAGAGGTGATTCTGAGTGAAGAATCCAGGTATGTCTGCCAACATCTGCACCTGCACAGACATTTCCACCTATACACTGTTATTACACCGACGTAGGACTCCAGAGGGTAAGTGTTGAAAAAATTGGTGCAGGGTATGCGGTGTGGGCCTCTCTGGACTCCGAGGGCTCATGTGCACCACACACACTGCACCCATTATAAACACGCCAGTGGTGAGATAGTGGCCTGATTCTGAGTTGAGTGGATCTCTTAGCATGGACACAAAAGCATACAGTGCGTGTGCAGAAGTGAATTAGGCATATATGTTATCTCTTTCCTATTCTGAGTCCGAAGGAACATGCCGGATCTGTTTTTGGTGAAATTAGGCGTTTTGGGGTTGCAACTGGGTGGTAACAATGCAATCGCACATAACCACCCTTACTTATGAGCGTGTATCAAAAGGTCCATGGGATTGAGGCGTATGTGGAAGGGAACCCTGTTTCTGACATATTTCTTGCACCTAGTATGGGGCTGGTGCAAGAGCAGATATATTAATCATGACTGTTGTGGCAGCCGGTGTAAATTAAACGGGCGGCACTGGTTTTTGCTTGTACACATGCAATCCCTGCATTGGTTAAATGGATTCTGGCATTAGTATAAGGTAGTAAATCAGGCTCCCGTGACTGCCTGCAACTACAGCCACTTTGGTGTGACTCAGAATCAGCCCCATAGTGTGTGGGAAACGACAAGCATAACACAGTGCATTGTACAGCAAAAGAGTTCTTAGCACACACACACACACAGTATGATATAATAATTATATACCATGCCTACAATCCTAGTGCTCACTATGTACCATTTAATGCCTAGATTCTAGGCATTGAACTGTACATAATGGGAATTGGGAACTAGGATTGTGTATATAACGTGAATATAAATATGGGCTGTATTTGTTGTTGTGAGGCTGCGTGTCATGGACATGAGGGTATAGATGTTATTCTACGCCTTACAGCTTATTTATAAACAGTGCCTAATGGGCCCTACTCACTTGGCGATGTGCCGCCGAGGTGCCCGACGGCCGATACGGCCGACGAGCGACCCGGCGGCGGGGGGGCAGTGACGGGGGGAGTGAAGTTTCTTCACTCCCCCCGTCACCCGGCTGCATTGAAGTGCAGGCAAATATGGACGAGATCGTCCATATTGGCCTGCATGCACAGCCGACGGGAGACCAGCGATGAACGAGCGCGGGGAGGCGCATCGTTCATCGCTTAAGTCTCCACACTGAAAGATATGAACGAGTTCTCGTTCATTTATGAACGAGATCGTTCATATCTTTCAGAATATCGCCAAGTGTGTAGGGCCTATTAGTCTTTCAGGAAATACAAGCAACATCAATCTCTATACTGTATGAAATAATAAATGTTATTCTTTAGTTGTATACAGTAATGAAAGGCTGATTACTGTATTAACCTATTCATAATTATCTTAATTATTAACTTATATTTTAGCAATAAAGCAACATTTTCACTTCACATATTTTGGTACTCTTCCTTATTTAGACTTTCAGTAATCAGATAAATTCCAAAAACATGAGTTACACATTTAGCATTGTACATTTGCATGTTTGTTGTGATTAAATACTGCTAGTGTAATACCAGGGTACATACTCCCAGTGCTTGTAACATCATGACATCACAGATGTGGAGGCTGGAAACAAGAAGTTGGGTGCCAGATGTAACTTAGCGGTCTATTTACTAAGCCTTGGATGGAGATAAAGTGAATGGAGATTAAGTACCAGCCAATCAGCTCCTAACTGCCATGTCACAGACTGTGTTTGAAAAATGACAGGAGCTGATTGGCTGGAACATTATCTCTCTCCACTTTATCTCACTCCAATGCTTGGTAAATAGACCCCTAAAAACACTGTCAGTACTTTTCCAGGCAGCAAGGTACGGTACCTCTCTAGACACCTCATAAGCTGGAGATAGATACAACCAGTCCAGTGCTTTGAATTTCCCACTCGGCACGTGAGGCATGTGTCTAAAGGCACCACTACCTGGGGGAGGCAGAGAAGTCCCTCTGCATCAGTATACATAAATTAATGTTACCATGCTGTTATATAGCTGCTTAATAATTACGCATAAATAGTACAAATAAGAATTAGCGCTGCATTTCAAGGACAAACCTGTGGTAAATGCACTCTCTGGGGATTAACGAAGGGGGAAGAAGCCCATAGACTTCAGCACTTAACGTGGAATCTATGGCTTACCATGGATAACTGAATCTGCCCCAAAAACTCTCAACATTTCAGTGGGCCAAAGTGCCCAAGCAGCCAGTTACCTTGCAAATACCATTTTAGTCAAAGTAGTCATTGCCTAGCCTAGCTTTTAAATTCCAGAGAGAACACACAATTATTAGGGAAGGGTAATCCTTTGCTACTAAATCTGATCTTATAAGCATTGAAGCTATCAGCCATGATATATATTTCTTTCTACTGCCAAGAACCAGAGCAAACAGCCGGTCTCATTGGCTAAAAATAAAACCCCTTCTTTAAGCAGCCTTTCAGGAGGACTCTGCATAATAAATGAGTAATATATCTCTTTGTGGATTACTGTGCACTGCACTCTGATCATAGAACTCCACTGGAATAGGACAGCTATTAGTCACGGTGGATGTTATCTCTGACTGAGGTAAGATTCAAAATATACATGAAATGCTCATTTGTTTCACCTAAACACCAATAACAACCCTGCAACAAGACTTTTCCTGCTTGACGCTCAGATAATATATCTTTTAAGCTACAATAATCAAGACGAAAGTTCTCTGACTTGTCATTGTGCAAAATAGTTGTACAGTATTTACTTTTTAGATTGTATTTTAGTCAGTGCTGTTTCTATCTGTAACATTCACTGTGCCTTTGGTCATAGAGATATATTATATAGTGTTAGAGAGGAAAGTAGTTCATTTTCAGTTGTGATTTTTTTTTTTTTTTTTTTTTTGCTAAATTGGTGTATTTAGCTATGCAATAATGATACACAGTAGTAGCAGATGTACTAATCTTTAGAGAGAGATAAAGTGGAGAGAGACACCGGCTAATCCGCTCCTAACTGCCATGTTACAGGCTTTGTTTGAAAAAGGACAGTTAGGAGCTGGTTGGTTGGCTGTTTATCTCCGTCCACTTTCTCTCTCCAAGACTTAGAACCCGATTCAGACCTGATCACTGCGCTGCAAATTACACTGTCCTGCGATCAGATAGTCGCCGCCCTGGCGAGTGAAAATTCACCCTATGCATGTGTGCGATTGCATGTATACGCTGTGCTAAAAATTCCCTCAGTCAGCGGACAGTTGCAAAACCGTTCGTATCACACTCGGCATCAAATGTTTTTCCCATTCTGGGCAGTCTGTGCATAGCTCAATACTTATTCCTCCAGTGCAAAGAAATCAGGCTGATCGGGGCCGGAGCCGACGTCACACACCCTCCCTGAAACCGCTTGGGAACGCCTGCATTTTTCCAGACACTCCCAGAAAACGTCCAGTTACAACCCACAAACATCCTCTTCCTGTCAATCACCTTGCGAACGGCCGTGCAAACAAAGTTTTCGCACCATCCTGTCACTGTTTGGCGATGCGCGATGTGCAGTAGTTCGATAATCGCCCGCTGTGTGAACTCACAGCAGTGATCAGGTCTGAATCGGGCCATTAGTACATCTCCCTCTATTGTATGTTGTCTAGACAGAACTGTGATGAACTATATCACAGGTACTCAAACTCGGTCCTCAGGACCCCTTGCAGTGCATGTTTTCCATGTCACCTGTGGATTTTAAAAATTTGACAGTTGGTGATACACAGTGCACCTGCTGGGTGTCCTAGAAAATGTGACCTGTGTGGGGTCCTGAGGACTGAGGTTGAGAACCACTGAAATAGATCAACAGATATTTCTAGCTCTCCTGAGTGAGGTGCTCTGCCTGTTTCTATCTATGGGGAGCAGTATCAAAGCTTGGCTAATGATAAAGTGTAGATAGATAAAGTACTAACCAATCAACTTCTGTCATTTTACAGGCTGTGTTAAGAAATGACAGCTAGAAGCTGGTTGGTACTTTATCTCTCTCCTTATCTCTCTCCATGATGTGATAAATCTCCCCCTATATGCAACAGTTGTCAATTCATTATTAATAGTATAAATATAATCATTGTGAAACACCCATGTTGAATGGTAACACAATGGAGAATTCTAATACCCCTTTTACATCGCACAAATAACCCGGTATCGACCCGGCATATTACCGGGTCGACATGGGTCAGTGTGCGGTGTGAAAGCTCCAAGTCCAAATTCCCGATATTTCAACCCGGGTTATAAACAGTGTTATTCCCAGGTGGCTGCGTAAACGGATTCCCGGGTCAGTTCGACCCGGGACCCGTTTATTGGATAGGGAGAGGTGGTGCGGAGATGAACTCATCTCCGAGCGCCTCCTCCGAACCCGCTTCCGGCTCCGCCACCCGCCGCTATGGCAACCAACCTGTCATATTGAGCGTAATTCAGAGTTGATCGCAGCAGCAAATTTGTTAGCAGTTGGGCAAAACCATGGGGGTAATTCCAAGTTGATCGCAGCAGGAAATTTTTTAGCAGTTGGGCAAAACCATGTGCACTGCAGGGGGGGCAGATATAACATTTGCAGAAAGAGTTAGATTTGGGTGGGTTATAGTGTTTGTGTGTAGGGTAAATACTGGCTGCTTTATTGTTACACTGCAAATTAGATTGCAGATTGAACACACCACACCCAAATCTAACTCTCTCTGCCCATGTTAAATCTGCCTCCCCTGCAGTGCACATGGTTTTGCCCAACTACTAAAAAATTACCTGCTGCGATCAACTTGAAATTACCCCCCATGTGCACTGCAGGGGGGCAGATATAACATGTGCAGAGAGAGTTAGATTTGGGTGGGTTATTCTGTTTCTGTGCAGGGTAAATACTGGCTGCTTTATTTTTACACTGCAATTTAGATTGCAGATTGAACACACCACACCCAAATCTAACTCTCTCTGCACATGTGATATCTACCTCCCCTGCAGTGCACATGGTTTTGCCCAACTGCTAACAAATTTGCTGCTGCAATCAATTCTGAATTAGGCCCTATGCATACCTCTCAACATTCTGTGGGCTGAAAGAGGGACTCCTGCGCGCGCGCCCAAAAAGGGGGAGTGTCCTAACAAAAGGGGCATGGCCTCACGGCACTGCCGCGATCGTGAGTCACGCCCCCGTTTTTCATCACTAAAGAGGGCATGACCAGCGCTCTGTGAGCCGCTGGCATGCACCCTCTCCCTGTCTTCACTGAATAGACGCTGTGCGCATGCGCACAGCGTCTATTCACCGCTGCTCTGCTAAGCAGAGCAGCGATGACAGGGGCCTCCCAACTTCCCCTTCCACACCGCGGGACACTGCGGCCCGCGGGTGGGACAGCGGGACAGTCCCGCGAAAATCGGGACAGTTGGGAGGTATGCCTATGCTGGGTTGGACAGCCTGCTAATAGGGGTAGGAAAGTTTCCAATGCTGGATCCCACCCGGGAAGGACCCGTTTCCAATTCTCGGGTGGGATCCGGCATTGGAGATGTGAAAGGGGAATTAGATATGTATGTAAAAAAGCATAAAGCTCCTTTCCCCTATAATATACAGTATTTGTAAGCAGTAGTTTCATTGACAATATAAAAGCAATGGGAGACAGCTGACCTGCACAGTCAGGAAGATTAACACTGTCACTGTACAAATTAGCCTTTAGTCTGTGCATGTAGACTACTGTGCTCAGATCTTTAACAAGCCAGGATCTATGTCTCAGCAGTCCTGCACTAGAGGTCGCTTAATTAAATATCACTAATCGTACTACTAATCCAGCTTATGTAACATGTAGGCACATTGCACTTCAGTCAGAATGCTAAATTATCACTGCTATCTCTCTGTGGTTCATTATCCTTTCCGAATCTGTAACTGCGGACGGTAAATATTTAGAGACTAGTGAAGCATTTCTGCCATGAGTCACACTGTTATTTGACAATGGTGATATTCTTAACCTGTAACATCCACACCCACAGCTTTGTATGATGTTCTCTGAAAGAGTATTTCAGCTGTCTATAGGTCAACACACTGTTGAACTTTGTATCAGTGGACTCCATAGAAAATATTTTGGGGGAAGTAAAGAGAGGGGGTGTGATACAGCATGGCTAGACCCCCTTTCTTTTGGGCCCCATAGTAACCACAACCACCCATGCACAAATCAAACAGGGCCCTGATTCTGAATCATATGTAGTAGTGATATCATACTGAGTGGAACAAGGTTTTACTTATGCGCATGCATCTGAGTCGCGCATGGAACCCAACGGTGTTCGTACAGTGACACAATACAGAGTCAGATGTATTTTCTATAAAATATATAGGGCATTCCTGGACAGCCGGGGTGGCTAATGAGAAGCACGGAGATGTAGCATTTTACGGGAGTGTTGCAGGTGGGTCACTGATAGTGGTTGTGTTCATTTATTATTTATTTATTTATTTATTACCAGTTATTTATATAGCGCACACATATTCCGCAACACTTTACAGAGATTGCCATTTCTCATCAGTCCCTGCCCCAATGGAGCTTACAATCTATATTCCCTACCACATGTACACAAGCACGCATTCACACTAGGGTTAATTTTTGTTGGGATCCAATTAACCGACCAGTATATTTTTGGCATGTGAGAGAAAACCGGAGTACCCAGAAGAAACTCACGCAAGTACGGGAAGAATATACAAACTCCACAATGTTAGAGCTATAGTGGTTATTGAACCCATGACCTCAGTGCTGTGAGGCAGTAATGCTAACCAATACACCATCCGTACTGCACATAGGAGGCAAAATACAGTATACTGTATATGAAAAATCAGCACCTGACGTAGGGCTGGTGCAAGTTTCGATGCTGGCGTCTAAACACACACCAAGTGGAATTGGAGTATACATGGACGCTGACGGTGGGCATCTCAGTATATTTGGACATGGATGTACTCCAGGAAGGGACTTTGTTGCAGCATTTGCATAAAGTCGCAGACACTTCTGTGGCGTAAGACACATATATACGGATATGGCAGCGTACAATGGGCCTAATTAAGATCTGATCGCTAGGCAGCGATTTTTGCAGTCCTGTGATCACACAGTCGCCGCCTAGAGGGGGAGTGCATTTTCGCTGTGCAAGTGTGCGATCGCATGTGTAGCAGAGCTGCACAAACTGATTTTGTGCAGTCTCTGCGCAGCCCAGGACTTACTCAGCCGCTGCAATCACATCACCCTGTTCTTGTCCAGAACTGACGTCAGACACCCTCCCTTCAAACGCTTGATCCCGCCTGCGTTTTCCCAAACACTTCCCGAAAATGGTCAGTTGCCACCCACAAACAGCCTCTTCCTGTCAATCTCCTTGTGAACACCCGTGCAAATGGATCCTTCACATAATCCCGTCGCTGACCCCCGTTTCAGCCGTGCGACGTGCCAGGGCAGTGCATGCGCAGTCCATGCGCAGTTTGGATCTGATCGCCCGCTGTACGAAAAGGCACAGCAGCGATCAGATCTGATTTATCCCCAATATGGTTCTCCAATATTCATGAATTAGCACTTTATGTTATTGCACTCATGATACTAAACAAAATTAAGGCATATCTGCATAAAGTGCATCAAGTCCGAGCAAAGGGATTATTGTTTCAATCCGTACATATGTACTGTAGCTCATTTCAAATTCCAAATTAAAAATGTACTATAATGAGACAGAATTGTTGTTGCCCAGTATCTTTTTATGTTTGTTGCATAACATGCTTATTTGTCAAACATTAGCATGTAAGTCAGATTGTGGGGGTATCTGATGTTTGAGGACATGTGGGGGTGGGTATGTAAATGATGGCATGGGTGAGAGGTGTAAGGACATGGCTCATAGGCAAACGCAGGGGGGGTTTCCGGTTGCCCGGAAACCCCCCTTCTCTTGGCAAGATGGCTCAAATTTTGACAATAGCAACGGTATATAATATGATTACTAGAGCTGCTGCCACATCATGCAATAGACAGAGCAGAGCTGCTACACGTGCCCAGTGGTAGCAGCTTCTTCTATCAAGTTTGTTGTGTGTGGATCTGAGCACTCAATCAGTGCACTGGACCAGAGAGTAGCTACCAGGAAGGAGAGACAGGAACCTTATCAAGAGGTGGGAGAATGTGTGCTTAGAAAGTGCAGTACTAGTTCCATTGTATTTGCGTATTTATTATAGTATGTTTAACCTTTTCATGACCACTTATCTTATTTATATTATTTAAATGTTTGATTCAGTCTATACTATAGACCAGGCTTTTTCAACCAGTGTGCCGTCGAACACTAGTGTGCCGCGACCAGTTGCAAGGTGTGCCGCGGAGCCAGAGCAGCTTCCTGCTCCTTCAGAGTGAACTATTGGCCTGGGCTCTTCTTAGAGGATCAGCCGTGCTCTGGCCGTGACCTATGCCTTGAAAATTATGTGATATCATAGGTCACAGCCGCCGCGTCTCACCACCCAGCCAGCCCACCCGCCTGCATACACATCTTCCAGTTCCCGCCTGCATACACAGCTTTCCTTGCGCACCCACATCCACACCTGCCCGACCACCCACTGCTCAGTATTCGCAGAACTCCACTATGAACAACCCCTGCCTCTGAGGGACAGGGAGGAGGACAGCTGATAATATTTGTTAGTTTATTTCTCCTGTGGGGAACAATAGGATTTCAATAGGATTTATGTGGGGAGAATAAGAATTTATGGATTTATGGGGGGAACAATGTGAATAATTCATGTGTGGAGCAATAGGATTTATGTGGGGAGCAATGTGATTGGGGTTTTTTTCTGTGTAGGCCAATGTATGTGTGTATTTTTGTTTTGTTTTTTACCGTGAGGGCCAATGTGTGTGTTTTGTTTTTTTTTCTGTGGGGAACTGATGGTGTGCCTTGGCAATTTTAAAATATTGTTCGGTGTGCCGCGAGTAAAAAAAGGTTGAAAATCACTGCTATAGACCATCTATAGTGTTACATATTAAAACTGTATACCATGTTCTGCAGAGTGGTAGACTGTGGATTACATTTGGAAACCCCCCTATAGAAATCCTGCGTTTACCACTGTGGCTATTATAGGAATCTGTAGATATTATGCATCTGTCTGTCTGGTGCCACACCTGCCCAGTGTACAGCAATAATAGAATAATAAGAAAGAGTGCCGCTATCTCAGTTGCCAGCTTGGGCAGCAGGATTGCTGGATACACACTTGGCCATACCTACCATTATAAAAATGATAGCAGAAGACCATTTATAGGGGTGCCATCAGTCTTGTATGGAAATACCTGATAGTTTTCTATCTCTACGTCAGTGGCGGAACTTATGAATGGCGGGCCCAGATGCAAAAGGATGCTTTGGGCCCCCCTCCGCCGCTTCACCCCAAGTTAATAATATGCCACATGGCAGACGGTGACAGGGAGAGGCAGTCAGTGTGTGATGCCAGGTAAAGGCAGTGGTCGACAAGTAGAGTGCCGAAGAGAGGCAGTTGTCTACAGGGAGAGGGTGACAGGGAGTGGCAGTGGGTGACAGGGAGATAGTGCCAAGGAGAAGCATTGGTGACAGGCATTGGGTGACAGGGAGAGGGTCATGGGGAGGGAATGACACTGAGAGGCAGTGAGTGATAGGGAGGGGGTGACAGGGAGAGGGTGACGGGTAGTGGACAACAGGGAAAGGGTGACGGACAACAGGTGATGGAGGGAGGCAACGTGTGACTCCGGGGGGGGTGACATGGAGATGGTGACGGAGAGAGGCAGTGGATTACACAAGGGAGAGACAGTGGGTGATACCAGGGAGAGGGAGTCTTTGATGGAGAGAGGCGGTGGGTGACGTGACACGCAGTGGCTGATCGAGAGAGGGTGACAGAGAGGCACTGGGTAACATCAAGGAGAGAGTGACAGAAAGTCAGTGGGTGATGCCAGGGAGAGGCTGACCGGCAGCAGGTGACACCAGGGAGAGGGTGACAGAGGTAGTGGATGATGCTAGGGAAATGGCTGACACCAGGGAGAGGGTGGCAGGGAGAGAGATGCAGGGGGTGACACCAGGGAGAGGGTGACAGAGACGCAGTGGGTGACGCTAGGGGTATGGGTTACACCAGGGAGAGGGTGGCAGAGAGAGAGAGGCAGTGGGTGACACCAGGGAGAGGATGACAGGCAGCGGCTGACAGAGTGAGGCAGTAGGTGACACCAGTGAGAGGGTGACAAGCAGCGGGAGACACCAGAGAGAGGGTGACAGAGAGGCAGTGGGTGACACCAGGGAGAGGATGACAGGCAGCAGGTGATGGAGTGAGGCAGTGGGTGAAACAAGGGAAAAGGTGACAGGCAGCGGGTAACTCCAGGGAGAGGGTGACAGAGAGGCAGTGGGTGACGTTAGGGCTATGGGTGACACCAGGGAGAGGGTGGCAGGGAGAGAGAGGCAGTGGGTGACAGGTAACGGGTGACACCAGGGAGAGAGTGACAGGCAGCGGGTGAAACCAGGGAAAAGTTGACTGGCAGTGGGTGGCTAAGATATTATAAAAAAATTCCATGGGCATTACGCCGGGGACTGTCACCAGATGGTGACATCAGATCCTCAGTGCCAGCAGAAAGGGCAGCAAAGCAAGGCGTCAGATAGGAACTCAGTGTTAGAACTATACGCCGGAGAGGGGAGGGGAGGAGACTGGGTCATGTCCAGGGACTGGCTGGGCAGGGTGCCATCTGCCCCCCGGGCCAGTGCAATTTAAGTGTTCCAGGGCCATTTTCCCTCTGAAAAGCTGGGCCACTTGCTTGAGTCTGCCCCCCAGGCTGAACGTTGCCAGCCAGCCCCTGGTCATGGCCCCTCCTCTCACTCTTTCTGGACTCATGGTCACTGCGCACAGACAGCAGCTCAGCTCAGGCCCTGCTTAGCTGCTCACTAATTACGGAGGCACAGGCACTGACAGCTGGCGGCTCAGAACAGCGTCCGACGGCGGGTGGCAGCGACACAAAATGAGTCAGTTTGACTCATTGTAATGCTTCGGGCCCCTTCACTGCACCGGGCCTCGGTGCAATGCACCGCTTGCACCGGCGCAAGTTTCGCCACTGCTTCATGTTGAAGGTAATAAAAAAATTACATCATTTTGTGTGAGGTTACTTCATTAAATTACTGTATTCTTAGTGAAGTTTACATATATGATGCACAGAACCATTAACAATAAACATTTACAAACAGATAAGACTTCAGCGGAACATACAGAAACAACGTCACAAGCATACTGTAAGTGACTCAATGAGGAATATCTGTGTGTGCCAGAAAGAGAGTTGTGCTTCACGTCTTTCCAGATACGCTAGTTTGGTTGGTTCTCTTAAGCCTTGGAGAGAGAGACAGTGGATGGAGATAGAGTACTAACCAACCAGCTCCTAACTGACATTTATCAAACACAGGGCCTAATTCATGTTTGTATGCAATGCCAGTGTTTTTACAACGGATCATTATCAGCAGATTGTGCATGTGCTGCGATCGGACTACGCACACGCCAAGGTACTTTTCCGATTGCGCTCACACTGACACGCACGGTGATTGACAGGAAGGGACCATTTGGGGGAGATAACATGGGAGAGGCGGAAAAAACGCAGGCATGCCATGGCCCTTTTCGGGCATGTATCTGCCTAAAGCTACAATCTTGTATTTAGAGAAGCATGGTACCAGCGTCGCTACTGCCACAGCCAGTCCGTGTTGGGTTTATAATCCTTGTTATTGCATGGGTGCTGCGCATGTCTATTCAGTTGCTGAGCACTTTGCAATGGCTACTGTGGGCGTCTACAGTATATCCTTTTCTGGGTGGCAGCTTCACTTGCGATGTTAAGTAGTTCCATAGCCTGAACATTTGCAGCAGCGTAGGCGAGTGCAGGCCCGGCGCTACCCGCTCAGCAAAGGGATGCAGTGCAGGTAGGCGCCGGGCAGGAGAGGCACCTTCACTGCTCTGCATCCCTGCTGAAGTGCCGTCCTGTCCCCCCTGCTGCTGGCTGCTGCGTCTGCCCTGTCACACTGACAGGCAGCCGCAGCAGCGCCGGCAGCATGACTCCTTCTCCTCTCTCCCCTGTGACAGTGAGAAGAGAGGAGTGTAAGTTTGCGGTCTGACGAAAGGGGTGGAGCTACACTGACCAAGGGAGCGGAGCTACACGGACCAAGGGGGCGGAGCTACTCGGACCAGGCTAGCAGACAGTGGAAGATCTGGCCAGCAAGATTGTGGTAAGGGGATGAAAAAAGTGTGTGTGTGTGTGTGTGTGTGTGTGTGTGTGTGTGTGTGTGTGTGTGTGTGTGTGTGTGTGTGTGTGTGTGTGTGTGTATATGGATGTGTGTGTTTGTTTGTATTTAAAAAGGGGATGCTGTCTGCCGTAATGTGTAAAAAGGGAGACACTGTTTGCCGTCATGTGTAAAAAGTGGGACGCTGTCTGTCGTAATGTGTTAAAAGCGGACTCTGTCCGCCGTAATGTGTAAAAAGGGTCCGCTGGCTGCCGTAATGTGTAAAAACGGGACGCTGGCTGCCGTAATGTGTAAAAAGGGCACGCTGACTGCGCCCCTATATTTTTTGCACGCGCCTGCGGCGCGCACTGCCCCTATTTTACATGCAGGGGAGGGGGGGGGATGCACTCTCTTGCACAGCGGTAAAATGTCTAGTTACGGCACTGTCTGTGTGCAGGGCCGTAACTAGCGCTGCACAGAGTGTTTGTGGGCAGAGAGTTCACATCCATAGGCGTGCACGGATCTCCTGCAGCTCGGGGGCCCAAGAGACCATGTTAACCCCCGGCCCTGCATGTAAAGTATGGGAGGGCGCAAATTTATATTTTGCAGGAGGGCGCCGAACACCCTAGCACCGGCCCTGGGCGAGTGCATACAAACATGAATTAGGCCCACACAGCCTGTTACATGGCAGCTAGGAGCAATCTCATGTGTAACTAACATGCAGATGCCGATTCCTCAATATTTATAGCCCTGCTGGAAAATGTCAGTGAAAAAAAAAAAATAAGTGATCAGTGACGTTGTTCAATGGGGTGAGGTTTATATGGGTGGGGTTCTCATTAATCTGCTAATTGAGCCGTTTTCTTATATATAAATGAAGCAAACTCCATGATGCCTTTAGGGTTGGTAGTTCAGTTACGTGACATTTATGATCAGTCCTGGAAACTGCAGAAGGCCAGAAGCACTTAGCAAAGCTACAGGAACACTGTAGCTCAGTGGATCCCAAACTGTGTGCCTAGGCACCCTGGGGTGCCTCAAGACACTAGCAGGGGTGCCTTGGATTGGTGGTCCAGGACCAATTCAAACTATTTTTGGTCAAAGTAATAGACAAAACCAGTGCTTGTGGCTGGCAATTATAAAATATGAGGACAAACAGAAGCAAATATTGTCCCGCACCACAATCAAGAAACTAAGGATGACACATAAACATAATTTACTTATTGTTTTCTAAAATTCTCAATAAGAAACTTTTGGCCTAGGGGTGCCGTGAAAAAATTCTGAAACTCTAGGATGCCATGATCCAAAAATGTTTGGGAACCACTCAGAGCCGGCCCTAACCAATATGATGCCCTAGGCAAGATTTTGGCCGGTGCCCCCTAGCCTCTGACCTTGCACCTCTTTCCCAGCACCATCACACTTCACCCATAGCAGTCCTTATTTTTGTGTTTGTACCCCCTATATTTTAAATAGGAACAGTTCGCACATTTGGCACTCAGCCCAAAAAGGGGTGTGTTTATGCTGGCAAGGGGCATAGCGACACAATAGTAACCCCAATTCCAATTACGCCACACAGTACTGCAACTTTATTCACATTTGATCATGCAATAGTGTCCCTTATTCATGTTACATCACACAGTAGTACCACTTTACCTTATAAACGTTACTCCTCACAGTAGTGCCCCTTATTCACATTACATCACACTGAATTGCTCCTTATTCACATTACACCATACCCTATTGCTCTTTATTTACATTAGATGACACAAAAGTGCCCTTTCTATATGCAACGCTACATAGTAGAGCACCTTATACACATAATGCCACAGAGTAATGCCCCTTACACATATGAGACACATTATTAATGTCCTTATAAACATAATGCGCCTTACACATTATGACAACCTTTATTAATATCCTTTTACACATAATATCCCTTACACATATGCCGCACATTATTAATGCCCTTATACACATAATGACACACATAGTGCCCCTTACACATGTTGCACATTATTAATGCATTTTTACATGACACACATAATGTTCCTTACACATATTCCGAACACTACTGCACAACCAACCCACCCGCACACAGCACTCACACTGCCATTAACACTGTGACCTCTGCCTCTGCTTGGATACAGATGTGTCCTCATAAATCTTGCCTCAATGCTAACGTCGGGCACCTTTTTTTATGACAATGTATCTTATTTGCATTGCTATGTGGCTAGGATGCCCAAGCAGCTTCTGCCGATTAAAATGATATGCAGCATGCCTATATACTGTGTGAGACTGTGGCTGTATCTGCATATGAAAAGCTACACACAGAATATAGGCATGCCGCATATCATTTTAATCAGCAGAAGCTACTGATGCCCCGAGGCATATCAAATGCCCTAGGCAATTGCCTAGTTTGCCTATGCCTATGGCCGGCTCTGGAACCACTGCTGTAGCTGGTTACATTTTATAATAACATCCTGATGCTGCCTGGAGGATGGGCAAAGTAATATAACAAATCTTAAACACTGTCAAATTGTGCCCAGTCATAGGGTCTTTCAATGAATTGGCGAAATTAAATTGGGAAAGTTTGTTCCTAGAGATTACCAGTAAAAGGATGACATCTTATTTTGAAGGGTCTACTGATAATTACTATTCCTGCAAAATCATATTTTGTCCAATATGTAATATTAGGCATCAGTGCTCTCACTGCACACTGGGCCTAATTCAGACCTGATCAGTGCTGTTTTCGCACAACAGCCGATCAGGTCTGAACTGTGCACGCGCCGGTGCCGCAGTGCGCCGGCGCATGGCAGACAGCCAACGGCTGTCTCAGCCCTGCGATCACCTCTGCCTGATTGACAGGCAGAGGCGGTTGCTGGGAGTGAAGGGGTGGGCCGGCGGCGTTTGCCCGCCGTTTAGGGGGTGCGAGCCGGGTAAGGCAGGTGTTCCCCGGACATCTGGGGGGACACGCCGCGGTGGCTACGTGACATCACACGCAGCTGCTGTGACCCTGACAGCGACAAGTAGCTCCTGCCAACGCGTAGGAGCTGCACTGGCAGGGAGCTACTCCTAAAGTACAAAAGCATCACCACTGTGCAATGTTTGTGTACTTGTGTGGGGCTGTCGGGCCTGACATGCGGGGCGGACTAGCCCTGTGCTGGGCGTCCCCCTGCATGTCTGTGTGACTGATCATAGATATGCTAAAGTGGATGGAGATAAAGTGCCAGCCAATCATCTCCTAACTGCCTTGTCACTGACTGGGTTTGAAAAATGTCAGTTAGGAGCCGATTGGCTGATACTTTATCTCCGTCAACTTTATCTCCATTCAAGGCTTAGTAAATAGACCCCCTAGTCACACAGGACTGGTCCACAATTGGTTGTCGAATTAAGGAGTACACATGCCCCAGCCCCTTCACTTGGGGCCCCCCTCAAACATTAAGACCACAGTGCTCAGTGCAGCATTTGAACTGTCTGGACTGTAAGCAGGGGAGGAGACGGGGCTAGACGGTACAGGGAACAGTCCTCCTGAATCATTCTGGAGTACCGAACAGCACATCTCTACTTTGGGAAATAGGGAACTCAGCAATTTCCTATTATTTCATATTTTAGAGGTTTTAAACTATTATTTATACATTACATAAATAATAGATTTACATTTTGTTTTAGATATAGTGATACAAGCAAAAAATTAATCTAGTTCAGCAAATTTCATTGTAGCCTCCACTTGTGATCATGGATTCCCTTTGATGACAGAGGGTATACTAGCCCCATTTGTCATTGAGCAGAAGGATTTGCCTCACTGTACAAGAACTTAAAATATCACTTACTCTGTCAACATGAGCCCTATCTAACGGGAAGGGAGAGGGTGACTCAATCAGATCTTATAACCAGGAGGAGATTTAGAAGCTACATGATCACATATGCAGCTGCTAGATGTAGATTCTTTAAAATATAGCAATTGCAGTAATATTATCCATCACAATGATAGATAGATAGATAGATAGATAGATAGATAGATAGATAGATAGATAGATAGATAGATAGATAGATAGATAGATAGATAGATAGAAGTGGCGTATCTAGAAATTTTTCACCCCAAGCCAAAAAATTATTTGGTGCCCCCCCCCACCCATAATTGGCACTAGTAAAGGGACAAACATGCGCGTGCCACCAAAAGGGGGCGTGGTTTCGTTTAAATGGGCGTGGCTTCGCATAAAGGGGCGTAGCGTTGCAGGAAAATACTACCTTATACCCCAGTTTTGCAACCTGCACGCCCAGACGTTAGCCACCACAGGAAAGAAAAATAATCCTGATTCATGCCCCTTACATTATTTGTCATTTTTCCTCCTTATAGTAATGCCCAGTATACATTATGCCACATACTGCAAAGGCCCTCAGACATTATGCCACACACAATAATGCACGACACAATATGCACACATGTAGTGCCCCCGACACATTATGCTACACACCGTAATGCCTGTGACACATTATGACAGGAATCGCAATGCCCGTTATACATTATGCTACACACTGCAATGCCCCTGATACATTATAGCACATACAATGTCTGTGACACATTATGACACACACCGCAATGATCCTGAGACATTATACCACATACCACAATGCCCGTGATATAGTATACAACACACCGTAATGCCTGACACATTATGACACACACTGCAATGTCCGTGATACATTATGCCACACACCGTAATGCCCATTACACATTAAGTTCTACAGTAAGGCTTCTAATTACTTTTAAATTACCTGCTCGTTGCCAGGGGTTTCATGCTCTTGGTTCCATGCACGGTGCCAGGGATTTTCATGCTCAGGGTGTCTTGCTCGTTGCCAGGGGTTTCATGCACTGGGTGTCATGCTCATTGCTAGGGGGTAGTGCTCGTTGCTAGGACCGTGCTCCCAGTGCCACATATGCCCCCAGTCAGAGCCGGCCCTAACCAATATGATGCCCTAGGCAAGATTTTGGCTGGTGCCCCCCTAGCACCACCGCTGGTTCCGCCTCTGACCTTGCACCTCTTTCCCAGCACCATCACCCCTCACCCATAGCAGTCCTTATTTTGGGGTTTGTACCCCCTATATTTTAAATAGGAACAGTTCGCACATTTGGCGCACAGCCCAAAAAGGGGTGTGATTTTGATGGCAAGGGGCATGGCCACACAATAGTAATTCCAATTACGCCACACAGTACTGCAACTTTATTCACATTTTATCATGCAATAGTGTCCATAATTCATATTACATCCCACAGTAGTATCACTTTACCTTATAAACGTTACTCCTCACAGTAGAGCCCCTTATTCACATTACATCACACTGAATTGCTCCTTATTCACATTACACCACACCCTATTGCTCTTTATTCACATTAGATGACACAGTAGTGTCCTTTCTATACGCAACGCCACATAGTAGAGCACCTTATACACATAATGCCACACATTAGTAATGCATTTATACACATAATTCCACACAGTAATGCCCCTTACACATATGAGACACATTATTAATGTCCTTATAAACATAATGCGCCTTAAACATTATGACAACCTTTATTAATGCCCTTTTACACATAATGTCCCTTACACATATGCCGCACATTATTAATGCCCTTATACACATAATGACATGTATAGTGCCCCCTACACATTTGCTGCACATTATTAGTGCCCCTATACACATAATGACACACATACAGTAGTACCCTGTTACACATATGCCGCACATTATTAATGCCCTTATACACGTAATGACATGTATAGTGCCCCCTACACATTTGCTGCACATTATTAGTGCCCATAAACACATAATGACACATATACAGTAGTACCCTGTTACACATATGCTGCACATTATTAATGCCCTTATACACGTAATGACATACAGTGCCCCTTACACATATGTTGCACATTAATGCATTTTTACATGACACACATAATGCTCCTTACACATATTCCGAACACTACTGCACAACCAACCCACTCACATGCACACAGCACTCACACTGCCACTAACACTGTGACCTCTGCCTCTGCTTGGATACAGATGTGTTAAATTGATTTAATATCCGTAAAATAAATTATAAACAATAAACATAAAAATAAAAAATAAACATAAAAATAAATAGTTATGTATGCGCATACACATAAAAAGATAAATACTATACTTTACTAATTAAGCATAAGAGGTGGATCATATAATTAATTGTGACCATATATGACTAATCGATATTCATACGTTGACAGTGTCCTTTATTTGGTATTTTCAACATGAAGCAGTCCCATTAGTTATGCTCATAGAAATGAGATTAGGTGTGTACCAAGTAGGTAAATCGAACCACTATATCAGTTGTAAATGGTCCTTTTATACATGGAGAAATCTCCAAACAGCACGGAGAAGATAAATGTCACCTGGGGTTTGGTGCACAGCAAGCACCTATGTAGAACTCCCGGTTATCACTGTCCGTGAATGGTGTACTCCGTCTTCTGCTGTGTCAGGTCATCACACACACCTTACTTCGCATTAGGGGATGGAGGTTGTATCCGGCTCCCGGAGCTTTGCGCACTGCAGGCGCTGGTAAGGTGATTCTGCTCCCGTCCTCAAGCCGCCGCATATAGCGCGTCCTCCCGTCTCCCGCTTATCGGTCTCAGGCAGTGTTGTATATCAATAAGACCTACTGTCAAACGTCCGTTAGGTCACACAGGGCTCCTTCTCTGACGCGTTTCGCTTCTAATTGAAGCTTCCTCATAGAGTAATGATTTTTAGACAATAGAGCCCTTTTTATATATAGCAGCCTCAATTCAATTGGTGCAATCATCCACCTAAAATAGTAACACCTGTCTAAGATCCACCTCCTGATCCACCTCTTAGCTCACCTGTTCTTTAATTAAAAGATTCACATTAACCTTTCATCTGCCCGTCTGTCTATAAACACATCTTTCAGAAATAGCAGGATAATAATCAATATACAATCACATAAATATTATCTCTAAGCATAGTAAAATATCCTATTTTTGTTCAATAATTCATCATAATCATAGTAATAGTAAAATATATAAAAAAGAGAATATATATAAACAAGAAAAAAAAAATAATAAAAAATAAAAAATAATAAAAATATATATATATAAGTCATTCGGGAATCGAACTGGGTACTCTAGCTATAGTAAACCAAGACTCTACCTCCAGGCTATGTAGCTACTTGATAGAATGTTACATTTTTATATGCATGTATAGAGATGGTAAACAATACAACTATATGGAGAATCTCAAGCAACTATTCCATCTGTCAATGTTTCATCCTTTAGTCAAATACAATCTTTATTGCGTACACTATAAAAATGCATATATTATATTTGCCTGCACACCAAAAAATATATACACATAAAATATGGGGCAATCTTATCACATCACATTAAGTCTTATTTCGTCCGGACCTCGAACTAATTAAACTAGTTAGTCTAACTATGGTAAACTGATAATCTACCTCCAGACTGTTTTACTTCTAAATAAATTTCTTCGTTTTTAATAATACAGATGATAATGCTTCTATGACCCCAAATTTAAGGGAGCATTCTTATACCCATATTCTATAAGTTTACATTTATATGATGAAACAGAGGTGTTTTTTTTTTTTTTTACTCTAATACAGACTAACCACTCTACTTATTTTAAAACAAGCTCAACACATACTGTCTAATTTTTATTATTATTATATCTTAATTTATATTTTTATTTTTATCTTTATTTTTATTTTTATTTTTATTTTTTCTTTATGAATGTCTTCCAATATAAGGATGGTCGGTCTTCTCTTCAAATGTGCACTCTGGGAATGGCCTGTAACTGCTAGACCACCACTCCCTACACATTTCCAAGAGGGTTCCAGACAGTCCTTAGTTGGCAAATGATTCAAAATCTATGCACTCATTCAACCCTGCAGGGGCCAATGTTCTTAATTGGAATATCCATAGGGCTTCTTTCTCGCACAACTTGCGGTATCTATCACCCCCACGAATGGTGGTCTTCACATGTTGAACCCCTGTCATAGTTAACCCATCTATCTTACCTTGATGAACATTAGAAAAGTGTTGAGACACACTATGGTTAGAATATTGTTTGAGAATATTTAGTCTGTGTTCTCTAAACCTAGTTTTAATTGAACGAGTAGTGCGACCTACGTACTGCAGGCCACAAGGGCACTGCAGCACGTAGACGCAGTATGTGGTATCACAATTGATAAATTCACGTATCTCGAATTTCTCTTTTGTAGTGTTGGATTCAATATTCTGGACCCTATTGGATATAAACCCGCATGTAATACAGCGTTTTTTTCCGCATTTATAGCAACCTAGTATAGGGGTTGTTAACCATGAATTACCAACGGAACCTACTGCTTTAATTTCCTTTTTTCTTTTCAACATACTAGGCGCTAGTAAGTTTTTTAGATTCTTATTTTTCTTAAATATAATTCTAGGGGTCTCTGTGATTGCTGATTGTAGTATGGAATCCTGTTGTAAGATTTTAAAATTATTTTTTAATACTTTCTTAATTTCGTGTGATTGACTGTTGTATTTCGACAGATAACATATTTTAATTACATCACCCTTATTATTAGTATCAGATATATGGGGTTTCTCCTTTAAACTTATTAAGTGTTCCCTGTCTGTCTTCTCTATTTTTGTGTGAGCTGTTTTCACTAGGGCTTTGGGATAGCCTCTATCCATAAAGTCCTTAGCCATATTATCTGCTTGAGTTCTATAGTCCCTTACTGAGGAACAATTCCTACGTAATCGACTAAATTGACTAAACGGCACATTTTTTAACCAAGGCTTATAATGGTTACTGGAATAATGTAAAAAATTATTTGTATCAACAGATTTTTTATAATTTTTTGTAATAATCTGTCCGCCCTCAGAGGAGATAGTGAGATCCAAAAAATTAATAGTGTCCCTACTAAATAGATGTGTAAACTTCAAATTATATTCGTTATCATTAAGGTGAGTGACAAAATTATGTGCAGAAATCTCGTCCCCATCCCAAATAAAAAATAAATCATCAATATAACGGCCATAGAATACTAGGTTCGCGCCGTATGGGCCCCCCCATATAAATTGTTCCTCGAACATACCCATATAAATATTAGCGAAACTAGGCGCGAACCTAGTACCCATGGCCGTCCCTAATGTTTGAAGAAAATATTCACCCTCAAATAAAAAGTAATTGTGCTCTAAAATAAATGTGATAGAAGCAAGAATAAATTTTTTGAGGTTTCTCGGAAAGCCAACATCTCTACTCAGGCATTGATCCACAGATTGTACTCCTTTCTTATGTGGTATATGCGTATATAACGCCTGAACATCCAATGATATAAATGCATAGTTAGATTTCCATTCCAATTTATCAATGGAATTCAATAATCCAGTTGTATCTCGGATGTGGGATCTCAAAGAGACAACAAAACTCTGTAAAAAATAATCAATATATTGTGATAAATTAGAGGTGAGGGACCCTATACCAGAAATAATAGGTCGACCAGGAGGTGCAGTGAGGGACTTGTGAATTTTAGGAATGTGATAAAAAATCGGTGTGACAGGGTGCTCTATAAACAAAAATTTATATTCATCCTTGGAAATCACTTCATCTCTGAGGTGATTTCCAAGGATGAATATAAATTTTTGTTTATAGAGCACCCTGTCACACCGATTTTTTATCACATTCCTAAAATTCACAAGTCCCTCACTGCACCTCCTGGTCGACCTATTATTTCTGGTATAGGGTCCCTCACCTCTAATTTATCACAATATATTGATTATTTTTTACAGAGTTTTGTTGTCTCTTTGAGATCCCACATCCGAGATACAACTGGATTATTGAATTCCATTGATAAATTGGAATGGAAATCTAACTATGCATTTATATCATTGGATGTTCAGGCGTTATATACGCATATACCACATAAGAAAGGAGTACAATCTGTGGATCAATGCCTGAGTAGAGATGTTGGCTTTCCGAGAAACCTCAAAAAATGTATTCTTGCTTCTATCACATTTATTTTAGAGCACAATTACTTTTTATTTGAGGGTGAATATTTTCTTCAAACATTAGGGACGGCCATGGGTACTAGGTTCGCGCCTAGTTTTGCTAATATTTATATGGGTATGTTCGAGGAACAATTTATATGGGGGGGCCCATACGGCGCGAACCTAGTATTCTATGGCCGTTATATTGATGATTTATTTTTTATTTGGGATGGGGACGAGATTTCTGCACATAATTTTGTCACTCACCTTAATGATAACGAATATAATTTGAAGTTTACACATCTATTTAGTAGGGACACTATTAATTTTTTGGATCTCACTATCTCCTCTGAGGGCGGACAGATTATTACAAAAAATTATAAAAAATCTGTTGATACAAATAATTTTTTACATTATTCCAGTAACCATTATAAGCCTTGGTTAAAAAATGTGCCGTTTAGTCAATTTAGTCGATTACGTAGGAATTGTTCCTCAGTAAGGGACTATAGAACTCAAGCAGATAATATGGCTAAGGACTTTATGGATAGAGGCTATCCCAAAGCCCTAGTGAAAACAGCTCACACAAAAATAGAGAAGACAGACAGGGAACACTTAATAAGTTTAAAGGAGAAACCCCATATATCTGATACTAATAATAAGGGTGATGTAATTAAAATATGTTATCTGTCGAAATACAACAGTCAATCACACGAAATTAAGAAAGTATTAAAAAATAATTTTAAAATCTTACAACAGGATTCCATACTACAATCAGCAATCACAGAGACCCCTAGAATTATATTTAAGAAAAATAAGAATCTAAAAAACTTACTAGCGCCTAGTATGTTGAAAAGAAAAAAGGAAATTAAAGCAGTAGGTTCCGTTGGTAATTCATGGTTAACAACCCCTATACTAGGTTGCTATAAATGCGGAAAAAAACCGCTGTATTACATGCGGGTTTATATCCAATAGGGTCCAGAATATTGAATCCAACACTACAAAAGAGAAATTCGAGATACGTGAATTTATCAATTGTGATACCACATACTGCGTCTACGTGCTGCAGTGCCCTTGTGGCCTGCAGTACGTAGGTCGCACTACTCGTTCAATTAAAACTAGGTTTAGAGAACACAGACTAAATATTCTCAAACAATATTCTAACCATAGTGTGTCTCAACACTTTTCTAATGTTCATCAAGGTAAGATAGATGGGTTAACTATGACAGGGGTTCAACATGTGAAGACCACCATTCGTGGGGGTGATAGATACCGCAAGTTGTGCGAGAAAGAAGCCCTATGGATATTCCAATTAAGAACATTGGCCCCTGCAGGGTTGAATGAGTGCATAGATTTTGAATCATTTGCCAACTAAGGACTGTCTGGAACCCTCTTGGAAATGTGTAGGGAGTGGTGGTCTAGCAGTTACAGGCCATTCCCAGAGTGCACATTTGAAGAGAAGACCGACCATCCTTATATTGGAAGACATTCATAAAGAAAAAATAAAAATAAAAATAAAAATAAAGATAAAAATAAAAATAAAAATATAAATTAAGATATAATAATAATAAAAATTAGACAGTATGTGTTGAGCTTGTTTTAAAATAAGTAGAGTGGTTAGTCTGTATTAGAGTAAAAAAACACCTCTGTTTCATCATATAAATGTAAACTTATAGAATATGGGTATAAGAATGCTCCCTTAAATTTGGGGTCATAGAAGCATTATCATCTGTATTATTAAAAACGAAGAAATTTATTTAGAAGTAAAACAGTCTGGAGGTAGATTATCAGTTTACCATAGTTAGACTAACTAGTTTAATTAGTTCGAGGTCCGGACGAAATAAGACTTAATGTGATGTGATAAGATTGCCCCATATTTTATGTGTATATATTTTTTGGTGTGCAGGCAAATATAATATATGCATTTTTATAGTGTACGCAATAAAGATTGTATTTGACTAAAGGATGAAACATTGACAGATGGAATAGTTGCTTGAGATTCTCCATATAGTTGTATTGTTTACCATCTCTATACATGCATATAAAAATGTAACATTCTATCAAGTAGCTACATAGCCTGGAGGTAGAGTCTTGGTTTACTATAGCTAGAGTACCCAGTTCGATTCCCGAATGACTTATATATATATATTTTTATTATTTTTTATTTTTTATTATTATTTTTTTCTTGTTTATATATATTCTCTTTTTTATATATTTTACTATTACTATGATTATGATGAATTATTGAACAAAAATAGGATATTTTACTATGCTTAGAGATAATATTTATGTGATTGTATATTGATTATTATCCTGCTATTTCTGAAAGATGTGTTTATAGACAGACGGGCAGATGAAAGGTTAATGTGAATCTTTTAATTAAAGAACAGGTGAGCTAAGAGGTGGATCAGGAGGTGGATCTTAGACAGGTGTTACTATTTTAGGTGGATGATTGCACCAATTGAATTGAGGCTGCTATATATAAAAAGGGCTCTATTGTCTAAAAATCATTACTCTATGAGGAAGCTTCAATTAGAAGCGAAACGCGTCAGAGAAGGAGCCCTGTGTGACCTAACGGACGTTTGACAGTAGGTCTTATTGATATACAACACTGCCTGAGACCGATAAGCGGGAGATGGGAGGACGCGCTATATGCGGCGGCTTGAGGACGGGAGCAGAATCACCTTACCAGCGCCTGCAGTGCGCAAAGCTCCGGGAGCCGGATACAACCTCCATCCCCTAATGCGAAGTAAGGTGTGTGTGATGACCTGACACAGCAGAAGACGGAGTACACCATTCACGGACAGTGATAACCGGGAGTTCTACATAGGTGCTTGCTGTGCACCAAACCCCAGGTGACATTTATCTTCTCCGTGCTGTTTGGAGATTTCTCCATGTATAAAAGGACCATTTACAACTGATATAGTGGTTCGATTTACCTACTTGGTACACACCTAATCTCATTTCTATGAGCATAACTAATGGGACTGCTTCATGTTGAAAATACCAAATAAAGGACACTGTCAACGTATGAATATCGATTAGTCATATATGGTCACAATTAATTATATGATCCACCTCTTATGCTTAATTAGTAAAGTATAGTATTTATCTTTTTATGTGTATGCGCATACATAACTATTTATTTTTATGTTTATTTTTTATTTTTATGTTTATTGTTTATAATTTATTTTACGGATATTAAATCTATTTCAATCATTAATTAAGTGTTCTCAAGTCATGTTACCTTTAATTTAATAGCGCAAGAGGTTAACTAGAATCTTTTTTGCTACACCTGGTTTTAATCAGGTGTAATTACGTTGGCCACTTCCACAGGCCATTTTACCTTGTTTGCGGCTATTTAAATTGTATGAGTTGTAAGAGAATTATTTATTTATTTATACACTATTTATAATTGTTGATAGCGCCTGACATCAGTACTAGTATTTGG
Organism: Pseudophryne corroboree; assembly: GCF_028390025.1. Taxonomy (NCBI): domain Eukaryota; kingdom Metazoa; phylum Chordata; class Amphibia; order Anura; family Myobatrachidae; genus Pseudophryne; species Pseudophryne corroboree. Next base: position 208,787,915 of record NC_086444.1, read on the forward strand.
ATACAGATGTGTCCTCATAAATCTTGCATCAATGCTAACGCCGGGCACCATTTTTATGAAAATGCATCTTATTTGCAATGCATTGGTATGTGGCTAGGATGCACAAGCAGCTTCTGCTGATTAAAATGATATGCTGCATGCCTATATACTGTGTGAGACTGTGGCTGTATCTGCATATGAAATGCTACACACAGAATATAGGCATGCCGCATACCATTTTAATCAGCAGAAGCTGCTGATGCCCCTAGGCATATCAAATGCCCTAGGCAATTGCCTAGTTTGCCTATAGCTATGGCCGGCTCTGCCCCCAGTGCCAGATATTCCCCCACAGTGCCAGGTACATGCCCCCAGTGCCAAATATACCCCCCCCCCAGTGCCACATATGCCCCTAGTGCCAGATATTCCCCCACAGTGCCAGGTACATGCCCCCAGTGCCAAATATACCCCCCCCAGTGCCACATATGATCCCAGTGCCAGATATTCCCCCACAGTGCCAGGTACATGCCCTCAGTGCCAAATAACCCCCCCAGTGCCACATATGATCCCAGTGCCAGATATTCCCCCACAGTGCCAGGTACATGCCCTCAGTGCCAAATAACCCCCCCAGTGCCACATATGCCCCCAGTGCCAAATATACCCCTCCGGTGCCACATATGCCCCCAGTGCCAGATATTCCCCCACAGTGCCAGGTATATGCCCCCAGTGCCACATATGCCCCCTCAGTGCCTGCTCCCCCCAGTACCAGATATTCCCCCACAGTGCCAGGTATATGCCCCCAGTGCCAGATATTCCCCCACAGTGCCACATATGCCCCCTCAGTGCCTGCTCCCCTCAGTGCCAGATATTCCCCCACAGTGCCAGGTATATGCCCCCAGTGCCAGATATTCCCCCACAGTGCCACATATGCCCCCTCAGTGCCTGCTCCCCCCAGTGCCAGATATTCCCCCACAGTGCCACATATGCCCTCCTCAGTGCCTGCTCCCCCCCGCTCCTTTGTGTTGGAGGGACACGGAGGGCACAGCGTGCGCCTCTCCCGTGTCCCTCCTGGCTCTCCGGCCGGTCTAATAAAGGAAGTGCCGGTTTGTGAGCCAATCAGAGCTCACGAACGGCACTTCCTTTATTAGACCGGCCGGAGAGCCAGGAGGAACACGGGAGAGGCGTGTGCTGTGCCCTCCTGTGTCCCTCCATCACAGCAGCGGAGGGAAGGAGACCGCAGATTGACATGCGGACGCTCGTCCGCATGTCAATCTGTGCTAAGTCAGTGACGCCCCCGCAGCCCCTCGCCCCCAAGCCACCGCGAGGACTGCGTGGGCAGTAGTTACGCCACTGAGATAGATAGATAGATAGATAGATAGATAGATAGATAGATAGATAGATAGATAAGTAGTAAAGGGCATTAAAGGGGGTACACACAGAAAGATCATGACTAGATTGCTTAGATTTTAAGCACGGATCTCTGGTGTGTATGCCCCACAGCGATAGCGATGCACGGTCTATCGCCGGTGCCAGATTTGCCGGCATGCAGACACAATCTAGCACAAACCAAAAAAGTTAGCTATTGGGCATAACCATGTAGCACTGCAGATGAGGCAGATGTAACATGTGCAGAGAGAGTTAGATTTGGGTGGGGTGTGTTCAAACTGAAATCTAAATTGCAGTGTAAAAATAAAGCAGCCAGTATTTACCCTGCACAGAAATAATATAATCCACCCAAATCTAACTCTCTCTGCACATGTTACATGCCCTACCTGCATTGCACATAGGGGGTCATTCTGAGCTGATTGCTCGCTAGCAGTTTTTAGCAGCCGTGCAAACGCTATGCCGCCGCCCACTGGGAGTGTATTTTAGCTTAGCAGAAGTGCGAACGAAAGGATTGCAGAGCGGCTACAAAGTTTTTTGTGCAATTTCTGAGTAGCTCTAAACCTATTCAGTGCTTGCGATCACTTCAGACTGTTTAGTTCCTGTTTTGACATCACAAACACGCCCTGTGTTCGCCCAGCCATGCCTGCATTTTTCCTGGCACGCCTGCGCTTTTCCGAACACTCCCTGAAAACGGTCAGTTGACACCCAGAAACGCCCACTTCATGTCAATCACTCTGCAGCCAGCAGTGCGACTGAAATGCTTTGCTAGATCCTGTGTGAAACTACATTGTTCGTTGTAATAGTACGTTGTGCGTGCGCATTGCGCCGCATGCGCAGAAGTGACTTTTTTTGCATCATTGCTGCACAGCGAACGAATGCAGCTAGCGATCAACTCGGAATGACCACCATGGTTTTGCCCATAAGTGTGCTTTTTTGGTTTGCTAACAAACCTGAATAACCCCCTAAATCCCTTACAATGCTGAAAGGAGTAACAAACTAACTTTTATCTTTTACCCCATGAAAAGAAAACCCTGTTGTAGAAGATCATATTAATGTGTTTGTACAACCTAAGATGCCTTTACTGCTTTGTACTGTATATGCCTTCAGGCAACCTTTTCATTTTGTGTTTTTTATTTTTTGTCGTGCGTATGTTTATTATCAGGTGGAGTTATTTATTTAGTTGTCCGGGGATACTGTATGATATAATGCTGCTCTAAGTGCAACCTAATGCAATGTAAAGGGTGTGTTATGTCTCAGGGCAACAAAAATAGACAAGAATGGTGTTTTACCATTTTGTATAATAATTTGACCAGTGATATGTGCTGCTCTTTTTTAGTGTAGAATTTATACTTCAGTTTATTACAGACAATTTGCATTCATGTTAGTACATATAAAATATTGACCAAAATAAAATAGGATTTTAATTACCTACCGGTAAATCCTTTTCTCGTAGTCCGTACAGGATACTGGGGTTCCATTTAGTACAATGGGGTATAGACGGGTCCACTAAGAGCCATGGGCACTTAAAGAATTTGATAGTGTGGGCTGGCTCCTCCCTCTATGCCCCTCCTACCAGACTCAGTCTAGGAAACTGTGGCCAAGGAGACGGACATACTTTGAGAGGATAGATAAGGAAATTGGTGAGATTCTGAACCAGCACACACACAAGAGGAAAGCCATGCTAACCAAAACTTGAAACAGGAACAGCAACAGCTGAACCAAACAACAATACTTAACCAAGTAACAGTGCAGTAAGTACGAAGCACAGGGCGGGCGCCCGGTATCCTCTACGGACTAAGAGAAATGGATTTACCGGTAGGTAATAAAAATCCTATTTTCTCTTACGTCCTAGAGGATACTGGGGTTCCATTTAGTACCAGGGGGAAGTACCAAAGCTCCCAACCCGGGTGGGAGAGTGCTGAGTTTCCTGCAGGACTGAGCGACCAAACTGAAGGTCGTCAGAAGCCAAAGTATCGAACTTGTAAAACTTCGAACCTGACCAAGTAGCTGCTTGGAAGAGCTGTAAAGCTGAGACACCCCGGGCAGCCGCCCAAGAAGATCCCACTGACCTAGTCGAGTGGACCTGAACAGATTTCGGAACCGGCAATCCTGCCATAGAAAAAGCATGCCAGATAGTGAGCCTGATCCAGCGTGCAATGGACTGCTTTGAAGCAGGACACCCAATCTTATTGGGTTCATAGAGAACGAACAGCGAGTCAGATTTCCTGTGATGAGCGGTCCTCTTCACATACACCTTCAAATCCCTAACAACATCCAAAGACTTTGGAGTAGCAGAAGTGTCCGTAACAGCCGGAACCACAATAGGTTGGTTGATGTGAAACGTGGACACCACCTTAGGATGGAATTGCTGATGATTTCTGAGTTCAGCTCTGTCCTCGTAAAATGAAGTAGGGGCTCTTGTGAGACAATGCCCCTAGCTCAGACACACGTCTCACTGAAGCCAAGGCCTTCAGTGTGACGGTCTTCCATGTAAGATATTTAACATCTACCTCCTGTAACTGTTCAAACCAGTCCAATTGGAGGAACTGCAGCACCAAATTGAGATCCCAAGGTGCCGTAGGAGGCACAAAGGGAGGTTGGATGTGCAGAACACCTTTCAAGAATGTCTGGACCTCAGGAAGATAAGCCAATTGTTTCTGAAAGAAAATGGACAAGGCCGAAATCTGGACTTTTACTGAGCCCAGACATAGGCCCACATCCACACCCGACTGCAGAAAAAGCAGTAAACGTCCCAGATGAAATTCCACCGCAGAATATTTTCTGCTCTCACACCAAGAGACGTATCTCTTCCAAATATGGTGGTAATGTTTAGACGTTACCCCTTCCTGGCTTGGATCATAGTCGGGATGACTTTGTCAGGGATGCCTCTCCTGGCAAGAATCAGCCGTTCAACTTCCATGCCATCAAATGTAGCCATGGTAAGTCTTGATAAATGAATGGGCCCTGTTGCAGAAGATCCTCGCAAAGAGGTAGAGGGCACGGATCTCCGAGGAGCATCTCCAGGAGGTCCGCGTACCAGGCCCTTCTTGGCCAGTCCGGAGCAATGAGAATTGCTTGAACTTTTTCCCTTTTTATTCTTTTCAGAATTCTTGGGATCAGAGGAAGTGGAGGAAACACGTACACCATCTGATATACCCATGGAGTCGTCAGAGCGTCCACTGCCACTGCCTGTGGGTCTCTCGACCTGGAACAATACAGCTTGAGCTTCTTGTTGAGACGAGAGGCCATCATGTCATTCTGTGGATATCCTCATCGACTTGTCAAGCACCTGAACACCTCCGAGTGCAGGCCCCACTCCCCCGATTGCAAGTCGTATCTGCTGAGGAATTCGGCTTCCCAGTTGTCTACTCCCGGAATGAAGACCACAGACAATGCCGCAGCATATTTTTCTGCCCAGAGGAGAATTCTTGACACCTCTGACATTGCTGCTCTGCTTTTCGTTCCGCCCTGTCGGTTTATGTATGTTACTGCCGTCACATTGTCCGACTGGACCTGAATGGCCCAATCTTGAAGAAGATATGAGGCCTGCAGAAGTGCGTTGTATATAGCCCTGAGTTCCAGAATGGTGATTGGAAGGACGACTTCCTGACTTGACCATCTTCCCTGAAACTGCACACCCTGGGTGACTGCTCCCCAACCTCTGAGGCTTGCGTCCGTGGTTAGCAGAATCCAATTTTGAATCCCGAACTGTCGGCCCTCGATCAGGGGAGAAGTCTGTAGCCACCACAGAAGGGAGATCCTGGCCTTTGGCGACAGACGGATTTTTTGGTGCATGTGAAGATGTGATCCGGACCATTTGTCCAACAGATCAAGCTGGAAGGGTCGCTTCCGATCATCCTGAACCATCGACTGGATTACCAATGCCTTTTCCAATGGAAGAAAAACTTTCTGCGAGTTGGCTCTAAGTGAGATTTCGGAAGATTCAGAATCCAGCCATGATCCAGGAGTAGTTGGGTTGTGAGGCCAATGCTGTTCAACAACCTCTCCCTGGACGGAGCCTTTATCAGAAGATCATCCAGGTATGGAATTATGTTCAATCCCTGCTTGCAAAGGAGAAACATCATCTCTGCCATTACCTTGGCGAACACCCTCAGTGCTGTGGAGAGACCAAAAGGTAGGGCCTGGAACTGGTAGTGGCAGTCCTGAAGTGCAAACTGTAGATAAGCCTGGTGAGGCGGCCAGATCGGAATGTGAAGGTATGCATCCTTGATATCCAGAGACACTAGGAATTCCCCCTCCTCCAGACCTGAGATCACCGCTCTCAGAGACTCCATCTTGAACACTCATAAGTATGGGTTCAATGATTTTAGATTCAGAATCGGCCTTACTGAACCGTCCGGTTTCGGTACTACAAACAAGTTGGAATATATACGTTATGGTAAGAACTTACCGTTGATAACGGTATATCTCCTAAGTCCACAGGATAACATTGGGAAATGATGAAGCGACTGCGGATTTGCACCAATCGGTCAAAACTTTTCGGCCTCCCAGCATGCAACGGGCCCATCCATATATCCCCGCCTCCTGGCTCAGGCAAATTAGTTGTATTCCAAAACTGAAGGCAGGAGCATCATAGATAGCCCTAATCAGGCAAGAAGAACACACATACACACCCTTCCGTACAAGAAGGAAGATGTTAGCGAGTAAAAGGATCATCAAATCAGGTGCTTCAGGGTGGGATCCCTGTGGATTTAGGAGAAATACTGTTATCAATGGTAAGTTCTTACCATAACGTATATTTCTCCGGCAGGGTCTGCAGGTTATCCACAGGATACCATTGGGATTTCCCAAAGCAATTTAGTGGTGGGGATGCTCCTGATTGGACATGAGAATCCTTCGCCCAAATTCAGCGTCATTAGAGGCGAAGGCATCCATGGCATAATGTCTAATGAATGTGTTAATGGAAGACCATGTGGCTGCCTCACATATCTGTTCTGCTGAAGCACCATGTTGTGCTGCCCATGATGGACCTACCTTACGAGTAGAGTGAGCAGAGACATTAGCCGGAACAGGTAGATCAGCTTGACAATATGCTTCTGAAATAGTCATCCGAAGCCACCTTGCCAGTGTCTGTTTATCAACAGGCCACCCTCTCTTGTGAAATCCGTAGAGAACGAAGAAAGAATCTGTCTTTCTGATGGCACTGGTATGATCCACGTAGATCCTTAAGGCACGGACCACGTCCAGCGATGCATCTCCCGCAGAAAGGCCCGGTACATGGAAAGCTGGGACTACAATTTCTTTGTTGAGGTGGAATTTAGACACTACCTTGGATCTAGTTCTGAGAACTGCTTTATCTGGATAAAAAAAAAAAAATCAGAAATGGGTAACAATGCCCCTAAATCTGATACTCTTCTAGCTGACGCCATGGCCAGTAGAAAGAGAACTTTAGCTGTCAACCATTTAAAATCCACTTTATGAAGTGGTTCAAATGGGGCAACTTGAAGGGCCTTTAGGACTAAATGTAAGTCCCAAGGCACTGTAGGAGGAACAAAAGGAGGTTGAATGCGCAGCATTCCCTGGAAAAATGTATGCACATCATGTTAGTTGACAATTTTCTTTTGGAAACATACAGTCAATGCTGACAGTTGCACTCTCAAGAATGCCACCTTCAAACCTTTATCCATTCCTGCCTGAAGGAATGCGAAGACCCTGGAAACTCTGAAAGACTTATGGTCCATTTTCCGTTCACTGCACCAATGAATATAAGTTTGCCATATTCGGTGATAAATGCGAGCTGAGGAAGGTTTCCTTGCTCTGAGCATTGTTTGAATTACCAGATGTGAAAATCCTCTCGACTTCAAGATAGAGGTTTCAAGAGCCATGCCGTCAAAGACAGTCGATCCAGATGTCTGTGATAACAAGGATCCTGCATCAGTAGACCAGGATGTTGAGGGAGCAGGAGTGGGGCATCCATCCACATTCTCTGCAGATCTATGTACCAATGCCTTTTGGGTTGAACCAGAACTATTAGTATCATGGCACCCTTTCCTTGCTTTATCTTTCTCACCACCCTGGGTAATAGGGTGACTGGAGGAAACACATAAGCCAGATGAAAGTCCCATCTCATTGACAGGGCATCCACAAAGATCGCTCTGGGATCCTTTGTTCTTGACCCATATGCGAGAACTTTGTTGGTCTGACGGGACGCCATGAGATCTATCTCTGGCAACCCCCACTTGTCTACTAGGGTCTGGAAGACCTACGGGTGTAGAGCCCATTCGCTTGCCTGAATGGCGTGTCGACTGAGAAAATCCACTTCCCAGTTTAGGACTCCCGGAATGAACACTGCGGACAAGGCTGGATGATGAAGTTCTGCCCACTTTAGTTTGTGACTTACCTCCTTCATCGCTTTTCGTCTGTGAGGGCCTCCCTGATGGTTGAGGTACGCTACTGCCGTCACATTTTCCGAGCGGATCTGTACTTGTTTTCCCCGAAGAATGTATTTTGCCTGATTCAGTGCCATGTATATAGCCCGAAGTTCCAATATATTTATTGGCAGGCAACCTTCTTCCTTGGTCCATTTCCCTGGAAACACAACCTTGCTGACACTGCTCCGCAGCCTTGGAGACTGGCATCGGTTGTCAGAATTACCCAACCTGATATCCAAAAGGGTCTCCCCTTGTCCAGATGGGATGTCTGTAGCCACCAGGCTAATGACCTTCTTACTTCTATCGTAAGAACCATAGTCTGCGTTTTTATTATCTGATGCAACCCATTCTATTTGGCAAGAATCAGATGCTGCAGAGGCCCCAAGTGGAACTGTGCATACTCCACCATGTCGAACATTGACTCCATCAATCCCATCACACACATTGCTGTGTGAATGGATACCTTTTGACTGTGTAGCACAGGCGTGGCCAACCAGTCAGTGACAAAAAGCCAAAAATCTTTGTTAGGTACGTCAAAGAGCCGGCATCGAGCCGATGGCGCGCATGCAAAAATGGAATGTGGCCTTGTGCCTGCTAGACCACACTCCTGGTATAAAATACATTGAAAAAGCCAAACAACATAAAATAAAAAATTTTTAAAGCCAGATTCATTGAAAAAGCCACTTTCGCAAAAAATAATTGAAAAGGCCAGATTCACATAATAAACTTCAGCTCCCCCATGTGTCACTTCAGCCAATACCCTCCTGTCACTCCAGCCAGCTCTTCCATGTGTCACTCCTGCTAGCACCCTCCTATGTCACTCCAGCCAGCTCCCCCGTGTCAATCCAGCCAGCTCTCCCATGTGTCACTACTGCAAAGACCCTGCTGTGTCACTCCAGCCAGTTCCCCCATTGTTATGACTACTAAGCTTCTGTGTGTGCACATTCAGGAAGAACCTGAAATGAGGTCAGCTGAAGCCAGGTGAAAATTAAACAAGGTTTATTGCAGTGAAAGAACCAGTAAGATATCAGCATACAGAGAATGGATCCTTGATAAACAAGAAACAGAATGCAATATTCCCAGATAATAGTAATGGCTTGATATTTAACAGGGAGTATGATTATGCTTGAATTTAGATACAGTCCAGATTAATTGCAGAGGTGAAAATGAACATGAAGAAATCCAGGTTTAAACAAAGCAGAGGGAATATAACATACCAAAAATGAAGTAACCAGGCTGGGGTGGAAACAGACTGCAAATAATAATTCAGGAATGCAGATATTGCTCCAGCAGGGCAAGAAGTTTCGTAACAAGGCATAGGTAAAACCAGGCTCCAGGAAATGTCTCAGAGATGCAGGTATGGCAGAAGCAGGACAGAATGACTGGAGAGAGCCTAGTCACAATCCTTATGGAACCACAATGATCTGCACATGAATGCTGGTGAGCTGGAGCTAAATAGCAGCACAAGGTGTTGGCCACAGCTGCTCACAATCAGGTAATCAACCTGCAGGGACTGAGTGTGCAACTGCCATTCAGACCTAAGGCAGCAAGTGAGACCCCTACAGGCAGGAATGAGAGATAATGCAAGGCAACACAAACCATACTTGCCTACCTGACCCTCTCCATGAGGGAGAAAATGCTCTGTTCCTGGACTTTCCTGGTAATGTAAGATTGCCATCACCTGTGCTGAGTTAGTTAATTGATAAGAAAGGTGTTTCACCACAGCTGATGGCAATTTATTCATCACCAGGAAAGTCCAGGAACAGAGCATTTTCTCCCTCATGGAGAGGGTCAGGTAGGCAAGTATGACACAAACACACAGACATTCCTAACACCCATGTGTCACTCCTGCTAGCACCATCCTATGTCACTCCATCCAACACCCTCCTGTATCTCCAGCCAGCTCTTCCATGTGTCACTCCTGCTAGCACCCTCCTATGTCACTCCAGCCAGCTCTCCCATGTGTCACTACTGCCAAGACCCTGCTGTGTCACTCCAGCCAGCTCCCCCATGTGTCACTCCAGCCAACACCCTCCTGTCACTCTAGCCAGCTCTTCCATGTGTCACTCCTGCTAGCACTCTATGTCACTCCAGCCAGCTCCCCCGTGTCACTCCAGCCATCTCTCCCATGTGTCACTACTTCCAGCACCCTCCCGCATCACTCCTGCTACCACCCTCCTATGTCACTCCAGCCAGCTCCCATGTGTCACTACTTCCAGCACCCTCCTGTCACTCCAGCCAGCTCCCCCATGTGTCATTCCTGCTACCACCCTCCTATGTCACTCCAGCCAGCTCCCATGTGTCACTACTTCCAGCACCCTCCTGTCACTCCAGCCAGCTCCCCCATGTGTCACTCCTGCTACCACCCTCCTGTCACTCCAGCCAGCTCTCCCATGTGTCACTCCTGCTACCACCCTCCTATGTCACTCCAGCCATATCTTCCATGTGTCACTACTTCTAGCACCCTCCCATGTCACTCCAGCCATCTCTGCCATGTGTCACTCTAGCCCACCCCTATGTATCAGTACAGCCCCCCATCAACTCGTGCCATTACAGAAGTCCCTAATGTGTCCTCTGTTGCTTGTGGGTGTCTCACCTCTAGTATCTGACTCCTTCAGTTTTCAGTCCCTGTAGTGCTGCTGAGTGTCTGGCTGGAGTGCAGCATTTTCTGTAACTGTTGTGGTCACATGATTTAGAGTGTTGGGAGCCACATTTGAATAAAGTAAGAGCCACATGCGGTTCAAGAGCCACAGGTTGGCCACCGCTGGTGTAGCAAGTCCTGAATCCTTGACTGAACCATGGAAATCTTGTTCAGAGGTAAGTTTACTCTCTGAAGACTTGAATCCAGTACAGCCCCCAAGTGAGTCATCTGCTGTGACGGAACCAGAGATGATTTTGCCCAATTTGTGAGCGACCCGTGCCTTTGCAGAGATGTTATTGTCTGTTGCAGATGATGTAGGGGCAATTCCTGTGACTGTGCCAGGATTAAAAGATCATCGAGGTATGGAAAAATTCTTATTCCCTGCTGGAGGAGATAAGCTGCCATTACCCCCATCATCTTGGTAAATACTCTGGTGGCTGTGGCTAACCCAAAAGGTAGGGCCTGGAACTGAAAATGCTGTTGGAGGATAGCGAACCTGAGATAGCACTGATGGGACAGTGCTATAGGAAAATGTAGCTAAGCATCCTGTATATCCAGGGATACCATATAATCCCCTGGCTCAATGGCCAAAATAATGGAACGTAACGTCTCCATGTGAAACCGAGGTACCCAAATGTACTTGTTAAGCACTTTGAGATTGAGAATGGGCCGAAAATAACCCATTTGGTGTCCATCTAGAAACAGGTTGGAGTAAAAACCCTGTCCTCGTTGTGCAGGAAGAACTGGAATGACTACTCCTGACTAAAGCAATTTCTGAACTTCCACTTGCAAAGCCCTGGCCTTCATCTCTACCCAAGACAGGCTGGTACAAAAAAACCTTTGAGGAGGGTGCTTCTTGAAGGCAAAACCATAACCTAGAGATACCGCTTTCTGCACCCAGGCATCTGTTGTAGACTGCTGCCAGATCTTTGCAAACTGAAGAAGTCAGCCCCCCACCCTGGGATCCCCCAGGTGGAGGCCCGCACCATTAGGCTGATGGCTTATTATCTGTTTTACCACCCAGTCCTCTGGTAGCCCAATGCTTTTTAGTCTTACCAGACTTGTTGTATTGGGACTGCCTGCCATCACTTTTTCCTTTAGCTTTTCCTTGAGACCGAAAGGGCCAAAAAAACGGAACTTTAGGTATGATATTGTATGTGGAAGGAAACTTTACCTTCTTGGAAGTCTGCTTCTGACTCCAAAATATCCGTCAATTCTTTACCAAAAAGAATATCTCCAGAAAAAGGCAAAGATTCAGAAACCTTCTTAGATTCTGAATCAGCTTTCCCCGAACATAGCCAAACTGCTCTGCGAGCAGCGATAGTTGAAGCTGATGCCCTGGAGGCAATAGTACCCATATCCAATGCTGCTTCTTCCAAGAACACTGCAGCCTGTTTTATATTTGCTTTATGGGATTTTTGCTCTCTAGATGCTATTGAAAAATCCCCCTCCAGTGCATCAGCCCAGGCAGCCACTGCTTTTGCCATCCAAGCTGAAGCCATAACTGGCCTTACTGTATGACTGCCCCAGACAGGGAAAAATAGTTTTAAAAAAAAACTACTCTCCTATCCGTGACATCATTTAATGATGTTGAAGGAAAAGGTAATGTAAAGATTTCACACTAATCGAATCACATGCATATCTACTTTAGGAGCCACCTCCCTTTTTAAACAATCCCCAGCTGGAAGAGCATAATTGGAATTCCATTTCTTAGGAATTCTAAACTTCTTATTGGGCATAGCCTAAGCCTCTTCCATGATTTCTGTCAACTGATCTGATCCTTGAAACACAGTCTTAACTGTTTTGGGACGTTTAAACCCAGGTGCCCTGGTTTTTAACATAGGCTCTGCTGAATCCTCTAAGGAAAGAATAGCTTTCATTGCTTTAATTAACTCAGCTATATCCACTGAGCTGAGACCATCCTCCTCTTCGTATGCTGAAGCAGAGTTTATTGAGCTTTCATCCTCTGATGAATCTTTATCTGAAACACATGTAGCCTGTGAGGATGAAGATTTACTTACCACTGGCTTATCAGCCTGTTTCTTTTGAGAGGCTGCTGCTGGAAGTGATAAATCGCAGGTGGGAAGCTGCATGTAAGGGTTAATCGTGTAACCTATCCCTGGTACAGGAGTTGGAGGAATTATCCGCTCAGCTATACTGGATAATGGGGGTCAATCCGAGTTGATCGCTCGCTAGCAGTTTTTAGCAGCCATGCAAATGCATAGTTGCCGCCCACAGGGGAGTGTATTTTCACTTTGCAGGAGTGTGAACGCCTGTGCAGCAGAGCGCCTGCAAACACATTTTGTGCAAAACAAGACCAGCCCTGTAGTTACTTATCCTGTGCGATGATTGCTGCAACAAGTGACACGGTAATGACGTCCGATACCTGCCCAGCAAACACCGGCCACGCCTGCACTTTTCCAAAGACTCCCAGAAAACAGTCAGTTGACACCTATAAATGCCCTCTTTCTGTCAATCTCCTTGCGTTCGGCTGTGCGATTGGAATCGTCGCTAGAACCAGTGCAAAACCACAACGGACTTCATACCCGTACGACGTGCATGTGCATTTCGGTGCATACGCATGCACAGATTAGCCTTTTTTTCACTGATCGCTCTGCAGCGAACAACGGCAGCTAGCAATCAACTCGGAATGACCCCCAATGTCTGTGCAAACATAGCCCAAGGTGGATCAACCTGCACCTGAATCTGCCTTGTATTTTTCAAGAGACCCTGGTGAAAACTAACAATTTGCACACAAACCATCCTGAACCAGATCCTGAGAGGTTAACACAGCTTTGCAAGACAAACATGATATGAGTGTTGATGTTGCTGTGAGTGTATCTTCCTCACCTTTTACGCTCTTAGACATAATAAATAATCAACACTTCCACAGAGTACTACACAATTTGTGACTGTAATCACTTTAAGCTTTTTAAAATGACCTACAATCCGACCCTACCCATGCACCAGCATTGAGGATCGGAATAGGAATAAACTGGCAGAATATATAGTAAAGTCAGCAATCATACTAGCAGTCAGTCACATGTTAACATTAGTATAGTAAGCAATATGAGCACGTCATCAACTACAACTACATTTCAAGTATGTAGGAGAACATATTACTGAATAAGGTTTAAACAGATCTACCGTATTCAGACGCATAGCGAAAGAAACACAGTAATAGTATACAGACTCATATGCAATAGACACTTATCTAACTATTCATACTCAAAAAGGTAGATAGAAACTTAGTGCTGTATTACCTGTACTCAGTAGAGTGGGATACAGGGAGACTCACCTCGCTTCCAGGATCGATCAATACGTTAGCGAACGCCGAGTGGATCCAGACGCTACTAGTGTACACTTCTGCTCCATGAACCTATAGTGAACACAGATGCACCCGTCACACAGCCGCCTATGCTGCGACTGGGTCCCCTTCATGTACAGCGTCTGAGACGGAAGCGGTTAACAGTTCATTGCGGGAGACTCGGAGGAAACTGGTCATGAACTGGGGGGGGGGGGAACCAGGAGAGCATCTGACTCCCCACTGCTGACATCAACTCTAAGGATCACGGCCTCATACTGTTCCTGAAGCCTCTGATCCCTAAGGCCTAGCACTGGTGCACCCGAGGTGGCAGCCGCGTCAGCGACTGTTTGGTAGTCTCCTCCCACAACAGTGCGCCTGTGTCCGTATTCCCCTTCTAAGCGGAACTGATGCCTTACCTTCTCCCCGTGCTCCTGCCACAGCCTGGTAATGTCTGCTGGACCTGCTAGTATATCCGACACAGACACCCGCCGAAACAGCACTGTACTGGTGGGTAAGCGTTATCGCGACCCGCTGGAGAGTTGTTGGAGTGACTCTTTCTAAGCTAAGACTATAAAAATTAAACAAGAAAGCATAGGGCTGCTAAAAACCAGCAGCCCTCTGACCATGGTCCGGCTCCTGCTGCACCAAACAAAAAACTGATTTGCCTGAGCCAGGAGGCGGGGATATATGGACGGGCCCATTGCATGCTGGGAGGCCGAAAAGCTTTGACCGATTGGTGCAAATCCGCTGTCACTTCATCATTTCCCAATGTTATCCTGTGGATAACCTGTGGACCCGGAGAAAATACCCCTTGTTTTGGAGATGAGGTGGAACTGGAACAATGACCTGCGTTTATACCAGTTTTTGAATGGCATCCTGTAAGGTTATACTTGCCTCCTGTGAAACTGGTAAGCCTGATCTGAAGAATCTGTGAGGTGGGAGTTCCTGAAACTCCAGTCTGCTGTAACCCTGGTAAATAAGATATATGACCCAGGGATCCTGGCATGATGTTGTCCAGATGTGACAAATTTTTTAGTCTGGCTCCCACCTGCCAGTCTTCCAGGCATCTCGGTCCACCGTCCTGCTGAAGGCTTTGCGGAAGCAGAGCTGGAGCTCTGTTACTGAGTACCAGCAGTTGCTGGTTTGCGTGGTTTACCTCTAGCACCTCTGTTGGCTGTAGAAGATCCTCTGGGTTTGCCCTTAAACTTGGCAGTCCGAAAGGTCTGTAGAGTAGGTCCCGAGTAGGTCTTCCTAGTTGGGGGAAGCTGCCAAAAGAAGATATGTAGACTTATCCGCAGTAGCTTTGGAGACCCATTTGTCTAGTTCGTCTCCAAATAAGGCTTCTCCTGTGAAGGGTAGGCCTTCCACGCCTTTCCGGGTAAATTCAACCTCTGGGAGGAGACCTACCCGGCACCAAATCAATCGGGCAATCCCATTCACGGTGAGGTGGTAAAGAATCTCCCCCTTGCTTACTGAAGACGTCTAGGTAAGACTAGTAAACTGTGGGTAATTCGGGGACATGAACTGAATGAAGAGGTTTAACTGAGGCCAAACAAGCATTGGTGCAAGATTCGCCCCAGGATTGGATCTCCATAGTTCGCCATCAGAGTTTTGGATTATGTTTTTGTAACCAAGGTAATCCGAGAATCACGTCATGAGAGACTTTGGGAATCACGAGAAAGGAGATATATTCGGAGTGTAATATGCCCACTTTCATTCTAAGTTAAGTAGTTTGAAAGGTGACTATGCCTTCAGGGATTCGACTTCCATCTACCGCTGAAACGGAAATTGTCTGTTTCAAGTGCACAGTCCGAATCTTAAACTGCTGGACGATGGCGGAATCTTAAATTGCTGGACGATGGCTGGGAATGAAGTTCCCAGTTGCTCCGGAATCTAATAAAACTGAGACAAAGAGGACAGAAGATGGAACTTCCAAACAAATGGGCAAAGTTGGCTCCTTTCCAGTACATAACTCTAAAGTAATTCCTAGCTTAACCTCTCTGGAGTAAGCTAGGAGCGGGAGTTTTCTGGACGGAGTTTACAAGACTTCACAAAGTGATCTGAAGAGCAGCAATACATACAGAAGTTCCCCTGATGGCGACGAGAACGCTCTTCTTCCGAAAGCCGAGAGCGACCGATTTGCATCGGCTCTTCAGTTGCTGGAGCAGGTGGAGACGAAGAGGGATCTTGCCGAGGTCTTAACCAGAAACGAAGACTTGGACATTCGAACTTAGATTTCTCCAGACAGCATTCCCAATACTGCAAGTCCAGTTTGTTACAAATAGAAATCAGTTCATCCAATTTCGTGGGCACATCCCGAACCGTCAAGTCATCCTGCCAGAAAGGCCGTTCCAAAAGGCAGCGATTAAGGCCTCCTCATTCCAATTCAATTCAGAAGACAAAGTACGGAACTGGATCACATACTGACTGACAGGACGCGAGCCCTGCCGAAGATGAAGTATCTCAAGTGACGCTAAGGTGGTTCGGCCCGGCTCGTCGAAGATCTTCCTGAATGAAGAAACAACTTCAGCATTATTGGAGAGTATTGGGTCCCCTTTCTCCCAAAGCAGAGATGCCCCCTCCAATGCTTGACCAGTGAGGAGAGAATTAATATATGCGATCTTTGTGCAGGCCGATGGGAAATTGGCCGACTGAAGCTCAAACTGGATTTCGCACTGGTTGAGGAATCCCCTACAAAGCTTCGGAGAGCCATCGAACTTGCTAGGTGGAGGTAGCTGCAGTCATGATGTAGAGACTGTCGCCGGAGGAACTATTGCAGAGGAAGAGACTACCAGAGCCGGGGACTGTGGGGCCCTAATGGCCGCGTGAAGAGCCTCCAACAGGTCTGACATGGTATGCATAAATTTAACAATTTGCGACTGAGTAGACTCCTGAATCTCCAGACGTGAGAGAATGTTGGCCGTAGCATCGCCTCCGGAGGCCTGGTCACCTGACGGTTCCATGTGGCCAGTGCTTACTGTCAGGGCAAGCTGTTTCTGTGGATCCATTGGACTCTGATCAACCGGAGGAGCAGATGCCCCTGAGTGCTGGAAACAAGGAGGACGAAGATAATTCCTTTTCATATATTTATTAAGGATAACAGATCAGAATGAGACTGTAGGAAGACTGAGACTAGATAGTTCTGGATTGGAAAAATGCAGAGAATGAAGTAATTGAATGATACGAGGACGATACTGAAGAACTGTGAAGAATATGCTTTAGATAATACAAAGCTGTTGGATGATGCGAAGACGGGGCTGAAGAACTGTGAAGGCTGTTTGCCGGATGCTGTAAAGACGTGAATGTGGAACAGTGAAGACTGGTTGCTGGATGATGCGAAGACATGAATGAAGAACTGTGAAGACTGGTTGCAGGATGATGCGAAGACGTGAATGCAGGAACTGTGTAGACTGGTTGCAGGATGATGTGGAGATGTGAATGAAGGAACTGTGAAGACTGGTTGCTGGATGATGCAAAGACGTAAATGAAGAACTGTGAAGACTGATTGCAGGATGATGTGAAGATGTAGATGAAGAGCACAGGCTCAAGCTGGCAACCACCGCGGTAATCCTGCAGAATCCAAAGGCATCGGTGGGAGAGCAGAGACTGATTGCAGGATGATGCGAAGACGTGGATGAAGAGCGCAGGCTGAAGCTGGCAACCACCGCGGGAATTCTGCAGAATCCGAAGGCACTGGTGGGAGAGGATGATGCGAATACGTGGATGAAGAGCACTGGACAGCTGGCGATCGTTGTGCAGCGAGAGTCGGCTGAGAACTCGGAGAGCCAAATGGGACCAATTAACAGGAGACGCACAGAACAAACTGCGGGATTATTTATTTATTATTTATTTATTAACAGTTTCTCATATAGCGCAGCATATTCCGTTGTGCTTTACAATTAGGGATTACAGAGCTAAAGCACAGAGTAACCACAACAAAGCACTGGCACAGAATGCAATAATCCCAGCCTATTTATAGGGACCAGGAAAATAGGATTGGCTGACACTCACCCATCACACTCATTGGTTCTGCCCTTGGTCTCCAACATGGCCGCTCCCTGCTCTGCAGACATGCTGGGAAGCTGCAGGACACGAGCCTCAGGAAGCCGTCACTCCCGACGCCGTCCCAGCCGCATACCCATGCGGCCACAGAACACCGCAGACAACCGCGCCAGCAGAGGACGGATCCCGGGACCCCGTGGCGGTAAGCGCTCTCACCGCGTGACACCTATTGTGCGCCACCGCACGGGGTGTGTCCAATGTAGCGGGGGTGTGACTAGTGATATGGGCATATGGTCTACACAGGGTGTGTGGCTATCACTACTTTTCTTTGATTCACAGTTTTATTCTAAAAACACATATAAAAAACATTTAAAAGTTATTTTACCATTTACTGTACATATAGCTATCATGACCATTGAGGGACAGATGCTGATAACACTTGGTGGTAAATTTACTAAAGTGGGAGGTTTTTTTAGAACTGATTTTTTTAGATCAGATTCTACCTAACATTTATCTAGCTGCTTCTAGAAGATAATAGATAGAATCTTATTGGTTACTATGGGCAACATCACCAGTTCTAAAAAAAAATCCACCATAGAAAATTTACCCCACAGTGTCTTCCCAAAAAGGGTCAAGCTCTTGGACAACCTGTTCAGCTCTCTTTGGATCCTGATATCTTTTCACCCAGGATCCAAAGGGGGCCTGAACAGGCTATCCCACGGCTAGGGATAAAAGAGAGACCTTAGCTTAGCAGGAGAGGATGAGGATGAACATCACGGCTGATGGGCCATGGTAAGTATAGTATGGGGTCAGAACGGAATAGGTGGTGGGACATGGCATTAGGGCAAGTGCTGGGGTAGGGCAGAGCAACAGATAGAGCAGGGGTTACGATAGGCTGTCACCAGGGACTAGAACTCCGCTCAGTGCCTCCACTCCACCTCCAGTATATAGTAGTCACTACACTACCTATATGACTTTAATATATAAAAATCTGGTTAAAAAAAAATGGGGTAGACTAGATGGGCCAAGGTGTTCTTAACTGTCGTCAAATTCTGTTTCTAATATAATGCAGAGAGCATTCTAGTTAACCCCATATAATGCAAAAACCATCAGTGGCCACCATAAAAAAAACAAAGGGCTGCAACAAAACAATGACTGCCACGTAATACAGACACCAACAACCACCATAAACTGCAGATGACATCCCGGCCTCACAGCATGGCCCCTGGAATGGGATAGGTCATACATCAAGCCTCTGATATAGATAATTTTATATATATATATATATATATATATATATATAGTAACTGTATTGTTGGGGTTGTCATAATATAACAATACTGACACCAAGTATATAGTGAAAACAAGACAGTTTTACTAGACCACAGGTTCTTTACTACATAAAACAAAACCACCAAGTTGTTCACATCACAACTTGGGGTAACAACAATCTCCCTGGCTGTTTAACATCACACAGCCGCCAGGTGATTACAGACACAGCATACAGGCTATACAACAATGAGTCCAGCATGATAAAGCTTTTTGCCAACAGCACTACAAATAAGCATTCATAACACAGTGTCCTGGGTTATAGTCCCCAATGTGTGCAGCGTCCCGCTTCAGTGGAAATGCGTCCTGACAGAAACCACTGGTACCGAAGTCCCTTCAAGCATACACAGTCTTCCAAACCCCTGACACTAGCCCCCTTACAGGCCCTAGCTTCTGGCTACTAATCAGCATCAGAGGTCCGGCACCTGTGAAACCTTCAGCCCTTTCTAGGTATTCTACAGGTGCACAATTACTCAGCCATCCTGGCTGCAGAACCCACAAGACCTGGACTGACCTTTGTGGATAGGGCCCGCCCTCTTCTCTCATCAACCCCCAGGGACCCTTACTGGTTTTCTACAAAACCAAACTACAGGACCTAAAATAGTTCCTTCTGTCTCCCTGGGGATTTCTAAAGTCTGCTGTAGGCATTTTCCAGGTCCTTGCAAAATAGGGAACGGATCCCATTTCCTTTTTGCGAGGCTCCTTTTGGCTGGTCTGGCACTCCACTTCAGACCGTCTGGTGTCTCTCGTCACATACCCTCCCCCTACACTTTTCCTTACTAGGGAAAGCGACTTTACGGTCTCGTAGCACCTGGACAAAGCATCAGCATTTTTGTGATGGGTTCCAGGTCTATGTTCTACTTTGAACTTGAACTGATGAAGTGCCAAAAACCAACGTGTTACTTTAGCATTGACTTCCTTATTCAACTGCATCCAACTAAGTGGAGCATGGTCTATTACCAAGATGAATTCTCAGCCCAGAAGATAATACTTGAGAGACTCAACTGCCCATTTAATGGCAAGACACTCCAACTCAACAATGGCATATCTTGTTTCCCTGGGTACTAACTCTCTGCTTAAGTAAAGGACCAGTTTCTCTTCTCCATTTATTTCCTGTAACAGGACAGCTCCTAGACCCGATGTTGATGCGTCTGTCTGTAATATAAACGTCTTCTTGAAGTCAGGAGCTACCAGAACTGGGGCAGAACACAAGGCTGATCTAAGATCTTCCCAGGCTCCTTCCACAGCTTTTGTCCATGCCACCCTCTCAGGTTGACTCTTCTTTTAGAGTTCCGTAAGGGGTAAGGCTCAGGCAGCAAAGTTTTCTATGAAGCGCCTATAGTACCTGACCAGTCCCAGAAATGTTCGCACTTTCTTGGTGGTAGGTTTAGGCCACATTCTCATGGCTTCCACTTTACTTCCTTGGGGTCTAACTTCTCCTTGACCTATCACGTACCCAAGGTAATTGGCCTCAGTCAGTGCCAACTTGTATTTAGCTGGGTTGGTAGTTAAACCATGTTCCCTTAGAGAGGTTAGGACTGCCTGCACTCTTTCCACCTATTTGTGAAGATGACTATGTCATCGAGATATGGCGCAACATACCCCCGGTGTGGTTTCAATAATCGGTCCATGGCTCGTTGGAACATGGCCGATGCTCCATGGAGCCCAAACGGAAGCATCTTATACTGGAACAGTCCATCTGGCAAAAGCAGTTTTCTCTTGTTCAGCTTTGGCTAATGGATTTGCCAATACCCTATTGTTGTCTAGGGTAGTAAGGTACCGACTGCCCACGAGGTTCTCCACTAACTCATCAACTCGCAGCATGGGGTATGCATCAAAACGTGATACTTGATTAAGTTTTCGAACATCATTGCATAACCGAATTGTCCCATTTGGTTTTGGTACCAATACTATGGGACTGGACCAATTGCTTTGTGATTCCTCAATCACACCCAGGTCCAGCATTTCTCTGACTTCTGTGGCAACAGCTTTCTGTCTCGCCTCAGATATCCAATATGGTTTTTGACTTACAATGACTCCCGGTGGTGTATAAATTTCATGCTCAGTCAGAGTGGTTCTTCCAGTTTTGGATGAGAAAACATCTTGATTTCAAGCAACCAGAGCTCTCGCCTCTGCTACCTGTTGTCGAGTTAGAGTTTTTCCTGTAGGCACTTCAGCCACCTCTAGTCGAGAAGCAGCCACAACCGACGAGGATTCCTCTTCTATCCAAGGTTTGAGTAACTTGACATGATAGATCTGTTCTGGGTGTCTTCTCCCAGGTTGTTTGACCTTGTAATTAACTGGACCCACAGCCTCTATGACTTCATAGGGTCCATGCCATTGAGCATACAACTTACTCTCCAGAGTTGGAACCAGGTCTACCACCTTATCCCCCGGGTGGAACTGCCTCGCTTTTGCAGTAACATCATAATATCTTTTCTGACGGGTTTGGGCTTCAACAAGATTTTCCCGGATGATAGGAGCAATCATGTGAGGTCTTTCGTAGAGCCGAGCTACACATTGTATCACACTGGGTTCTGCTGGGTGTTGTCTTTACCAACATTCCTTTATCACATCCAGCACACCTCTAGGCTGTTTCCCAAAGAGTAGATCAAACGGGCTGAACCCTGTGGAAGCCTGCGGGACTTCTCGGATGGCAAACATTAGGAATGGCAGTACTTCATCCCATTCTCGGCTATTCTCACTAACAGCTTGTCTTATCATAGTATTCATGGTTCTATTGAACCGTTCCACCAGACCATCCATTTGTGGGTGGTAGACTGAGGTATGCAGCCTTTTGATTTGCAGTTTCTGGCACAACTCTTTGAGAAATTGGGACATAAACGGAGTGCCCTGGTCAGTAAGGATCTCTTTAGGGGAGCCAACCCTGGTAAACAACAACAGTAGCTCCTTAGCAATGGTTGCAGTTTTTGTGTTACGAAGAGGTATGTCTTCAGAGTACCGCGTTGCATAATCGAGCAAGACATGCTCGTTTACTTTTTTCATTTTTTCCAGTGGACCCACTAAGTCCATTGCTATCCTCTCAAAGGGTACCTGTACAATAGGTATAGGTATCAAGGGAGCAAGGAAGTGGGGTTTTGGACTGGTCCGTTGGCATGTGGGACACCGCTGGCAGTACGCCTTTACATCTGCGTGTATTCCTGGCCAATAGAAACAGAGTAATATTCTCTCTTTTGTTTTCTCTTCGCCTAAATGTCTATCCCAGAGATGTGTGTGTGCAGCGGTACATGTTTTTGGGGTACTAATAGCTGCTCTAGTTTTCTCCCTTGGGTAACTATTACCCGATATAATAAGTCTTTCATCAAAATTATATAAGGTGTCCCGTCAGGCGCATAAGGTATATTAACCCTCCCATTGACCTCGACCACCTTGTCCTTTATATTATCAAGGGCGGCATCATTCTGTTGATCCCTTGCAAAGTTTTCCAGGTCCACTTGCTGTAAGTTTTGGGCCCACTCTGGAAAAGGAACTGGGTGCTCTGTCACTTCCTTTGGGGAAGTCTGCTCATCACCACCTTCGCCAACAGCAACTACCTCAGATGATGCAGTATGAGAGTACTTTGGAGGGTCATCAGATTTGTCCTCTGTTGGAGCAATAAGTTTACTGAATCCTGGGAAATCCCGCCCCAGGATTAACGGGTAGGGCAGTTTAGGTCCAACTGCCACTGCAATGTAATAAGTCTGGCCTTGTACAGTGATAGGCATTATGACACGGGGATACCTCTCCGTATTCCCATGCACACACAGGATGCTGGCCGTTACCGGCAGTTGTTCCACGTTCTTTGACACGATGGCTGCTGAGACCAATGTTAATTCACTGCCAGAGTCCACCAAGGCCGTCAATTTCCGTCCTCCAATTTGCACTGGCTCCCATATCAGGGGAGCTCGCCCTTGTGAAAGCAACATACAGCAGAACATCATGTTTTCTTCTGTGGCTTTTGCAACACTACAATCCATGGGCTCTCTTCTTCTGGGACACATGCATCTGTAATGGCCAGTTTCACCACATTCATAGCATAATGGGGAGGGGCTCTCCTCAGGTGAGAATCCATTATTTCTAGACACAGGGACAGTAGGGGAAGACCCCTGTGGTCGTGGTCCTGTCCCCAGTCCAGGAGAACGAGTCGTATGTATTGCCTTCACTGGCCGCCCAGCCAGTGACTTCCAACCAGGGCCTTTAGCCATTCAGCCAGCTGTCTCATATCTCTCAGCGTGGATTACCCATCTTTGGGTGTTGTGATCCAGGGTGCGGATACACTGGTCCACAATTACTGTCTCTACTATCTCGTGAGAACTGTTCTCTTCAGGCTGTAGCCAACTGCGGCCATACTTGGCTAACTCTGCCAATTGTATCCAGACTGAAAAGTCCACTCCTTGAAGCGCTGTGCTTTACTCGCTGCGGTCAGGCCCAGCCGAGCTAAGCTAGCAGCCTTTACTACTCCATAGTGTTTATTTTGTTCCACAGACAAGTCGGCATATGCCCGTTGCGATACTCCGGTCAGATATGGTGCTAACTGGTCCGCCCACGTATTTGCCTCCCATTTTAACCACTGAGCAGTTTTCTCAAATATTAGACCGGATCATCTGAGGCGGTCATTTTATTTAATATGACCGGCTTATTTTCGTGCGCCCGATCTGTCAACAACTGTTCTTTACTACATAAAACAAAACCACCAAGTTGTTCACACCACAACTTGGGGTAACAACAATCTCCCTGGCTGTTTAACATCACACAGCCGCCAGGTGATTATAGACACAGCATAGAAGCTATACAACAATGAATTCAGCAGTATAAAGCTTTTTGCCAACAGCACTACAAATAAGCATTCATAACACAGTGTCCTTAGTTATAGTCTCCAATGTGTGCAGCGTCCCGCTTCAGTGGAAATGCGTCCTTACAGAAACCACTGGTACCGAAGTCCCTTCAAGCATACACAGTCTTCCAGACCCCTGACACTAGCCCCCTTACAGGCCCTAGCTTCTGACTGCTAGTCAGCATCAGAGGTCCTTCAGGTCCTTCAGCCCTTTCTAGGTATTCTACAGGTGCACAATTATTCAGCCATCCTGGCTGCAGAACCCACAAAACCTGGACTGACCTTTGTGGATGGGGCCCGCCCTCTTCTCCCATCCACCCCCAGGGACCCTTACTGGTTTTCTACATAACCAAACTACAGGACCTAAAATAGTTCCTTCTGTCTCCCTGGGGTTTTCTAAAGTCAGCTGTAGGCATTTTCCAGGTCCTTGCAAAATATGGAACGGATCCCATTTCCTTTTTGCAAGGCTCCTTTTGGCTGGTCTGGCACTCCACTTCAGACCGTCTGGTGTCTCTCTCATCACAATATATATATATACTGTGTATATATATATATATATATATATATATACCTACATACATACACACACAAACACATGTATATATTGAAACTCATTATATTATTTTTCTTTATATTTAACAGGTAGTTTATGGACAGCGTTCCATCAAATAAAAACTTAGATGTGCATACTTTAGTTAGGTTCCAGTCATTGGTGTCTAGGGATTTTGAAACACTGGGCGCTGCCTCCATTCGGCTCCTCACCAGTATGCTGCAGTGGCGTTGAACAATTTCAATGGATCAAGCACATCTTTGCCTCCCTCCTACCTCCTCCTCGCGGCTTCCCTACCTGCACAGTACAACAGTCACAGACACACTGAGTGGCATAGTCTGTGAAAACCTCAGTGAAGCAGAGCTGAGGCATAAAACAGAGAGCTACGGTCCGGGGGCCAGCGGCGCTGCAGAAGGGTGCGACCTCCATTTGAACTGATCACCCAGCTGCAGCTCCTGACCATTCTGTCGTCCTTCACTGGGGCACACGGCCAGCCATTCTGTCGTCCTTCACCGGGGCACACGGCGCAAGGGAGGCACTGAAGTATTATGTGGCACAAGGAGAACTTATGAAGCATCCACAGCACCGCCATTTGTATTTGACACCCTGTTATCTGAATAGGCGGGCAGTCAGGGAGGGTGAGGGTGTTAGTACTAGTAGTGATGACCCGGCAGGGGTGTAGTGGGCGGGGCTTCAGAAGGCTGACTGCTGTGCTGTTGGACACAGAAAAGTAAATTTTCCTGTCTCCAGAAGCACTGCAATCCTGTGGGCCTATTTTAATGGGGGGGGGCCTGGAGCTGCAGCTCCATCTGCCCCATTGTTAATCCGGCCCTGCCTGTAGCCAGAGCTAGTAGCTGGCTGTGGAGATGTCCCCACACCGCCCTTTTTGCTAAGTGACAGCTGAGCCTGGAAGGAGAGGAGGGATCGATGTCTTAGCAGCTGATAGTGCTGCATTTGCAGGGTAGGTCTGCCAGGGCCGTCTTTTCGTATGGGTTCAGTGGGCTCTTGCCCGAGGACCCCAGGACTATAAGGGCCCTAGACTGATAGCTGAGGGTCCCTTCTTTCCAGAGGTACCAGATTGTTTAAAATTGGCTCTGGGGAACCGGAGATATCCGACTTGAAAGCAGTGGTCCACATCCAAGCCTGTTAATTGCTCTTCCAAGCCAGATAACTTGGGTTCTGTCTGACTTAGAGTTTTTCTGAGGATATACTCCAAACACTGGGGCTCTCCCCTTTCACTGGACACTGGTGGTCATTCCGAGTTGTTCGCTCGCTAGCAGTTAATAGCAGTCGTGCAAACGCTAAGCCGCCGCCCTCTGGGAGTATATTTTAGCTTAGCAGAAGTGTGAACGAAAGGATCGCAGAGTGGCTACAAAAAAAAATGTGCAGTTTCAGAGCAGCTCTAGACCTACTCAGCGCTTGCGATCACCTCAGACCATTCAGTTCCTGTCTTGACGTCACAAACACGCCCTGCGTTCGGCCACCTCCGCCTGCGTTTTTCCTGGCACGCCTACGTTTTTTCGAACACTCCCGGAAAATGGTCAGTTGACACCCAGAAACGCCCCCTTCCTGTCAATCACTCTGCGGCCAGCAGTGCGACTGAAAAGCTTTGCTAGAGCCTGTGTGAAACTACTTCGGCTGTTGTGAAAGTACATCGCGCGTGTGCATTGCGCTGCATACGCATGCGCAGAAGTGCTGTTTTTTGCCTCATCGCTGCACAGCGAACGAATGCAGCTAGCGAACAACTCAGAATGACCACCACTGTCTCTACTATGCCCAGAACCAGAGATATCAGCCTTCCAGCACCTGGTCCCTGCTCCAGCCCAACACACCTGGAATGCAGTTTTATATTTTCATCGGTGGATTGCTTTGGCTCCTGAACTCTGATCTCCAAGTCCCCAGTACCTCCTGAAAGGTGGCACTCTGTAAATTTGTATCTCCTTGAATGCTTTGAAATATATTTTCAGGAACTTGAAATATCTGCAGTCAAACAAACTGCTCTCCCACTCCACTATCCATCCTTCCCCTACATATTAAACACCCCCTACAACCCTGGAAGTCATGTACCAGGGATTCTTAATTCAGCCCAATGCCCCCTTCTACAGTTTAGCCCCTTCTGTGCAGTAAAGGAGTAATTAGCAGAAATTACTGCTCCAGGTCCTACATGCTGAGCAGAAGACAGAACACCCCCTACCGCCTGCAGGACATCAAAGCTGCCACTGATAGCACCCCCCACCCCTACCACGGGAGGATGGGTAGGGGGCCCAGTGCATTGCTGTGCCCAGGGGCCTATACTGCTGGTAAGACAGCCCTGAGGTCTGCAAATTACTTAAATGCACTCTGCATCATATTTATCACAAATAACAGTCTGCAGTGATCTAGAGAGCAATTATTCCAAGATAATTCCTAGAAGACTTGGACAATGAGAATTATCCTTATAAATTGCTGTTGCTTAGCCACCATGGGACTACTTGAGCAGATGGTTCTCCCTGCCATACTAGTAGACAGCTTGGAAACTGAGGCAGATTAACAATAGACTTACAGTTTAACCATCTGGTATTTTAATATATAGATATATTCCTACCTAATTACCTATTTACCTACCTACATACTTATCTTGGACAGTATAAAGTTGTGCACCAAGCCGCCGTTTATGAGATATAGGTTCAGTTAAATGCTGCTAACATTACTGTAGTTATCGGGCTGGATGAAATGCTGCCCGAGTTCGGAGGCCGTGCGGGATGCTGGCCGAACTCGGACATTTTTTTAAAGGGGAAATCACTTACAAACATAGAAACATAGAATTTGATGGCAGATAAGAACCACTAGGCCCATCTAGTCTGCCCCTTTATTTTTTACCATATTTTGACCTCAAACCTTATTTGAGCCTTATTTCTTTGTAAGGATATCCTTATCTCTATCCCATGCATGTTTAAATTGCTCTACTGTCTTAGCCCCTACCACCTCTGATGTGAAGCTTTTCCACTTGTCCCCTACCCTTTCTGTGAAGTAATTTTTCCTCATATTTCCCCTGAACCTACCTCCCTCCAGTCTCAGTGCATGTCCTCGTGTCCTATTACTTCTCTTCATTTGAAGAATGTTTCCCTCCTGGACTTTGCTAATACCCTTGATATATTTGAAAGTTTCTATCATGCCCCTCCTTTCCCTTCTCTGCTCCAAACTATACATATTGAGATTTTTAAGTCTTTCTGTGTATGTTTTGTGATGTAGGCCATGCACTGTTCCAAAACATACCCAGAAAGACTAAAAGAAAACTCCATATCTATTGCCACTTTAAAAAAACGTCTGAGTTCAGCAGCATTACATCCGGCCTATCGTGTTAAAAAATATAGGCTATAAGCGCAACAATGGTTCTTGACTGGAGCTGCAAAGGGTGCCAAGTGCAATATCATATTCCACTTACATAGTTTAGTACAACCAGGCCCGGGCTGACAACATACAATGTCAACTGAGTATTGTGCACAAGTTAGTTAATACAAGCTTTAGAAGTAAAATGATATTCACAGCGTAAGTATGGGTGGCAGTGCTGCTTTTGTCAGTGCAGAGAAAGATCACCTCTTCATAGCATGCACCTAATAAGTATTTAGCATAGATGAATGTACTTATTGAATGTTTTTGGTCCTTTTAGTTTGTTAAACAGACTTTAATTATAGCAAGAAGATGGAAGCAGCTGCATTACAATAAAAACTTATTTTGCAGCAGTAGTAAGCATGATATAATTGTTAATGTGAACAATTATCTGTAACAGCAAACTATTGTTATCTTGTACCTTGTTATCGTGTTAATATAGTATTACTTGTTTTTATTGAAAGGGGTACTCTGTTGTCCTACAAGTGTGACCCTTTTATTTAATAAAGACTTTCTTTGACTATTCTTGAACTTCTGTGCCTAAAAGAATTACCAACCTTCACCTCTCTGCCTCAAAAGGAGGACCTATGTTAAAGGAAAGGTAACTAACTGACATGTTGTAGTAAAGGCATTTAAGTGGGTGTTACACTTTCAGCTCTTTTACATGGCCACTGCCCCCCCCCCCCCCCCCCTAGGTTTTTCATTGTTTTAATGCCGCATCTTCATCTAGGGGCGGCGGCCTGTGAGCTCTTTTGCATTGGCCGCCGTCCAACCCAGGATGCCAACATCTTAATGTCTTCAGGAGCTCTTCTCAGCTCTTCCTCCGCTGTCTAACTGCCTGCCCTCTGTCTCACACTGGCTAATTTTAGCCAACCCAAGGGGGTGAGGCAATGATATGGTGAGCTGCGACTGGCTCACCATGGCCATCTTGACATTCAAAAATGGTGCCACGAGTGAACCAATTACAGCTAACATGCCATTTCTGAAATAAGGAGTTCCACCAATCAGGTGCATTCTTCTTCTGAATCCAGGACTGCTGGAGCCATATGGTATCCACACTATGGTGCCCACACAGACCCTGCACCCCTACTACCACTGCTGCCACTGCAGCTATGGTAAACAATCAGTCATCCACTGCCACTGCACCCTCCATGATCTGCAAGCAGTGCCCACAGTATCGGGGAACGATTGGCCTGTAGGCTAATCTTCGCCATACATTACAAAGACAAAGCCCCAATTACTCAAATTTTCAAACATGTTTAACAATCTGATCTGACGATCCCAATCCCTTTTTGAACGGGATCACCAATAGGGGGAGCCCATACATCAAATACTTATTGGGACAATCATCTCCAGAACGGAGAATTTATCGCAGAAGTATTTTTAAATATGTGTATTAAGATTAAAAATATACTTAAGGTCCATGTGGAATAGTAGATTGTTTATTAAACAGCATCACACAATTACTTATTCATTTATATATTGATCTAATTGATTTTTACATCCATTTATAGGAGTACTAAAGTATCTTAGTGAAATAAATCTGCTGATGGAAGCCTTAATGGTCAGTTATCTATAAGGTATCCTACTGAGCATTCCAACAATACAATATTCAGATAAAAGTTCTATGTGCAGTGTCACCACCAGATGTTTCTACAAGCCCATAGTTAGTGAACCAACAAAGCCCCTTGCGAGCTCGCTGCGTTCGCCATGCAGCGGGTTTGGTGGCTTGCTGCACTTGCCACAGGTTCTATTCCAGAGGTTCTCAAACTCGGTCCTCGGGGGCACACACAGTGCATGTTTTGCAGGTCTCCTCACAGAATTGCAAGTGAAATAATTAGCTCCACCTGTGGACCTTTTAAAATGTGTCAGTGAGTAATTAATACACCTGTGCAGCTGCTGGGTTACCTGCAAAACATGCACTGTGTGTGCCCCCGAGGACCGAGTTTGAGAACCTCTGTTCTATTCCCACTCTATGGGTGTCGTGAGTATGTCACCCATGTGTAGGAATAGTCCCTGTCAGTCCGCACGCCGACTGTCAGGCTGGTAAGCGGGTGGGATCCTGGCATTGGCATGGTGACCGCTGGGATCCCAAGCGCCGATCACATGACCGGATCCCATATAGAACATTTAATGTTCCCATATAGAACATTTAAATCAAACCAGTTCCCTTATCTGTGTGGCGTTTGTATGTTTTATCTGTATTTATGGGGTCTCTGCTTTCTTCCTGTACAACATACCTGGTAGCTTAAATAACTTCTGATAAAATTGACTGTGAGAATTTAGACTGTCAGCTGAGCTGTAATAGGGACGGATGTTAATCATTACATATTCTCTGCACAGCGCTGTACAGTGATGGTGGCTGTATAAATAACTGGGAACAAATAAAACAGGTGACAGATCTGTGTGACACTCACAATTCAAGGTTGTTCTAGGTTGTATTGTTCTCCAATTCAATGTATGGTAGTCTCCCTGAAGGCAAGTCTTCTATAGTGGAAAATGTCTCAAATACTGTATTACATGTTATTTTATATTAATAAATCTCCAGAGGTATTCTGTTTATTTTATATTATTGTAAAAATGCTTTTTTTAAAATAAAATAATCCACGCTGGCTTGAGGCAATACCTTCAGTTGATAAAAATGTACTAGGCTAAATTAACGATGTAACTATGGGCCTAATTCAGACCTGATCGCTCCTCTGTGAGTTTGAAGAGGTTTGCGATCACATAGTCGCCGCCCATACAGAGTGAATACCCGCCCCGTGCAAGTCTGCGTACGCCGTGCAAAAAGCTTTACAAACGCCGGTCAGCTGCAAATCCGTTCGCAACTCACTCACCCAAAAAATTGTTGGATTCTTTCGCAGTTTGGCCTCGTGCGTGCACACTACGATCCGTATGCATGCGCAGTCGATCGGTAATTGGCCGTCTTGCGAATTTGCACAACAGCGTTCAGGACTAAATTAGGCCCTTAATGTGACAGTAGGAAGAAGTAGTACTGTATAACGATTTTGTATTATAGACAGGTATGCATAGAAATGCATACACCCCATACTTGTCTACTTTTGAAAAAACATTTCAGGGAGATTGTGAAAGTAACACCTATCAGCGTGGACGTGTTCTGCTGCATCAGAGAGGCGTGTCGTGAAAATTGCTTACATCCAAACGTAAATGAGGCCCACAGTTAGTATACTGTATGCACATATACTGCAATTGGCCATGAAAAACCTTATTTAAAATGCATGTAGCCATAGGAATCATTGTGCCTTATAAACAATACAGGGAAATGGCACTGATGATCCCATTTGAATGGATATATCTCTGATTTATTGTTCCCCCCAAGAATGTAACAGCTACATAATAGGGGTAAGGTACAATGAGGGAGATTGCTGGACTATTCAGGGAGACAGGGAGATTGCTGCTATTTCAGGGAGTCTCCTGCAGAAAGAGGGAGGGTAGGCAACTATGATACACCCTACTCCCTATTTTATTTTATTTTTTTCTTTAAAGAACCCAAGTGACTGACTACACAAACCCCAAAAAGTAGATAGGACTATACAAATATATATTA
Source organism: Pseudophryne corroboree (assembly GCF_028390025.1). NCBI lineage: Eukaryota > Metazoa > Chordata > Amphibia > Anura > Myobatrachidae > Pseudophryne > Pseudophryne corroboree. The sequence continues at coordinate 208,819,269 of NC_086444.1, forward strand.
CCTGCATCATATATCTTTTAGAATAAGTAAATAACTCTATATAGTATGTTACTAAGTAGTAGCAGAAATGATTAAGTCATAGGGCCTAATTCAGACCTGATCGCTGTTGTGCGAATTTGCAAGGTGCACGATTATCAATCGACTGCGCATGCATATGGATCATAGTGCGTATGCACGAGACCAAACTGAGAAAGTATCCAGAGTCTTTTTTGTTCGCTAGTCGCACGCAAGTTGATTGACAGGAAGCGAACATTTTGGGGTGGTAACAGGCTGTTTTACGGGTGGTAACCGGCGTTTCCAAGCATTTTAATGCAAGGTGTGTGACGTCGGCTCCGGCCCAATCAGCCTGTTTCTATCACACTGTAGGAGTGAGTCCTGGGCTACGCACAGACTGCACAGAATGGAAAAAATCATTCGCTGGTGAGTGAGTTGCGAATGGATTTGCAGCTGACGGCGTTTGCAAACGTTTCACATGGCGTACACAGAATTGCACGGGGCGGCGACTATCTGATCGCAAACCTCTGCAAATTCGCAAAGGAGAGATCAGGTCTCAGTTAGGCCCTAAATCACCCAACTTCCTAATTTTAACCGATTTTTTTTTTTTGTATCTTTTTTTAAAGTAATGCTCAATTCTCCTTGTTTTTTGTTGCTGTTATCTTTATAATAAGCACATGGAATATTATAATACCACCCAGGGGCGGATCCAGAAGAAAATGAAAGGGGGGGCAACATGATAGGGGAACGGTAATAGTTATATTTACATGCACCTAAGGCACGCATGCTCCCAGATAAAAGGAGTGGTATCACAGGGGGCGTGGCCTCACAGAATACGCCATCAGGTAATGATTGGCTGTAGGAGCGCATCCTGGTTTATTGCCAATGTTTCACCCTGATGAAAAGGCTGATTGGGCCTTGAAATGTTGGTCACCTGTTCCATTAGTTATGGGAGCCTGGAAGGCACCCCAGCACAATATAATTATTATAGTTTTTAGTTGGTGGTGGCAGGTGCAGCATACCTTGTTTTGGGCACTGCAGTGAGACTCAGACTGCAGGACACGAACTGCCCATCTTTGATTAGCAGAAGCAGCCAGCTCTCCAACAAGCAGCATAAGACAATTGCAGGACAGCCCTGTCACAATCACACGGGCCGCCTTCTCAAAGCTGTGCTGAGTTTGACTGTGCATGTTGGTAAAGGAAGCGGAGGAGGAAGTGCTGGGAAACTGTGAGGGCTAATGAAGCCTTCTGCGCCGTCATAAGTAACAGTCTTACTCGATGCTGGCATTTGAACCCTGCGCCTGGGCTGGACTCTGGCTGGTTGGCAGTGGGGGAGGTAGGTTGCAGTGTGAGCAGGGAGAGGCTGGAGCTGCAGCTCCAGTATCCCCATTGGTTACCACACGGACTTGCTGTTAGAGCAGCGGCGGGTCCTAGTGCCTGCTGGCTCTTTTATCAAATCTGACTGATGGAAATAGCAGTATGTTCTCCTTTTTGGAAAAAAAAGAAGTCAGAAATGACAGGGGGGGCACGGGTCCGAGTGCCCCCCTCCTGGATCCGCCTATGATACCACCTATTACAACATGAATGTTACCCATACTTACCGACAATCTGGCTGCCCCTCCGGGAGGAGGCAGCCAGGTCGAAGCAGCAGGGGTGTGACGATGAGGGAGTATGATGTACAGGGGCGGGATTGGGGGCATGGCCGCATGATTACATCATCGTGGCCTCATCCTCGGTCTAGCAATGCCAATAATATTGACGTTGCAAGGCAGGGGGTGGGGCCGGCATGACGCGAATCGCGTCATCTGACCCCCAGACCGCCCACTTTGAACTGTGCCGCCGGGGGTTTTCTAGGAGATGCGGGGGGGTTTGCGGGTGGTGGGTGCTCGGCCGGGAGACTTGCCCACTCTCCCCGGGGGGGGGAGCACCACACGATTTTCGGGAGCCTCCCAGCCATTCCGGGAGAGTAGGCAAGTATGATGTTACCCTGACATCAGTAACATGGCAACAGCTATAATGGGGTTTCACCTACATTTGCTTGAGACCAGAGGGGTAATTCAGATATGATTGCTGCTGATTGTTTTCGCACAGCGGGTGATCAGATCCGAACTGCGCATGCGTATGCACCGCAATGCAAAGGCGCGACGGATGGCTGCAAAGGGGATCTCCAGTCAGTGAGGGTTTGTGCAAAGGATCCATTCACACAGGCATTCGCAAGGAGACTGACATGAAGAGGGTGTTTGTGGGTGGCAAATTATCGTTTTCAGGGAGTGTCTGGAAAAACGCAGGCGGGACTAAGCGTTTGAAGTGAGGGTATCTGACATCAAATCCGTTCCCAGACAGCCTGATGTGATCGCAGCAGCTGAGTAAGTCCTGGGCTATGCAGAGTCTGCACAAAATCAGTTTGTGCAGCTCTGCTACACATGCATTGGCACATTTGCACAGCAAAAATACACTCCCCTGTAGGCGGAGACTATCTGATCTCAGGACAACAAAATTTGCAGCACAGCAATCAGATCTGAATTACCCCCAAGGTGCTGTGTTACCTAAGTGATATAAGGCCTTATTCAGAGCTCTCACATATTTTTTGTGCCTTCTGTGCGAGCTCCGTGGCCGCAGTGCGCAGGCTATCATGATGCATTAACATTCCAGAAGGATGCGTTCTCATCATGATTGACTGGCAATGGGTGTCCGGGGTCGCCAACGCGGTATTGGGGAGTAGGAGAGCAGGAAACACAGGCATGTCATGGTAGTTTTTGGGGCCAACCGATGACGTCGCCTGCGTTTCCTGCGATAGGCAGGGGTCAACCTCTATTTGAGGTTATTGCAATGCGATCGCAAAAGGATTAATGATATTAATACAGCATTTAAGTGGCGCTGCACATACTGGGCGGCCTTAGCCTGTGCCCTTAGCGTGTGAGTACAGCGACTGCAGTTTTGCTAATGTAGCAAAAACTGAGATTGACTCTGAATTACCCCGATAATACGCTTAGGAAATATGCTTGTTTTGCTGTATTTAGGACCCTATTCAGTACTGATGACAAATTCTGCATGTTGGGAGCCGCCCATCGCAGGGCAAGGCTGCCCAGCATGCTACCAGCTGCCACCAACTGCAACCACGCTCGAATTGCGATCACACTGCAATTAGTGCATCACTGGTCACAGAAACTAGGGAAGTCTCCTGCCGACGCAGCCTGGCTGAGATGGCAGGAGTCCCGCCACCACAAACATGCTCCATTTTCCCTGCGCCGCCCTCGCAACCATTACCCCCCACAAATGCCTCTGCCTGTCAATCAGGCAGAAGCATTCACAGTTAATGCGAGCCGTCTGTATTAACTGCGCATGCAGGATAGGACCTGCGTGTGCGTGCTGCAACCTTATCTCAAAAATTGAATAAGGCCCTTAGATCCTTAATCCTGTTATCTGAAATATTAACAAATACTTGTATAACTATTGATTTAATTATTGCCCTAATTCTGGTGTGATACTATATATTTCTTATGATCACAACTGTGTTGGTATTAGAACTATGAGCCTAATCCAGACCTGATCGCTCCTCTGCAAATTTGCCGAGGGCTGTAATCAGATAGTCGCCTCCCATAGAGAGCAAAAACCCGATCGACGCAAGTGCGTGAATGCATGTGTACGCTGTGCAAAACTTTGCCAGACAGCGGACAGCTGCAAATCCGTTTGCAACTCACTCACCATCTAATGATTTTTCCAATCTGGGCAGTCTGTGCGTAGCCCAGGACTTAAGTCTACAGTGAGAAAGAATCAGGCTGTTCGGGGCCAGAGCTGACATCACACACCCTCCCAGAAAACGCTTGGGAACGCCTGCGTTTTTCCTGACACTCCCTGAAAACGTCCCCTTCCTGTCAATCACCTTACGTATGCCTAGTGATTAAAACTTTTGCACCATTCTGTCACTGTTTGGCCTCATGCCTGCGCATTGCGGTGCATACGCATGCGCAGTCATTCAATAATTGGCCGCTGTGCGATTTCGCACAACAACGATCAGGTCTGAATTAGGCCCTATGTTCAACCATATCTTGCACTGTATATAGATTTTGAACAAATAGGCAGGTTGATTCCACATAATAACTTTTTTTTTGTGCTAAACTAACAATGATTGGGTATTCAATCCTTGTATTGGGTATGATTTGTCCCTTTAATGTCAAATGTGGTAAACATGTAATTCCATAAAGGATAAGAAGACTCTTTTGTGGGGCATTTAAATAAATAAATCCTAAGATGTAACTTTGATTTCCATATTTCAAGTTATAATGCAGTTATCAATACCCTACAACACACAAAAACTATATGTAATCATTCATTTCCTGTCTATGGGGGTAATTCTGACCTGATCGTAGCAGCAAATTTGTTAGTAGTTGGGCAAAACCATGGCTCTCATTCTGACCCGATCGCTCGCAGGCTACTTTTAGCACTGTTGCAATCAGGTAGTCGCCGCCTACAGAGGAGGGGGGATTCGCTGTGCAAGGCTGCGCTCGCTTGTGCAGAGAGCTGCACAAACAAAAGTTTGTGCAGTTTCTGCACAGCTCAGGACTTACTCACCCACTACGATGATCTTGTCCGGAGCTGACATCAGGAACCCTCCCTGGAATCGGCTGGACATGCCTGCGTTCGCACGGACACGCCTTCAAAACAGTGAGTTCAGACCCCGGGCGGCCTCTTCCTGTCAATCTTCTAGTGTTCACCGCTGCGAACGCTTTCTTCGTTCAATTCATCGCAGCCCGGCGATGGCCATCATCGGCCAGCGACGTGCCTGCGCATTGCGGCCCACATGCATGCGCAGGACATACACGATCGCACGGCTGCAAAAAAAACCATGTGCAATGCAGGTGTGGCAGATATACGAGTTAGATTTGGTAGGGTTATTTTATTTCTGCGCAGGGTAAATACTGGCTGCTTTATTTTTACTCTGCAATTTAGATTTCAGTTTGAACACACCCCACCCAAATCTAACGCTCTCTGCACATGTTATATCTGTCCCCCCTGCAGTGCACATGGTTTTGCCCAACTGCTAACAAATTTGTTTGCTACTATCAAGTTTGAATTACTCCCTTTGTCGCTGCAATTTAAAGGGCCCTACACACTTGACGGTAATGATGATAGATATGAACGATATCGTTCAAAAATTAACGAAAACGCGTTCATATCATTCAGTGTGTAACATCAACGATGAACGAAGCGTGGCCCCGCAGTCATTCATCGTTGATCTATCCTCGTTTATACATGCAAGTCAATTTGGACGATATAGATGTACTGTTTGTACTGTCACATTGTTCAAATCGCCCATCGATATCGTCCAGTGTGTATGCAAAAATCGTTAATGAAAAAATAGGTTGATGATAATATAGTTGGTCGTTAATATCACTAAAATCGCCCAGTGTGTTGGGCCCTTAAGTGAACCTTTGCGGACAGGGAACTGTCCTTCAATATATAAAGTTATAGCTAATTTATGGGATTTAACAGATAATTAAATCACTTTTTTTGGGGGGGGTATCAAATCTTGGAGAGAGTTAAAATGGAGACAAGCACCTTAAATACACTGCTCAAAAAAATAAAGGGAACACTAAAATAACACATCCTAGATCTGAATGAATTAAATATTCTCATTAAATACTTGTTTACATACTGTAGTTGAATATGCTGACAACAAAATCACACAAAAATTATCAATGGAAATCAAATTTATTAACCCATGGAGGTCTGGCTTTGAAGTCACACTCAAAATTAAAGTGGAAAAACGCACTGCAGGCTGATCCAACTTTGATGTAATGTCCTTAAAACAATTCAAAATGAGGCTCAGTAGTGTGTGTGGCCTCCACGTGCCTGTATGACCTCCCTACAATGCCTGGGCATGCTCCTGATGAGGTGGCGGATGGTCTCCTGAGGGATGTCCTCTCAGACCTGGACTAAAGCATCCGCCAACTCCTGGACAGTCTGTGGTGCAACGTGGCGTTGGTGGATGGAGCGAGACATGATGTCCCAGATGTGCTCAATTGGATTCAGGTCTGGGGAACGGGCGGGCCAGTCCATAGCATCAATGCCTTCGTCTTGCAGGAACTGCTGACACACTCCAGCCACATGAGGTCTAGCATTGTCTTGCATTAGGGGGAACTCAGGGCCAACCGCACCAGCATATGGTCTCACAAGCGGTCTGAGGATCTCATCTTGGTACCTAATGGCAGTCAGGCTACCTCTGGCGAGCACATGGAGGGCTGTGCGGCCCACCAAAGAAATGCCACCCCACACCATTACTGACCCACTGCCAAACCGGTCATGCTGGAGGATGTTGCAGGCAGCAGAACGTTCTCCTTGGCGTCTCCAGACTCTGTCACGTCTGTCACATGTGCTCAGTGAGAACCTGCTTTCATCTGTGAAGAGCACAGGGCGCCAGTGGCGAATTTGCCAATCTTGGTGTTCTCTGGCAATTGCCAAACATCCTGCACGGTGTTGGGCTGTAAGCACAACCCCCACCTGTGGACATCGGGCCCTCATACCACCCTCATGGAGTCTGTTTCTGATCGTTTGAGTAGACACATGCACATTTGTGGCTTGCTGGAGGTCATTTTGCAGGGCTCTGGCAGTGCTCCTCCTGTTCCTTCTTGCACAAAGGTTGAGGTAGCGGTCCTGCTGCTGGGTTGTTGCCCTCCTACGGCCTCCTCCACGTCTCCTGATGTACTGTCCTGTCTCCTGGTAGCGCCTCCATGCTCTGGACACTACGCTGACAGACACAGCAAACCTTCTTGCCACAGCTCGCATTGATGTGCCATCCTGGATGAGCTGCACTACCTGAGCCACTTGTGTGGGTTGTAGACTCCGTCTCATGCTTTCACTAGAGTGAAAGCACCGCCAGCTTTCAAAAGTGACCAAAACATCAGCCAGAAAGCATAGGAGCTGAGAAGTGGTCTGTGGTCACCACCTGCAGAACAACTCCTTTATTGGTGGTGTCTTGCTAATTGCCTATAATTTCCACCTGTTGTCTATTCCATTTGCACAACAGCATGTGAAATTGATTGTCAATTAGTGTTGCTTCCTAAGTGGACAGTTTGATTTCACAGAAGTGTGATTGACTTGGAGTTACATTGTGTTGTTTAAGTGTTCCCTTTATTTTTTTGAGCAGTGTATATTGTACCAAGTGTTATGTTTAGTAAAAAGAGAAAATGTACAGGAGTTGCTTAACTCGCTTTGTGTTTTTTATTCCAAAAGAAAAGTGTGTATGTGTTGGACATAAACAGGATTTTCAGTTTTTTGTTCTCATGCATAGTTTAGGTGACAGTCAAGTTTTTTTTTCTGGAGCTGCAGGCATACAACGGCCACTAGGTATTGAGAGCTATAATTCAGATGTTACAGATGTTGCAACTAGAAAACACAGTATTAGTTTTTTTGCTTTGTTTTTTAAGTTAAAACATAGATAAATGCTGCAGTTGTTTTATGTAGCAAGCAATATGGCAGGGAAGGCCGACTTTTGGATTCGGTGATCTATTGTAAAAGCTGAGAACTTTGGTGATCTACCAAGTAGGCATATTTGGGGTTGTGGCATGTCAAAAGGGGGCGTGGGCTGGCTGTACAGGATGTAGGGACTGTCTCGCCAAAATCATACACTGGCCCCCACAGGAAAAAAAAACATACACATTAGCCTCAACAGGAAAAAACTCTTTGTCCCCCATATAAAAGAAAGACACAGACACACACACAGACACACACTGTCCCCCACAGGAAAAACCTAAACACATTTGGGTAAATTTACTAAGACGGGAGTTCTATTTAATATGGGATGTTGCTCATTTATTTAGCACCTTCTAGAAGATAATAACTGGAATCTGATTGGTTGCTATGGGCAACATCCCATCTTATATAGAACTCCCATCTTAGTACATTTACCCCATTGTCTCTCACAGGAGAAAACAATAACACATATTGTTCCAAACAGTGCCCGAACACATTGTCCCCCACAGGAAAAACAACCCAAAAACACTTACTGGCCACCACAGGAAAAAAAAACATTGTCCCCCACAAAAAAATAATTTATAAACCAATCCCTGCCTGCCCTCAGCCTCGGCAGTCCAGCAGCAGCCTCAGAGCAGACTCCAGAGCACAGTGTGGGCAGGATGGCAGCCAGCTGCGGTTGCCGCCACACTGCCAGTTTTGAACAATCCAGGGTCCCGGCATCAGCCACAATACACCCCCTATCTAGCCCTGCTCCTATGACCCCCTTACCCCTTTAACCAGACAGCCTCAGCCGATAAGAATCAGCTAGATTTCCATTGGCTATTGCTGTCACAGTGGCAGCCTACAGGGACAGCCACAGATTCAGCTAGCCACAGCTAGTCAATATGAATCAGCCTGATTTTTACTGGCTGCTGCAAAACGTAATAGATGCCTCCAGCTGCATTACCATACAGCGGTATCATTGCTGATTCCAAGGAAGCAGCAGTGATAGCTCCAACCACATCTGAATCCGGCCTATTGTGAGCTACATATTATCATATCTAATAAACCAAAACAACTTCATTACAAATGTTGCAAATAACAGTGCATCCACATAGATCCCTTATATATGTTAAAGGCATCAATAATAAGTTAAAGGAATCAACCCCCAAAAGTGGGTGTTAATGAACCAGGGTGTGGATACCTGACTCAGAGCCAAGCTTATTTTTATCCCAGTTTTGCATGTATGAATACTGGGAGGTATAGGCAAGCAACAATAACTGTAATAAATATTACAATGCAAACCACATACAGTACTTCAAGTAGTCTGCACAACACAGCAAAGACATCCCTCATTGTTTTTACTGTACAATACATCCCCAGATCAAGTGATAATTGCATAATTGAATTTGAAAGAGGAAAACTTGTCCCCCTTACAACCGTATGAGTACTCCCCAAACCACACACTGATTTATCCTCTTGTTCTAGCAATTCTATTGTAAGTAAATACTAAGTTTAAAGGTACTATAAACAGTAAATCACAGTACTATTACATTCTCTAACATGCCCGGCTTTGGACGGCTTCCAAATATTTCTTGGATGACAATTTTTACCTTCTTTTGCCTTGGGCCTTCTCCACCCACATCTCACCCTTTCCTTTTCTAAGCCAATGGTAACACATTGCCACTAGCAAACCAGTCAAGAAAAGACATTCCGGCTTACAGGTAGTTCTAAGAAGATAAGGTAAGGAAAGTTTCTTCTGTGTGTTATTTTACAGGAAATTATTATATATATGTGCTTATCTTATGCTAAAGTACCTTATAGTCATGGGACTTTTGCCTAATACACATACAGTATGTGCTTTTTACATAAATATAGCAAAACTTATTCCATAATCATCTTATTGATTTGAATGGAAATCTACATATTTTCAATTTAGTAGCGCTAAATATAAATTCATGATTGTGTTTCAGTGGGTGATATATACAAGGTATAATAGGTGTATGTGTTCCAGACAGTTAATGGGAAACATTTCAAAGAAGACAATGAATAACAACTATGAATGAGATCAGTGCAGAAGGCAGCATGTATAATAAAAACCTCACACCCTAAAATGATTCTGTTTTATACTTAAACCCTGTCATTGTGGAAAGTATCAGAACATTTTTTTAGCTCTGTATTTCAAAATAATTAACGTTAATGTATTACATTTTTACCACATGTATGTGCTAACAGCATCTGCCTATACCAGTGCTGTCCAATGATTGGGTGTGCGCTCATGTTATTTTCACTTCTGCAATAGGTTTGCTAGATGTCTTATGTCACCAATGTCAGATTTGAGGAGAGAATTAAATGTTATACAGGTTGAGTATCCCTTATCCAAAATGCTTGGGACCAGATGTATTTTGGATATCGGATTTTTCCGTATTTTGGAATTATTGCATACCATAATGAGATATCATGGCAATAGGACTCAAGTCTAACCACTGAATGCATTTATGTTTCAGATACACCTTATACACACAGCCTGAAGGTCATTTTAGCCAATATTTTTAATAAATTTGTGCATTAAACAAAGTGTGTGTACATTCATACAATTCATTTGTTTCATATACACCTTATACACACAGCCTGAAGGTCATTTAATACAATATTTTTAATAACTTTTTGTATTAAACAAAGTTTGTGTACGTTGAGCCATCAGAAAACAAAGGTTGTACTATCTCACTCTCGCACAAAAAATTCCGTATTTTGGAATATTCCGTATTTCGGAATATTTGGATATGGGATACTCAACCTGTATTTCTTTGCAAAATATAGTCAAGTTAATCCTTATTTCAGTTCGAAAATTGCAATTTGTTAGTGTACAAGTGTAATGCAAAATTTTATGCACTGTTGTGTTCTGTATGTTGGTTTTGCTTTTAACTTTTTGGGCTTTTGTTTTTACTTTCCCATTAACTTTTTAGATATTTAGAATTTTCATAGACAAATATAATGTACCCTATTTATAGTTTGTAAATCCCGCTTGGAGGAGCAATTTTGAACGGTTGTAGAATTTTGGGTGGGTTTCTTACTAGCTCAAAATAAAGATGCTAATTTTTTGTGCAATACAGTCCCAAAAATTTTCCCAGCATGCAAAGAGTAATAGAAGAAATTGCACTTGCACTGCTCACTTCACAAATTTTCTCAACTCTAAATGAGGAGTAGTGTTTAGTAAAATAGAGATGAGAAAAACAGTTTGAGAAAGTTCTGATGAACTTTATACCGCTTTCACATCGTAAAACCGGGTCGCACCCATGACATGTACATGGGTCTTTCCCGGGTGCGACCTGGTTGAGACCGCTTTTAGACTAGCGGCACCAACCCGGCATCAGCTGCGACGTGTGCAGAGGCGGCGCCTGGAGATCAGATCATCTCCAAGCGCCACCTGTCCCTCTAGCACATAGGTCTGCAAACTCGGTCCTCATTACCCCACACAGTGCATGTTTTGCAGGTAACCCAGCAGGTGCACAGGTGTATTAATTACTCACAGACACATTTTAAAAGGTCCGCAGGTGGAGTTAATTATTTCACTTGTGATTCTGTGAGGAGACCTGCAAAACATGCACTGTGTGGGTTAATGAGGACCGAGTTTGCAGACCTATGCTCTAGCGCCACATCTCCCTATACTATGAACGGGTCCCGGGTTGCATCGACCCAGCAACGAGTTCAACCCTGCTTTATTCTCGTGTTGAAATAACTGGGTCAGGTGACCAGGGAATTTGGGACTTACCACTTTCACACCGCCCATCCACCCACATCAACCCTGCAATATACCAGGGTTATTTGTGTGGTGTGTAAGGGTATTAGTGACTACTAGCCAGAGGTCAGTTAGTTATAGGCAGATAAAAACAATGTAAAAAATACATTAAAAAGTTGTTATTAAAGAACAACTTGCATAAGTGTCCAAAATGACAAGATATTGAACAAATGCAAATGTACATTATAAAAGCAGAAAATTTGAAAAAAAATTATACTAAAATAACTAAGAACTATAAAACTATTGAGTCCATTTACAATTTCTTCTGTGAACCATCCCTGCAAGATTCAATCATCACTAGTAATAAGAAATGTTATATCAAGCACTGTAGAAGCAGGTTGCAGTAAAAGGATTAGCTGGTCAGAGTAGAATACAATACATAATGTAACTAAGTAACCTTAAGGAGAATAAGTGACAAGTGAATTGGGGCACAGTGTTGTAGAACAAACCTGTCCAGCAACATTCCTTTCTTCCTTAAAAAAGAAAAAAAAAAAGATTTGTGTTATGCGCAGGAAATCTACGAATTCTATGTAACTGCTGCATTTTGCAGTGCTAAATGTTCCAGCCCACGAGGAAACATGCATGAATCTGATTAAACTACTGTAGGTCCACATGTTACAGGTCTTTTCTCATCAGGCCCTGCGGTGTCTAGGTGGGTTTGGATCGCACAAGGTAGTTGACAATAAAATAGCAGAGTAGCTGTGAAGCATGATGTGCACATGTGCGCTTCATCCACCGTGCTGTGAAAGGCTGGGGATTGCCCAGCAGCTCTCGGAGTGCAGGTCAAGCTCCCAGCTAGATGAGAATGGAGGCATGACACACGATCGCACCTCCAAAATATCATACATCAGGAGGCATGGCATACCAGATTTGCGGTCATACCCCCTTTTGCATTGGGTGACACCTATCCTAGTGACACCACTGATCCCATACTATATTAAGTGACTAATAAGTTGGCTCCAGCATTAATTTTCCAGTGAGAGAAAAGTATGTAATGTGACCATTGCTTTACAATCTACAGACAGAGTACAATTTACTGAAAGGTAATTACTGATATCCTGGGTGACAGGCTAGTGAACAAATAATATTTTTTTTTGTCATTTTTGCAAGGTCTTGCTAGGGCAGAGGTGGCCAAAGCATTGACTGCAATCTACTGGTTGACCACTGACATTCGACCAGTCAATCATTGTAGATGTTCTGCAACAGCCAGAAGCAGCCAAAAAGAATCAGGCTGATTCTTATTGGCTGAGGCTAGCACATGTATATGGGTTTTGTTTTTTTCCTGTGGAGGCCAGTGTGTTATTTTGGCAAGACAATCCCCAAACCCAGTGCAGTGAGACCACATCATGTCCCCTTTCTGGCCAGATGACTACAAAAAGCACAACTCTAAAAGTCTGGCCACCTCTGTACTAGGGTCTCAATCCTTTATGTCCCATATGAACTTAGTGACATCATATTTAAAAAGCATACTGAAGCCTCTTCTTTTGATCGCTAACTTACTTTAGACTAGATGCAATCTGCTTTCTTATGCTGAGCAGAGCTTAGAGACCCGGCCAGATTCCTGCCCCTGTAATTGCCAAGGAGTCTATTCTAAGGGGTCTATTTATGAAGTAGTGGTGCCTACTTTCTCTAGAGTTACTAACTACTTTCTCTAGATTTACTAACTACTTTCTCTAGACAGAGAAAAGGATTATCACTGCAGAAAAATAACCGGTTTCGCTTAGCATGGGCCTGATTCTGAGTTGGCAATAAATTGATAAAGAGCAAGTAACTGTGGACAAACAAAGTTACAATGCAAGGGGTGTAATACATTCATATTTTTTCATGCAGGGTAAATACTGGCTTCTTTTGCATGTAGCCCAAACAGTGGCGGCAACAGAAATCATGAGGCCAGATACACCCATTTTGTTTAGGGGGCCCCCCATCCCCGGGTCCCTGGCAGGTACAGGCCATTCGGCTTGAGAGTGTATGCCTTACCTAGTATCAACACTCTTCTCATCCTCCTACTACACTGCCTCTCCTCTTAAACCAATACTCTCACAAATCAGTAAAGCTCTCTCATGTGCTAATCCCAACCTTACATAATTTGTAATCTCTCTAGTGGTATCTTTTTATCACCGTTCCAGCACGCACTGATTACTCCCATTCTGAAAAAACACAATTCTAACTCTATAACTACCATCCCATCTCTCAGCTCCCATGTCCTTCCAAGCTATCTGAGAAACGTATTTACACTACCCTCACACACTTGCTTAACTCAAACAATTTATTTCTCTGCTGCTTTTGACACTGTTGACCACTCTCTGTTGACCACTCTCTCTACAATCACTACACTCTCTAGGTCTTCAGAACACAGCCGTTTCTTGGTTCTCATCCTACCTATCAAATTGCTTTTTCAGTGTCCGCTTCTCTGAATCCACCACCTCTCCACTACCTCTATCAGTTAGAGTACCGCAAGGCTCAGTCTTAGGTCCTTTGCTTTTCTCAATCTTCACCACATCTCTCTGCAAACTTTTCAGCTCTTTTAGATTTTGGTATGTACACAGATGATAGTCAAATCTACATATCCTCTCCAGATTTGTCACCATCTGTATTGGTCTGCGTCACTGAATGCCTTTCTGTCGTTTCATCTTGGATGTCTTCTCGCCACTTCAAACTTAATATTCCAAAACAGAATTAATTATAGTTCCACCTACCAATAGTAGTTGCCAATCTGATATCTCTATCACTGTTGATAACTTGAAAATCAACTCTACCCCACAAACTCGCTGCCTAGGCGTCATCTTTGACTCTAAACTGTCTTTTGCACCCCACATTCAATCTGTCTCTACATCATGTTACATACATTTAAAAAAAAAAATATATATGACCTTATGTTACACAAGACACTTCAAAATCTCTAATCCATGAACTCATCATCTCCCACATTGGTTTTTGCAATAGTCTCCTTACTGGTCTTACCAAAAATAGACTCACAACTACAAACCATTGAGTGCAGCTGCAAGGCTGGAATTCCTTGCTCGACGTTCATTATCTGCTGCTCTGCTCTGTCAGTCCCTCCACTGGATGACTGTATTCTACCATATGCAATATAAAATACTCTTATTTACACTGAAAAACATACATCTCTTTACTTATCTCAAAACTCAACCTCTCCGCTTTGCACAAGATCTGCGTCTCTCATCCACATGCATTACTCGCTCCCATTCACGATTGCAGGACTTCCTTCGGGGTGCACCTTCTCTGTGGTATGTCCTCCCATGCACAATAGGACTCTACTTCAGTCTTCAAGCGTTCCCTGAAAATTCACCTCTTCAGGCAAGCTTATCAAATTCCATATCCGCCCACATAACCTTCATAAATATTGATAGCTAATTACATTCCTCAGCATAGTCCACACACCCTATAATACAGTATTTACTTTTTCTTCAATTTGTCATCCTCCTGACCCTTTGATCAACATTACTGTGTGACTATAGCCAGTGACGTGCGTGAGGTCAGTGGCTGGGGAGGCATTTGCTGCTACCCAACCGCCCCCCCCCCCCCCCCTCTAAAAAAAAAAAACAGCGTAGAGTCCCCCTTGCATATCACTAAAACCAGCACCAGGCTGAACCAGCCAGGGGGATAATGCCATAGCAGGGGAGACACTCTGTTTGGGGTCCCCCTGCCATAGAATTAACCCCCCCCAAACCAGGCAGCCCAGGGTTGGCATTCCTCAGAAAGTGGGGACCCCAAAAATTTAAGAGGGGTCCCCCCTTCCTGAGCCCTAGTGGCGGTGGGTGCGGGGTTCATGCTATAACATTGTTCTTTACAGGCAGCCTACAGGTCCCAGCAAGCCCGCCCCAGCATGCTGGCACTTGGAGAACCACAAGTGCCAGCATGACTGGACATTAAGTGGCCCGCTGGCACCCGAAGTCCACCTGTAAAGAACAGTAATATTGTTCTTTACAGGCGGCCTACAGGTCCCAGCGAGCCTGCCCCAGCATGCTGGCACTTGGAGAACCACAAGTGCCAGCATGGCCGGACATTAAGGGGCCCGCTGGCACCTGTAAAGAAAATATTAAAATAAATACAAGACAGTTTTAAAATAAAATTTATTATTTAGGGTCTTTACCTTGGAGGCGGCGGCCTTTAAGCACCTTTGCATACCTGCCACCTGACCAGGGATTCTGACGTCTTCCTCCGGCGTCTTCACCTGGAAGGCAGCGGTCTATAAGCTCTTTTGCATGGCCGCCGCCTGCCCAGGGCTTCAGCGTCTTCACCTGGTGGGTAGTGGACTTTAAGCTCTTTTGCATGGCCGCCGCCCATCCAGGACTTCCACGGCGTCTTCAGTCTTCAGGAGCTCTTCAGTGCTCCTCCTCCGCCGTCGGACTGACAGCCGCTGCCTCTCGCTGACTTATATAAGTCAGCCTGAGGGGGCGGGGCGATGACGCGGCGAGCCATGATTGGCTCGCGGTGGCCATCTTTCATTTAAAAAATGACGCTGTGGTGCCATTTTTGAAATGGGTACCACTCCGCTGCCAAACTCTGCAGAATGGCAGGCAGGGATCTCGGATCCATGCCTGCCGCCACTGATGCCCGCACTGCCACTGCATCACGCCGCGTCCCGCGTCCCGCATCTTTGCCACATGGATTGAAAGCACGTCCCTGTATGAAAGCAGCACTTTAGTAGGTGCCGCTTTCCATTATATTTTCAATGGGCTTTTACAGCCCAAGGCTTGCACCCCCCCCCCCCCGTTCCCATTCACAACGGGAAGCATCACGATCGGTGCCTCCCAAAACCATTTAAACAGTAGTAAATGATTAGTTTAATATAAAGTAGATACTTATGACACAGAATATGTGTCATAAGTATCTTCTTTGTATTATTTTAATCATTAATGACAGGGGAGACACTGCCTCCCCTGCCTGCACGTCCCTGACTATAGCATATAGCCCACCAAGAAACTCTGCAATCTGGCTGGATTATTATTCAATAGATAGCACCTATCCTTATCTATCCAGTGATGCTGAGAGAGGGGGGGAGAGGGTACAAATTACCTGGGCCCAGGTCTAATGGAGGGGCCCAGGTCCCCTTCCCTCCTTACCTAGAAGCAGCAGCTGCAGGTTTTCTTCTCAGCCCAGCACACGCTGCTGTATGCTGAGTTGTGCAGTGTGGCCAAGGAGGCGCTTAAAATTAAAAAAATTCTGTATTTTTTTCTAAAGTGCATGGCCATGCCATCTCTGATTAGGCCATGCCCTCTGAAAAGTACCTGGGCCCAGACAGGGGCATGCTCCTGAAAGTGGTTGCTTCTCATGTGCTAGACACGCCTCTAAAGAGGTGTGGCCATGCCCCCATCATGCTGTGGTCACACACCCTCGATGAAGGGGGGGGGAAGGCCCAGGAAGTTGTTGTACCGGGGCCCATGATTTCTCTTGGCAGCCCTGTATGTATCAATTCCTAATTCCCTATAGATTGTAAACTTGATAGTAGGGTCTTCCTACATTTATGCCTGAATGCTATTACCCAGTTTTGTGTTATCACTGTTCCAATTGTAAAATGCAACAGAATATTCTGTGCTATATAAGAAACTGTTAATAAATAATAATATATGTGGTTTCTCTGTGATGGGAAACCTCTGAAGAAATTGTTCCTCCCTGGACAGATGGTGACTTTAGTATTCTCTTGTCACATAGGAGACATAGGGGGTGATTCAGACCTGATCGCTTAGCTGCTAAAATTGTTGTCCTGCGATCAGATAGTCGCCGCCCATGGGGAGTGTATATTCGCTGTGCAAGTGTGATATCACATGTGTACACCCAAGCTGCCAAAAAATCCCTCAGTCAGCGGAGAGCTGCAAATCCGTTCGCAGCTCACTCACCATATAATGGTTTTTCCTGTATGTGCAGTGTGTGCGCAGCGCAGGACTTACTCTTACAGTGCGATGAGAACAGGCTGATCGGGTACAGAGCTGACGTCACATACCTGCCCTGAAAAAGCTTGGGAACGCCTGCATTTTCCCTGACACCCCCAGTAAACGGTCAGTTACCACCCACAAATGGGCTCTTCATGTCAATCACCTTGTGAATGCCCGGGTGAATTACATTTTCGCATCAGCCTGTCGCTGACCGGCGATGCCGCTTGTTGTTAGCCAACGCGAGTGCACTTTGCGGTGCATATGTATGCGCAGTCTATTGCTGATCATCCGCTGTGTGAAAATGCACAGCAACGATCAGGCCTGAATCACTCTCATGGTTCGGAAGACATCTGTTTGCAAAGGAAAATAACCAATGTCGTCATCATACAGCCAAGGTTCTGCCAGATAATATATAGCTTCTAATATCCATGCAGCCCACGTGTCCCTGCAGCCGGCTCCCAGTGTCCCTCCAGTCCCTACAGTGTCCCAGCAACCAGCTTCCAGTGTCTGTCCATCCCTACAGTGTCCCGGCAGTCAGCCTGCAGTATCCAACACTTACCTTCTTGTCTTTTGGCTGCCCGCTGTGGGGTGTGGTGTGTTGCAAGGTGCGTGATATCATGATTTCACGTGCCACAAAAGAAAAACAACGTATTGCACTGGCCACTGCCGCCGCTGGTGAAATGCAGCTATAGTTCAGCTATAGTTCAGCAGCTCCCCGAACAGACCCCATAGCGTATACTGTGCATACTGCAGCACATACAGCAGTCATAGCTAAGTTTGTCTGTGAGGTCCACCAGGGTCCCCCTAAAGCCTTGGGACCTGTTACAGCTGTACCCTTGGTTCGCAACTGTCGCCGGGCCTGACCCCACAAGTGTTATAACGAAAGGACAGAAAAAGGATTTTCTCTTTGTTGGCATACTTATTTGGCCACTTTTTTGGTGCAGTAAGTGCGTCAACAAAGAGACTAATCTTTTTCTGTCCTTTCACTGTTCTCTATCAGTATAGTCTTGGGTAGCACCCCCACACCAAGAAATTAACTATCTATTGGTAACATAATTTGGGGAATCTCATATAAGTATTCCAATACCAACTTGTGTAGGAGTTTCAGCCCCCCCCCATCCCATCCCCTTGATACTAAGCCTACAACCTTGTCCCTCTAGTGGCTCAGTGGGATTTGTCAGTGATTCTTCAAGCACTTCAGGGAAATCCGTTCGAACCCCTGGAATCAGAAGATTCTTTTTTTCTGGCTATTGTATCGGCCCAAAGTGTGTCAGATTTAGGGGTGCTCTCCTGTCGCTCTCCCTTTCTGATCTTTTATCGCGACAGGGCTGTTATTCGAACTCGTCCTTGCTTCCTTCCCAAGGTGGTGTCCCGTTCCACCTTAAATAAGAAATCATGGTACCAGCCTTCCACTCACCGGACCTCTTGGTGGGGGAGACCTCCCTGGATGTGGTTCATGCTCTCCGGATCTATGTGAATCGTACCAATTCTATACGGAAAATGGATACCCTCTTTATACTCTACGGATTTCACAAGAGGAGCTGGCCTGCTGACAAACAGACTCTGACCAGATGGCTCCACATGACTATCTCACAGGCTTACATGCAGGCTGACCTCTCTGTGCTGGAAACAGTCTTTGCTCATTCTACTCACTCTGTGGGTCCTTCGTGGGCAGCCCACCGTGGCACATCTGCCAAGCAACTCTGCAAGGCCACGTGGTCTTCTGTTCATACCTTTCTCAGGTTTTATGCCTTTGAGACATTTGCCTCTCAGGATGCTTCAATTGGACACCAGATTCTTCTAACCTTGAACAACTGCTTTAGGAATCCCCAAGGTATTCCCTGTGGAGCCCTATGGACCCTGAAGAAGAAAAGGAGCGTTATGGTAGACTTACCTTTGTTAACTCTCTTTCTACAAAGTCAATAGGGTCCACACGGTGCCTACTCTGACACATCTGGCTTCTATGCATTCCTTTTCTTGGTCACCGGTTCCTTTCTCTTGTACTTGAGAGTGTGTTCTTGTGTGTGCCAAATCTTCCTTCTCTCCTATCCTGCTCCTGCCTTGGGTTGTTAACAAAACTGAATGTCTAGCAAGGAAGACCAGCCTTGCAGCTGCATTCAAAATGGATTGTAGTAGTAAGAGTCTTTTTGTTGTAAGACCAGTAAGGAGACTATTGCAATAATCAATGTGGCAGATGATGAGTTCATGGAATAGAGATTTTGAAGTGTCTTGTGTAAGATAAGGTCATATTTTTTATATATTTTTTAGATGTACAGTATGTAACATGATTTAGAGACAGATTGAATGTGGGGAGAAAAAGACAGTTTAGAGTCAAAGATGACACCTAGACAGCGAGCTTGTGGAGTAGGGTTGATTGTCAAGTTATCAACAGTGACAGAGATATCAGGTTGGCAACTATTATTTGTAGGTGGAAATATAATTAATTCTGTTTTGGAAATATTAAGTTTGAGGTGGTAAGAAGACATCCAAGATGAAACGGCAGAATGGCATTCAGTGGGGGAGATTCAAATGTTTGAAAAGGCGGTTGGGTGTCTGTTTTTTCCTGTCTATTAGATAGGAAAAAACAGACTCCCAACTGACTTTTAAAACATTTGAATCTCCCCCAGTGACTCAGAACAGTACAGATGGTGACAAATCTGAAGATAGGAAGCTTTGAGTATCATCCACGTACAGGTGATAATGGAATCCAAAAGAGTTGATTAGTTTGCCAAGAAATGAAGACTAGAGAAAAGCAAAGGACCTAAGACTGAGACGTGCGGTACTCTAACTGATGTAGGTAGTGAAGGGAAGGTGGGGATTAACAGAAAAGAACACTGAGAGATTCGATAGGTAGAATGAGAACCAAGAAACGGTTGTGACTTAGAGATTGTACTGTTTGTATGAGAAGAGAGTGGTCAAGTGTCCAAAGCAGCAGAGAGATCTAGAAGAATAAGAAGTGAATAAAAGCCTTTAGACTTCGCAGTGACCAGATCATTCACTACTTTAGTCAGTGCTGTCTCTGTGGAGTGTTGGGAATGATAGCCTGACTGAAGTGGGTCCAATAAATTGTGCGAGTTAAGAAAGTGTGTGAGGCGAGTGTAGACAAGTTTCTCAAGTAATAGCAGCAAAAGACAGGGTGCTTGGAAGACAGGTGTTATAATAATCAATTTTTATTTATAAATACAATTGAGATTTATACACATCAAAATACACAGTACGGGCCGGTTAAAAAATAGGTAATTCTAAAAGTCCATGGTACTAGATAATGACTTTCCTCTATGCTTTATTCTATTTTCAGAAAAATTAACGTGTAGTAACATGTACTTTTAGAATTATCTATTTTTTAAGCGGCCTGTACTGTGTATTTTGATGTGTATTTAAATTCATAAAAATTGATTATTATAACACCTGTCTTCCAAGCGCCCTGTCTTTTGCTGCTATTCTTGATTATCTGTGGGAGTAAGTAGTCTCCCCCTCAGTGGCAGCTGGTGATACAGATGTTAGTTCTAAACTGCTCAGAATATTATCAGAGCCAGATAACCTCTTTCCTATTGTATAAGTCTCTCAAGTAGCTTGGAGGGTCATGGGAGTTGAGAGATGGGACTGTAGTTTGAGAGAGAGTTTGGGTCAGAATTTCATTTTTTTTCAGAATGGGAGTAATCACTGTATGCTTGAACAGTGAAGGAAAGATACCAGTAGAGAGAGAGAGAGAGAGAGAGAGATTGAGATTACAGATTTTAGTTAGGTTGGAGAGCACAGGAGACAGAGCTTTACTTATCTTCAGTTGTATAGTATACTATATATCAATAAGGGCAAGCTAAATGCGTTATTTCTGTATAACTGAACTTTATGAGTGAATTATATACGGTAGTTATAGCACATCTGGCTCTCCACAGTCTGTAAATGGGACTGTTACCCATTTCCACTGCAGCTCACCCGCGTCTTTCCCAGGTCCAGCTTGGTTGCTATGATGGTTTTTAGTATATGTTAGCATTCAGTTATGGGGCAGTTGTCTGCGGGGCAGTTGTCAGAAGTTTAGAAATATACGAAGTTTGGAAATTACAAAGTTAGGAAATTTTAAAAAGAACAGTTAAACCAACAGTTGAACAAACATTGGAAAACATTGGAAAGCAGGTAAATCTACCATTTAACTAACAATTTCCATAAGCATTTTCCTATCTATACTTTTCTCTTTATAAACACCATGCTCCACAGACTTTTTTTCCTCATAGCACTTCATGGTATCCTCTATAAAATGACATCGTCCTTCACTATTCCTGTTATGTATCGCTCTGTACACATTGCAGCCTCATTAATCCACTCCCCTCTTATTAACACTCATGAGCTTTTAACCTATCTATGTACACTAACTGTCACATCCTCTACCTGTCACCATAAGAAACTATCACACACCTCCCCCAACTATACCTATCTCTCTCTTCTTCTGCTTCTACTAGCTGGTGACATATCCCCAAATCCAGGTCCCATCCACATACCACGCTCACATTCAGCTGATTCACAACGGAATATAAAATCAACAAACCTTATCAACATCACTTGTCTCCCATCTACCTCCAAGTCACTAAAATGTGCTTTATGGAATGCACGCTCTGTTTGCAACAAATTAACAGCTATTCATGACCTTTTCATAGCAAAAAAATTCAATATGCTGGCTATAACAGAAACCTGGCTCACACAATCAGACACTGCCTCCCCTGCAGCACTGTCACATGGTGGCCTCCACTTCACACACACCCCCAGGCCTGGTAACATCAAAGGAGGGGGTGTTGGAATATTACTGTCCAAATGTTACACGCACATTGTTTTACCACCTGTTCCCTCACTCACATTTACATCCTTTGAAGTACACTCTATTAGGATCTTCACCCCTTTCTCTCTGCGTGTTGCAGCTATCTATCGCCCACCTGGGCAACCCAAAAAGTTTCTGGAAGATTTTTCTGCATGGCTCCCTCACTTTCTATCCTCTGACATCTCCACCATCATTATGGGTGATTTCAATCTCTCTATTGACAGTCCACAATCTCCCCATGCCTCTAAACTACTCTCTCTAACCTCCTCTCTTGGCCTCTCCCAATGGACTGACTCCCCTACTCATCAGGAGGGCCACTGCCTTGATCTTGTATTCACCAGACTATGCTCTGTTTCTGAACTCACTAACACTCCTTTCCCTCTCTCAGATCACAACCTTATCACATGCATGCTCTCCTCCATTACTTCAAACTCCATGTCCCTAAAGTCTACAAGGACACCTCTTACCCGCAGAAATATTAACGCTATTAATTTTCAACAACTATCTACCTCTCTGCAACCACTGCTTTCACCAATTTCTACATTCACCTCTCCAGAGACTGCTGTGTCACACCTTAACCAAACTCTAGTAACAGCACTTGATGAAGTGGCTCCAGCTACCCATCACACTCCACGTAGACTTAGATGTCAACCGTGGCACTCTAAATACACTAGACACTTACAAAAACTCTCACGAAAAGTTGAACGCCAGTGGCGTAAATCTCGTAGTTCAAGTGACTTTCTCACATATAAGACCACCTACCACTCTTATCGTACTGCTCTGGACACTGCCAAACAAAAATATTTTCAATCTCTCATCTCTGCTCAAGCCTCTAACCCCAAGCGACTTTTTAATACATTTAAATTACTTCTTGTCCCTCCCTCACCTAACCCACCAGCCACTGTCAGTGCGCAAGATCTTGCTTCCTATTTCAAGGACAAGATTGACAAGATCCGAAATGAAATGGTATGCTCTTCCACAGCAAGTGACCTGCTCAATTCCCTGCCTGAACCCTCTAACACCTTCTCTTCCTTTGATCCTACAAATGAAGATGAAGTATCTGCACTCTTTTCATCTGCCTACTCTAATACCTCTCCCCTTGACTCTATACCCTCACAAATTAGTAAAGCTCTGTCTACTGTGCTCATCCCAACCTTAACGAAAATCTGTAATCTCTCCCTGTCTACTGGTATCTTTCCTTCTCTATACAAGCATGCAGTGATTACTCCCATTCTGAAAAAACAAAACTCTGACCCAAACTCTCTCTCTAACTACCGTCCCATCTCTCAGCTCCCATGCCCCTCCAAGCTACTGGAGAGACTTGCCTACACTCGCCTCACACACTTTCTTAACTCACACAGCCTACTGGACCCACTTCAGTCAGGATTTCGTGCCCAACACTCCACAGAGACAGCACTGACTAAGGTAGTGAATGATTTAGTCACTGCTAAATCTAAAGGACATTACTCTCTACTTATTCTCCTTGATCTCTCTGCTGCTTTTGACACTGTTGACCACTCTCTTCTCATACAAACACTACAATCCCTAGGTATTCAGGACACAGCCCTTTCTTGGTTCTCATCCTACCTATCTAATCGCTCCTTCAGTGTTCGTTTCTCTGATTCCACCTCTCCTTCGCTACCTCTCTCAGTTGGAGTACCGCAAGGCTCAGTCCTAGGTCCTCTGCTTTTCTCTGTCTATACCACATCTCTTGGCAAACTAATCAACTCTTTTGGATTTCAGTACCATCTGTATGCGGATGATACTCAAATCTACCTATCCTCCCCTGATTTGTCACCATCTGTATTGGGCCGTGTCACTGAATGCCTTTCTGCCATTTCATCTTGGATGACATCTCGCCACCTCAAACTTAATATTTCCAAAACAGAATTAATTATATTTCCACCGACCAATAGTAGTTTCCAACCTGATATCTCTATCACTGTTGAGAACTCTGCAATCACCCCTACCCCACAAGCTCGCTGCCTAGGTGTCATTCTTGACTCTGAACTGTCCTTTGTTACCCACATTCAATCTGTCTCAAGATCATGTTACATACATCTAAGAAACATATCCAAAATACGCCCTTATCTTACACAAGACACAGCAAAAACTCTAATCCATGCTCTCATTATCTCCCGCATTGATTATTGTAATAGTCTCCTGACCGGTCTTCCCAAACATAGGCTCTCACCACTACAATCCATTTTGAATGCAGCTGCGAGGCCAATCTTCCTTGCCAGACGTTCATCGTCTGCAGATCCGCTCTGTCAGTCCCTCCATTGGTTACCGGTATTCTACCGTATTAAATATAAAATACTTTTACTCACATACAAGGCTATTAACCAAACTGCACCAACATACATCTCTTCACTCATCTCAAAATATCTCCCTACCCGACCTCTCCGCTCTGCACAAGATCTACGTCTCTCATCCACACGCATTACTTGTTCACACTCAAAATTACAGGACTTTATCCGGGCTTCACCCACTCTGTGGAATGCCCTCCCACGCACAGTAAGACTCGCCTCTAGTCTCCAAACCTTTAAATGTTCCCTGAAAACTCACCTCTTCAGACAAGCCTATCAAATTCCAGACCCACCCACATAACCTTCAGTGCTTCCCTATCTAATTACATCCTCTGTAGAATATTCATAACATCACATATCTTGTCTTTCTTTAGTCTCACACCCTCCTGACACTTGGATAACTTTGTGGGGTATCATCATACAACCCATTAAGAACCTAGCAATATGGTCGACCATTATGCAATAGGTAGCATCTATCCTTGTGTATCTATGCCTATTTCCCTATAGATTGTAAGCTTGCGAGCAGGGCCTTCCTACCTCTGTCTGTCTGTTTTTACCCAGTTTTGTTCTATAAATGTTGTTCTAATTGTAAAGCGCAACGGAATATGCTGCGCTATATAAGAAACTGTTAATAATAATAAATAGGGAGCCGTTTCCACTGAGCAGTGACCCAGGTAATAACCCCGGTTTTAGTGGCAGTGGAAAAGGGGTATAAGAAAACCTAACAAATTATCTGATACAAACACATGAAAAAAAAATGTCAAGTAAAGTTTTTTTTTTAATCAATTCACATGACTTACAATAAATTTAGAGCTAAATCTAATTTTAAGAATAAAATAATGGGGTATTGTAAGGTTTAATACTTCAGTAATAAAATAAGAAGCCCGAAAGTATGTTGAAATTATGCAAAGTGTAGGACTATATAGTATGTTTAACTAAAACACTATATACATTATGTACTCCATATCATTTATATGCATTTTATGCACAGTACCAACAAGCCTAATAATAACGCTACAGTGAACAATGAACAAGGAGAAGGAACCCTTTTCAATTTGTCTGCTTCTAAATACCTGTTGTCCACAAGGTGGCACTATGAGATAAAAAATATATATAAAAGATGCTGTCATCTACTAGTTCTTATTGGCCTGATCAGGGGCGGATTGGGAACAAAAAGCGGCCCTGGAAAAATTTGTACTAGTGGCCCCACATGGGTAGCACCAGAGGTGTAAGGTCTAGCCATGGGCCATGGCAGCAGCACCCTCCCCCCAAGACTTTCCAGATAGTGGGCATGTCTAGCATCAAGGGGGAAGTTAAAAAGAACTAAAATTAAATATTATGAGCACATTATATGATATACCTTCAGAATTTAGGAAACTATATAATTCTTTAGAAAGATATATTTTCTTGCTTTTTACACCAACCGTATCCTAATCACTATTCACTCAATCTTATATGTCAGCCAAGCAGGCAGACAGAGCATACACTAGATCATCTGCAAACACAGGCTAAGTGGCAAAGTAATTTTCATATACGCAAATTATTTTGCAATTTTATTCATTATGTCTATAAAAAGGACCACATGTTCCCAAACAAAATAGGCACCACGGGTGCGTCGGCCCACCGGGAATCTTCCCTGTGAACCCTATGGCCAATCCGCCTCTGGGCCTGATTTAGGGGTGGGGGATTATCAAAGCTTGGAGAGAGATCATACAGTGGAGATAAAGTACTAACCAATCAGTGCCTGTCATTTAAAAGGCTGTGGGGTCTATTTAATAAACCTTGGATGGAGATAAAGTGGACAGAGATAAACTGCAGGCCAATCAGCTCGTAACTGCCATGTCACAGGCAGTATCCGGTCAGATGGTCGACAATGTTAAGGTCGACACTAATTAGGTCGACCACTATTGGTCGACATTGACATGGTTGACATGGACAAATGGTCAACACATGAAAATGGTCAACATGTGGAAGGTCAACACATGAAAATGTCGACATGAGTTTTTCACTTTTTTTTTCTTTTTTTGAAACTTTTTCATACTTTCCTATCCACGTGGACTAGGATTGGGAACGGTAACCTGTGCCGAACGCAGCGAGGCACCTTGCCTGAAGCATGGTGAGTGAAGCGAGCCATGCGAGGGGACACGGTGCACTAATTGGGGTTCCCCGTCACTTTACGCAGAAAACGTCACCAAAAAAAGTAAAAAAACTCATGTCATTTTCATGTGTCGACCATTAGTCCATGTCGACCATGTTAATGTCGACCAATAGTGGTCGACCTAATGAGTGTCGACATTAACATTGTCGACCAATCATACCGGAACCGTCACAGGCTGTGTTTGAAAAATGACAGTTAGGAGCTGATTGGCTGGTACTTAATCGCCATCCACTTTATCTTCATCCAAGGCTTAGTAAATATACCCCTGTGCTTGAAAGGGGATGATTGGTTGGTAGTTTATCTCTCTCCACTATAGCTCTCTCCAAACTGATAAATTTCTTGGGTATTTGGTTGAATTCAGATTAGAAAGGTTGCATTAAGTTTCAGAGGTTAAGGCGCATCTATTTTAACAATTTGGCTTGATTTGTTAATATGATTTGTCACAAGATATTATGCCACTGAAATAACACAAACAACAGACAGTGGGGGTCATTCAGATCTGATCGTTGCTGTGTGTTTTCAGGTCATAACTGCACATGCACCGCAATGCGCACGCGTGTCAGACAACAACAACGGGCATCGCCGGTCAGCGATGGTATGGTGTAAATATTCTATTCGCACGAGGGTTCACAAGGTGATTCACAGGAAGAGGACGTTTGTGGGTGGCAACTGACCGTTTACTCGGAGTGTTCAGAAAAACGCAGGCGTGCCCAAGCGTTTTCAGGGAGTATGCCTGACGTTAGCTCTGGCCCCGGTCAGCCTGTTGTGATCACACTGTAGGAGTAAGTCCTGGACTGCGCAGACACTGCACAAAGTAGATTTTAGCAGCTCGGCGTACACATGGGTTCGCACACTTGCACAGCGAATTTACACTCCCCCTGGAGGCGGGGACTATCTGGACGCAGTACAGCAAAATTAGCAACCCAGCGATCAGGTCCAAATTGCTCCCTGTGGGTATACACTACAGTAGTATTTTAATTAGATATTTCACTTTTTTAAAACAAACAATTAAATAAAAGTTACATTTTAACAATTTTATGTTCACCAAATATATCTGACAATTACAGAATTAATAAAATGTGATACCTGTATTAGTCTGTGAGTGTCCCATAATGGGAATACAATGTGTATGTTGTACAATTATGTAATATATTTCTGGGTGCACCTCCCTGTAGTTAAAACGGTATCCGGACTCCAGGTCGACAGCACAAAGGTCGACACACCTTAGGTCGATGCCAATTGGTCGACACACCTTATGTCGACATGGACAAAGGTCGACAGGAACAAGGTCGACATGGAGAAAGGTCGACATGAGTTTTTCACGATTTTTTTCTTTTTTTGAACCTTTTCATACTTAACGATCCACGTGGACTACGATTGGAACGGTAAAGTGTGCCGAGCGAAGCGGTAGCGGAGCGAAGGCACCATGCCCGAAGCATGGCGAGCGAAGCGAGCCATGCGAGGGGACGCGGTGCACTAATTGGGGTTCCCGGTCACTCTACGAAGAAAACGACACCAAAAAAACATAAAAACCTCATGTTGACCTTTTTCCATGTCGACCTTGTTCCTGTCGACCTTTTGTCCATGTTGACCTTTTGTCCATGTCGACCTAAGGTGTGTCGACCAATTGGCGGCGACCTAAGGTGTGTCGACATTTGTGCTGTCGACCCTCAGTCCCAGACCCAGTTAAAACAGGTATCAAGTCCTAGTAATAAAATTGGGGAAGGTGAATACAAATATTGTGCCTAATTCAGACCTGATCGTAGCAGCAAATTTGTTAGCAGTTGGGCAAAACCACGGTGGTCATTCCGAGTTGTTCGCTCGTTGATGTTTTTCACAACGCAGAGATTAGGTGGAAAATGCGCATGCGCATGGTACGCAGCGCGCATGCGTTCACTAATTTAACACAAAACTTTGGAGAATTGCACAAGCTCGAGCTACGTTTTTTCATCGCTCGAGTGATCGTAGTGTGATTGACAGGAAGTGGGTGTTTCTGGGCGGAAACTTGCCGTTTTCAGGTAGTGTGCTAAAAAACGCAGGCATGCCAGGGAAAAACGCAGGAGTGGCTGGAGAAACGGGGGAGTGGCTGGCCGAACGCAGGGTGTGTTTGTGACGTCAAACCAGGAACTAAACAGACCGAGGTGATCGCAATCTACTAGTAGGTCTGGAGCTACTCAGAAACTGCTTGAAAATGTTTAGTAGCAATTCTGCTAATCTTTCGTTTGCAATTCTGCTATGCTAAGATACACTCCCAGAGGGCGGCGGCCTAGCGTTTGCAATGCTGCTAAAAGCAGCTAGCGAGCGAACAATTCGGAATGAGGGCCCATGTGCACTGCAGGTGGGGCAGATATAACATGTGCAGAGAGAGAGAGATTTGGGTGGGGTGTGTTCAAACTGAAATCTAAATTGCAGTGTAAAAATAAAGCAGCCAGTATTTACTCTTCACAGAAACAAAATAACCCACCCAAATCTAACTCTCTCTGGAAATGTTATATCTGCCCACCCCCCCTCCCCCCTGCAGTGCACATGGGGGGTCATTCCGAGTTGATCGTAGCTGTGCTAAATTTAGCACAGCTACGATTGTAAACTCAGACATGCGGGGGGACACCCAGCACAGGGCTAGTCCGCCCCGCATGTCAGTGCCGACCCCCCCGCACAAATACAAAAGCATCGCACAGAGGTGATGCCTTTGAATCTGTGGAGTAACTCCCGGCCAGCGCAGCTCCTGCGGCTGGCCGGGAGTTGTGTGTAGCTGCCGCTGGCCGCAGCGGCTGCGTGAGACGTCACACAGCCGCCGCGCCATGCCTCCCCAGCGGTCCGGCCACGCCTGCGCTGGCCGGACCACGCCGCCGTTCAGCCCCCTCCCGCCCAGCGACCACCTCTGCCTCAGTGGCGATCGCTGCGCACCGACGACTGCCATGCGCCGGCGCACTGCGGTGCCGGCGCAGTTCCGACCCAATCACTGCGCTGCGACAAACTGCAGCGAGCGATCGGGTCGGAATGACCCCCATGGTTTTGCCCATCTGCTAACAAATTTGCTGCTATGATCAAGTCTGAATTAGGCCCATTGTTGTCTTACATAAACTGCACTTTGCTGGGGAAGACTATGAGGGTCATTCCGACCCGATCGCACGCCTCGCTTCGTCACAGCCATGCGATCGGGTCGGAACTGCGCTTGTGCTGCGGCCACATTGTGCAGGCAACGTCGCTAGCGAAGAAAGCGTTTGCAGTGGTGACCGCAAGAAGACTGACAGGAGGTAGGCGTTCTGGGGCATCAACTCACCATTTTCTGGGCGTGAAGATCCGAACGCAGGCGTGTCAAAGCGTTTCGAGGGCGGATGTCTGACGTAATTTCCGGGACCTGAAACGCTGGATTCATCGCACAGGGTAAGTAAGTCTTACCCTAGTCTTGTTTTACACAAAACTTTTTTTGCATAGCAGGGCAGCACAAGCGTTCGCAGCCTTGCTATGCAAAAAACCACTCCCCCATAGGCGGCGTCTAGTTGATTGCACGGGCAGCAAAAAGCTGCTACGTGCGATCAACTCGGAATGACCCCCCATAGCCTGTTATATGCTAATTATGCATCCTTTATGGGCTGGCAAAAATTGCTCTAAAATCAAACTTTTGGAAACCCCCCTCCAGAAATCCTGCGTTTGCCACTGAACAACTCTACCCACATTTGAATTAGGTCCAGTATCATTTCCACTCTGTTGTAGATTATAGTTGTACGATTTTATGGAAAAAAAACTACGGGAAAACTAATGCAAATTTTAAATATACTTTCAAGGGCCTATGTACCAATAGAGCCCCAATAAGGCCACGTTTCTTGTTGCTTTGCTTATCACTTGGATTTAAAGCGAGTTATACGATTTAACAAATAACCATTGCTGGGGCAGCAGAGAGATACGTAAAGGGTATTTTCGGTCTGCAGAATCACGTTCCACTTTTGTCGCAGCGGAGTGGCACTCAGAGATTGTGGGTTAAACCTACTGTGCTCCTCCGTGACATTTTACACCACATAGTAATTTGTACCCACTCTCTAGTCAGATATGAATCCCATACAACACAAACAAAAAGTAAATATATTTTATCAATAATTCTAATAAAAACCTCATTGTCATATTACAAGCACTGTCCTGTATGGTTGTCCGTGAATATGTCTGACTTTGTATATGTGGAAAATGTTTATCATTAGTACATAGACATACTGACATAAGATTTTGATGTACATCAAGCAATTGTAGAGCTAACCTAACAATGCCGAGGTGTGATCAGTGACCTACAGTAGGTGTTTTAGGGACATGGGTCCTGATCCAGAGGTGCATGCAGAGCCGGATTAAGGGGGGTGCCCCGGGGGTCAGTACCCCGGGCCCCCCTGTTTTAAGGGGCCCCCCGGCCGAAGCTCTGCACCGATCTACAGGTTGCCGGGGCAGGAGGGATCCACACTGTGCATGCGGCTTCCTCCCCCCTTCTCTCGGGCAGCACGGTCGGGGACTGAGTCAAGCAATCTCCAGCCTTCGCTGCTGCCAGGAGAGATGCTGCTGGCGGCAGAGGCTGGAGATTGCTTGACTCAGTCCCCGACCGTGCTGCCCGAGAGGAGGGGGGAGGAAGCCGCATGCACAGCCGCACTCCTCCCCCGGCAGCGTGGATCCCTCATACCCCGGCAGCCTGGTGTCTTCTCTTCTCCCCCTGCTGCAGCGCGGCTCCCATTGCCTGTGACCGCGGGAGGTGAGGAGCAGGGTGGAGGGGGGTAACTGTGGGGGCTGGTGGTCCACTGGGGGGCCCTGCTGTCTTTGGTGCCCCGGGCCCCCCGAGGGCTTAATCCGGCCCTGGGTGCATGCAGGAGTGGTTGGGCTGCGTCTTTGGTAGCAGCGGATCTGAGAAGTTATGTAATGATGCAGGCGTTGTCTTTTCAAATGTGACCCCACATGTGGCTTCTCCGATCTGCTGTACGTATCCGAAGACGCAGCATCAGATCACCATCAGGAACATCGGGCAGGCCATCGGACATCTGAATAACCCTAAGATTACTCAGAATATCCACGCATCTAAGCTGATGTGGGCAGTGAATCTGCTTCGGAAGGCACAGTCTCTGGCTACAGCACGTATAAAAAATGGTGGCCTACGCACACCTGTTTACTAAAATGTTCCTCCTTCCAAATGCCTCCAGTGTGTCAGTCACACTGCAAGAGAATTCACAGTGCAACTGTAACACCATCACTACACAGGTGCACATGAAAAATAGTGTCCACCTCTAAATCTGCCTTGTAGCCTTAATAAGGGATGGCCATCACCCATCGATGATTCTAAACATTAGTTTATGACTGATGTTAAATACTTTCACCAACGATGTCAGAGAACCAGATGCTTTCCTGCCATCAGTACCAGAGCAGGCCACAGGCATAGGCAAACTAGGCAATTGCCTAGGGCATTTGATATGCCTAGGGGCATCAGCAGCTTCTGCTGATTAAAATGATATGCAGAATGCCTATATTCTGTGTGTAACATTTCATATGCAGATACAGACAAAGTATCTCACAGTATATAGGCATGCTGCATATCATTTTAATCAGCAGAAGCTGCTTGTGCATCCTATAAGGGCATTAATAATGTGCAGCATATGTGTAACAGGGTACTACTGTATGTGTGTCATTATGTGTATAGGGGCACTAATAATGTGCAGCAAATGTGTAGGGGGCACTATGTGTGTCATTATGTGTATAATGGCATTAATGTGTAAGGGACATTATGTGTAAAAGGGCATTAATAAGGTTGTCATAATGTGTAAGGCACTTTATGTTTATAAGGACATTAATAATGTGTCTCATATGTTTAAGGGGCATTACTGTGTGGCATTATGTGTATAAGGTGCTCTACTATGTGGCATTGCGTATAGAAAGGGCACTACTGTGTCGTCTAATGTGAATAAAGAGCAATAGGGTGTGGTGTAATGTGAATAAGGTGCAATTCAGTGTGATGTAATGTGAATAAGGGGCTCTACTGTGAGTAGTAACGTTTATAAGGTAAAGTGATACTACTGTGGGATGTAATATGAATTATGGACACTATCGCATGATCAAATGTGAATAAAACTGCAGTACTGTGTGGCGTAATTGGAATTGGGGTTACTATTGTGTGCCATGCCCCTTGCCAGCAAAAACACACCCCTTTTTGGGCTATACGCCAAATGTGCGAACTGTTCCTATTTAAAATATAGGGGGTACTAACACCAAAATAAGGACTGCTATGGATGAGGGGTGGTGGTACTGGGAAAGAGGTGCAAGGTCAGAGGCGGAACCAGCGGTGGTGCTAGGGGGCACCAGCCAAAATATTGCCTAGGGCATCATATTGGTTAGGGCCGGCTCTGATCAGTACTACCTGTACAGTATGCACAATGGCTTTTTTTTCTGTTGTTTTCAGGGCTGCTGCAGCACAGAGTCGTCTAGGCTGTCACCCAGCAGCCCTGCACCTCCCCCGCCTCTTACACAGTGTGTAAGAGCCAGGAATATGATATCCCGCCTCTTTCTCAGACTGAGCTGTCATTCACAGCTGCAGTGCAGAGCCAGCCGACGTGGATGCGCAAAAATTATGGTAAAACCATTGATGGCACCACACTGAATAGTTACTGGCCATCAATGGTTTCTACCACCATCACCATCAATGGCCATCCATTGCCTAAATTGTCCCAATTTCCAATGTTGTTAGTTTTATGTTTAAAATATATTTCTTGGGTGCGCCATGATATTGTCAACACGTTTGTTTGTATTTACATGAGGTGTGATTATGCAAAACATGGGTGTGCTATGTAAACAGCAGAATGTATGATTAGTATAATGCATAATGCAAACTGGCAAGAGGCTAAACTAGGGGTTCCCAACCACGGTGCTCAAGGCACACTAGCAGTCCAGGTTTTAAGGATAGCCATACTTGAGTGCAGGTGACTTAATTAGTTTCCTTAGTTATTTTGATTTAACCACCTCAAGCATGGATATCACTAAAACCTGGACTATTAGGGGTATATTTACCTAAGTGCAGGATTTTAGAAGTGGAGATGTTGCCCATAGCAACCAATCAGATTCTAGCTATTATCCTCTAGAAGGTGCTAGATAAATGATAAGTAGAATCTGATTGGTTGCGATGGGCAACATTCCCACTTCTATAAGCCCACATTTATATACCCCATAGTGTGCCTTGAGGAGAAACACTGGGCTAAACTGTTCTATTTTATATAATTTTGACAGGAATATAATAAAAATGCTGTGACTGAGCACAACACATAGGCCCCTATCGCCCAGGATAAAATGCAACATTAAAGCCCCATACAAACTAGGCAAGAAAATGAAAGATCTCGCTCAGAAGGGCAGATCTGAGCGAAATCTTTCACAATCTCGTCCAGTGTGTACACTCAATGTCGTTAATGATGCGTGCTCCCATGCATCGTTAATGACCCCCACGCCGTCGCTCACTTCTTGTATGCACCCCGCCGCCGCCACCAATATTGGCGTTGCGGGGAATGCCCAGTGTGTACTAGACTTAACTGTCAAACATTTGATAAAACCTGCACTTATCCAATGTACACATCAGTAGGGCCAGGACTCCTTACAACAGAGTAATGTGTTCAAGAACCCTAAAGCGCCCATTTATTATCACTAGGGATTATGTTAATTTATGCTGGTTGGTGGGACGGAATATTTTGGCCAAAGCATGCTAAGCACCTTGATTTTGTTTTATGTTAGATTGCAGAGTTTATTATAAATATTCTGATCAGTAGTGCTTGGTACTATAGAGGGGTGTAGTACGGGTGACCGGCGGTCTCCTGACCGCCGGTCACCTTACCGACGCCGGGATCCCGGCAGCATACCGACGCCGGGATCCCGGCGGGGAGGGGCGAGTGCAGCAAGCCCCTTGCGGGTTCGCTGCGCTCGCCACGCTGCGGGCTCGGTGGCGACCTGCGGTCGCCACGGGTTCTATTCCCACTCTATGGGTGTCGTGGACACCCACGAGTGGAAATAGTCCCTGTTGGTCGGCATGCCGACCATCGGGATAGTGAGCCGTCGGGCTCACGGAGGAGGTCATGTGACTGTCGGTCAGCCGACCGGCGGTCACATGACTACCACCCCTATAGAGTGTGCATTGGCACTACATTTTATCTTTCTTTGTGGAACTACAAGTCTCAGCATGATAGCACCTCTCATTATGTTTGTAATTAGAGTGAGCAGTCCAAGGTCTCCCTCCCCCATATTATGCTCAGTGTATCAGATCCTGGTTAAGTAAAGAAAGGCAGGTCCATGATGATGCGTTTCAGCGTGGATTGTGCCATGAAGCCATCCAGACCACCCAGTTCATTCATGAAGTGACAGTTTATCAGGAATTACTCATCTGCAGTGGCTCCCATCATAGCATTTACCAGTAAATAAAATACCAAGGTGTGGCTTCCTGAAGCTGAGAAAGCATTCTCTTGTATAAAACAGTTATTTTCTTTTGCACTATTTCTAAAGAACCCATACACACTCGAAGATATGAAAGACGAAAGATATTGGTGAACAATTTCCCTTGAGCTGGGAGGTATAGATCATGAAAGATACTGCGTATACACACTGAATGATTTTATGAAAGATATGAAAGACGAAAGATATTGGCTAAATCTCTTGGGACACCTCATTTAAATAATGGTCTGGAATGAAACCTTAAATTTAAATAAAGGGCTGGCATTACAGGGAAGGCGGGCATGACTAAACATGCATGCACAACATTGGTGGGCAGTGGGTGCATGTATCATCCATAGACCCGTATATTCATGGACCTTAGTATAGAACTACCCCCAGTCAAGGATTCAATACAATCTGGGTGGAGGTGGTTAGGTTCTCTAAATCAGTCAGACCATTTTGTTTTCTTAAATGGATTACCTTTGGCTCTGAAGCTACAGTATTATTCAAATAAATCTTTAGGATATATGGCCTGATGGGTCCTACACACTATGCGATCCGCTGCCGAACTGCCCTACGGCGGACACGGCTGAGGGGTGACCCGGCGGCGGGGGGGCAGTGACGGGGGAGTGAAGTTTCTTCACTCCCCCCGTCACCCGGCTCCATAGCAGTGCATGCTAATATGGACGAGATCATCCATATTGGCCTGCATGCACAAGCGACGGGGCACCAACGATGAACGAGCGCGGGGCCGTGCATGGTTCATCGCTGGTGCATCCACACTGAAAGATATGAACGGTATCTCGTTCATTAATGAACAAGATCGTTCATATCATTCAGTAATATCGCCCAGAGTGTAGGGCCTATAACTTTGACCGTCCCCTGGTAATGCATTTCCCACCAGCCTAGCTGTTCTCTGTTCCTTCATACCCATTATTCCTTACATTGATACCCAGTCAGAGGGCCGCAACCGGATGAAGCAAAGCCCATCCCCCTTGTGCCCTGGTGAAGGCCATTGATATGTTAGACTATGAGCCTCTATTCTAGGTTCTCCACAAATTCCAATTGTACGGTCCATCATTCATACCACCACCCCAGGAGCTGTGACAGGCCTACTGTGAGAAGCAGAGGAGCTATGCCAAGTGCTGTGTGGGTGTGGCCAGTGCCGTGTGGGTGGGATACATATGATCACTATACCGACAGCAGCATACTGTCTGCCATAATTCCAGCAAGTTCCCTTGCTGGCTCGCTATACTCGCCACGCATCTTTGCCCAGTCAGATGGTGGCGTGAAACCACCAACCGGGAGGAAATACCGGGCGGGTGCCGGGATTCCATCTGTCTGTAAAATGCAGGCTGTCGGGATTCCAACGTTGATCTCCTAATCGCTGAGATCCCGATAGCCAGTATATTGACTGCATCCCATGTGGGCATGTACTATACACCCCTTACAGCATGAACCACAATATCCCCCTAAAATAGTACAAGACAATACTTAATATTTATGGACAGCAGTGCGGCCAGCTGGTGGATAGTCATTATTCTGTCATGATTATGGACATATTTTTATGTGGAGGTCTGGAGCTGTAGTCCTATATTCACGCCACGTTTTAATCCAGTCCTGACTGTCATTTGTAAAGAATTCCTGCTCTTATCTGTCTTAACCATTTAACTGATGATTTTTCCCTACAAAACCATTCATAATATTGTTTTATTTAAAAAATATTATTTTTTTTAGATATAGTTTAAGAAGTATTTTTTTAACTTGAAATATTATATTATGCACATCTGAAGAACGGATTGCCAAATAAAAAAACTGGGGGACACAGTGGGATGGCGCAGTTGCATGTGATCTGACTATGGCAATTAAGTGGTTAACTGGTACTAACGTATGGGATATGACTGCAGCTAGGAGTGCGTTACCTGACATTTTACATTTCATTAAATAATAATAATTAAACAATTCTGACTGTTTTTTTAGAAAATTAGTCAGTTAACAGGTTAATTTTACTGTGTATACAACTTACAAAGTGCAACTCTACACTTTATTTCTTCAGATGTCTCTGTAAAATGTCTCATGTACTATTTTAGCCCTCCACACCCCCTCCAGCACCTCAGCAATCCGGTCCTATGCCCCTGAATGTGAACTTCTACTGTAGTGTTGATAGCTAGAATATTAGAAAAGTGACACTTGACAGACATTTCCATACATCCAGAGCTCTGCACAGTAATAACAGCTCCTCAGCAGCAGTCAGTGTAAATCACACAACTTGGTTGCTGGGGAGTGAGATAAAGGAGTGTTCCCAGCAGCAGCACCAGGGCCTGAAGAATGCTGCACTCTTTACCAGACCTGTTGTGCTTTACTCCTGAGTCCTGTTAGCAAATAGAGCTCAGCCCAGCAACATTGCCCCACCCGTGTCCCGCAGGCAGTATCTAGGCTGCTATAATATATTCTCTCCCCCAATCGCTCAAACTATTAACAGAAAAGAAAAGTTCCTGCTGTAAGTGGTCGCAGTAGAAGCCCTGGCCAGGATACAGGACTGGAGGGCAGTCTCTTGGCACTAGCACAGCAGCAGGCAGAGGAGGGGCTTGTGTGTGTGTATCACATAACTGGGTCGGAAAAGCTGTTTCATGCAGTAGGAAGTCACATTGTAACTACTTCACGTTTGGCTTTTTTTTATTCTTTTGCTGCAGCTCGGTAACAGCACAGACAGCAAGGGAGAAGCCGGAGTGTGCCAGTCTCTGCACTGACATGCCACATAAGGGGAGGAAGCCCGCAGGAGGTGCCAAGGGGTCTAAAGAGGTAAGTGACAATGGGCATTTATTTATATAAGGCTGAGAGTGGAACACAGGAATTGTACCTGTGTATGATTAACACATAAGTCGTGTGCCACTAGTGAGGTGCCATGGGGCATTGGAATGGGTGCGTGTTTTGGGAGTGAGTCACTGCAAGCTGGCAGAGATAAGTGCAGGGAGGACTCACTAGATCCCTTATAAGAGAAGATGTGTGTTCCTTGTGTCTGACCTCCGTGGGGCTTGCTATGCTATGTTTCTGTAGTGTGTGACATTACACTTCCAGACTGGTGCCCTGTGCATATGGGATGATGCCTGTAGTGAGCCTACACCATAAACAGAGAATGTCCTAGTTTTGCTGAGCTGCTGCCTGTCACTGAGGTTCACCCCTCCCTAGCCTGTGCTGCTCACCCAGTCTGCAGCATGACACATAGAGGGAGGGTGGGTGAGGACGGAGGATCTCTCAGGGCGTGGTGGTGCCTGTGCATTCCCTGTTTCTGCTGTCACTAGTGCACCCCAAAACACAACACCCTCCCATGGGCGGGGTACTGCCCAGAGCACACCCCTCACACAGAGGTGTATGTAGATTGCAGGGTACCCAGGGATTTCATTAAGTGCATGAGGAGTAAAACGGGATACTAGAGCTATGGCATTTGCAAGTTGGTGGTACGCTACGGTAAATACTATATACAACCTGTTCTTTCTCTTCTGGTCTTTTGCTAATTTTATATTGAAGCTGCAGCTTTAGTATCTGTCTGACAGGAGTTGTATTGTTGTGCTGTGCCTGTTCCTAGCATTGTGATAAGGAGTGTGCTTTACCACTGAATTCTTCACATATCTGAG
The DNA here is from genome assembly GCF_028390025.1 of Pseudophryne corroboree. Classification (NCBI taxonomy): domain Eukaryota; kingdom Metazoa; phylum Chordata; class Amphibia; order Anura; family Myobatrachidae; genus Pseudophryne; species Pseudophryne corroboree. The sequence continues at coordinate 208,857,753 of NC_086444.1, forward strand.
CTGATCTCATGGGAGCGCCTTTCCTATCAAAGGTTACAGCGTATAAAGCTTCTCTGGCTGCTGAAGAACCACTAAACTTTCCCTGTGTTGCTTTATATGCTAAGGATACAATGAAACAATGTAGAAGTAATCCCAGTTTCAATATTACACAGCGATCGGAAGTGGCAGCTGCCAGCTTCGGCCTGTGGATAGGTAGCTGGTGGTGTCACTGATATTAGCGACTCTGAAACGCTATAGATTGGCAGCTGCTATGAACAGTCACAAAATAATTATGCTAAGTGCTCACTTTAATCATCTATGTGAATTTATATACTATTCATATTAATCTGCACTTATATTTCTTGTTGTCAGTGTTATCCCCTTGTACAGCACTACAGAACCCTTGTGGCACTTTATAAATCGAAAGATAATAATGATAAAAACTCCTTTCATATACTGTACTTATAATTTAATTCATATGGCCTGAATATTATTTCTGACCAGGTTATGCCTGTAATGCATAGACCTGTATGGATGAATGCTACCATTGTTTCCCAGTAGATTGTTTGACCCCCTACGTGCAGTAACACACATTGTCTATACTGTGATGCTTTGTGATCATATCTATACAAATTTGGAGGCGTTTGCAGATGTATTTGATTATCAAGTCTCTTTTTGGCCTTTTAGTGTTTGTATGTAAGTTTATCAATTTTCAATTTTCCTACATTCTATACATGAATGATTCTATTGATGTCAAAGGTCATAGCATAAGGTTCACAGATATAAAAGGTTTGTAGTCTCTTTGCACTTTTTTGTTTGGGTTATATACACTTATATTTATGGATGGAGGGAACAGCACAAAGAAAGGTGCATTAAGGCTTCCAAAATAAAGTGATGGTCTTACAGATAAGCGGAATTAGTTCAAACACAGCCTGTAACATGGCAGCTAGAAACTTATGGGCGGGTGCTTTATTTCTCTCCATGTTATGTATCAATAAGACTTAGTACATAGGCCCCACAGAACACTTTCTGGCTGCACTCTAGCGCACTGATTGCAATCTGTCCCATACAGGTGTGTACCCTCAGCCTTCCATTTCAATAAATGACTTATTCACAGGTGTGGGAACTTGCTGTATCCGCACATAATGGCTTTTGACCTCATATACACTGTTAAGGTATTCAACTTGAATTCAGGTTCTGGAAGTTTATTTTTCCTGTTTTACAAGCTTTCAGAGAGTTTAACATTATCACAGAATTTCCAGTACACATCAGTGTAATCCCATAATGCTATACTGTCACCTATGTAAAAGATTTTACTATGGTCAAAGAGAAGAAAAAGGAGCTGTAAATGTAATCAGAGTAACCTGTTCACGTAAATAGCAATCTTCTTACACAGGACAAGCTCACTAATCATTGCTTCACTGATGAATAACTGAAATGTCTCACTCAGAATGTCCCTGTACTCCAGAACAGGTTATTATAATACTGTAGAATTCTATACAGGTAACTGCTGCACTTACTATTCATGTACTACAGTATTATATTTTCTGCTGTGGTTATCATCATATATAAAGACAGGGATCCCAATCGGCAGTCAGGGCACATAAACTAGCCAGATCGTAGCAGCCCCCTCCAACATAACAACATATATATGTTCTAAAGGTGCATAAACACTAGGATGATATCGGCACGGTGTGCCCAATTCAGACACAACATTCTGCGGGATTCTCCGTTGGACCTGCATGCAGGTCTCACAATCGACATCACAAGTGAAGGCCATGCCGCTCCCCCAGACCCCCCTTCCCTCCGCCATCACTCGTCCGACAAGGGCTATTCAAAGCCCATCTCAATTCGACTTTAAAAAAGTTGAATTGAGATGAGTGGGGGGGGGGGGGGGAGAGCCGCGGACAGACGGCGGAGATCAGCAGGGAGACAGGGGACAGCCGCGGCCAGCAGCACCTCATGGCAGCGTCCACTTGCTGGAGCTGGGTGAACGCTGCCATGAGTGACGGCTATTACGCAACCTCCTGCAGCGCTGTGCTGTAGCGCTGCTGTCCCCTGTCTCCCTGCTGCTCTCCCCCGTCTGCCCGCGGCTCTCCCCCCTCTCCTCCTCTCAGGTCCCCCATCTCAGTTCGACTTTTTTTTAAGTCGAACTGAGATGGTCGGAAACGGGCCAAAATCTGTCGGATTTGGCCCCGTTTCCCGCAGAAGCTATACCACCGATTCACGTACTATTCGACAAGTCGAATCCCCCGATTTGTCGAATAAAAATGCTCGGGACTGAATAGGTCGGAACCCCTTCCAACCTGAAAAAGTCGAAAACTGACGTCTTTTCGACAAGACTGCAATTTCTACCCTAATTGAATATACCCCATAGGGTTAAATAATGAACTAAAATAAAAAAAATCAGACATAGTCACTGAAATATAGACATCCTCCTCTTCCCGTTGATATAATTCAGTCAGTATCCAATTAGTCTCCAGTAATGATCAGTATTTCAGATCAATACATTTCTTGCTTTAATACATCTCTATGGTTTTATACTATGTTGTCCCCTTTTATGATTTCACTCTAAAGTATAAAGGACACCATTGGACCATTGTGTGGAAACCATTACTACTGAGGAACCAGATTACTCTAAGGCCTTGTTCTTATTATCGATGCAGGCATGCGCAAGGTCTTAAACTGTGATCACACGCAATCAGTTTAAGAGCCTGGGGGGGGGGGGGGGGGGGGGGGCGACGCCACGTTTTATGGGCGTAGATGCACAATTTAGGAGGCGTTGTTCCGATAACATAGCAGGTGTGACTTGACCTTTTGCGGGGCAGCCGTGGTGGCTGCGTGATGTCTTACGCAGCCGCTGCGACCCAGAAAATGGATGCCCTCCGACTGCCTTCGCAGTTAGGCTGCATAGGCAGGTTGCAACCTTAATCATGCGAGCATATTGCTGTATAGCGATGTGCTCGCATGTTAGCGTGGAAGGGGAGCAGGACCTGGCATGCGGGGTGGCCTTGCCATGTGCTGGGCAGCCCCCTCTGCATGTTAGAGAAGCAAGTTGAAATTTTGCAATTTTTCGCAAATCTACAACTTAATCTGAATTAGTCCCTTACTTTACATGACATACTGAAACCAACCTTCTATGTGTAAGATAAATATATAAGGTAAAATATCTCACACAACTATAGGTCCACTATCATTCGAGGGCTGGTACTTTTAAAGACAGAGAATACATTTAAACTCAGTTTTGCAAATAAGTATTAATGTACAGCACACATAACTAGGTTAAGCAATTAACCTAAAGCCTTTAATTAAAACATTCTACATACAATAATCACCTTTACGTTATTAAACAATTCTAATTTTAAATTTTAATTAGATAAATAAGCATTTAATTAGCTGTTCTTTTGGCGTCATCCTTATAAATACTGTATATAAAGCAAAGCTATGATGAAAAAGTACCTATTGAAATGAACTTATATATTTGGATTCAGTAATATTATTTGCAAACAAGAAATGCAAAAACAACTATGTATTGCAGCTGCTATTCTCTACAGTAATGTTTATTTTTTATTATAATTACAGTGTTCCATCTCCATACCACCCACTTTATATCACCACCTCTGCTTTAACACCAGTTCAAAATGCTGGGTAGTAATGACACATCTTCTGGTTCTGTACTGCTGGGTCATGGGCGATCCTCCCCACCTCCTGACCACAGCTGTCATTGTCAGCCATCGGGTGCAGAGGTGGTGCCAGGAACCAAGTCAGATGTTGTTTGCAGAGTTCAAGACTGACCACTGTACACTGCTGTGGCATCAGAGTGGTATTGCATTGTTGCAGGAAATCCAAGTGATGTCAGCATTTGTTGTCACTAGGATTTTCCTCCGAGTTCTTTCTTGTGATAGCTTAATCAGCTATACTAGACAGCATTACTATTAGATCCATATTGATATGGATGTAATACTGTCATTTATTGTAATTGCTCATAGATCCAGAGTAATACAAAAATAGAGGAGACCCCCTGGAGTGTCTGGTGACTCTAACTCTCCTATTTAATCAAAAAGTTAAATATAAAAGTAGAAAAACAAAAAGGAACACAATAAATCACATTTCTGTCTGATGTCCTTATAACTTCTTCAGGCCTTGATTAAAAGTATACATGTTTGGTAACGCTATAATCGGTAGAACTAGACAAATGCAGCTTACAGTGTAGTATGTGTCTAGGATTGCTCTGAACATGTAACTAACTATCGGAAATATGTAGGAGGGTAAGTGTAATTGATGTCTCTTTTTGCTTAGCTAAATTACATAAAATAAAAGCTATTATAATAAGTTGTCAATAGCCCTGTTATAATATTTTTCTGAGGCATAAAAATATTATAACATTTTCATGGTTACAGTGAAACACTAAAACGAGTGAATATGTGCTTGGTTATTTAGATGTAATCCACCGCCCATGGTGAAGTGGCTAAGCTGCTATTCATATTTATTTTTGTTATATCTTCCAATCTAATGCCAATGGCTCCGGGTTGGTATCGATATCCCGGCTGTTGGGATCCCGGCGCCCAGCATACCGGCGCCAGGATCCTGACCGCCAGAATGCCGGCAGAGGGGGGAGTACAAAAGAGCCCCTTGCGGGCTCACTGTGCTCGCCACGCTGCGGGCGCGGTGCGCTATTTATTCTCCCTCCACTGGTGTCGTGGATACCCCAAGATGGAGAATAGTTGTCGGTATCCCGGCACAGGTATGCTGAGCGCCAGGATCCCGATAGCCGGGATATCGAATGCATCCCCAATTGCTCCAGTATGGAAAATAGACTTACCGATGTGTCTAGCCTACCTGTACGTTAAACAGCCGTTCAGGTAACACCGTGCCGTGGCATGACTTGGTAGTGCTGAGTGTCTTTACGTGTGACCTTTTCAAATAAAATGCTTTATATTCACAAAATGCTGTAAATAGGACGTACAAGCAGCCGATGCTGACCAAAATGATATGCGGCATGCCTACATTCTGTGTGTGACTGCGGCTCTATCTGATTATGAAATGGTACGTTACAGTGTTTTCCTAGAAAACACAGTAATGTATCATTTCGTATGCAGTTACAGCCACAGGCGCACAGAGAATAGAGGCATGCTGCATATTATTGTAATTGTCTGCTTCTGCATCCTTTCCGCATAGCGTTGTGAATAAGACACATTTTTGGAAAAAAGACACCTGACATTAAAGGGTAAATGCAGGGGCAGATTGGGATGCCAGGACGCCAGACCAATCCCTGTTTAGCCGGTCCCAACGTCCCCTCCGCAGCCTTCACTTTCCCCTACCCCAGGCTGGCTCCATTCGGGCAGCGCTGGGATACAGCTTCTGTGCATGCATAAAAGTGCAAAGAGGCTCAGTTGTGCACGCTACCTCCTCTCTCACTGCGGAGGTGTAGCCCGCGTCCACCATCATGTACAAGCTCCCCTGGACCACTCAGGGAGAGATGGGTGTGAGCTGCTGGAGGAGCGGGACCCGTCACTCAGGCTGTCCTTCCTGTGTCAGCCAGCTATCAGCGTGGAGGGATCGACTGTGGCCGGGACCCGGGAGCTGCACAGAAAAGGTCATCTTAACTAACTATTCCTGTCCACTTCTATCCTGCCCCCTGCTACTCCCCTTTTATTACTCCCAGCCTGCCCCCTGCACTCCACCACTACTGCTCCCAGCCTGCCCCCTGTGCTTCACCACTACTGCTCCCAGCCTGCCCCCTGTACTCCACCACTAATGCTCCCAGCCTGCCCCCTGCACTCCACCACTACTGCTCCCAGCCTGCCCCCTGTACTCCACCACTACTGCTCCCAGCCTGCCCCCTGTACTCCACCACTACTGCTCCCAGCCTGCCCCCTGCACTCCATCACTACTGCTCCCAGCCTGCCCCCTGTGCTTCACCACTACTGCTCCCAGCCTGCCCCCTGTACTTCACCACTACTGCTCCCAGCCTGCCCCCTGCACTCCACCACTACTGCTCCCAGCCTGCCCCCTGTACTCCACCACTACTGTTCCCAGCCTGCCCCCTGTACTCCACCACTACTGCTCCCAGCCTGCCCCCTGCACTCCACCACTACTGCTCCCAGCCTGCCCCCTGTACTCCACCACTACTGCTCCCAGCTTGCCCCCTGCACTCCACTACTACTACTACTCCCAGCCTGCTCACTTCTTCCAACTTCTACTCCCATCCTGCTCCTCCGTCTATTAGTCCCAGCCTGACCCTTGCTCTCCACCACTACTACTCCCATCCTTCCCCCTGTTCTCTACCACTACTACTCCCAGCCTGCCCCCTGATATCCACCACTACTACTCCCAGCCTGACACTAGCTTCCCACCAATACTACTCCCAGCCTGCCCCCTGATCTCCAACACAACTCCCAGTCTGCCCCTGCACTACTACTACTCCCATTCTGCCACCTGCTCCTACCTCTTGTTCTGCACTTCTGATACTCCCATCCTGCTCCCTGCTTCCCACTATTACTGCCACCCTGCCTGTAGACATTGAGGGGCCCATTTATCAAAAAGTATTTGCCGCTATGTCCCCATTTTCGAGGGTTAGCCGCAAATACTAGGTATCACCTGAATGTATGAAGGGGGGATCGCAGCAGGTATCGGAGATACCTGCTGCGATCCCTCCATTTCCGCCTGCAGCCTGCACTCCGTTGTCACCTGCATCCAGCCCGCAGCTACCGCAATCTCCTGATTGTGGTAGACAATTGTAGCCTATGGTCTACATATCATGGGATGTAGTTCTGGCAGGGTTCCACAGGTACCCTCCGCCGGAAATGGCCCCTGTGCACAGCTGTCACTATTCCTTTCGGAGCCCTTGTCCCTGCATGTGCAGGGTGATACATGCCGTCGATAGGATCGCATATTGCAATGCAATCCTGGGCAGTAAGATACCGCCCAGATCGCATACAATATGCGATCCTTGATAACTGGGCCCCTGAAAGTGGGCGTCTCAATCCTTGCATATTCAGATGCACAGACGTAACTGCAGAAAAAGACGTAAGGGGGTCTGCAACTGCATCCAACTCTGAATCAGGCACTATAAGGAGGAATACGTCCCCAACAGACCCCACCACTCAACAAACCCCGACCCCATTAGGGTTGCTTCCATCAGTTTCCCGGGCTAGTTTTTCATCCCAATCCGCCCCTGGGTAAATGTATGAAGCAGTGATAACGGTGGAGAAGTGAGCCAGTGGAGAAGTTGCTCTGTATAATTTTATAGTATGCAAATTATAAATGTTACTTCAATGCTGATTGGTTGCCATGGGCAACTTCTCCAATGGCTCTCTTCTCCACTCTTGTCACTGCTTCATACATTTACCTCTAAAAGAGTTGCACAGGACTTGTCAGCTCCCTTACGGCAGGCATCTGCCGACACATGGCGTATTGAGGCAAGATGTATGAGGACACACCTGTAGACATACACTTCAGTGGTGAATGAGGTTTCTTCTGAGTAGGTTAATAAACAATTGTTTAGCATATTGTCAGGCAGCTCCATAAGCGGAATCTTGCTGTCCATGGCTTTCATGCTCAATCACACACACAGAGGACATCAGGATAGGTGCAGAGTCATGTTTCAGGATTTATATAGGATGTAATACATACTGTTGGTGCAGGCCAGGCAGTAGGGAGCATTCACTGAATGAAACTTGTGACCAACCAACACCCCTTTCACATCTCCAATGCCGGATCCCACCCGGGAATTGGAAACAGGTGGGATCCGGCATTGGATCCTAACAGCAGGCTTCCCGACCCTGCAACATGCCGAGTCGGTTGCCATAGTGGCGGAGCCGGCAGTGGGGGCAGATGCGGCGCTGGATGATGAGCTTTCTCCGCACCGCCTCTCACTATGTAGTGAACGGGTCCCGGGTCGCATTGACACAGGAACCTGTTTACACTGCCACTGACCTGGTATTCAACCCGGGAATAACCCTTTTTATAACCCGGGATCAGGCAACATGGGAATTCTCCATGGCCCCTTTCACATTTCACACGGGTCACTGTGCACATGGTTTTGACGATTAGAGTACAAATTAGCTGCTGCGATCAGGTCTGAATTAGGCCCTGACCCCACAGGGGCACCGCTTCCCACCACATCAGCACCGCCTCTGACCCCTCCACTATCTTGCTATCTTGACTGTTCTTATATATCAGGGATTAGTAAAAAATCATTATAATTATTATTTTTTTTACTGCTGTTCCCAGGCCACGCTTAGCCCTAGGCTTCAGAGAAAGCCCTAGACAGCTGCATGCAATTATTTAAATGACTAGCAGAACTATTATTTAAATGACTGGCAGGTGTACAAGACAATTATGAGAACGGTCTTGTCATTGGATCTCTACTACGCAGACACTGTACAATAGGTCAGTATAGGTGAGAAAGCAAAATATGTGTCAGTCATTCATAACATTTTTTGTGTAATTTCAGAGGTATACTTGGGGTGTGACGAATGTGGTGCAATACTCTGAATTTGTAATGTGTGATCTAAATCATATTGGAGATTATATGGGATAGAATTTCCCATTATTGTGGAAGTCTCTGTAATAAGAAAAACAATAAGTGATTATCTTTCCCTGTGATGAATGATATGTTGACGCTTAGGTTGGCACTCTCTGCGCGACTGTTCTATTTCCTTTTTAGCACATTAGATTTGGCAATGTTTTCCTCAGACCAGTATAGCAATACTTGCTGACCTCAGAGACTACTAGATAATTAAAAAAGTGACAATCAAGGCTGGTTGACATAAAGATGTTTATGGGAGAACTTCTCTGTTCCAGTGTAATGATTTTGTATAACTTGTAATTAAAACTTATTGTAAAGGCGACTTTACAGGTGTGACATTGTCCAACAATTTATTTGTCTCAGATGATTACAGCTGTAGTTGTATTGGGGATACTTCCTTCACATCTTCTACATGGACGTACTCTTGGAATGTCATTGCAGAACCGTACATTAAAATACTTTGTAAGTCCATCATCAGACTAAGCAATCAGTGGTTACCAATAATGTTCAGTTTACTGTATGTTATGGTGCCACACTTATATGACAGACAGAAAATAGCCAGATGTGGGCGGGCACTGTTGGAATTTAATAGAATAGCTGGGGCTACAGAGAGTATCGGTGAGCTCCAGATCTTTATGGACTGATTAACAATAGTCAGCCTCCCAGACCTACACCCAGTGCAACAGTCTGCATTCAGCCCCTACCGCTGTACTGGCTCAGCAGTGGCACTGACTATAAGACACCCAATGGGCATGGAGCTCATTATGACATCAGTAGACCTGGGCAAGTGTAAGTTGTATGCCACGTCTGCCTTTAGCAGCAGAACCTACTGTTAACCTATATGAGATGATTGCAGATTTGTTGAAGACAACAGACATTTTAATATGCATTTATTTTTTTATATATAGCACTAAAAGTAATACCCAATTATATGACACATAGAGGAGTAATGCCATCAAAATAATGGCAAAAAAATGTCACCAGGTGGCTCCAGAGGTGGGGCTGCAGGTTAGTTCAAATTTCAAATAGGGGAATCACACCAACTGTCACCAACTGCCATTTCACACTGACTCATTAGCAGTTGGTGTGGCTCCCATATCTGAATTTTGAACTGAGCTGCAGCCCCTCCTCTGGAGCAGCCCCTGGGTTATGTAAATACATTTTCAATTATAGATCATTAAAACAACTTGTCCGTTAAATAAAAACGTTTCCTCCCACAACCCTTCATAATTGTCCCTCATGCATGGATCTGAGGCTATCCAGACATTATAGTGCTCAGCTCCAGGGGCGTCGGAATACTTGACAGAGGCGCAGGGGAGAGGGAACGCTTACCAGCGGATCACTGCGGAGACTACAGTCCCACTTTGGAAAGTCTGCCGCTGCTGCATGCTGCCCCATGTCCTGTGTCCTGGCCGGCTCTTCACACTGATGCATTACTGGGAGGAGGCGTGCCCATGCTGAGCCAGCTGAGACTCCCCTCCCCCCCCCCCCTCCTCCCAGTAATGTATCTGTGTGAAGAGCCGGCTGTGATGTCAGTGTATTAGAATGCTTAATATTTGTAGACACTCCCTTACTAATATGTGTAAGCCTGAATCTTCAGTGATGGTCCCTGGGACCAGGGGGATGCTGGGGAAGTGGGTGGTCCAGTGTGCAGTGTGCCTGGAGTTGGTGATGGAATAAAACAGCACAGCAGTGAACTCACATGTCTCTGTGTCCTTATGACTGGATTTACAAACATATGAACAAAACATGGTGTCAGAAGAAGTTTAACTTGGATTGCTAGTGCTCTCAGAGTGTGAAAGAATCTTGCAGAAGTCTGTAAGGCTGTGATACTCAGTGTCTGCAAAGCCTGCCGTGTGCTCCTCTCTTCAAACAGTGAGTAACCAACCGACATGCTGATGTCTGGTAACTTGTCTGAAAACTGGAAAAGATTTAAGCAAAGGTTTAATATATATCTTGCTGCATGTGGAGCTGATACAGAGGCTGACAAAACTAAGGCATCCATTTTCCTCCGTGTGATAGGAGAGGATGTGCTGGACATTTATAATAGCTTTCAGTTTGCTGATGGGCAGAATATGGGGGGTAATTCCAAGTTGATCGCAGCAGGAATTTTGTTAGCAGTTGGGCAAACCCATGTGCACTGCAGGGGAGGCAGATTTAACATGTGCAGAGAGAGTTAGATTTGGGTGTGGTGTGTTCAATCTGCAATCTAATTTGCAGTGTAAAAATAAAGCAGCCAGTATTTACCCTGCACAGAAATAAAATAACCCACCCAAATCTAACTCTTTCTGCACATGTTATATCTGCCTCCCCTGCAGTGCACATTGGGGGTCATTCCAAGTTGTTCGCTCGTTGCCGATTTTCGCTATACTGCGATTAGTCGCTTACTGCGCATGCACAAGGTTCGCAGAGCGCATGCGCTTAGTTATTTTACACAAAAGTTAGGTATTTTACTCACGGCATAACGAAGCTTTTTCATCGTTCTGGTGATCGTAGTGTGATTGACAGGAAGTGGGTGTTTCTGGGCGAAAACTGGCTGTCTTCTGGGAGTGTGCGGAAAAACGCTGGAGTGTCTGAAGAAACGGGGGAGTGTCTGGGCGAACGCTGGGTGTGTTTGTGACGTCAAACCAGGAACGAAACTGACTGAACTGATCGCAATGTAGGAGTAAGTCTGGAGCTACTCAGAAACTGCTAAGAAATTTAAATTCGCAATTCTGCTAATCTTTCGTTCACAATTCTGCTATGCTAAGATACACTCCCAGAGGGCGGCGGCTTAGCGCGTGCAATGCTGCTAAAGCAACTAGCGAGCGAACAACTCGGAATGAGGGCCATGGTTTTGCCCAATTGCTAACAAACTTAGTGCTGCGATCAACTCAGAATTACCCCCATGGTGCTATATTCTATAATGCAAAAGTTTGAAGATTACTTTGTGCCAAGGAAATATGTGACATATGAAAGATATAAGTTTTTCACATGTGATCAGAAGTCTGTAGATGGATTTGATCAGTATGTTACAGAGCTGCAATCACTCAGGAAAACCTGTGAGTTTGGTGATTTAAAGGATTCACTGATTAGAGATTGTATTGTCTGTGGAATACCTGATAATGGACTCAGAGAGAGACTGCTGAGAGAGCAAGACCTAACACTAGATAAGGCAGTGACTATGTGCAGATCTGCAGAAATAACTAGATTTCAAGCCAAAACGTTACACAAGGAAGTTGATGCTGCTGTACATGTAGTGCAGAAAACAGAGCCAAGCAAACCTCCATTCTCAAGAATGAAGCAGTCTAAGCCACAGTCTAATAAGGAAATGTGTAGTAGATGTGGAAATGCTCACAATCCTTAAATGTGCCCGGCTTATGGCATGAAATGTGGTAGACTTAATCACTTTGCCAAATGCTGTAAAATGAAAAGTGAAACAACCAATGTGCATGCTGTTAAACAAACAGAGGAATTCTTTGTGGATTGCATTGAACTTTGCAGTGCAGATAAGAAAGAATGGATTGTCCCTTTAACTGTGAACAAGATTGTTGTTCCCTTTAAGCTTGATACTGGCGCGCAGGTGAATTTAATATCGTTTCAAGACTATAAGACTTTTAGAGTAAAACCTAAAATTCATCCAGCCAAAGTTAAAGTTACAAGGTACACTGGGGAGGAAATTCCTGTGAAAGGTACATGCTTAGTGACACTGAAATATAAGGGACAACAGTTTAAAACATCTCTACTGATTGTGGATAAAAATGTGCAACCGATTCTAGGATTAAGTTCCTGTGAGAAACTAAGCTTGCTAAAGAAAGTTTTTATGGTGACATCACAAGTAGAATATGACTGCAAATCGATGTTTACAGAATACAGAGACTTGTTTGAAGGTCTAGGTTGTTTGCCTGGAGAGCATAAAATAAATATAGACACGCAAGTTTCTTCAGTGATACACCCCTGTAGAAAAGTGCCGTTTGCGCTGAGAGAAAAACTGAAACAAGAATTAAATTGCATGGAAGCCTTGGGTGTGATACAGAAAGTTGATGAACCTACTAAATGGGTAAGCTCCTTAGTAATTGTTGAAAAGAAAAATGGACAACTCAGAATATGTCTAGACCCCAGAGATTTAAACAAAGCTATTAAAAGAGAACATTTCAAACTACCAACCAGAGGTGAAATCATGTCGCAATTTGCGGGAGAAAAATGGTTCAGTAAATTGGACGCATCTTCAGTATTCTGGCAAATGAAGCTAGATGAGGCCAGCTCAAAGCTTTGTACATTTAATACACCAGAAGGTCGATACAGATTTCTTCGACTACCATATGGAATATTGTCTGCTCCAGAAGTATATCACAAAAAGATACACATGATTTTTGAACATATTCCAGGTGTTGAAACAATGATGGATGACATTATTGTCTGGGGATCTACAAAGGAAGAACATGATTCTAGATTGAGACAAGTAATGGAACTTGTCAAGAAAGTGAATCTAAAGCTAAACAAGGACAAATGTGAATTTGGCGTGAATACACTTACCTTTATGGGCGACGTGGTCTCGGATCAAGGTGTAAAACCAGACCCAAGGAAAATATCAGCCATAGTGAACATGGAACGTCCTAACAACAAAGACGATGTCAGAAGATTCCTAGGAATGATTACTTACTTAGGAAAGTTTATTTCTCAACTCTCTGAACGAACAGCCTCTATTAGATGGTTGTTGGACAAAGATAACGAGTGGATGTGGTTACATGAACAAGAAGAAAGTTGGCAAAACTTGAAACAGATCATTACAGAGCAACCAGTGCTAAAATTCTTTGATCCTGCGAAAAGAATAAGAATTTCAGCAGATGCTTCGCAATTTGGCCTAGGCTCAGTGATGTTACAAGAACATGAGGATACATGGCAACCAGTAATCTATGCATCAAGAGCACTGACAAGTGCTGAAACAAGGTATGCTCAGATAGAAAAAGAACTTCTAGCGATCACATATGCATGTGAGCGATTTCATCAGTTTGTGTATGGTCAAACATTTACAGTGGAAACTGACCACAAGCCATTGGTAGCTATCATGACTAAATCATTACATTCCCCATGAGAATTCAACGAATGCTTATCAGACTACAGAAATATGATGTACACTTGCTGTACTGTCCCGGCAAATACATGTACATTGCTGATACACTTTCTCGTGCTGTGGACAAAAGTGAAGGTTCCAAAAGTCTGATGGATGAAGAGATAGAAGCCTATGTTAATTTGATCGTAGCTTCTCTACCAGTGTCTCTTGCAAGACAAGAACAGATTAGGAAAGAAACTGAGACAGATGACACAATGAAAGTGTTGAAAGATATCATTCTGAAAGGTTGGCCAGCAGAAAAACATGCGTGCCCGCTGTCTATCCATGATTATTGGATGTACCGCAGTGACCTTACAGTTGTCAATGGTATTATTTACAAAGGCAATAGGTTTGTCATACCTGCACGACTAAGAAAAACTATGCTGTGCAAGGTACATGAAGGCCACTTAGGAGAAGAAAAATGTAAGCGGAGAGCGTGTGAAATTATGTATTGGCCAAGAATGAACCAAGACATAGCACAGACTACAGCTACATGTGAATTATGTCTTACGTATAGACCGAAACAACGAGTCGAGCCACTGAGTCCTCACGCAGTGTCAGAGAGACCGTACCAGAAAGTTGGCGCAGATTTCTTTGATTGTAATGGGAAAACGTACATTGTCGTGACTGATTATTACTCTAACTACCCTGAGGTGAAGACACTACATACAACTACTAGTAAAACCGTAATCAATTGCATGAAGTCAATCTTTGCAAGGCATGCTGTTCTTATGGAAGTGTTCACTGACAATGGTCCTCAGTTATCCAGTGCTGAATTTAGACAATTTGCTGATGAGTGGGAATTTGTCCATACTACGTCAAGTCCCCACTATCCATGCTCAAATGGGTTGGAGTAAAAACTGTAAAGAGTCTCATGAAAAAAGCTCAAGAAGGTAAAGAAGATTTCTACAAAAGTCTTTTAATCTACCGCAGTACACCTTTACAGAATGGACTTTCTCCTGCACAAATGCTGATGGGAAGGAGGATTAGAGCAAATCTCCCGATACATGATGAACTGCTTAATACACATAACTCAGCGTTGGTCAGACTGAATAAGGAACGTCAACAGGCGAAACAGAAACTGTTCCATGACAGGCGAGCAAAAAGCTTATCTGATCTAAAATCGGGTGACCAAGTCCGTCTCAGAGATCATGAGAAAGGTATTTGGGTGCAGAAAGGTATTGTGCAAGCACAAGTAGCACCAAGATCTTATACTATACGTACAGAGCGTGGAACGGAAGTAAGAAGAAATCGGGTGGATTTAAGATCTCAACCTAACCATAATGAAGACAACATGACTGAAGAATACCCTTCATCTGACATGTATGATGATCCTGATAATGGTGAACAAACCACGATTCTAGAAAGGTCCAACATGGTCAATGAAACACAGACTGTGTATGAAAGACCCAAAAGGGAAATACGCAGACCTGAGAGACTCATTGAAACGTGTTAGATGATGTTCTTAATATGACGTTGTTAATTGTTGCATTGAAGCGTACAGGGCTTATCTTTAAAGAAAAGAGGATGTGATGTTAGTGTATTAGAATGCTTAATATTTGTAGATACTCCCTTACTAATATGTGTAAGCCTGAATCTTCAGTGATGGTCCTTGGGACCAGGGGGATGCTGGGGAAGTGGGTGGTCCAGTGTGCAGTGTGCCTGGAGTTGGTGATGGAATAAAACAGCACAGCAGTGAACTCACATGTCTCTGTGTCCTTATGACTGGATTTACAAACATATAAACAAAATACCGGCCACAGGAAATGGGGCAGCATGCAGCGGCGGCAGACTTTCCAAAGTGAGACTGGAGTCTCTGGCCCTCCGCTGTGATCTGGCGGTAAGCGCTCTCCGCATGTAGGGGGGGGGGGGGTAGGTGTAATCGTTGGGGGAACGCCAAAAGCTTTTTTCTTCACACCCCACCCAACCAGATAACGTTGTGGCACCCCAGCTCAGCTCCTTCCTACAGCCTAGGCGGCTGTGGTTCTAGAATCATATTTCCATGCTTTCATCTTGCTTCTAGACTACACCATAATATTCTATGGGCGGTATTCAAATGATATATCACGCCCAATCTCCTTTCTAAAGTGATTCCCATTATCGCGCATACTGCGCACATAATAATCAGGTTTAGCTGTGTAAAGAGTTCGGTGCTTCGCTACCCTAGGGGTAGCGAGCTGAAATGATGATACCACGCCCCCGAGGGCAGAAACAGAACGGGTGTGGAAGGGGGTGAAAAGAATTGAATAACGCCCTATAGGTCATAGCTTTCTATCATGGAAATGCAGTGATAAGCAGGTGATATGCTCTGCTCTGAGTTGTGATGGTAAAGCGTGCTGCCTCAACAGCCATATCAGCGTACTTTACAGGTCATCTGTGTGGCCATATTACTTGCTGATCTGCTTAGTTGGTAGTTATGATAAACTGGCGGTTTATGGGCTGCATTACAGTTATCAGCTTCCCTGTAGCACTTAGGGACAGATAATATTAGAATGCTGGGCATAAGACCAGCATTTAAGAGGCGCCATCCATGCCACTTCCCAGGTTACACAGTATCATCGAACCGAGGGTACTGGTATTGGCAGTTTCTTATATAGTGCAACATATTCCTCTGCACTTTACAATTGGAATAAACAGTGATACGATAAACTGGGTAATAGAGGTAGGATGGCCCTGCTCACAAGCTTACATTCTATAGGGAAAAAGGAAGGCTACACAAGGATAGTCTCTATCTATGGCATATCAGTCACCTGATGGGATGTTATTAGATATGAATGCTTCTGAAGGTTATGTGGGCGGTTCAGGAATTTGATAGGCTTGCCTGAATACGTGAGTTTTCAGGGAACTCTTGAAAGTTTGGAGGCTAGAGGAGAATCTTATTGTGCGTGGGAGGGCATTCATTACGGTGGGTGCTGCCCGAAGAAAGTCCTGCAATTGTGAATGAAAGCGAGTGATCCGTGCAGAAGAGAGACGCAGGTCTTGTGCAGAGCAGAGAGGTCGAGTTGGGAGATATTTTGAGATAAGCGAAGAGATATATGTTGTAGTTTGTTTAATAGCTTTATATGAGGGTAGAAGTATTTTATATTGAATACGGTAGAATATGGGCAACCAATGGAGGGACTGACAGAGAGGATCAGCAGATTATGAACGTCTTGCTAGGAAGATTAGCTTTGCAGCTGCATTCAAAATGGATTGTATTGGTGAAAGTCTTTTCTTGGGAAGACCAGTAAGGAGACTATTGTAATTATCAATGCCGGAGATGATGAGTGCATGGATTATAGGCCCTACACACTGGCCGATTTGTTTGAAAGATATGAACGATCTCGTTCATAAATGAACGAGAACTCGTTCATATCTTTCAGTGTGGAGGCTCCAGCGATGAACGATGCGCGGCCCCGCGCTCGTTCATCACTGGTCCCCCGTCGGCTGTGCATGCAGGCCAATATGGACGATCTCGTCCATATTTGCCTGCACTTCAATGGAGCCGCGTGACGGGGGGAGTGAAGAAACTTCACTCCCCCCGTCACTCCCCCCCCCCCCCCCCCCGCCGCCGCCGGGTCGCTCGTCGGCCGTATCCGCCGTCGGGCAGCTCAGCGGCGGATCGGCCAGTGTGTAGGGCCCTTTAGAGTTTTTACAGTGTCTTGTGTAAGTCTGTGTCACCCCTGTCTGTCTACCCCTCCTCTTAGAATGTAAGCTCTCACAAGTAGGCCCTCTTCCCTCATGTGCTTATCCTTTTCTTACTTTAATAATCTTCAACTGCACCAAATCCCGCGGTCTTCTGCCACCTGATACTTATTTCAGTGTTATCTGCTGATGTAGCTGTGTTTATTTACCCTGTACTTGTCCAATATTGTCTTCAACTGTAACGGGCCCTACAGACTCGGCGACCCGCCGCCGAGCTGCCAGACCGCCGATACGGCAGACGACTCCATAGCACTGCATGCTAGTATGGACGAGATTGTCCGTATTGGCCTGCATGCATAAGCGACGGGGCACCAAAGATGAACGAGTGCGGGGCCATGCATTGTTCATCGTTGGTTCCTACACACTGAACAATATGAACAAGTTCTCGTTCATTAATGAAAGAGAACGTTCATATGGTTCACTTAAATCTTTCATTGTGTAGGGCCCATAAGTTGCAGTTTTCCGGTTTTGATTATTTGTTTATGTACTCTGTAATTGGGCGCTGCAGAACCCTTGTGGCTCCATATAAATAAAGGATAGTAATAATCATTTCTGCAGCGCGGTACACTGTGTTCCACAGGGAATACATCGGGTTGTAGAGTTGATCTAGAGGCACCAACAGGCTAAAGCTTTGACTGTTCCCAGGATACATTGCATGGCCTCCTCTATAACCCCGCCTCCGGACACTGGAGCTTAGTTTGAAAGTTGATGCCTACATAGCAGGTCACTTAACAGGGGAGCTGCACTAAGCAGC
This sequence comes from Pseudophryne corroboree, assembly GCF_028390025.1. NCBI lineage: Eukaryota > Metazoa > Chordata > Amphibia > Anura > Myobatrachidae > Pseudophryne > Pseudophryne corroboree. The sequence continues at coordinate 208,875,795 of NC_086444.1, forward strand.
CATGAAAAGAGCTTTTTATAAGAATTCAAGGGCCGCAGCACTTTTTATGTCAATATGACATGCTGTGCTGCGGCTCCATCGCCTCCCCAGCAGCGCTACATACTCCCGCACCACCGCTGCCGCTCTCCAGGATCACGTGGCTGCACATCAGGGAAGAGGTAAGAGGGTCCCCCAGGTGGGACCCGCCGGTAAAACGCATTCCAGTCACGGTCCCAGGAGACGGACTGGCGTGGACACTGTACTGCACAGGGACCCCACTATATCCACCTGGGCAGGGAGCACAGGTCAGATTTAAAAAAATCAATTTTACATAGGTTCCACAGTACTCGGTGGTGAGGACCAGCATAGGGAATAAGGCGCTGACCTGTAGCCCCTCCCCCAGTTCCGGGCGCCATCTATTGCTGGTGTTCTCGCCCTGGAGCTGCATTTTACTCTCCCTCACTCCCTGGCTGAGATTTAGGCTCCATCTTCTACAAGTAACTGTGTCTGGTCTCCGGGACTGCAGGGCTAAGTCTCCTTCTGTAAATCCGCCTGCTTGCTCAGCGCTGTGATTATACAGTCACTTAAGTATTCTACATGCCATTTTAAGACAGTGTTAGTTAAGAACAAGTTTCTCTCTACCGGAATATATAGTACAAGTATCCATCCAGTCTATGACTGTGCATTGATATATATATACAGATGGGTCCACCGTTATCTTGAGTAGTTTTCTGTGCCTAGTCACAACATGACTTATTAGCATAAACCCTTCATCTATTGTTCTCAGCTGCAATACAATACAGAGAACAATACAGCAGGGGATGAAGTCGTTACAGCAGTCTGACTGGTCAGTCACAGTTAATCCTATTAACAGTCAATATAAATTTGGACCCATCTGTATGTGTATGTATATATATATATATATATATATATATATATACACATATCTATTTACTAGTCCAGTGCAGTTTTATTGTTTGCTAAAATAATTTCTGCATTGTAATACCATTGTGACTGTGTGTGCCTGCATCTGCTATATGGATTTTACTCTCTGTGTATTCCAGCTATAGCTATCACTGTATTCTGTACCCTGGGAGGCTAGGTGTATCAGGGTCTCATATATAGTGCTACACAGTATATACTGTTTATTGTGTTTTACTGTGTATTTCAGTCACCTCATACCGCTTTAATTCTCTATTTGTGTCCTGTATTTACTGTCACATAAATCAGGGGGTTATTTGCAGGTATTATGTTTGTCTGGCTTTGTTGTACTGTTACGCTCTACGGCTACATTCACTATAATGTCTGCCACACAGGGTGGGTAATCTGCGGATGTTTCTGCATCATGCAGTGCTTGCACCAAGGGGGAAGTTGTACCTGATTGTTTGTGTATTGGGTGCCATACATCTCCCAGTCAGCCGGCAGCTCCTGATGACAATCAGTAGCCACCTTGGGCAGCTTTCTAAAGTATGCTGAATACGCTTGTGACATGTCTTACGCCCCCTGTGGGACCTCCTGTGCCATTGCAGCCACATATTGTCCCTGTAGTTAATCTGCCCTGGGCGGACACTCTGTCTACCCAGATACAACAATGAAATCAATCTTTGGTGAGACAAAAGTCTACCCCACGTCCCTCTGGGGTCAAGGGGTCATCTAAACGGGCCGCTTCCTCCTCACAATCCACTAATATTTCAGATGAGGATGGGGAATATACTGATCAGTCAGACACTGATACAGTTGCTTCTGACGAGGAACCTACAACTCAGGTTGATGTTCTTGACCTAGTGGAGGCTATTAAGCTGATTCTACAAATTGATGATGAGGTAGATCCCACTACTGCGTCTAAGAAACCTGATAAGTTCAAACGTCAGAAGGTTGCTAAAGTAGTCTTACCACATTCTGACCACTTAATCGACATACGTCAGTAATCCTGGTCTTCTCCAGGAAAGAAATTCTCCCTGTCTATGAAGATGCTGGTTTGTTATCCTATCCCTGCGGAGTTGAGTAACAAGTGGGAATCTCCACCGCCGGTGGACTCTCATGTTGTCCGTCTTGTGGTGTCATCAACTCTGCTTGTCACCACTGTCACCTCACTGAAGGAACCGACGGATAAGCGTGTGGAGGGATGCCTAAAGTCTATTTACTCCCTTACCGGTTCTGTACATAGACCCACTATAGCAGCCTCCTTGGCCGCAAAAGTAATTGAAGCATGGGTTCAGGCATAAGAGGAAGAGCTACCTCAGGATGTTTCTGACACTGCCAGACTGTCTCATATTACCACCGCCTCCCACTATATTCAGGAGGCGTCCTCTGAGGCAGGTGTAATGGTGGCCAAGGCGTCTACCACGTCTAAACTGGCTCACCAAATTCTGTGGTTGAAGTCCTGGAAGGTCGACCTGGACTCCAAAAAGACCTTGGAGGTGCTCCCTTTTAAGGGAGACATCCTATTTAGGGAAGATCTGAACAAGATTGTGACTGACTTGGCGACTGCTAAGACTACATTTCTCCCAAGTAGTAATCCTTCTGCTCCAAAGGCTAAAAATACCACTTTTCGTTGCTTTTGACCTCCAGGGAAAGCAAAAGATTAGGCGTACCCGAGACAGGCTCGTGCTTCCAAAACCACTAAGCCCAAACCTAAACAATCCTGGCCCGCCCGTCAGCCTGCTTCCAATCAAGACAAGCCTTCTGCATGACAGGGTGGGCCTCCCACTGGAGGGATCCCAGGGGGGGAGGCCGACTTCTGCAGTTCACCCAAGCCTGGTTAAATATCACTTCGGACACCAGGGTGCGAGAAGTTGTCTCTCACGGGTACGCAGTCTGTTTCAAGAGACGTCCCCCTCGCCAGTTCTGCACGACGGTCATCCATTCAGATCCGTTGAAGGCGCAAGCTCTACACCTGGTTGTGCGATCCCTCCTGGACACAGGAGTGGTAGTGCCTGTACCTCTGTCCCGGAGAGGCAGGGGATACTAGTCGACCCTGGTTCTAGTCCCGAAACCCAATGAGTCCTTCCGGCCTATACTCAACCTCAAATCACTGACCAAATTTGTGAGAGTGTCCAAGTTCCGTATGGAAACGCTGTGCTCGATTGTACTGGCCATGGAACCCGGAGATTATATGGTATCCCTGGACATACAGGATGCTTACCTGCATATACCTACTGCCATATCGCATCAGCAATATCTGCGGTTTGCTATTGGCAGCCTACAATACACAGCCCCTCGGATCTTCACCAAGGTCATGGCCAAAATGACGGCCATTCTCCACCATCAGGGAATCAGGATCCTGCCGTATCTGGAAGACTTGCTGATCCTGGCGACCTCCCAAGAGGTTCTCCTCAGTCACCTGGAACTGATGGTCCAATTCCTACAAGCATACTGGTGTCTCATCAACTGGACAAAGTCCTCACTGATCCCTGCTCGGAGCATGTTGCATCTGGGGGCACTACTGGACACACACAACCAAAGATTGTTATCTGTCCCCAGAGAAAGTCCTGAAACTTCAGGACAGGATCAGATACTTCCTCTCTCGCCCAAGAGTGTCGATACACACGGCGATGCAAGTACTAGGCCTCATAGTGTTGGCTTTCAACATGGTAGAGTACGCCCAATTTCATTACCACCCTCTTCAGAGGTTAATCCTTTCCAAGGGGGACGGCCTGCCTCATTGGATCAGGTCTCAAATGATCTCCTTGACTCCCGAGGATCGTCTGTCACTGAGCTGGTGGCTACAGGACCAACAGTTGAGCAGGGGCCGACCCTTCTGGATCCCCAACTGGGTTCTAGTGGCTACAGACGCCAGTCTGCGGGGTTGGGGCGCGGTGCTAGAGCAGTACTCTCTCCAGGGTCGGTGGACCAAGGAGGAATCTCTCCTCCCGATAAACATTCCGGAATTGTGGGCAATGGGGGTCATTCCGAGTTGTTCGCTCGTTGCCGATTTTCGCTATACTGCGATTAGTCGCTTACTGCGCATGCGCAAGGTTCGCAGAGCGCATGCGCTTAGTTATTTTACACAAAAGTTAGGTATTTTACTCACGGCATAACAAAGCTTTTTCATCGCTGTGCTGATCGTAGTGTGATTGACAGGAAGTGGGTGTTTCTGGGCGGAAACTGGCCGTTTTATGGGAGTGTGCGGAAAAACGCAGGCGTTCGAGTTGCAAAACGCAGGAGTGGCTGGAGAAACGGGGGAGTGGTTGGGCAAACGCTGGGTGTGTTTGTGACGTCAAACCAGGAACGAAAAGGACTGAGCTGGTCGCAATGGCTGAGTAAGTATGGAGCTACTCAGAAACTGCTAAGAAATTTCTATTCGCAATTCTGCTAATCTTTCGTTCGCAATTCTGCCAAGCTAAGATACACTCCCAGAGGGCGGCGGCTTAGCGTGTGCAATGCTGCTAAAAGCAGCTAGCGAGCGAACAACTCGGAATCACCCCCAGTGTTCAATGCTTTGACTTTTGCCCTGCCTCTGATACAGAACAGACCTGTTCAAGTACAGTCAGACAATGCCACCACGGTGGCATACATCAAGGCGGCACTCAAAGCAATGATGGAAGTGTCAAAAATCCTTAGTTGGGCGGAACGCCATCTGCACGCAATATCGTCAGTGTTCATTCCCGGAGTCCTCAACTGGGAAGTGGATTTCCTCAGTAGTCAGGACATACACGCCGGCGAGTGGAGTCTTCATCTGGAAGTCTTTCAACTCCTAGTGGACAAGTGGGGCCTACCACATGTAGACACATGGCGTCTCGACACAATCACAAGGTTCTGGTCTTTGGATCAAGGACATGGGATCCTCAAGCAGCGTTCGTGGATGCACTGGCATACGTGTTCCCTCCAGTGTCACTCCTGTCCAGGGTACTACGGAAGTTCAAGCAAAAGGAGGAATACTACTTGTAGTCAGTCCAGCGTGGCCCAGACGGCATTGGTTCTCCGACCTGCAGGGTCTTCTACTTCCTCAACGCCCAGACCTCCTCGTTCAGGGCCCTTGTGTCTACCTGGACCTGGCCAGACTGGCTTTGAAGGCGTGGCTCTTGAAGCTTCACTCCTGAGGGCCAAAGGATTCTCCGAGGTGGTTATCCAAACTATGCTAAAGGCCTGCAAACCGGCTTCTGCACGGATTTATTACAGGGTCTGGAATTCTTACTTCACCTGGTGTGCTGCTAAGAATTACGATGCATACAATTTCAGAACTTCCAGACTTTTGGCTTTTCTGCAACAGGGCCTAGACTTAGGCCTTCGTCTGGCCGCCCTTAGGGTTCATATTTCTGCCTTGTCGGTGTGGTTTCAGAGGAAGATTGCGTCTTTCTCTTACGTCCTAGAGGATGCTGGGGTCCATATTAGTACCATGGGGTATGGTCCACCAGGAGCCATGGGCACTTAAAGACTTTGATAGTGTGGGCTGGCTCCTCCCTCTATGCCCATCCTACCAGACTCAGTTTATAAAATGTGCCCGGAGGAGCCGGTCACAGCTAGGGGAGCTTTTCTAGTTTTATTATTTTTTTAAAGATGTTAGGCACAGGGAGGCTGCTGGCAACAGCCTCCCTGCTTTGTTGGACTTAGAGGGGAGTAGTGTCCAACCCTCAGAGGTTAATGGCCTCTATCTCCGCTGACAGGACATTAAGCTCCTGAGGGTGATGATCGTTAGCCCCCGAGGCGACCGCTCACTCCCGCAGCTTGCCGCCACCCCCTAACAGAGCCATAAGATCGCGGTGGTGAGTGTGTCACCGGTGACCGACAAGCGGAGAGCCAGTGTAAATGGCGGCATCAGGGTGTAAGCGCAGTACTGACACTGCGCTCCGGACGGCTCAGCGGTACATCAGGTGGGGCGCTGTGAGAGGCGCCCTGGGCCAGCGCATATACCGTAAAATCTGGTCATCTCTCCTATCAGGGACGTTAGTTCTACTGCTAGAATGCATTACCTCAGACCAGTATAATCCTATAAAGTGCGGGAGGGGGGCGGAGCTTCTCCTCAGAGCCGACCCAGCAGCTCACCAGCGCCATTTTCTTCCTGCAGTTTATCAATAAGAGAAGCTGACAGGGAGAGCTGCCCTCCACACGACTCCAGCTATCCTGTGCGGTACCAGGGGGTTGTAGAAGGGGGGGGGCGGGGGCTGTAAATTACTGTGTAATCTATTAAGGTACACAGTCAGCACCAGGCAATTAATCTGTAACTGTCGACTGGGGCGCTGTGTGGGTGCTGGCTCCAATATCTGTGTTTCTCTGAAGGTACTTGGGGGAAACTGTGTCTGACATTTTCGTGTGTGTGTGTGTGTGTGTGTGTGTGTGTGTGTGTGCGCGCAAATTATCGCATAACCATGTCCAGGGACTCTGTGTCTTGTGCGGCAGAATATGTATCTTCTCCAGAGGAATCCATTCCATGTACTCAGGAATGTAATATTTTGTCTCAGCCTTCCGAAGCCGAGCCCCAGTGTGTAGCTTCTATTAAGGGAATGATATCCCAGATTTCTACTAGGATTGCACATTATGAGACTGAATAACAGATTTTAAAACAATCTGTGGAGGTTTTGCCTGGTTCTGTCCCCACTACCTCAAAATCCAGGATTCTGCGGGTTTCATGGTGGAGGCCATGAAAGACCTGGGTAATCTGACTGCGAGGACTTCGTCCATGGCTGTCTCAGCACGCAGGGGACTCTGGCTATGCCAATGGTCTGCAGACACGGGATCCAGGAGAAGTGTGGAGAACCTACCCTTCACAGGTCAGACTCTCTTTGGGGAAGCATTGGATGCGTGGATCTCCACGGCAACAGCTGGTAAGTCTACCTTTCTTCCCTCAGCTTCTCAGACGACGAAGAAACCCATTTCTACGTCTTCGGTGCACTCCTTTCGGTCTGCAAAAGCTAACTCCTACCACGTTCTTCAGGGGTGCCCGAGCTAATTCCAAAAAACTGGCACCTGCAGGTTCCCAAGACCAGAAACCTGCCTCTGTGTCCTCAAAATCCTCAGCATGGAGGTGGACCTCCCTGCCGGGAGAACGGGCAGGTGGGAGCGAAGCTTAGGCATTTCAGTCACGTCTGGGTGTCGCCTGGTCTGGATCCCTGGGTACAGGATATTGTGTCCCTGGGGTACAAACTGGAGTTTCAAGAGCTCCTACCCCACATGTTCTTCAAATCAGGTCTGGCAGCTTTGCTGGCAGAAAGGGCTATGCTTCAGGAAGCCATTCACAAATTGGAAAGGGCAGATGTAATTGTTCCAGTTCCACCTCATCTGGTAAACCAGGGTTACTATTCAAACCTCTTTGTGGTACCGAAACCGGATGGTTTGATCAGGCCAATTTTGAACCTGAAGTCGCTAAACCCTTATCTTCGGGAATTCAGGTTCAAAATGTAGTCTCTGAGAGCGTTGATCTCAGGGCTGGAGGAGAGAGAGTTTCTGGTATCCTTGGACATCAAGGATGCATACCTCCACATTCCGATTTGGCCGCCACACCAGGCTTATCTCAGATTTGCGCTGTTGGACTGTCACTATCCGTTTCAGGCACTGCCGTTCGGCCTCTCCACAGCACCGAGGGTGTTCACCAAGGTAATGGCAGAGATGATGATCCTCCTCCGCAGGCAGGGGGTGAATATAATTCCTTATCTGGATGATCTGCTGATAAAGGCATCTTCCAGGGAGAGGTTGTTGCAGTCCATTGCTCTCACAACTCGACTGCTCAGGGAACTTGGATGGATCCTGAATCTTCCAAAATCACATTTGGAGCCGACAAGGAGATTGTCTTTCCGGGGGATGGTTCTCGACATGGAAGTGCAGAGGTTATTTCTACCGGTGGAAAAGGCGTTGGTGATCCAAAGTATGGTCCGGAATGTCTTGAAGCCTACCCAGGTATCGGTTCATCAGTGCATTCGCCTTCTAGGAAATTGGTTGCCTCCTACGAGGCTCTTCAGTAAGGAAGATTTCATACACGGTCCTTCCAACTGGACCTCCTGGACATGTAATCGGGATCTCACCTGCACATGCACCAGAGGATACGTCTGTCGCTGAAAGCCAGGATTTCACTCCTGTGGTGGCTATAATTGCCTCACCTACTAGAGGGTCGAAGGTTCGGGATTCAAAACTGGATCCTTCTAACCATGGATGCAAGTCTCAGAGGTTGGGGCGCAGTCACCCAAGGGGAAACCTTCCACGGAAGGTGGTCAAGTCTGGAATCCATTCTTCCAATCAACATTCTGGAACTAAGGGCCGTGTACAACGGTCTTCTACAAGCGGCACATCTTCTACAAGATCAGGCCATTCATGTGCAGTTGGACAATGTAACGACGGTGGCCTATATAAACCGACAGGGCGGAACGAAGAGCAGAGCTGCAGTGTCCGAGGTAACAAGAATCATTCCCTGGGCAGAAAAACACACGTTGGCACTGTCAGCATCTTCATTCCAGGAGTGGACAACTGGGAAGCGGACTTCCTCAGCAGACACGATTTCTATCCAGGAGAGTGGGGCCTTCACGGAGGTGACAAATCTTTGGGGTGTACCTCAAATAGAGATGATGGCCTCCCATCTTAACAAGAAGCTTCGGATGTACTGTTCCAGGTCAAGAGACCTGCAAGCAGTGGCGGTGGACGCCCTGGTGACTCTGTGGGTGTTCCAGTCAGTGTACATGTTTCCTCCACTTCCACTCATTCCCAGGATTGTAAAGCTCATAAAGAGAACAAGAGTTCGGGCACTCCTCATTGCTCCGGACTGGCCAAGAAGGGCTTGGTACGCGTATCTTCTGGATCTACTGCTGTAAGATCCAAGGCCTCTTCCTCTTCGGGAGGGCATGCTGCAACAGGGGCCGCTCGCTTAACAAGACTTACCGCGGCTACGTTTGACGGCATGGAGGTTGAACGCCAGATATTAGCTCGGAAGGGCATTCCGAACAAGGTTATTCCTACCCTGATACAGGCTAGGAAAGGAGTAACGTCTAAACATTACCATTGCCTTTGGAAAAAGTATCTATCTTGGTGTGAATTCAAGAAGTTTCCTATGGTGGAGTTTCAACTGAGACGGTTTCTCCTCTTCATGCAAGCAGGTGTGGATATGGGCCTGAAGTTGGAATCCGTAAAGGTCCAGGTTTTGGCCTTATCCATTTTCTTCCAGAAACAACTGGCTTCCCTCCCTGAGGTTCAGACTTTCTCGAAAGGGGTTCTGGACATCTAGCCTCCCTTTGTGCTGCCTACGGCACCCTGGGATCTTAACGTGGTGTTACAGTTCCTCCAATCAGATTGGTTCGAGCCTCTACAGGAGGTTGAGTTCAAGTTTCTCACATGGAAGGCTGTCACTTTGATGGCCTTAGCTTCTGCTAGACGTGTGTCAGAGTTGGGGGCTTTGTCTTGTAAAAGCCCCTACTTGATCTTCCATGAAGATAGAGCTGAGCTACGGACACGTCAGCAATCCCTTCCAAAGGTTGTGTCTTCTTTTCATATCAACCAACCTATTGTGGTGCCAGTTGCTACTGACTCCTCTATTCCGTCAAAGTCCTTGGATGTTGTAAGGGCTCTGAAAATCTATGTGAAGAGGACTGCTCGTCACAGAACATCGGACTCTCTGTTTGTCCTGTATGATCCCAAGAAAATTGGGTGTCCTGCTTCTAAGCAGACGATCTCTCGCTGGATCAGGGTCACTATCCAGCATGCATATTCTATGGCAGGATTGCAGTGTCCAAAATCTGTTAAGGCCCACTCTACTCGTAAGGTGGGTTCTTCCTGCGCGGCTGCCCAGGGTGTCTTGGCTTTACAGCTTTACCGAGCGGCTACTTGGTCTGGGTCGAACATGTTTGCTAAGTTCTACAAGTATGATACTTTGGCCACTGAGGACCTAAAGTTTGGTCAATCAGTTCTGCAGGATCCCCATGGTACTAATATGGACCCCAGCATCCTCTAGTATGTAAGATAAAATAGGATTTTAATTACCTACTGGTAAATCCTTTTCTCGTAGTCCGTAGAGGATGCTGGGCGCCCGCCCAGCGCTTCGTGATCCTGCAGTGGTTACTTCAATACTGCTTTGTTCTTGGTTAAGTACTGTTTTTCTTATTTGGTTAAGTAATATTGTTCAGCCGTTGCTGAGTTTTCAAGCTGGTTTGCTGGGTTTGCCTTGTATGTGTGAGCTGGTGTGAATCTCGCCACTATCTGTGTAAAGTCCTTCTCTCGAAGTTGTCCGTCTCCTCGGGCACAGTTTCTAGACTGAGTCTGGTAGGAGGGGCATAGAGGGAGGAGCCAGCCCACACTATCAAAGTCTTAAAGTGTCCATGGCTCCTGGTGGACCCATCTGTACCCCATGGTACTAATATGGACCCCAGCATCCTCTACGGACTACGAGAAAAAGTTTTACCGGTAGGTAATTAAAATCCTACTTTCACTCAAGGCGTTTTACGGATTCAGCCTCCCTATGTCCCTCCTGTGGCTCCATGGGATCTGTCTGTTGTCTTGAATGCCCTACAAGAGTCTCCATTTGAACCTCTTGAGTCTGTGGACCTTAAATATCTTAATATCTTACGCTTAAGGTCGTTTTTCTGCTGGCTGTTGCCTCTGCTAGGAAGGTGTTAGATTTATGTGCTTTGTCTTGTCGTCCACCCTTTCTGAATTTCACTGTGACCGGGCAGTTCTCAGAACTCGTCCCGGTTATCTACCTAAGGTGGTGTTATCTTTCCATCTTAACCAAGATATTGTGGTTCCGGCTTTTATCTCTTCTGGCTTGTCCTCCAAAGAGGGGTCTTTGGATGTGGTACGGGCTCTCCATATTTACGTGGAGAGTACTGCCTCTTGCAGGAGGTCAGATACCCTTTTTGTACTTTTTGGCTTTCACAAACGTGGCTGGCCTGTGAATAAGTAAACCTTGGACAGATGGATTGAAATGGTGATTGCACAAGCATATGCACAGGCTGGTCTTCCAGCTCCTGCTGCTATCACAGCCCATTTTACTCGGTCTGTTGGACCTTCTTGGGCGGCCCGCCGAGGCGTGTCCGCTGAACAATTGTGCAAGGTGGCTACGTGGTCCTCAGTGAATACGTTCATTAGGTTTTATGCCTTTGATACTTCCGCCTCCCTGGATGCTTCCTTTGGACACCGGGTTCTTGTGCCTGCTACGGTGTGTCCCCTCCCATGAGGAACTGCTTTAGGACATCCTCAATGTATTCCCTGTAGAACACAGTGTACCCCGCTGCAGAAAAGGAGATTTATGGTAGACTTACCATAGTTAAATCTCTTTCTGCGAGGTACACTGGGTTCCACAGGAAGCCCACCCTAATGCACTTAGCTTCTTTAGGTTTGTATGGCATTAGCCACTGGTCCCTTCTCCTGTTGTGACATCTGCCTTCTTTTTTACCTGCTACTTCATTGGACTGGTTAACGAAACTGAGCTCCAGTGTCCGGAGGCGGTGTTATAGAGGAGGCTATGCAATGCATCCTGGGAACAGTCAAAGCTTTAGCCTGTTGGTGTCTCTGGATCAAGATCCTACTCTACACCCCAATGTATTCCCTGTGGAACCCAGTGTACCTCGCAGAAAGATATTTTACTATGGTGAGTCTACCATAAATCTCCTTTTTGGATATGTTTTTTTAGATGCATGTAACGTGATTTATAGTCAGATTAAATGTGTGGATAAAGGACAGTTCAGAGTCAAGGATGACACCTAGTAATGTCTCAGTATAATGATGCTGTGACTCAAGACTAGAGCTGACCAACAGACAGAAATGCTACAAAACAAAGGCATTATCATTATGTAGTATGTTCCCTCCAATAATTCCCACCTTGTAAACTGATTATCTAAATTATTAATCTTAATTGAAAATAAAAATGGAAAAATTTGCCTTGTAAAATACATGATAGACATTTTAAGCCTTTTCTTGAAACAGTAATAGTTATTATGTTGTTGGCCTGTGCATATGTTTGGCCATACAGATATATACACTCGCATCTCCAGAATGGGCTACTGTAATCTGCTACTGTAATCTCTTTCTATTTGGCCTCCTCGACAACTGCCTCTCTTCTCTCCAATATATTCTCAGTGCTGCTGCCTAGCTCATCTTTTGCCTTCCCTCTCCTCCAAGCCGTACACGGGCTCCCCTTCAGAATCCAATTCAGGTTCTCACACTCACTTATAAGGCCCATTCCTCTCTCATTTATATCACTGACCTTTTCTTTCTTTACACTTATGCTCGTCCTCTTCTCTTCACCAATGCATGCTGCCTCTCCTGCCTACTGATTACTTTCTCCCACCTCTACTTCCAAGATTTTGTCCGCGCTGCTCCCTATCTCTGGAATTCTCTACCTCTCCCTATCAGACTCTCCACCTCTCTACAAAACTTCAAATGGGCTCTCAAGACCCACTTCTTCAACAAACCCAACTATCTCTCATCCTAACCCCCTGTTCCATGCTCAGTCTACCCTATATATGTCACACTTGTCTGTCTGCTCCTTCCCTTTAGAATGTAAGCTCCCATGAGCAGGGCCCTCTCTCCTCATATGCTTTTTTCTTTCTAACTAAGACTATCTTTTACTTCATACTCCCTATGACGGCACCTAAACAGGTTTTTGCCACCGTGATGCTTACTTTATTGTCTTGTTCGCTGATGCAGCAATGTTTATATACCATGTACTTGTCCTACATTGTCTTGTACTGTAAGTTGCTGTTTTCTTGTTTTGCTTATTTGTTTATTTACTTTGTTAGTCGCTGTGGAACCTTTGTAGCGACATATCAATAAAGGGTAGTAATAATAATAATAATAATACTCTCACCTCAAAATGGGATCATTACATAGACAAAAAAGAGTAAGATAAGTGCTTATTGATGACTATATTGGGGAACATAGATATGTAGTATGCAATAACAGTATGTGTTATTATAAATGTACTGTAGCACTGGAAAGAGCTTAGTGTTATATGCCAATATGTTTCCAATCTTTGTCATACTTACGTACTCTTACTGAAAGTCCAGCAGACTCCAGAACTGAATTTCATGGAACTCTTGCAGGAGAAAAGACAACCCTCGGGCATCCCTTCTACTTCTGTAGTGAATTAGGTGGGGCCTTAATGATTTGAATCATGCCACCATGCACCTCACAATTGCCTCTGGGCTCTGCCTCACCAGGATCTCCCAGAGTCCCACAAAATATGCCCCAACTATCCTATAAAAAATGGTACTGTCATGCTTAGAGCAAACTTTGAAGGGGTGTAATGAGTGTAAATGCTGGTGTTTGTATATTGCAGGAAAGAAGTTAGTGTCCCATTGTTTTTTTGTCAGTTTGTGATGCAAGGATACATTTAAATGATACAAGTATTCATTGCTGTGGGTACTTGCTGAGAGAGTAAATAGCTTTTCTAAAAATATATATGCATTTAGTTATCATAGAAAAAATGCATTCCTTTTGGCTTTCTGAACATAGAATACCGGACTGAAGACAATATAGTCTCTGTGAGGGACAAGGGATAAGATTCAAACTCATCTTCATGGATAATGGTGAGATAATTAATTATGCGCTACAGTAACTGGGAAATAATGTAACAGTGCAAAGTAGTGGCATACCGCTATTGGTCTTCCACAAATTCTCCAATATGACCTCAGCTCTGCTTTCACTTTCTACTCCGTATTCTAGACGGATATTCTTTAAATGTTATGGAACTCTAGCGCAGTTGCTTGAGCCCCTAGAGTCACTGTGAGGGTCTTCCGCCTACAAAAGCGGCCCACTGTTCTTAGGATGTCACCAGGTGGGCTCATACAGTTTGCTGCAGACCGCTGAATAATTGGTTGGAAATTGGAATAGTAACAAAAGGCAGATGGGGTGGCTCGTGAGGAAACTGCATACACTGGGTTAACCAGCAGAGAAGAATCAAGGCCACAGCAGCAGCAGGAAGGGCAACTAAACACAGTGTGGCTGGATATGAGTGCTAGCAGGTTGAGCTGTGGCCAGACAGAAGCAATAGAAAAACAATGGCAGAGCAAAAAAACAAGAATAAGATAACAATAGCTAGGACTAGGTTCAGGCATGGCAGGGAAGTCCAAGGCACTGATACGGAGTATCCACAGGAGCAGTGCCAGAATCTGGACACAGACCAGCAACTTACACTGAAGTATACACTATACCTAACAGTGTGGAGCATGACTGACTGCCTTAAACCAGAGAGTAGGTCCATTCAGGACAGCCAGAATGAAAAGATCCATATTATTAGTAATTTCATGCAGCTGCAGTGCTGCATGTAGCCCAGATCTCCAGGCTGCTAGTTAACTGAAGCCTAGGAACCAGCAGGACTGTCAGGCATTGCAACCGGATGACGCAGTGTCCCGATGGCCTAGCAACAACCAGGACCTGCCGAGAAGACAAGCCACAGTGGCGGCTTGTAACACATTAGACTGCTTTAATTATTAAAGTTATGTATCACTCCTTAATAGGACAGTTATTTATTTATTTATTCATTTATTTTAAATCTGCCAAGTATTGCTAAAATGCTGTATTGTCCTTCTTCTCTCTTGTTTGAAATACTGGATTGTATTTGTTTCTTTTTTATTACTTCATTCTATTGCAACACTGCATCTCTTGTTGAAGAAGAGGGAAAAGAAGAAAGGTTTCCATTTCAGAACCACTAATACCCCTTTCACACCGAAAAACCCTGGTCCAACCTGGGTTATTGAACACGGTTTCAAGCTGTGTCACAGCTGCTTGAATCCCTGTTCACACAGCAGGATGGACCCGGGTTATTGACAGGTCTTCTCACTGTCGGCGCTTGGAGATGACAGCTTCTACAAGCACCAGTGATCTGGATCTCTGCATACTTTCAGTGTGAGCCAGGTTGGATGACCTTGGTCACACCGTTCACACCACAGCCTACTTGTACCTGAGTTCGTGCTTAGCTTCAATCCTGGTAGCTACCGGGGGCAGATTCCTGGGTAACACAAAACCAGATATACCCTTCCACATCAAACTTGGACCCATGTTGCCATTGCAATAACCCGGGTTATACGTTTGGTGTGAAAGGGGTATTAAACAGGAATATTGCAAAGTTGCTTACATCTGAGGTTAACTATTCAACAAGACAGGAGAAGAAAAGTATTCTATATAACTGGTTTTCCAGTATTGAAAGCACCCCTGAGGTTAGGGAGTCTATTTTACTAAACCAAAATATGTATGTTCTACAGCAGGGGTGGGCAATTATTTCAGCTGGGGGGCCGCTTAACACTTCCAGCGAATATTCGAGGGCCACACACAAAATACTCAAAAAGAGTCCCCTTTTTACACATTACGGCAGACAGCGTGCCCTTTTTTTTACACATTACGGCAGATAGCGTCCCCCTTTTTACACATTACGGAAGACAGCGTCCCCTTTTTACACATTACAGCAGACAGCGTCCCCTTTTTACACATTACGGCAGACATCGTCCCCCTTTTTACACATTACGGCAGACATCGTCCCCCTTTTTACACATTACAGCAGACAGTGCCCCCGTTTTTACACATTACGGCAGACATCGTCCCCCTTTTTACACATTACAGCAGACAGCGTCCCCTTTTTACACATTACGGAAGACAGCGTCCTCTTTTTACACATTACAGCAGACAGCGTCCCCTTTTTACACATTACGGCAGACATCGTCCCCCTTTTTACACATTACGGCAGACATCGTCCCCCTTTTTACACATTACAGCAGACAGTGCCCCCGTTTTTACACATTACGGCAGACATCGTCCCCCTTTTTACACATTACGGCAGACATCGTCCCCCTTTTTACACATTACGGCAGACATCGTCCCCCTTTTTACACATTACGGCAGACATCGTCCCCCTTTTTACACATTGCGGCGGACATCGTCACCCTTTTTACACATTACAGCAGACCGTGCCCCCGTTTTTACACATTACGGCAGACATCGTCCCCCTTTTTACACATTACGGCAGACATCGTCCCCCTTTTTACACATTACGGCAGACATTGTCCCCCTTTTTACACATTACGGCAGACAGCGTCCCACTTTTTTACATATTATGGCAGACAGTCCCCCCCCCCCTCCCTCCCTCCCTCCCTCCCCTAAACCCATATTGCAGATTTTAACTCCGCGGCCTCCCCACCTCTAAACCTATATGGCAGCTGAAGCGCTGATCCAGGGGCTGGCTGGACAGGAGGTTTACCTGTTTGTCACAGTGGCAGACGATCCCCACTGTCCGATGATCCGCGCTGCTGCTGCTGCTGCCGCCTGGAGTCGCTGCTGATGTGGCCTCTTCTGCTCCCGCTCGCTGGCCACCGCTTCTTCTCCTCACTCAGCCGCCGCTCCTGCTCACTGCAGTGCCCGCCCCCCGCTGCCGCCCAGCGCGCGCATGGTAACAGAGGAAATCCCAGTCAGCTGACCCTGTGACGTGACGGGGATTTCCTCAGCGGCGCCGCGTCTGAGAGCAGTGCAATGGCAAGCGGCCTGTCGGGCCGCTTGTCATTGCACTCTGGTGGGGCACAGCGGGCCAGGCACGATCGGTCCGCGGGCCGCATCCGGCCCGCGGGCCGCATGTTGCCCACCCCTATTCTACAGCATTCTAGCCGGCGAAAGCCATACTTTTGATTTCTCTGTATTTAGTTGCATGAAAAGTCACTGATTTCTGTCCTTTCATTTCTCCTGCCAATTTCTGCAGCCCCATAGGATTCAATGGGGCTGTGCATTAATGGTATTTAAATAGATGAAAGAAGCAAAGCAGATGTAGAAAGATCTCTAGTGCCTTTTGAGGTGTATTGTGACCAGCTTGACAAGCGTGGTGGGTGCCATCCTGCCGGGCTCACTCGCTTAAGGACAAGTTAAGAATTACCATTAACATTCTACACTACAAGTGACAGCATGCAGTAACAATGGGATAGGTAAATGACATCTCTGAATGTGATAGGGTGACAAGAAATCTGATGCTGGAGAAAGGTGTGCTGGGAGTGTGTCTGTGATATGGCAGTGTGCAGGTGTATTGTTTAGTGCTACAGGGATGTAGATATAAGGGGTTTAGATTGCATGCGTGTGATGTTGTAATGAAAAACAGCTCATTTACTGTTACACAACAATTATTGGTGCAGCATTTGTTTGATACATGTATGATTTGGTTTAGAGTTTCATACTCCGCTTACAGCTCATTTTTAACTCTTTTTAACTCTTCATCCTGCTGCCATATAGAGGCTATGATGTAAGAACCAGGGAGTGGTGAGAGAATTAGCTAAATAAACAATATCTCTTTAATAAAGGCAATGTACAGTATGCACAGCAGAGATGTGAGATAAAGCTTATTACTGTGCAAGAAGTGTACAGCAGTAAACTGTATATATCCTATTCTCATGCTGTAATTAGATCTTTCATGGGGGTCGATTCAATTCGGCAACAGATGAATAGCGCCGGGAATTAGCTCCCGACGCTATTCAATTCGGCTAAAGTTAAGTTGGCGAATGCTCGTTCTCGCCGACTTAACAGGTAGTTTTGTCGGGAGAACAGGCATTCTCCGACTTAACTACCCGCGGCGATGCTGATTCCCGACAGAATCAGCCTCGCGGCAGCACTTTTGTCGGTTTTCTTCTCTCACCCCCCGGGGGTGAGAGAAGAATTCCCGACAATTGCGGGTAACTAGTAGCTGAATTGAATAGCGTCGGGAGCTAATTCCCGGCGCTATTCATCTGTTGCCGAATTGAATCGATCCCATGGAATGTCTAATTTAAGGTGTACGGCTATGACATGTATAATACAATATGGTTCTGCATACAGTATGTATTATATAGGTATTATCTACACAAATGTGGACAATTCATTGCAAGTTCCAACTGTTAAAGAAGTGTTTGGTCTGTTCTGCACAGAGAGGTGTTTTCTGTGGCACTGGCATTTTTTTCTGAAATAGGTATTTTTCTCCCATTTACTCTTTTGTGTCTGTTTTTATTGTTTTGCTTATATTTGTTTATTATGAGGGTTGGGTGCTGCTTGGACTCATAAATATCATACACTGGCAGAGAGAGAGAAAAGATAAGTCTATAAATAGTGCATTAGAGACCAGGGGCTAGATGTAATAGGGTGCGAGTTCTAAAAAGGTAAAAATTTAGTGCTAAACACACATTTTCAGACCTTGCACATGTAATAGGTTGCGAGAACATACAAACTCGCGTGTAACTTACATCTCCACTACTCACATGAACAAACTTGCATCCAGATGTGTCCCCGTTTAAAACATACAACTCACACAATGTAATAGGGTACAAGTTGTAAGCTCACACAGAACTATATAAAAAAGAAACAGCTTCAGGCTGGCGAATTTGACAGAAGCCTACACACATCAGCGAGATCCGTACATATTTCTGTGTGTAAAAGTAATTTCTCTAACGTCCTAGTGGATGCTGGGGACTCCGTCAGGACCATGGGGGATAGCGGCTCCGCAGGAGACAGGGCACAAAAGCAAGCTTTTAGGATCACATGGTGTGTACTGGCTCCTCCCCCTATGACCCTCCTCCAAGCCTCAGTTAGGTTTTTGTGCCCGTCCGAGCAGGGTGCAATCTAGGTGGCTCTCCTAAAGAGCTGCTTAGAAAAAGTTTTTAGGTTTATTATTTTCAGTGAGTCCTGCTGGCAACAGGCTCACTGCATCGAGGGACTTAGGGGAGAGATTTTCAACTCACCTGCGTGCAGGATGGATTGGAGTCTTAGGCTACTGGACATAGCTTCAGAGGGAGTCGGAACACAGGTCACCCTGGGGTTCGTCCCGGAGCCGCGCCGCCGATCCCCCTTACAGATGCTGAAGATCGAGGGTCCGGAAACAGGCGGCAGAAGGCTCTTCAGCCTTCATGAAGGTAGCGCACAGCACTGCAGCTGTGCGCCATTGTTGCTACACACTTCACACTGAACGGTCACGGAGGGTGCAGGGCGCTGCTGGGGGCGCCCTGGGCAGCAATATTTAATACCTTTGATGGCAAAGAATACATCACATATAGCCATTGAGGCTATATGTATGTATTTAACCCAGGCCAGATATCTCAAAACCCGGGAGAAAAGCCCGCCGGATAGGGGGCGGGGCTTATTCTCCTCAGCACACAGCGCCATTTTCCTGCTCAGCTCCGCTGTGAGGAAGGCTCCCAGGACTCTCCCCTGCACTGCACTACAGAAACAGGGTAACAAAGAGAAGGGGGGCATACTTTGGCGATATTTATATATTTAAAGCGCATATAACAAAAACAACACCTTTTAGGGTTGTTTATATACATTTTATAGCGCTTTTGGTGTGTGCTGGCAAACTCTCCCTCTGTCTCCCCAAAGGGCTAGTGGGGTCCTGTCTTCGATAAGAGCATTCCCTGTGTGTCTGCTGTGTGTCGGTACGTGTGTGTCGACATGTATGAGGACGATGTTGGTGTGGAGGCGGAGCAATTGCCGGTAATGGTGATGTCACCCCCTAGGGAGTCGACACCGGAATGGATGGCTTTAATTATGGAATTACGTGATAATGTTAGTACATTACAAAAGTCAGTTGACGAAATGAGACGGCCGGAAAACCAGTTAGTACCTGCTCAGGCGTCTCAGACACCGTCAGGGGCTGTAAAACGTCCCTTACCTCAGTCAGTCGACACATGTACCGACACAGATGAATCTAGTGTCGACGGTGAAGAAACAAACGTATTTTCCAATATGATCACGGCAATGAAGGAGGCTTTGCAGATCTCTGATACTGCAGGTACCTCAAAAAGGGGTATTATGTGGGGGGTGAAAAAACTACCTGTAGCTTTTCCAGAATCAGAGGAATTGAATGACGTGTGTGATGAAGCGTGGGTTAACCCAGATAGAAAACTGCTAATTTCTAAGAAGTTATTGGCATTATACCCTTTCCCACCAGAGGTTAGGGCGCGCTGGGAAACACCCCCTAGGGTGGATAAAGCGCTCACACGTTTATCAAAACAAGTGGCGTTGCCGTCTCCAGATACGGCCGCCCTCAAGGATCCAGCAGATAGGAGGCTGGAAACTACCCTGAAGAGTATATACACGCATACTGGTGTTATACTCCGACCAGCAATAGCCTCAGCCTGGATGTGCAGTGCTGGGGTAGTGTGGTTGGATTCCCTGACTGAAAATATTGATACCCTGGATAGGGACAGTATTTTATTGACTCTAGAGCAATTAAAGGATGCGTTTCTTTATATGCGAGATGCTCAGAGGGATGTTTGCACTCTGGCATCGAGAGTAAGTGCGATGTCCATATCTGCCAGAAGAAGTTTATGGACGCGACAGTGGTCAGGTGATGCGGATTCCAAAAGGCATATGGAAGTATTGCCATATAAAGGAGAGGAATTATTTGGGGTTGGTCTATCGGATCTGGTGGCCACGGCAACTGCCGGCAAATCCACTTTTTTACCTCAGACCCCCTCCCAACAGAAAAAGACACCGTCTTTTCAGCCGCAGTCCTTTCGCTCCTATAAAAACAAGCGGGCAAAAGGACAGTCTTATCTGCCACGAGGCAGAGGAAAGGGTAAGAGAGGGCAGCAAGCAGCCCCTGCCCAGGACCAGAAGCCCGCCCCGGGTTCTACAAAGCCATCAGCATGACGCTGGGGCTTTACAAGCGGACTCAGGAGCGGTGGGGGGTCGACTAAAGATTTTCAGCAATCAGTGGGCTCGCTCACAGGTGGACCCGTGGATCCTGCAGATAGTATCTCAGGGTTACATGTTGGAATTCGAAAGATCTCCCCCTCGCCGTTTCCTAAAGTCTGCTTTACCAACGTCTCCCTCAGAAAGGGCGACGGTATTGGAAGCCATTCACAAGCTGTATTCTCAGCAGGTGATAGTCAAGGTACCCCTCCTACAACAGGGAAAGGGGTATTATTCCACACTATTTGTGGTACCGAAGCCGGACGGTTCGGTAAGACCTATTCTAAATCTGAAATCCTTGAACCTGTACATACAGAAATTCAAGTTCAAGATGGAGTCACTAAGAGCAGTGATAGCGAATCTGGAAGAAGGGGACTTCATGGTGTCCCTGGACATAAAAGATGCTTATCTGCATGTCCCAATTTACCCCTCACACCAAGGGTATCTCAGGTTCGTGATACAAGACTGTCATTATCAGTTTCAAACGCTGCCGTTTGGTTTGTCCACGGCACCTCGGGTCTTTACCAAGGTAATGACCGGAATGATGGTTCTTCTACGAAGAAAAGGCGTATTAATTATCCCTTACTTGGACGATCTCCTGATAAGGGCAAAGTCCAGAGAACAGCTGGAAGTCGGTGTAGCACTAACCCAAGTAGTGCTTCAACAACACGGGTGGATTCTGAATCTTCCAAAATCTCAATTGTCCCCGACAACACGTCTGCTGTTCCTGGGAATGATTCTGGACACGGTTCAGAAAAAGGTGTTTCTCCCGGAGGAGAAAGCAAGGGAGTTATCCGAACTTGTCAGGAACCTCCTAAAACCAGGAAATGTGTCAGTACATCAATGCACAAGAGTCCTGGGAAAGATGGTGGCTTCTTACGAAGCAATTCCATTCGGCAGATTCCATGCACGAATATTTCAGTGGGATCTGCTGGACAAATGGTCCGGATCGCATCTGCACATGCATCAGCGGATAACACTGTCACCAAGGACAAGGTTGTCTCTCCTGTGGTGGTTGCAGAGTGCCCATCTGTTAGAGGGCCGCAGGTTCGGCATACAGGACTGGGTCCTGGTGACTACGGATGCCAGCCTACGGGGCTGGGGAGCAGTCACACAGGGAAGAAACTTCCAGGGTGTATGGTCAAACCTGGAGACGTCTCTTCACATAAATATACTAGAGCTAAGAGCGATCTACAATGCTCTAAGCTTGGCGAAACCGCTGCTTCAGGGTCAGCCGGTGTTGATCCAGTCGGACAACATCACGGCAGTCGCCCACGTAAACAGACAAGGCGGCACGAGAAGCAGAAGAGCAATGACAGAAGCTGCAAGGATTCTTCGCTGGGCGGAAAATCATGTCATAGCACTGTCAGCAGTGTTCATCCCGGGAGTGGACAACTGGGAAGCAGACTTCCTCAGCAGACACGACCTTCACCCGGGAGAGTGGGGACTTCATCCAGAAGTTTTCCACATGATTGTGAACCATTGGGAAAAACCAAAGGTGGACATGATGGCGTCTCGCCTCAACAAAAAACTGGACAGATATTGCGCCAGGTCAAGAGACCCTCAGGCAATAGCTGTGGACGCTCTGGTAACACCGTGGGTGTACCAGTCAGTGTATGTGTTTCCTCCTCTGCCTCTCATACCAAAGGTACTGAGAATTATACGGAAAAGGGGAGTAAGAACAATACTAGTGGCTCCGGATTGGCCAAGAAGAACTTGGTATCCGGAACTTCAAGAGATGCTCACGGAAGATCCGTGGCCTCTACCTCTAAGAAGGGATCTGCTTCAGCAGGGACCTTGTATGTTCCAAGACTTACCGCGACTGCGTTTGACGGCATGGCGGTTGAACGCCGGATTCTAAAAGAAAAGGGCATTCCAGAGGAAGTTATTCCTACCTTGATTAAAGCTAGGAAGGAAGTGACCGCACAACATTATCACCGCATTTGGAGAAAATATGTTGCGTGGTGTGAGGCCAAGAAGGCCCCAACGGAAGAATTTCAATTGGGTCGATTCCTACATTTCCTGCAGGCAGGATTGTCTATGGGCCTCAAATTGGGGTCTATTAAAGTTCAAATTTCGGCCTTATCAATCTTCTTCCAGAAAGAATTGGCTTCAGTGCCTGAAGTACAAACTTTTGTCAAGGGTGTACTACATATACAACCCCCAATTGTGCCTCCAGTGGCACCGTGGGATCTAAACGTAGTTTTGGAATTTCTCAAATTTCATTGGTTTGAGCCTCTCAAATCGGTAGATTTGAAGTATCTTACATGGAAAGTAACCATGCTATTGGCCCTGGCTTCAGCCAGGAGAGTTTCAGAGTTGGCGGCTTTATCGTACAAAAGCCCATATCTGATTTTCCATTCGGACAGGGCAGAACTGCGGACACGTCCTCATTTTCTCCCTAAGGTGGTTTCGGCTTTTCACTTGAACCAGCCTATTGTGGTGCCTGCGGCTACTAGCGACTTGGAGGACTCCAAGTTACTGGACGTTGTCAGAGCATTGAAAATATATATTTCAAGGACAGTTGGAGTCAGAAAATCTGACTCGTTGTTTATCTTGTATGCACCCAACAAGATGGGTGCTCCTGCGTCTAAGCAGACGATTGCTCGTTGGATCTGTAGCACAATTCAACTTGCACATTCTGTGGCAGGCCTGCCACAGCCTAAAACTGTAAAAGCCCACTCCACAAGGAAGGTGGGCTCATCTTGGGCGGCTGCCCGAGGGGTCTCGGCATTACAACTTTGCCGAGCAGCTACGTGGTCAGGGGAGAACACGTTTGTAAAATTTTACAAATTTGATACTCTGGCTAAAGAGGACTTGGAGTTCTCTCATTCGGTGCTGCAGAGTCATCCGCACTCTCCCGCCCGTTTGGGAGCTTTGGTATAATCCCCATGGTCCTGACGGAGTCCCCAGCATCCACTAGGACGTTAGAGAAAATAAGAATTTACTTACCGATAATTCTATTTCTCTAACGTCCTAGTGGATGCTGGGGACTCCGTCAGGACCATGGGGAATAGCGGCTCCGCAGGAGACAGGGCACAAAAGCAAGCTTTTAGGATCACATGGTGTGTACTGGCTCCTCCCCCTATGACCCTCCTCCAAGCCTCAGTTAGGTTTTTGTGCCCGTCCGAGCAGGGTGCAATCTAGGTGGCTCTCCTAAAGAGCTGCTTAGAAAAAGTTTTTAGGTTTATTATTTTCAGTGAGTCCTGCTGGCAACAGGCTCACTGCATCGAGGGACTTAGGGGAGAGATTTTCAACTCACCTGCGTGCAGGATGGATTGGAGTCTTAGGCTACTGGACATAGCTTCAGAGGGAGTCGGAACACAGGTCACCCTGGGGTTCGTCCCGGAGCCGCGCCGCCGATCCCCCTTACAGATGCTGAAGATCGAGGGTCCGGAAACAGGCGGCAGAAGGCTCTTCAGCCTTCATGAAGGTAGCGCACAGCACTGCAGCTGTGCGCCATTGTTGCTACACACTTCACACTGAACGGTCACGGAGGGTGCAGGGCGCTGCTGGGGGCGCCCTGGGCAGCAATATTTAATACCTTTGATGGCAAAGAATACATCACATATAGCCATTGAGGCTATATGTATGTATTTAACCCAGGCCAGATATCTCAAAACCCGGGAGAAAAGCCCGCCGGATAGGGGGCGGGGCTTATTCTCCTCAGCACACAGCGCCATTTTCCTGCTCAGCTCCGCTGTGAGGAAGGCTCCCAGGACTCTCCCCTGCACTGCACTACAGAAACAGGGTAACAAAGAGAAGGGGGGCATATTTTGGCGATATTTATATATTTAAAGCGCATATAACAAAAACAACACCTTTTAGGGTTGTTTATATACATTTTATAGCGCTTTTGGTGTGTGCTGGCAAACTCTCCCTCTGTCTCCCCAAAGGGCTAGTGGGGTCCTGTCTTCGATAAGAGCATTCCCTGTGTGTCTGCTGTGTGTCGGTACGTGTGTGTCGACATGTATGAGGACGATGTTGGTGTGGAGGCGGAGCAATTGCCGGTAATGGTGATGTCACCCCCTAGGGAGTCGACACCGGAATGGATGGCTTTAATTATGGAATTACGTGATAATGTTAGTACATTACAAAAGTCAGTTGACGAAATGAGACGGCCGGAAAACCAGTTAGTACCTGCTCAGGCGTCTCAGACACCGTCAGGGGCTGTAAAACGTCCCTTACCTCAGTCAGTCGACACAGGTACCGACACAGATGAATCTAGTGTCGACGGTGAAGAAACAAACGTATTTTCCAATAGGGCCACACGTTATATGATCACGGCAATGAAGGAGGCTTTGCAGATCTCTGATACTGCAGGTACCTCAAAAAGGGGTATTATTTGGGGGGTGAAAAAACTACCTGTAGCTTTTCCAGAATCAGAGGAATTGAATGACGTGTGTGATGAAGCGTGGGTTAACCCAGATAGAAAACTGCTAATTTCTAAGAAGTTATTGGCATTATACCCTTTCCCACCAGAGGTTAGGGCGCGCTGGGAAACACCCCCTAGGGTGGATAAAGCGCTCACACGTTTATCAAAACAAGTGGCGTTGCCGTCTCCAGATACGGCCGCCCTCAAGGATCCAGCAGATAGGAGGCTGGAAACTACCCTGAAGAGTATATACACGCATACTGGTGTTATACTCCGACCAGCAATAGCCTCAGCCTGGATGTGCAGTGCTGGGGTAGTGTGGTTGGATTCCCTGACTGAAAATATTGATACCCTGGATAGGGACAGTATTTTATTGACTCTAGAGCAATTAAAGGATGCGTTTCTTTATATGCGAGATGCTCAGAGGGATGTTTGCACTCTGGCATCGAGAGTAAGTGCGATGTCCATATCTGCCAGAAGAAGTTTATGGACGCGACAGTGGTCAGTCAGGTGATGCGGATTCCAAAAGGCATATGGAAGTATTGCCATATAAAGGAGAGGAATTATTTGGGGTTGGTCTATCGGATCTGGTGGCCACGGCAACTGCCGGCAAATCCACTTTTTTACCTCAGACCCCCTCCCAACAGAAAAAGACACCGTCTTTTCAGCCGCAGTCCTTTCGCTCCTATAAAAACAAGCGGGCAAAAGGACAGTCTTATCTGCCACGAGGCAGAGGAAAGGGTAAGAGAGGGCAGCAAGCAGCCCCTGCCCAGGACCAGAAGCCCGCCCCGGGTTCTACAAAGCCATCAGCATGACGCTGGGGCTTTACAAGCGGACTCAGGAGCGGTGGGGGGTCGACTAAAGATTTTCAGCAATCAGTGGGCTCGCTCACAGGTGGACCCGTGGATCCTGCAGATAGTATCTCAGGGTTACATGTTGGAATTCGAAAGATCTCCCCCTCGCCGTTTCCTAAAGTCTGCTTTACCAACGTCTCCCTCAGAAAGGGCGACGGTATTGGAAGCCATTCACAAGCTGTATTCTCAGCAGGTGATAGTCAAGGTACCCCTCCTACAACAGGGAAAGGGGTATTATTCCACACTATTTGTGGTACCGAAGCCGGACGGTTCGGTAAGACCTATTCTAAATCTGAAATCCTTGAACCTGTACATACAGAAATTCAAGTTCAAGATGGAGTCACTAAGAGCAGTGATAGCGAATCTGGAAGAAGGGGACTTCATGGTGTCCCTGGACATAAAAGATGCTTATCTGCATGTCCCAATTTACCCCTCACACCAAGGGTATCTCAGGTTCGTGATACAAGACTGTCATTATCAGTTTCAAACGCTGCCGTTTGGTTTGTCCACGGCACCTCGGGTCTTTACCAAGGTAATGACCGAAATGATGGTTCTTCTACGAAGAAAAGGCGTATTAATTATCCCTTACTTGGACGATCTCCTGATAAGGGCAAAGTCCAGAGAACAGCTGGAAGTCGGTGTAGCACTAACCCAAGTAGTGCTTCAACAACACGGGTGGATTCTGAATCTTCCAAAATCTCAATTGTCCCCGACAACACGTCTGCTGTTCCTGGGAATGATTCTGGACACGGTTCAGAAAAAGGTGTTTCTCCCGGAGGAGAAAGCAAGGGAGTTATCCGAACTTGTCAGGAACCTCCTAAAACCAGGAAATGTGTCAGTACATCAATGCACAAGAGTCCTGGGAAAGATGGTGGCTTCTTACGAAGCAATTCCATTCGGCAGATTCCATGCACGAATATTTCAGTGGGATCTGCTGGACAAATGGTCCGGATCGCATCTGCACATGCATCAGCGGATAACACTGTCACCAAGGACAAGGTTGTCTCTCCTGTGGTGGTTGCAGAGTGCCCATCTGTTAGAGGGCCGCAGGTTCGGCATACAGGACTGGGTCCTGGTGACTACGGATGCCAGCCTACGGGGCTGGGGAGCAGTCACACAGGGAAGAAACTTCCAGGGTGTATGGTCAAACCTGGAGACGTCTCTTCACATAAATATACTAGAGCTAAGAGCGATCTACAATGCTCTAAGCTTGGCGAAACCGCTGCTTCAGGGTCAGCCGGTGTTGATCCAGTCGGACAACATCACGGCAGTCGCCCACGTAAACAGACAAGGCGGCACGAGAAGCAGAAGAGCAATGACAGAAGCTGCAAGGATTCTTCGCTGGGCGGAAAATCATGTCATAGCACTGTCAGCAGTGTTCATCCCGGGAGTGGACAACTGGGAAGCAGACTTCCTCAGCAGACACGACCTTCACCCGGGAGAGTGGGGACTTCATCCGGAAGTTTTCCACATGATTGTGAACCATTGGGAAAAACCAAAGGTGGACATGATGGCGTCTCGCCTCAACAAAAAACTGGACAGATATTGCGCCAGGTCAAGAGACCCTCAGGCAATAGCTGTGGACGCTCTGGTAACACCGTGGGTGTACCAGTCAGTGTATGTGTTTCCTCCTCTGCCTCTCATACCAAAGGTACTGAGAATTATACGGAAAAGGGGAGCAAGAACAATACTAGTGGCTCCGGATTGGCCAAGAAGAACTTGGTATCCGGAACTTCAGGAGATGCTCACGGAAGATCCGTGGCCTCTACCTCTAAGAAGGGATCTGCTTCAGCAGGGACCTTGTATGTTCCAAGACTTACCGCGACTGCGTTTGACGGCATGGCGGTTGAACGCCGGATTCTAAAAGAAAAGGGCATTCCAGAGGAAATTATTCCTACCTTGATTAAAGCTAGGAAGGAAGTGACCGCACAACATTATCACCGCATTTGGAGAAAATATGTTGCGTGGTGTGAGGCCAAGAAGGCCCCAACGGAAGAATTTCAATTGGGTCGATTCCTACATTTCCTGCAGGCAGGATTGTCTATGGGCCTCAAATTGGGGTCTATTAAAGTTCAAATTTCGGCCTTATCAATCTTCTTCCAGAAAGAATTGGCTTCAGTGCCTGAAGTACAAACTTTTGTCAAGGGTGTACTACATATACAACCCCCAATTGTGCCTCCAGTGGCACCGTGGGATCTAAACGTAGTTTTGGAATTTCTCAAATCTCATTGGTTTGAGCCTCTCAAATCGGTAGATTTGAAGTATCTTACATGGAAAGTAACCATGCTATTGGCCCTGGCTTCAGCCAGGAGAGTTTCAGAGTTGGCGGCTTTATCGTACAAAAGCCCATATCTGATTTTCCATTCGGACAGGGCAGAACTGCGGACACGTCCTCATTTTCTCCCTAAGGTGGTTTCGGCTTTTCACTTGAACCAGCCTATTGTGGTGCCTGCGGCTACTAGCGACTTGGAGGACTCCAAGTTACTGGACGTTGTCAGAGCATTGAAAATATATATTTCAAGGACAGCTGGAGTCAGAAAATCTGACTCGTTGTTTATCTTGTATGCACCCAACAAGATGGGTGCTCCTGCGTCTAAGCAGACGATTGCTCGTTGGATCTGTAGCACAATTCAACTTGCACTTTCTGTGGCAGGCCTGCCACAGCCTAAAACTGTAAAAGCCCACTCCACAAGGAAGGTGGGCTCATCTTGGGCGGCTGCCCGAGGGGTCTCGGCATTACAACTTTGCCGAGCAGCTACGTGGTCAGGGGAGAACACGTTTGTAAAATTTTACAAATTTGATACTCTGGCTAAAGAGGACTTGGAGTTCTCTCATTCGGTGCTGCAGAGTCATCCGCACTCTCCCGCCCGTTTGGGAGCTTTGGTATAATCCCCATGGTCCTGACGGAGTCCCCAGCATCCACTAGGACGTTAGAGAAAATAAGAATTTACTTACCGATAATTCTATTTCTCGTAGTCCGTAGTGGATGCTGGGCGCCCATCCCAAGTGCGGATTGTCTGCATTACTTGTACATAGTTATTGTTACAAAAATCGGGTTATTATTGTTGTGAGCCATCTTTTTTAAGAGGCTACTTCTTTGTTATCATACTGTTAACTGGGTTCAGATCACAAGTTGTACGGTGTGATTGGTGTGGCTGGTATGAGTCTTACCCGGGATTCAAGATCCTTCCTTATTGTGTACGCTCGTCCGGGCACAGTACCTAACTGAGGCTTGGAGGAGGGTCATAGGGGGAGGAGCCAGTACACACCATGTGATCCTAAAAGCTTGCTTTTGTGCCCTGTCTCCTGCGGAGCCGCTATTCCCCATGGTCCTGACGGAGTCCCCAGCATCCACTACGGACTACGAGAAATAGAATTATCGGTAAGTAAATTCTTATTTTCTCGTAGTCCGTAGTGGATGCTGGGCGCCCATCCCAAGTGCGGATTGTCTGCATTACTTGTACATAGTTATTGTTACAAAAATCGGGTTATTATTGTTGTGAGCCATCTTTTTTAAGAGGCTACTTCTTTGTTATCATACTGTTAACTGGGTTCAGATCACAAGTTGTACGGTGTGATTGGTGTGGCTGGTATGAGTCTTACCCGGGATTCAAGATCCTTCCTTATTGTGTACGCTCGTCCGGGCACAGTACCTAACTGAGGCTTGGAGGAGGGTCATAGGGGGAGGAGCCAGTACACACCATGTGATCCTAAAAGCTTGCTTTTGTGCCCTGTCTCCTGCGGAGCCGCTATCCCCCATGGTCCTGACGGAGTCCCCAGCATCCACTACGGACTACGAGAAATAGAATTATCGGTAAGTAAATTCTTATTTAAATAGTAAACATCTTGAAAAAAAAAACAGCTTGGGGTGCTCCGCCCCCTAAAAAAAAACATAAGCAGCCCCGGGGGCTCTTTGAGTCGGCCCCAGATCAAAAAATACAGGGGGGGGGGGGACTAGTAGGGTTCTCTTGTATTTAATGAACCAGCATCGGGCTCCTGGAGCTGGCCCTGGTTATAAAAATATGGGGACAAAACAAGCTCCACTGTCGGGGGGCTAATGCCACATCCAGGGGACACACTTAACGGGGTCTCCTGGCTGAAGATTTCATCTTTCCTCGCTAGTCAGCTGAGGCCAGAGATTCATAGGGAAGTGAATCCCCCCAAAATAAAGGAGTCCCACTTTCCAGAGCATACTAGGCCTGGGCTGAAGCCAGGTGCTATCTCTGGCACCCCCGGACGGTGGGTGCCGAGTTGATGGCATTTCAGTAAAAATGTAAGCAATACTGTCATTTGCAGGAGGACTACAGGTCCCAGCAAGCCTCCGCTGCATACCGGTACTTGGAGAACCACAAGTTCCAGCATGCAGAGCATTAATGGCCAGCTTCTACCCCTATACGCCCCCTGTAAAATAAGTATTAACATGATGACAGGACACACACACCATGCCACTATAACTTTAATACACACACTCACATACTGTATATTCACCTTGTACCTGGCGTGTTCCATTTCTCCAAGTGGAATCCGCTACATGGGGGATAAAAAAATCCATAATACCCCTAACCCACCAAGCCTAGCCCTAAGCTCCCTTGCAGCTTAACCCTAACCCTACCGCCGGGAGCCTAACTCTAACGTTGACATTCTAACAATGTAAGCTTTCTGAGAAGCATAGGTGCAATAATTCCGTAATATGTAACATGTAATAGGCACAGCACAGAATAGATATACAGTTTAGTACACATGCAAGAGGCATAATACAAGACTTCACACACTGGCGTGCGCAGCACATTTTATTAGGGGGTGCACCATCGGAGGGGTGTGTCTAGCACCGCCTTTTGGGCGTGTTTAGCACCATCTATTGATGGTCAACGCATATAAAATATCCACCTTTGTACCAATCCTAATAAAGCAGATACATTGTCAGATGTTGTGGTGTGCACCAAACACCCCTGATGGCACTCGCTGCAATTACACTGCTCCTCCTCAGCCTGGTCTGGCTCCCCCTCTCTTTCCCCTGCAAGCTGCAGCAGCTTACTTACAAGTCAGTAACTAAACTGACAGTCGCAGACTGGTATTGCTGCCGCTGCTGGAAAAACGAGTGACGTGTCAATTCTGCTGCCATCCGCCTGCCAGTATTGAATTTGTCTTCCTAAGAGGAATGCTGGCTGCATGCTGATCCTCATCAGTGGCTGGCGTTGGCATAGAATAGAAGGAGAGAGGTGTGTATGTGGTGGGTGTGATGGGTGGGCGTGCGAGCAGCATGACGTAATCACATCACATCACGCTGTTTTTGTACATGGTGGTGGAGCTGGGAATTTGAAAGATGGTGGTAGTGGCACTCTCGATTAACCCAGGCGTCCGGTCAGTAATGCAGTCCTGACAGGGTGCAGCGCAGAGGAGACAGTAATCAGCCTGCTCTGCGATTGCTGCATCAGGCATGTGAGATCGGGGTGCCGGACATTAGGGGGTGCCTGTGCGCACCAGGCACCCCCCCTGCGCACACCTATGACTTCACAGATGGATGAGCAGGAGCAGACAGGAAGAATGAAAGAAGGTGCTGTTTGGAAGAGCTTACTCTCTAATAGGGATCGATCGTACTGCATTTGAGCTTTACATTTTTTTTTATTATTATATTAAATAAATATTATTCATCTGCATTTATTTGTACAACATTGGCGTCTTTGTAAGCTCCCAGTGGCATCATTTGTTTTGGTAGGGTAACAATGGATGTAGAGCTATGTTTTTAATGCAGTTTCCTTTGCTTAAATTTATTTGATGGGGAATTCTTTACTGACATAAGGAGTTAATTGCCTTTCCTCTGTTCCTGGCTCAGTGTAACTGCAGCTTCAGTTATATTTCTGTATATCCTGTTTTCATGGAGATCACCAATGTGTAGGTGGACATAATAAAATGAAAAAAAGGAAGAAGAAGAAGAAAAAAGAAATACACAGTTTGTTTTTGTAAAATGACATACTGTATACCATCCTGGCAAATACATTGTTGGTAATATAAAACATTCAGTATAGTTCTCTCAAAACTTTTCTGGGTTATACATTGGCAGACGCTAAACTTGACGTTGTGTGAATAAGCATAATTGTTCGTAGATATTTTGTACTAGTCCCACTGTCCCAGAATTAATATTAGGTCAAGATCTAGAAGTTTATTTATCATTTGTGGCAGTGGGGGACTGAAACGATAATTCCTTATTGCAGAGATAAGAGTCTGTCCCGATGCAGAGTAAAGTGATAGTTCACTGTCCCTTTCTGACAAATTAGACATGGCTTACCTGCTGCAGAAGCATCTCCATCAGGCTATACATATGCAAATATAGGCTGCTGGATAGGGATCAGAAAATCCCTCTCTGGCAAAAATCTTGATCTAAAAAACGAATCTATAGGTTACAATCAGCAGCGGCTCCTACTTACTTTAAGTAGGGGGCTCCCGCTACCCCCAGCATGAAGAGGAGAGGAGACATGAAGCCCCCAAGTCACCTCACCTGTGCACTGGTTCTATGGGCTGCAGCTGGATTGGACTGCGTTAAAAGGCAGGAAGTGGTTCCTTCAGGAAGCCAGCTCTCTGCCTATCGCAGCCCGATCTTGCAGTCCTGGAGAAAGGAAACACCTCCCAATGGGACTATCAGTCAGGTCAGGTAGGACTGCCAATAGGAAGTACTGCCAGCCACAGTGAAGCCAGTGCAGTCACAAACTGCATCTGGCTTCACTGACACTGAGGGGTGTGGCAAATCTTTCCTGGGGGGCTGCAGTCCTGCAGCCCATAGGTAAAATCCACTACTGGTACTAATGCAGTTTCTGCATGATTTAACCCCTTCAGTGGTGAGTCTTCAATTAAAAACACACCCTTGGGGGGGGGGGGGGGGGGTTAAATTGGCGTGGGAGCGGGAGGGAAGGTGCAGGGGGGGTGAGTGACGGGGCAGGGCAAGGTTATCGCCTGGCGATTGCCCGTGGGGATCGCCAGACTCAGCGCTGATTCCCGGTTGCCTTGTTGCACCCGGGAATCAGCATGTAATTTTACATTTAAGCCCTCTCTCCGGCCAATAGGAGTCCGGGGGCCGGACTAAACTCCATAATAGAGTATGCTGATTCCCGGGCGCCGTGCACGCTGCACGGCTGTCCCCAGCCCCAGGGAATAAGGAGGTAGTATGCATGGAAATCTTCCGGAGAGCTGGCTAACCTGGAAGATTTCCGTGCATACCACCGAAGGAGTTAAGGGGGTGATAAGTTTTATAAACCGGGTCCTTGGTTAGGGGCGGTTTAAGAAAGGACGGGGTTTATGTGCAGGCCCCTTCTCTTTCACTGGTGCATGCGCCAAGTAGGCTCCGTAAGTGTGAACCATTTTCCCAGAGAATATTCTATGCATGCAAGAGATATCTGGGAAGATAGCACAGGTGATTTTTGCGCCTGTCAGCAGAGAGGTAAGTATAGTCTGTGGGTGCAAGGTGTGTGCTGTGAGCCCCCCCTGGATCCACTGTGCCCATGTCCCTGGTCTTACTCACAGTGCTTGCCCAATTTTTACATTTATATTTGATACATGTGCAATAACATGGCAGACAGGTATGTATGCTAAATGTGCTGGATATTGGACAGCAGTGGGAACTGTTAGCAACAAGGAGGGGGGAGGCAAAGGCGTGAGTATGCTACAAGTCATACGATCACACTGCACACTGGTGGAAGCATCTTAATGTTGTATTCTCCAAGTGCCACCTGTTATATACAGTATTATATTTATTTGTGCCTTCTATTAAACCACACAGAGGTTTATTGATCCAGACGGCTGCTGTCCTCACAGGATGTCTTTCAGTCTGTTGGTACTTTTTTGCATCATTATCTTTTCTTTTTTTCTGCTATAATGCACATGTTTGACTCATAGAATTGTAATATAGTCATATACAGAAAATTGATATTATTCTACAAGTAATAGGAAGTATTTTGCTACCTACAGATTGCACTGCAACCAACAAATTATAGACGTTCTCATAACTCCCTCATACAGCAGTCCTAGTATATTTTATCTCAAGGAATGGTGCCGTACAACAGTGTTTTGTTTCCAGGTGTGCCCCAGGAATATTAGATAACCGTGCAATTGTATTTCATTTCAGCACGGTGATAAGAAGACAGCTGGGGCAACGAAACCTGCAGACAAGAAAGCTCCTGCGACAGCAGAGGTAAATACTCGGGCTATATATGTCTATTACTAGAGATGTTGGTGCACTTGAATAGTATATATAGTAAGGTGTGTATACTCTGTCTATAATCTACAGTAAGTACAAGAGGAAATTAAGTACTTCTACTTTCTTCCATTGGTATTCGACAAATTACCAGTAACATGCTAAAAAAAAAACATTTATTTATAAGATGAAAGATTAGTAATTGGTGGGATTGATGCATTTATATTCTATTATATTATATTTCCTGCGGTGTTTGGGGAAAACATTATATCACATCCTGCATTAACTGTGTGCTGCATAGGAGAGTGATACTGTATATAGATTTCCCTTTTCTATTACTTTGAATCAGTGGGTCATGTATTGTCAGATACTCCATTCTGCATCTCTGCATTGTTTGACTTGCTAATGGCCTGATTCAGAGGCAGACTAATTGCCAATGTTTGCGCAGTCCGAGCTGCATTGTGCGTGTGCTGCTATTGGTTACCAATGGCAGTCGCACTAACGATTTGAACAGAGTGGTTCACACTTAGGGATAAATTTACTAAAGCTTCTAAAACCTAGAATTGGTGATGTTGCTCATAGCAACCAATCAGAAGCTGTCTGTCATTTTCTAAACGGCAGTAGAGAAATGATAGACAGCATCTGATTGCTATGGTCAGCATCACCTATTCTCTGTTTTAGACGATTTAGTAAATTTACCCCTTAGAGAGTGTTTGTGGGGGGTGATGGGTGGATGGTGAGTCAGATGCAGGCGTGTTACAACCATTTAGCAGGCGTGTCGCAGCCAGCGGCTGAGAATTTGCACCCAGTATTACTGGCCCCAGCGGTTTAGTTACGACACACATTCTGAGCAACCACAAGGTTGGTTAGCTCTGCGGTGGTACAGCTGATGTGCGTCCAATGCTGCATCTCTGTATGCAAGTGGCAGATTAAAGATGTCGCCAGTGGGTGTCGCCAGCAGCTGCATCATTAGCATATTATCGCAGGAGCGCTGAGTACAAAGAAAAAGATGCAACGGGAATTGCGTCCACGTCTGGTTCAGGCTGTAAGTGAGTAACTGGCACAGAAAACAAAACTCAACTTGTACTTAAGTCTACTTGGAAGAAAATGCTAAATAAGACCTAACAATTCCACCTGCACAAAACATAGGGGCAAAGCTTTTATTGCTACTTCTTCTCGTACATTTCATCACACTGACAAGTTTTAGCCTTTTTGATGTTATCATACAGCGACAGATATATAAAATTAGGGATCTATGTACTAAACCTTGGATAGGGATACAGTGGTCGGAGATAAAGTAACAACCAATCAGCTCATTATTATCATTTTTCAAACACAGTCTGTAACTTGGCACTTAGGAGCTGATTGGCTGGTACTTCATAGACAGACAGTTGTGTTTTATTGGTCTGTACATGCCTGACCGATCCCGTTTAATCTTGTTTTTGTATTCTAAAGGCATTTGTATCTCCCAGACAAGCTTATATATTTTGATTGCCCTAGTATATGACTCAAAACTACTTTGTATACTGAATATATTTTTATACAAAGTACGGGATATAAACAACTTTGCCCAGGGAATATAATGGGCCAAATGTAATAGAGTGAGAGTTTCAGAAAGTGAGAGATTTGGTAAGGTTTTTCAGTTCTTTTTTAAATAATAATAATTTTCACTGCAAAACCAGGTTGATCTTGCTGTGTAACTGATTGCCACTTTAAAAAAAAATGCAAAACCTTACCAAGGGGTATATTCAATTAGGGTCGGATCCATTCCGACATGCATTTGTCGGAATGGATCCGACAAACCCTATTCAAATCTCATCTCAATTCGACTTTTAAAAAGTCGAATTGAGATGAGGGACCCAGAGGAGGAGAGGGTGGGGGAGCCGCGGGGAGACCAGCGGGGGACAGCCGCGGGCAGACGGAGGAGATCAGCGCTACAGTAGCACTGCAGGAGGATATCACATAGCCGCCCGACCTCACGGCAGTGTCCACCCGACAACAGCAAGCGTGACCTCACTTGCTGGAGCCTGGTGGACGCTGCCGTGAGCGGCGCGGCTGTGAGACATCCTGCTGCAGCGCTGTGCTGTAGCGCTGATCTCCTCTGTATGCCTGTATGCCCGCGGCTGTCCCCCTCTCCCTGCGGCTCCCCCCCTCTCCTCCTCTGGGTCCCACATCTCAGTCCGACATTTTTTTATGTCGGACTGAGATAGGCCCCGTTTTCGACACAAGCACGTGGATCGGCAGCTATTCCGCCGATCCACGTGCTTTTCGACAAGTCGTATTCCTCGACTTGTCGAATATATTGAATAGGTTGGAACCCCTTCCGACCTAAAAAAAGTTGAAAATTGCCGCCTTTTCGACAGACAGCAGCTTTCGACGTCAATTGAATATACCCCCAAATCTCGCACTTTCTGAAACTCTCACTCTATTACATTTGGCCCAAAGTATTTATTTAAAAACACAGATAGATACCTGAAATATAAAACAACATAATTCTAGTTGCACAAACTGTTAAAAAAATGTAATCTGAATGGAAAGCACAACTACACCATTCACAGTGTGTCAGGAAAAAGGTAATTGTTATGACTAACTTGAACACAATGAATATCCATACACCTCCATAGGTGTCATTAGCTGGCAATGTCACATAACTGGTAGCAGGTGGAGGTGAACATATCACCACATGTGTGTGGCTAGGGCTGGTATGTTCTGCATTCATTCTACACCCTATGTATATTCTATAAATCAGTGTAAACATTTTATGTGCTGATCTCACCAGGCTGACATTTTCCAGTTTAACAACTTCAGCATATATTGGATTTTACATTTAAACATCCTTATAAAATGCATTCCTAGAATTGTGTCTATTAGTTGCACATAATCAGTTCTTTGAATATAGAGTAACATTTAGGGTTATAGCAGTCATTTTATATAGTGTGAGAAATACCTAACCTGGAAATTTAAGATATTGCAATTTTTTAAATATTGGGGGTAATTCTGAGTTGATCGCAGCATCAAGTTTGTTAGCAGTTGGGCAAAACCATGTGCACTGCAGGGGGGGCAGATACAACATTTGCAGAGAGAGTTAAATTTGGGTGGGTTATTTTGTTTCTGTGCAGGGTAAATACTGGCTGCTTTATTTTTTCACTGCAATTTAGATTTCATTTTGAATACACCCCACCCAAATCTAACTCTCTCTGCACATGTTACATCTGCCCCTCCTGCAGTGCACATGGTTTTGCCCAACTGCTAACAAAATTGCTGCTGCGATCAACTCAGAATTAGGCCCATTGGGGGTAATTCCAAGTTGATCGCAGCAGGATTTTTTATAGCAATTGGGCAAAACCATGTGCACTGCAGGGGAGGCAGATATAACGTGCAGAGAGAGTTAGATTTGGGTGGGTTATATTGTTTCTGTGCAGGGTAAATACTGGCTGATTTATTTATACACTGCAAATTAGATTGCAGATTGAACACACCACACCCAAATCTAAAGGACCCTACACACTGGCCGACCCGCTGCCGAGCTGCCCGATGGCGGATACGGCCGACGAGCGACCCGGCGGCGGGGGGGGCAGTGACGGGGGGAGTAAAGTTTCTTCACTCCCCCCGTCACGTGGCTCCATTGAAGTGCAGGCAAATATGGACGAGATCGTCCATATTGGCCTGCATGCACAGCCGACGGGGGACCAGCGATGAACGAGCGCGGGGCCGCGCATCGTTCATCGCTGGTGCCTCCACACTGAAAGATATGAACGAGTTCTCGTTCATTTATGAACGAGATCGTTCATATCTTTCAAAAAATCGGCATGTGTGTAGGGCCTATAACTCTCTCTGCACATGTTATATCTGCCTCCCCTGCAGTGCACATGGTTTAGCCCAATTGCTAACAAAAATCCTGCTGCGATCAACTTGGAATTACCCCCTATGTGCAGAAATTTTCAAAAATACAGAGGCTTGTGCAGAATTAAACATGTATCATTATACTGCACAAGCCCTGGAAATAAGTATGGGAGACGCAGAGTTATACACATTTCAATCATATGTACACTTACGTTTCAAGGAGTGGAAGGCGGTTGTAACTGGGCGTTTTTACAAAGTTCAAAGTTAAATGGAAACAAAGTGCCTCTGATATGTAGGAGGAAATGTTTCAAATCTTCTAAAGACTGGAGAAGTGGACATACCTTTTGTCTATCATTTTATAGAATGTACTTGATAAATGCTGCCAAGAAACTGTTT
The DNA here is from genome assembly GCF_028390025.1 of Pseudophryne corroboree. Lineage (NCBI taxonomy): Eukaryota > Metazoa > Chordata > Amphibia > Anura > Myobatrachidae > Pseudophryne > Pseudophryne corroboree. The sequence continues at coordinate 208,913,974 of NC_086444.1, forward strand.
GGTTTCTAATGGCCACATCTCCACTGGTCCATGTCTTAACTCTTTAGAAGGTTGATTATTTTCCCCCATATTAGCAGATTCAATTTTACTGGTTTGGAATGTGTCATCCTTTTCAGCATATATTGAGTAACTAGCATCCATTTGAATGACAACGAGAAGAATGCAACAACTAGCCACTACACCTTGCTCAGTAACAGCACCCATTGACTAGTAACTAGCATCCATTTCACCAATAATCAACACTTTTTTTTTTACTTGAAATTTTGGTAAAGCAGAATACCTTTATTTTCCCATAAATAATTTCGGCAGGCTATAAGAAAAAAAAAAAAAAAAAAAAGTTTTAATCACAATTTGTCCCTGGTGCATTCATTCAGGCTGATTTATATTTCTGCAGTTTCCACAGTGTCATATGACTGTCATGACAACCACAGTGACATGGGCAAATGGCGTAAGAACAGTGAAACTTCGGAACCCCTTTGAGTAATATATATCATAGCCAGAGCCGGCCCTAACCAATATGATGCCCTAGGCAAGATTTTGGCTGGTGCCCCCTAGCACCGCCGCTAGTTCTGAAGGAGATGCCTGGCATGAGTCAGCTGGCAACTCTGCTAACGTCGGGCGCCTTTTGTTTATGAAAATGCATCTTATTTGCATTACAATGTGGCTAGGATGCACAAGCAGCTTCTGCTGATTAAAATGATATGCAGCATGCTTATATTCTGTGTACGACTGTGGCTGTATCTGCATACGAAATGCTACATTACAGTGATTTCCAGCAATACACTGCAACGTAGCATTTTTTATGCAGATACAGCCGCAGTCACACACAGAATATAGGCATGCCGCATATCATTTTAATCAGCAGAAGCTGCTGGTGCCCCTAAGCATACCAAATGCCCTAGGCATTTGCCTAGTTTGCCTATACCTAAGGCCGGCTCTGATCATAGCTCTGAAATACACCCCCCCCCCCCATTTGCCTCTTTTCCTTTTCAAAACATGCTCAGAGATATGTCTTTGTTATTGGCAGTCAGATTGGGGTCTCTTCCAGGAATTTTGAAAAGGAGATAATGATTTCAGCAGGCAGCTAAGAAAATTGATATGCATGCTTTAAAGGTACAGATGTAGCCATGCTTATCTAACTGCGATGCAGCCAGAGCCGTTTCTTGCCGCAGGAGAGGCGTGCCTTTGCAAGGGGCACCCGCCGCTGCTCTTTTGATGGTTCCTGGTGCTCCCCCTCCTTTCTGTCATTACTACTCCACTCGGGGACGGAGTTTCGCGCAATGACGCATTTGCGTCGTGACATCATGAGGCAAACGCGTCATTACGCAAAACTCTGCCCCCAAGTGGAGTGATAATAATGGGGTGGAGAGGGAGCCAAGACACAACAACAGGCAGGCTGGCTGGCAAACAGGTGGGCGGGAGGAGGAGGGAGATGCTAGCGGGTGGCCAGGCGGGCGCTGTAAACACCCCAAAGAGCACTACACACCCCTGGCAACTAGCATTACACAGCCTTGGCAACTGACATTACACAGCCCTGGCAACGATCATGACACCAGTCCCAGAGCATGAAACCCCTGGCAACCAGCATGGATCCCAGAGCATGAAACCCCTGACAACCAGCAGGCAGGGCCGGTGGAAGACCTCTCTAACCCTAGGCAAAGCTTCAGCTTAGTGCCCCCTAACCTGCAACCCTCGCCACCCTACCAACACACATACAGGGGCGTATCTAGCCATTGGCCAGGATGGCACTCGCCAGGGGCGCCAGCTGAGGAGGGGCGCCGCCTGGTTGTGCCACCCGTGGCCAAGGGGCAGATTCACTATGCCCCTGTGTCCCCCACCTGCAGGGATGCCTGGCAAAGACCACAGAAGGCAGCAGCGGCAGACACTGTTCTTCTCGCCAGAGTCCGGCACCGCTCCGCAGTCTGCACTACAATCAAGTAACGCTTTAAAACTACAGCTCCCAGCAGCCATTGCTGCTGTGAGCTCCCAGCAGCAATGGCTGCTGGGAGCTGTAGTTTTGCAGAGTTACTTGATTGTAGCATGGACTGCGGAGCGGTGCCGGACTCTGGCGAGAAGAACAGTGTCTGCCGCTGCTGCCTTCTGTGATTTTTGTCGGGCATCGGACGACGACAACACAGGTCAGCAGCGGCGGATTGGGATGCCCCCCTCCCCTCCCGTTGACTTCAGTGGCCGTGCTCCGCCCCACTTTGGCCGATTCCTATATCCGCGGCTGCGGCGATATGAGCTTCTGCGCATGCGCAGAACAGAAGCTCATTCAAACTGGAGCCGCGGCAGTGAAGCTAGTGTAGTGTGTGCTGAGGCAAGTGACCAGGGACAGCGAGCGCACAGAGGGGCCAGGCAAACAGTGTAATAGCAGGGGGTGCCCTGGAGCCATACAACCCTTGGTCCCTAGGACCCAGCAGCCTGCAGCAACTGGAATCGAGACCTTGGCCTCAGACAGAAGCATGTGCAGGTTAGTGATGCCCCCCCAACTCCCACCTGGCGGCTGTGGCTTGCGCTGTATCCTCCCCCCCTCCCACTTGGCAGCTGCATGCGGGGAGGCAAGGGACACACATCATGGGAAGGTGAAATAGCTTGTGTGTCAGCATCTGTTTGTGTGTCAGTTTCTGTATGTCAGTAAGTCAGGGTCTGTGTTAACATCTGTCAGTGTGTCAGCATCTATCAGTGTATCAGCATCTGTCTGTGTCAGCATCAGTGTGTCAGCATGTTTCTGTGTGTCAGTGTCAGCATCTGTCTGTGTGTCAGTGTCTGTCTGTGTGTCTGTGTCAGCATAAGTGTGCCAGCATCTGTCTGTGTGTCAGTGTGTCATTGTCTGTTTGCATGTCAGGGTCTGTGTGTCAACATCTGTGTCAGTGTGTAAGCCTCAGCGTGTCAACATCTTTCTGTGTGTCTCTGTCAGCATCAGTGTGTCAGCATCTGTTTGTGTCTCAGTGTGTCAGCTGTGTGCGTCAGCCCCCTAGACAGAGTACCCCCCCCTCCCCCCCGAATGCAAGAACATACACAGTCCACCCCATTTTTTATTTATTTTTGTAGGCCAATGTGTTTTAATATTTTAAATGTGGGAGCCAACTTGTAGAGGCCAATGTGTGTGTTTGTTTTCTGTGGGTGCCAATATATGGGGGGGGGGGTTTCTGTGGGGGCCAATGTGTTTATTTTTTCTGTGGATGCAAATATGTTTTTTTTATGTTGGGGCCAATGTGTTTTTTTTAAATTTCCTACGGGGGTCAGTATGTTCATTTTTTTTTTCATGCCGGTGGTCAATTTGTTTGTTTTTTTGTGAAAGCCAGTGTGTTTTTATTTTATTTTTTTCTGTGTTCTTTTCTGTAGGGCCAATGGTGTGTATGTGTTTTTTTTTCCTGTGGGGGTCAAATATTTTTTTTCTTTGGAGGCATAGCATAATGTGAATAACGGACATTATTGTGCGTTGTAATGTGAGTAAGGGACACTACTGTGTGGTGTAATATGAAATAAGGGTACAATTGTGTGGCCATGCCCCTTCTTTGGCACACGCGCCTTCCATATTTTAACTATGAGGGAGGGGGGGGGGGCGCCATTCCCTTACTTTGCCAGGGGTGCTCGGACCCCTAGATACACCCCTGCACACATACACCACCTGGAGAGATGCAGGTGGCCACTAGGTGGGCTGGGTTGAATTGCATCATTATAAATATATAGAGAGAAAAGGGACAACACTCAAGGACTTTTAAATAGATAAAGTATATATACAAAATTGTGTGACTTTGCTCACAATATACTTTAACTTTTAAAAGTCCTTGAGTGCCATCTATTCTTTATGTATACACGCTAGCCAGCATGTTAGGAATCATATAGGACACCGATGCCAATGTCACTTTTTTAGATATACTGTACATGGGGTCTGGTGGGGATATTTAATTGGGGTTGGCTATGGGATGCAGCATTATAGTGACGCTGCAGGTGCAGACTTGTAGACAGGTGTTGCTTGCTGCTGGACAGCCGAGATCCAGAGGCCTAGAGGAGGTGAATCAGGGCTATGAGGAGCGGCCATAGGGGTGCCCCTAGTTACATTCGCCTCCTATGTGGCTTCACGTAACTTGATGTTACACATGTCGACATGGAGGAAGCACTGAGGCACTATGTGGTACACAGCCTGATAGTGGTGGCTACACCTGATTAGACCCACAGCAGTGGTCAGTGCAGTGTAATAGGATGAGGCTGCATACAAGAGACATTCTTCAGTTTTTTGCTAGATGAATTCAGTGGTGCCCTCCAAGGGCTGGCGCCCCTAGGCAGCCGCCTAAAGCTGCCTAATGGTACAGCCGGCCCCGCGAGCAGTTAATTTAAAAGTAATTAGAAGCTTTACTATAGGGCATAATGTATGAAGGGCATTTTGGTGTGTGGCATAATATGGTGCATTGGGCATTACTGTGTGGGGCTTAATATGGTGTCATTTATTTATTTTTCCTGTGGTGGCTGTGATCTGTTGGTGCAGGTTCAAAAACTGGGGTGTAAGGTAGCCTTTTCAGGCAATACCGAGAATTGTGCATCCATGGGGAATGGACAGGGCCAGAGGTTTGGGACTTTACGAAGATCATTAACCCTGATAATTAACCAAGAACCACATTTAGTACAGGAGTTTTGAAAACAAATTCTGGCTAAGTGTCAATTTTGACTATACTTTTATACTAGATAGTCAAAATTGATTTGCCTGCACAGTCTATCTAGGCTTGCAATACCAACCTCGCGGGAGTGCATATCGGTATCGTATTGGGATCGCAGGGTGACTTTCTCCTTGCGATCTGCACTAACTCAGATCGCTGTTCAGAATTCAAAGGAATTTAAACAAATATTATAATAATAATAATAATGAATAATAATATTATTATTATTATTATTATTATTATTATACAAATATTATTAGATATATAAATTACACAGATGGGGGGGGGTTTAGAATTGGGAGCAAATCAAAGAAAAGGAAAAACTCTGTACCTGGAAAAACCAAGGGGTGCTAATACTTTTTTTTTTTTTAGCATGCAGGGAAAATACTGCCCAGCTTTACTTATACACACTGCAATTTTGATTTCAGCTAGGACACACTCCTCCCAAATATACATCTCTCTGCACATTTTAAACCTGTACCAGCTGCAGTACAACTTGGTTTTGCCAAGGTGCAGATTTGTTCCCGTTTTCTTGCCTTGCACAGCACTAAAGGATTTGTATGTTTTGTATCCATAAAATTCACGTGGGACTATAACAGTTATTATAAATAACACAAAGAGACACATGATCCCATATAACTGACTAAATCATCAGGAAAACAGCAGTTGAGTATACAGTGACAGAGATGAATAAAGGTCACCGCTTCGCTGTGTCCATTTACTGGGCGTTTATAGCCTTCTACCATACTCCGGGAATGTTGAAATACCTCATTCCAGTTCTTCATGTCAGGTATCTGCTAGGATTGTACAAAACATGAACACACCACACCCAGACATTCTACAGTGGGTAAGGTGCGTTCTTCCTCTTCATCACATATATGTCAGTACACAAGCACATTGCCAGTGTGACGCTATGACAATAACACCACAGATGTGTGAACTCACTACACAGTAACAGTAGTAATGTGACTCACAGCACAACTGCAGCAATAGTAACATTCGCGACATCAGTACAATGACAATACTATAGAACGGGTAGTTACGAGAATAAACACACGGGGGGGGGGGGGTTTCAATTGCTGGCAACTTGTTTTCCTGACTGAATTCTCGTGACACCCAAAGCATTTTATGGAGGTGGGATCTCGCTCAAAAGTGTTCGCTACCCCATAGGGTAGTTCTTTTCAGCAAATAGGGGTGCATATCGTCCAGGAAAAGGGTGCGAATCGGGCTGACTTTGTTGGCATTTAAATGCCGTGGCAACAGCAACACGCCCTCTTCGCCGGTAATTGAATTTCCCCTTAGTGCTAAAACGAATCATTAGAAAACTACAGTGTTAATGTTTTCTTTTCAGCTGCAGTGTTGGTGGGAAGAGCTGCAACAAGGCTCCAACACTGCAAGCCAGAAAGCCTTGTATTATGAGTTTTGGAACGTTTCCATTTGTTTAGCTAACTACATTTCTGTCATACTATGTTACTTGCTGCTTTTAACTGGCAGAGGCCTAACCCTGTTTGTTGTAATTGCTCTGTAAGAACAAGATTGGACCTGTTTTCAGACATCCTGGCTGTTCTTTTTGAGTAAAATTAGAAAATAATTTCGTTTTGATGATATAACAATATCTATGCTGCTGATTTAACAATGGCTTCTGATATTAACTGTGCATATTATATTTCTCATACGTCCTAGAGGATGCTGTGGTCACTTCAAGAACCATGGGGTATAGAAGGGATCCGCAGGAGACATGGGCACTTTAAGACTTTCAAAGGGGTGTGAACTGGCTCCTCCCTCTATGCTCCTCCTCCAGACTCCAGTTTAGAATCTGTGCCCAGGCAGACTGGATGCACTCTGAGGAGCTCTACTGAGTTTCTCTAAAAAGACTTTATGTTAGTTTTTTTTATTTTCAGGGAGAACTGCTGGCAACAGGCTCCCTGCTTCGTGGGACTTAGGGGAGAGTAGTCAGACCTACTTCTGTGAGTTTAAAGGCTCTGCTTCTTTGGCTACAGGACACCATTAGCTCCTGAGGGTCTGATCGCTAGGTACACCTAGATGCTCGTTCCCAGAGCCCGCCGTCACCCCCCTTGCAGAGCCAGAAGACAGGTGAGTAGAAGAAGACAGAAGACTTCAGTGACGGCTTCAGAGGTACCGCACAGCGGCCGAGCTGCGCACCATGCTCCCACACTCAGCGACACTACAGGTGCAGGGCGCAAGGGGGGGGGGGGGCGCCCTGGGCAGCATATTAACCTCTAAATAAGTGACTGGCAAAAGAGGACAAGGTGCCAAACCCCTGCCAGTATAAAGATTTTGGAAAAATAGTGGGGCTGAAGCACGCCATTCTGGGGGCAGGGCTTAGTCCTCACAGCTCACGTCAGCGCCATTTTCTCTTCACAGAAACTGCAGAGACGCTGGTCCTTCCTCACACTGCTGTACAAGTGACTGTACAAAATGGGGGGGGGGGGGGGGCGGCACAGTGAATTTTGGTGCAATATAAGTTATTATAAAAGCGCTGCAGGTCTGGTAACTGTGTCAGAACCGGGTTTAAGCGCTGGGTGTGAGCTGGTAAACTCCCTCTTTGTCTCTCTGACAGGCTTTATTATGGGTCTGTCCCCTATATGCCCAGTGTGTCTGTGTGTGCTGCGTGCACGTGTGTCGGCATGTCTGAGGCTGAAGGCTCTTCCCAGGAGGAGACGATGTTAGGGACACAAACGGCTGTCGGAGTGACCCTGTTGGCACCGCCGACACCTGATTGGGTGAATGTTTTGAGTGCTCTGAATGCTAATGTGGCTCTGATAAATAAGAGATTGGATAAATCTGAGTCTCAGAACCAGGCTTGGAAGAAATCCGTAGAGGATGTGTTGTTACAAGTCCAGACCCCCTCGGGGTCACAAAAACGTTAATTTACCCAGCTGACAGACATGGATACCGACATGGACACTGACTCAAGTGTCGACTATAGTGATACCAGATTAGATCCAAAATTGGCAAAGAGCATTCAGTACATGATTGTGGCTATAAAAGACGTATTACCTATCACTGAGGACCCTACTGTTCCCGATACTAGGGTCTGTATGTATAAAGAAAAGAAACCTGAGGTAAGGTTTCCTCCCTCTCATAAACTGAACACGCTTTGTGAAAAGGTTTGTGAAAATCCTGACAAAAAGTTTCAGATTCCCAAAAGGATTCCAGTGGTGTATCCGTTTCCCTCTGGGGATAGGGAAAAATGGGAGTCACCCCCGATTGTGGACAAAGCTCTATCACGGCTGTCCAAAAAGGTGGCTCTTCCGTCCCCTGACACGGCAGCCCTAAAGGATCCTGCGGATCGTAGGCAGGAAAATACATTGAAATCCATTTATATCACCACGGGTACGGTACTCAGACCAGCCATTGCGTCTGCGTGGGTGAGTAGTGCTATCGAAAGATGGGCAGATAACTTGTCATCTGAAATAGATACCCTGGATAGGGATAGCATTTTTTTGACACTAGGTTATATCAAGGACGCTGCAGTCTACCTAAAGGAAGCTGCGAGGGATATTGGCCTCTTGGGATCAAGGGCCAATGCCATGGCAATCTCAGCTAGGAGAGCATTGTGGATTCATCAATAGAATGCTGATGCTGACTCTAAGAAAGCTATGGAGTCTCTACCGTATAAAGGTGGTGTATTGTTTGGTGACGGCCTCGCTGAGTTGGTATCTACGGCTACCGGGGGTAAGTCATCGTTTTTACCTTATGTGCCTGCACCACAAAAGAAAGCACACCACTATCAGATGCAGTCCTTTCGGCCCAATAAATACAGAAAAGGCCGAGGGTCTTCAGGGAAAAGGTAAACGATCACCGGCCGTGGCCGGTTCCCAGGAGCAGAAGTCCTCCCCGGCTTCTGCCAAATCCACCGCATGACACTGGGGCTCCTCTGCGGGAGTCCGCACCGGTGGAGGCACGTCTCAGGTTCTTCAGTCAGTTCTGGGCTCGTTCGGCCCTGGACCCATGGGTTTTAGGAATAGTGTCCCAGGGGTACAAACTGGAGTTTCAAGACGTTCCCCCTCGCCGATTTTTCAAATCGGCCTTACCAGCGTCTCTTCCGGACAGGGAGGTGGTATGCGCCGCAATACAAAAATTGTGTCTCAATCAAGTCATTGTCAAGGTTCCCCCGTCGCAACAGGGAGAAGGCTTTTATTCGAGCCTGTTCGTGGTCCCGAAGCCAGACAGCTCAGTCAGACCAATCCTGAACCTCAAATCCCTCAATTTATACCTAAAGAAATTCAAATTCAAGATGGAATCTCTCCGGGCAGTGATCTCCAGTCTGGAGGAGGGGGATTTTATGGTGTCGGTAGACATAAGGGATGCCTACTTACATGTTCCCATTTATCCTCCACATCAGGCTTACCTGAGGTTTGCAGTTCAGGATTGTCATTACCAATTTCAGACGTTGCCGTTTGGTCTGTCCACGGCTCCGAGGGTTTTCACCAAGGTAATGGCCGAAATGATAGTTCTCCTGCGCAAGCAAGGAGTCACAATTATCTCGTACTTGGATGATCTCCTGATAAAGGCGAGATCCAGGGAACAATTGCTGCAGAACATTACGAAATCCCTGACAATTCTACAGCAACATGGTTGGCTCCTAAACTTGCCAAAATCACAGTTGGTTCCGACGAGACGGCTGTCGTTTTTGGGAATGATACTGGACACAGAATTACAGAGAGTAATTAAGTAAGAGTAAGATATACAGAGTATATAAACCATTATTGGCAGGACTGTTAGCACCTTGAAAAAGTTGCATGTATGCAACGAAACACGTTGGTGGGACCTGCCTGACAGTGTTTTTCCCGGCCTCTGGAAGGATTGAACCTGGACCAAGCCCCCGCTGTGGTTTTCCAACATTTGGACCCTTAAAGAATTTCCTATTACACCGTGGAGGATTTACATCTACCACCCACTGAGGAACAGCCGTTTGCAGACGCAGATTCGCCTAATTACCTCAAGGGATGCTGGTGGTAACTATAATTCACGGATAGGACATTGGGCCCTCAAACCCAAGGGGACTTTTCATAGGAACAGGCTCCATGCATTACTAACTTCCAATAAGGATTTACATTACTGGGAATAACACCATTTCTGATTTATATCTGATTTCATGTGGCAGTTGCCACTTATGTGCACTTTATCCAATCATTTTTTAATATGCTCAAACTAAATAAAATGCTAAATGTTTTCATGTGACCAAGTTTGCATTTGTGACCAATAGGCGCTGTACTTCTTTGTTTGTTTACATCGTTTGGGGGTCTGACCAACCCCATTTCTTGTTTAGCTGCTGTGGTGAACCACCCATCTAGCGCCTGGGAGTAGCAATACCTTCGGGTATTTCTTTATCTCTTACCTCGCATTCTGCTGCGTGGTACACTGGGCTCCACAAGGATAGACATAGGGGTGTAGAGTAGGATCTTGATCCGAAGCACCAACAGACTCAAAAGCTTTGACCTTCTTCCCAAGATGCATAGCGCCGCCTCCTATATCACCCCGCCTCCGTGCACAGGAGCTCAGTTTGTAGTTGGTGCTTGCAGTGCAAGCATGTGACAGGAAGAGCTCTAGAAACAGCTTTTTCCGAGGAAAAAAGAAGACTACAAGGGTTGCAGCAGAGGCACAGATTGTGCTGGATGTCAGTAGACATTGCCTGCTGCAGCTCCATCTCTCTCCCAGCGGCGCTGTACACTCCCGTGCCCTGGTTGCCGGGTACCTACAGTAGGAGGCTCCGGTTTTCTTCCAAGTTAGTCACACACGGCTCTCCGGGATCGCGTGGCCGCACTTCGGGAGGAGGTAAGTGGGTCCCGCTCGCAGGACCCGCACTTTATCGCGATTCGGCGAGGCCGGTGGGAGGCGTGCCGCATGCGCTGGCGGTGGACACTGTGGCAGTACAGGCGATCCCACTAGATCACAAGGGCATGGGTGCAAGTCAGGTTTTCTCTCTAAACCTTTTTTACAAGTAGCCCGCAGTACCTGGTGATTTTGCCAGCAGAGGGGATAAGGCTTAGACCTGGAGCCCCAGCCCCAGGACCCTGGAGCTGCATATCTGTCTCTCCCTCACTCCCTGGCAGTGTCTGCGGCGCCATTATCCCTCAGCTCACTGTTCCTGGGAATGCTTGGGCAAATCCTCCTATGTAAAGCCACCTGGTTGTCAGTGCTGTGACTTTACAAGACACTTAAGTATTCTACCTGCTTTTTTTAGTCCGTGTTAGTTAAGAAATAGTGCACTTAGTCAGGGTTTCCTAGTACAATTACCCTGTGATATACATCCAGTTCTTACTGTGTACTGTTATATCTATTGTTATATAGCGGTGTAAGCTAGTCCAGTGCAGTATTATTGTTAGTAATAACTTCTGCATTGTACAGACTGTGACTATTTGTGTGTGCATTTGATAGCTGAGTGGTGTCCATTTCGTGTCTTTCACTCAACCTGCTATCCCTATATTCCATAACCTGAGGGGGCTTGGTGCGCCAGGTTTTATCTAACATAGGATTTTCACAAAGATATACTGTATTACGTATTTTTCTCTGTGATTTAGTCACCATATCTCTCCTTTATCTCTGCTGGTGCTGACTACACTGCGCAGGGGTTTGGGCTAGAGGTATTGTGCTGCTGACAAATTGTACTGTGTTACCTGATACTGCAAGTTATATCATGTCTGCTTCTGAGGGTAACGGTTCTGGGGCTGAAAACACTGCCGGTGTTGCTGAAGCAGCAGATACCTATGAGGAAATATAGCAGCTTTGGGCTCTGGTTCTGAGGGCTCCTTGCCCCCCAGTGGGACGGTGGCAATGGGGGCAAATAATGACCCGCCGTGGGCCACTTTTTCCACGCTTCTGCATACGCTAGTTCATAAACTAACACGGTGCAACCGTTTGTGGTCCCTGCATCTAACCCGCCGTGGGCGGACGATTTATCTGCTCAAATAAAGAAGTTGAACCAGTCCCTGACTACTAAAAAATCTGACCGGCGCTCGCCTACGTCCAAGTGGTCCTTTAAGCGAGCGCCTGTCTCCTCACAATCCACTGCTGTAACTGACACCTCGTCGGATGAAGACGGCACTTACACTGACCCCACAGGTTCTGACTCAGATACGGCTGATGGGGAGGGTGGTTCACATGTGGATGTTCCTGATCTTTTGGAGGCTATTAAGTTGATTTTACAGTTAACGGATGATCCCGAGCCATCCGTTCCTCCTAAGAAACCAGATAGGTTCAAGCGTCAGAAGGTGATTAAACAAGTTTTACCTCACTCTGACCACCTAATTGATATACGTCAGGAACCCTGGGAAAACCCGGGTACGAAGTTTGTGCCTCAAAAGAAGATGCTGGCTCGCAATCCCCTCGCGCCGGAGCTGTCTTAAGAATTGGGAAACGCCTCCTCCATGTGGCTAGGATGGTGGTTTCCTCAGCTCTACCGGTCACCACCGTCACGTCTCTAAAAGAGCCTACGGATAAACGTGTGGAGGGTTGTCTGAAAGCGATTTACACCCTCACGGGTGCTGCAAAAAGGCCCACTATTGCAGCTACTTGGACTGCAGAGGCCATTGAAGTATGGTCCTTGGAGTTAGATGCTGAAATCTCCTCTGACCATGCTAGACAATGCTTGTCTTATATTGTCACAGCTTCTCGTTGTATTAAAGAGGCGGCTTCTGATGCCAGTATACTGGCAGCCAAGGCCTCTACTACGTCAGTCCTGGCTCGCCGGATATTGTGGCTGAGATCCTGGTCTGTGGATCTGGACTCTAGAAAAACCCTGAAGGTACTCTCTTTTAAGGGAGATATTCTGTTTGGGGAGGATTTAAATAAGATTGTGGCTGACTTGGCTACTGCCAAAACTGCCTGTCTGCCAAGTACTGCTCCTTCTGTGTCGAAGGCTAAAGGTACTTCCTTTCGCCCCTTTCGTCCTTCAGGTAAAGCAAAAGGTCAGGCGTACAACAAGCAGGCCTGCATTTCCAAACCTGGTGAGCCTAAGCCCAAAAGAACCTGGGCGGCCCGTCAGCCAGCTTCCAAGACAGATAAGCCTGCCGCATGACGGGGCGGGCCTCCCTCCGGGGGATCCCAGGGTGGGGGGCCGGCTTCTAGGGTATACCCAGGAATGGTTGAAGACCACTTCAGATGCCTGGGTACGGGAAGTCGTCACTCGAGGTTACGCCATAGCCTTCAAAAACCGACCACCTCATCGATTTTGCCAGACAGATGTCCCATTGGACAAGACAAAGGCAAACACTCTACATTCGGTGGTACAGACCCTCCTGGATACAGGAGTCATAGTACAGGTGCCTCTTGCGCAGAAGGGCCGGGGGTATTATTCTCCACTGTTTCTAGTCCCATTCTCAACCTCAAGGCATTGAACAGGTTTGTGAAGGTTTCCAAGTTCCGGATGGAAACCCTTCGCTCTATAGTTCTGGCCTTGGAACCTGGGGACTTCATGGTCTCCCTGGATATACAGGATGCTTGCCTGCATATTCCTATAGCAGTGTCTCATCAGCAATACCTGAGATTTGCGATTGGCAACTGCCATTACCAGTTTCGGGCGTTACCTTTTGGTTTAACAACGGCTCCGCGAGTCTTTACAAAAGTCATGGCGGTGATGACGGTGGTACTCCGCCGTCAAGGGGTCAGGATACTGCCGTATTTGGACGACTTGTTAATCCTAGCAAATTCCACAGAACTTCTCCTGCGTCATCTAGATGTGACGGTCCTGTTTCTGCAAGCCCACGGGTGGCTCATCAACTGGAAGAAGTCATCCCTGATCCCTGCTCAGAGCATGGTTCATCTGAGAGCACTATTGGACACTCACAACCAGCGGTTGTTCCTGTCTCAGGAGAAAGTCTTGAAACTTCAGGACATGATTCGTTGCTTCCTATCTCGTCCGCAAGTGTCGATACATTCGGCGATGCAGGTGCTGGGCCTCATGGTGTCAGCATTTGACATGGTGGAGTACGCTCAATTTCACTCTCGCCCTCTCCAGAGGCTGATTCTAGCCAAATGGGACGGCCTGCCTCACCGGATCAGGTCTCAAATGATCACATTGACTCCGGAGGTCCGTCTGTCGCTGCTCTGGTGGCTCCGGGACCAGCAACTGTGCAGGGGCCGTCCGTTCCGAATATCCGACTGGGTCCTGTTGACGACAGATGCCAGTCTAAGAGCTTGGGGCGCGGTGCTGGAGCAACACTCCCTTCAGAGGCGGTGGACCAAGGAGGAGTCCCTCCTCTCGGTCTATATTCTGGAGTTGCGGGCGGTCTTCAATGCCTTGAACCTAGCCTAGCATTTAATTCAGAACCGTCCTGTTCAAGTACAGTCGGACAACGCCACCACAGTGGCTTACATAAATCATCAAGGCGGCACTCGGATTCTACAGTGGGCAGAACGCCATCTACCGGCCATATCGGCAATATTCATTCCGGGAGTCCTGAATTGGGAAGTGGACTTTCTCAGTTGTCAGGACGTACATGCCGGCGAGTGGGGCCTCCATCCAGAAGTGTTTCAACTCCTAGTGGAAAGGTGGAGCCTTCCAGACGTAGATCTGATGGCGTCTCGACACAATCACAAGGTTCCGATTTTCAGAACAAGGACAAGGGATCCTCAAGCAGCATTCGTGGATGCGCTGGCGGTACCGTGGAGGTTTCGGCTGCCGTACGTGTTCTCTCTAGTGTCACTCCTGCCCAGGGTAATTCGGAAGTTCAAGCAGGAAAAAGGAATTCTGCTTCTCATAGCTCCAGCGTGGCCCAGACGGCACTGGTTCTCAGACCTGCAAGGCCTATCGTCAGAGCGTCCAATTTTACTTCCACAACGCCCAGACCTCTTCGTTCAGGGCCCCTGTGTCTACCAGGACCTAGCCCGGCTGTCTTTGACGGCGTGGCTCTTGAAGCTTCCGTCTTAAGGGCTAAAGGGTTTTCTGAGGTGGTCATTCAAACTATGTTGCGGGCCCGGAAACCTGCTTCTGCTCGGATTTACTATAGGGTCTGGCATTCTTACTTTGTTTGGTGCGCATCTAACGATTATGACGCTTCCAAGTTTAGTATAGCCAAGTTGTTGGCTTTTCTTCAGCAGGGCCTAGACTTAGGCCTGCGTCTGGCCTCCCTCAAGGTTCAAATATCTGCCTTGTCGTTGTGGTTTCAGAGAAAAATTGCGACCTTACCTGATGTGCGTACCTTTACTCAGGGCGTGTTGTGTATCCAACCTCCCTGTGGCTCCTTGGTACTTGTCGGTGGTTTTGGGGGCGTTACAAGAGTCTCCGTTTGAACCTCTTGGTTCAGCTGACCTTAAGTGGCTTTCCCTTAAGGTGGTGTTTCTGCTGGCTATTGCTTCAGCTAGAAGAGTGTCGGATTTGGGTGCCTTGTCCTGTAGTTCCCCATATCTGATATTTCACCGTGACCGGGCGGTTCTTAGGACTCGTCCTGGCTATCTACCTAAGGTGGTTTCTTCGTTCCACCTTCATCAGGAGATTGTAGTTCCGGCACTTGTTTCTCCTGATCTGTCTCCCAAAGAGCGGCCTTTGGATGTGGTACGGGCTCTCCGTATCTATGTGAAGAGAACTGCTCCTATTAGGAAATCTGATTCTCTTTTTGTTGTGTTTAGGTTTCTCAAACGGGGCTGGCCTGCTCACAAGCAAACTCTGGCCAGATGGATTAGAATGGTGATTGCACATGCTTATGTGAAGGCTGGTCTCTCTGCTCCTGATCACATTAAGGCCCATTCTACTCGGTCTGCTGGATCTTGTTGGGCGGCCCAACATGGTGCGACCCTTGAACAATTGTGCAAGGCGGCTACGTGGTCCTCTGTGAACACGTTCATAAGGTTCTATGCCTTCGATACTGCCGCTTCCCAGGATGCTTCCTTTGCAGGGTTCTTGTGCCCGCTACAGTGCGTCCCCTCCCATAAGGAACTGCTTTAGGACATCCCCTATGTCTTTCCTTGTGGAGCCCAGTGTACCCCGCAGCAGAAAACGAGTTTTATGGTAAGAACTTACCTTTGTTAAAACTCTTTCTGCGAGGTACACTGGGCTCCACAAGGCGCCCACCCTGACGCACTTAGCTTCTTTGGGTTGGTATGGCATTAGCCGCTGACACTTCTCCTGTCGGGAGAGTGTGGTGTTTGTGGCAACTGGCAGTTGTCGTCTCTTTTACTTGCTACTGCATTGGGCTGGTTAACAAAACTGAGCTCCTGTGCACGGAGGCGGGGTTATATAGGAGGCGGCGCTATGCATCTTGGGAAGAAGGTCAAAGCTTTTGAGCCTGTTGGTGCTTCGGATCAAGATCCTACTCTACACCCCTATGTCTATCCTTGTGGAGCCCAGTGTACCTCGCAGAAAGAGTTTTAACAAAGGTAAGTCCTTACCATAAAACTCGTTTTTTCTTCCAGTGGAAAAGGCTCTGGAAATTCAGAGCCTGATCAAACAAATCTTGAAACCGCCAAGAGTATCGATACATCAATGCACTCGGTTGCTGGGGAAGCTGGTGGCGACCTACGAGGCCATTCAGTTTGGCAGATTCCATGCCAGAGTGTTTCAGTGGGACCTGTTGGACAAGTGGTCTGGGTCCCATCTGCACATGCACCGAAGGATAACCCTGTCTTCCAAGACCAGAATCTCACTCCTGTGGTGGCTGCACAGCTCTCACCTCCTAAAGGGACACAGGGTTGGGATCCAGGACTGGATCTTAGTGACCACGGATGCGAGTCTCCGAGGCTGGGGAGCAGTCACACAGGGGGAAAGCTTCCAGGGAAGATGGTCAAGCCAGGAAATGTGTCTACACATAAATGTTCTGGAGTTAAGGGCCATTCACAATGGCCTTCTGCAAGCGGAAGCGGAACATCTTCTTCGCAATCAGTCCGTCTTGATTCAGTCGGACAACATAACAGAAGTAGCGTACATAAACCGCCAGGGTGGAACAAAGAGCAGAGCGGCTATGGCAGAGGCCACAAAGGTTCTGCATTGGGCGGACAGGCATACATGCGCTCTGTCAGCGATCTTCATTCCAGGAGTGGACAACTGGGAAGCAGACTTCCTCAGCAGACACGATCTCCATCCAGGAGAGTGGGTTCTTCATGAAGAGGTCTTTGCAGAGGTTACAAGTCTTTGGGGAATTTCTCAAATAGACATGATGGCGTCTTGCCTCAACAAGAAACTTCAGGGATATTGTTCCAGGTCGAGAGACCCTCAAGCAATAGCAGTGGACGCCCTAGTGACACCGTGGGTGTTTCAGTCAGTGTACGTGTTTCCTCCGCTTCCACTCATTCCAAAAGTGATAAAGATCATAAGAAGAACAAAGGTTCAAGCAATCCTCGTTGTTCCAGACTGGCCAAGGAGGGCTTGGTATCCAGATCTTCAGGAATTACTCATAGGAGATCCATGGCCTCTTCCTCTGAGGGAGGATTTGTTACAGCAGGGGCCGTGCGTGTTCCAAGACTTACCGCGACTTCGTTTGGCGGCTTGGAGGTTGAATACCGGATCCTAGCCCGAAAGGGTATTCCCAAGGAAGTCATCCCCACTCTTATTCAGACCAGGAAAGGAGTAACGTCTAAACATTACCACCGTATTTGGAGAAAATACGTGTCTTGGTGTGAATCCAAGAAGGCTCCTATGGAAGAATTTCAGTTAGGACGTTTTCTCCATTTTCTACAAGCCGGTGTGGATGTGGGCCTAAAGTTGGGCTCCATTAAAGTACAAATATCAGCCTTATCGGTTTTCTTCCAAAAACAATTGGCATCCGTTCCAGAAGTTCAGACTTTTTTGTGAAAGGCGTGTTGCACATCCAACCTCCCTTTGTGCCCCCTGTGGCACCATGGGATCTTAACGTGGTGTTGCAATTCCTTCAATCTCATTGGTTTGAACCTTTACAAAAGGTGGAGTTGAAATTCCTCACTTGGAAAGTGGTCATGCTGTTGGCCTTGGCATCCGCCAGGCGGGTGTCTAAATTGGCGGCCTTGCCTCACAGGAGCCCTTATTTGATCTTCCATGAAGATAGAGCAGAGTTGAGGACTCGTCAGCAGTTTCTGCCAAAAGTGGTTTCGTTGTTCCACTTGAACCAACCTATTGTGGTGCCAGTAGCTACTGACGCCTTGCTGGAATCGAAGTTTCTCGACGTCGTCAGAGCTTTGAAAATTTATGTGGCCAGAACGGCTCAGTTTAGGAAAACGGAGGCTCTGTTTGTCCTGTATGCTCACAACAAAATTGGGGCTCCTGCTTCCAAGCAGACTATTGCACGCTGGATCTGTCATACGATTCAGCAGGCTCATTCTACGGCTGGATTACTGTTACCGAAATCGGTGAAGGCCCATTCTACCAGAAAGGTGGGCTCATCCTGGGCGGCTGCCCGGGAGGTCTCGGCATTACAACTTTGCCGAGCGGCTACTTGGTCGGGTTCAAGCACCTTTGCGAAGTTCTACAAGTTTGATACCCTGGCTGATGAGGACCTCATGTTTGGTCAATCGGTGCTGCAGAGTCATCCGCACTCTCCCGCCCGTTCTAGAGCTTTGGTATAAACCCCATGGTTCTTGAAGTGACCCTAGCATCCTCTAGGACGTATGAGAAAATAGGATTTTAACACCTACCGGTAAATCCTTTTCTCTTAGTCCGTAGAGGATGCTGGGCGCCCGTCCCAGTGCGTACTGTATCTGCAGTTATTAGTTATGGTTACACACATGTTGTGTTACGTTTATAGTCAGCCTGTTGCTGATGTTGTTCATGCCGTTGCCTTGCGTTGTGTTGAATGCCATGTTGTACGGCGTGCTTGAGGTGTGAGCTGGTATGTATCTCACCTTAGTTTAACAATAAATCCTTTTCCTCTAAATGTCCGTCTCCCTGGGCACAGTTCCTATAACTGGAGTCTGGAGGAGGGGCATAGAGGGAGGAGCCAGTTCACACCCCTTTGAAAGTCTTAAAGTTCCCATGTCTCCTGCGGATCCCGTCTATACCCCATGGTTCTTGAAGTGACCCCAGCATCCACTACGGACTAAGAGAAAAGGATTTACCGGTAGGTATTAAAATCCTATTATATCACACTTTGCGGCAGATGTATTAACCTGGGGAAGGCATAAGGAAGTTATAAACCAGTGATATTTGCAAGGTGATAAACGAACCAGCCAATCAGCTCCAATATGTAAATTAACAGTTAGGAGCTGATTGGCTGGTGCGTTTATCACCTGGCACTTATCACTGGTTCATCACTTCCTTATGCCTTCTCCAGGTTAATACATCTGCCCGAAAGTTTATTCCCACATACTGTAGCTTAAAATCCACCTGACATTTGCATTCATTAGCCGAGTTGCAGGCAAGTTGATCGTAATTACGTCTGCATTAATTGACATAATTGCTCTTGCATTACGTACGTGGAAAGAAATGTGATTCAGAATCACTTGTAGATGCGCAATGTAGGATATGTTGCATGCGTACAGCTAAAATAAAGCCACAAGAGCCGTTTATATGTGCTGTAAAGGTAAGGGAGAGATTTACTACTGTAAGCAGCGGTACCACCACACATTGCCTCGGTTATCACAGAAAACCGCCAGACTTACTATCCGGCGGTTTGGAGACCTAAAGGTGGAACCACATGCAACGTGTGGTGGTTTGCAAGGTCCCAGACCTCATGCTTGTTAAGAGCATGACCCAACAGAAAAATAGTTTTTTTAGACGTGGTTCTGACAGGCGAGACAGCTTGTGGTTTCAGCGATATTCCCTGTTAGAACAGAAAGAACTAAATATTTATGCCATTTAGATTGCACATTTGTGTTGCACCGATGTGAATGCTGGCACTTACACTGTAATGGGCCCTACACACTGGCCGACATGACTTCACGATATGAACGATCTCGTTCATTAATGAACGAGATAACGTTCATATCGTGCAGTGTGGAGGCTCCAGCGATGAACGATGCGCGGCCCCGCGCTCGTTCATCGCTGGTCCCCCGTCGGCTGTACACGCAGGCCAATATGGACGATCTCGTCCATATTTGCCTGCACTTCAATGCAGCCAGGTGACGGGGGGAGTGAAGAAACTTCACTCCCCCCGTCACTGCCCCCCCCGCCGCCGGGTCGCCCGTCGGCCGTATCCGCCGTCGGGCAGCTCGGCGGCGGATCGGCCAGTGTGTAGGGCCTATTTATGGTGCCCCATCTTGAAATAATACGTGTTGTCCTATTAAAAATAATGTTTTATTTGTTTCAAAAAATATATATTATTGCTCCATTATAAATAGTATTGGCAATATAATCAAATAATACATTATGAGCGAGATGTAAGAAGCAGTGAAAAGAGTGGAGAAGTGTGCCAGTGGAGAAGTTGCCCATGGCAACCAATCAGCTATAATTTTACAGAATGCACTTGATAAGTACTACCTCAAAGCTGATTGGTTGGACAACTTCTTCACGGCACAATTTTCCACTCTTTTTCCACTGCTTCATACACGTCTCCCTATATTCAGGGGAGATGGGTGGAGGGCAGGTGTATCTTGTGCACCCGGCGCCTGTTCCTTTAGGGGCATCCAGGTCGCATTTAGTTTCTTTCTTATTTGCCTCCGACAGCCAGCACTGACCGCCAATCCCCGGCAGTACATTACAGAGATGGCCCCCTTGGGTTACCACCCATCGGAGATTGCTACAGAGGGTAAAGCTGGTAATACACTAGTTCGATATCGTGTACGAATACACGATTTCAACTGCTCATACGATGCATCGTGTGCACATCGTGCATGTTTTGGTAACGATTACGATGCGATACGCGGCCCCATGGGTCGCATGTCGCATCCTCTGATCTTACGTGCAGCCCACATTATCCGTCGTAATCGTATGTACATCGTACCATGTTGTATACACATACAATGCATCGTACGATTTTGAGTGGCATTTCCCTGGATTTTTTCTTTTTTAATTATTGTGAGGCACACAATCGATTGTTTAACGATGGGTCATTAGCTCATTGTGTGTCACTCATGGGTCCGGGACTGCCAGGGAGCTGCCGAGGAGTTAGAGGGAAATCGTGATATGACTCGCATTGGATGTGGGTCATCCTGATGTATGGCCAGCAGTAGCAATACCGGTTGGGCGGTATCCAGAATTCACCATCTGCCAGACTACGCTGCTCCATCCCACCTCCCCCTGCTCCAACACTCCTCCCTTCTGCTCTGTCTGACCTTCTCTGACTGCATCACACCTCCCTTCTGCTCAGGCACGCCCCTCCTACTCAATGCTTTTTCTATGGGTAAAAATCACGGTATTCCTCAACAACCTTATCAAAAGTCTGCAACGTTATTGCACATGTACATCATGCACCCTATTGAATGACACCTGAACCACCAAACTCGGTGTTGTCATTTCGGAGTAGTTGCTCTCACAAAAAATCTTGCTTAGTGGATTAAATATATCTCGGAACCTTGCAACTAACTCAGTCTGCCCCTAAGGCTCCAATGTGAAATGTGTGGATACAAACTGCCTTTTTGTATGGTACAGTGCACTGTGTGTTGTAGCCTGCCCTCAAGTGGTAAAACAAAGGGTCAACAGATCAACTTCCACTGCTACATTAGTTTGGGTTACTGTATTAGATTATCTGTGGTTGTAGATCCACCCTGGAAGAGAATAGAATATTAAACTACAGTATCTAGTAAAGAAAGGGGGTTTCACTAATAAAATGCAGTGTGGATGGCGTCACCCTTGTTAACCTTATATTAGTCTCAAAACCAGTCCTCAGATGACATCTACCATAAAACACGCATCATTTTGTTTTTTTTATCTACAAAAAAAAACCAAAGGATCCCTACAGGTTATGGTGTTTGCTTAATTCGTAAGGACTCCTTGCTTTATTTTGAGGGTCATCCATGTTGACCATTTAACTGTCACCTATTGACTGTCAACCATCTGGTGTTGACCTGTTGACTGTCTGTCTTTTAATCCACACCCCAAAAAGTCCTGCAGTAAGCTTCCTACCATCTAAAAGGCAAAGGAGGTGCAAGAACTTGCAGGCATGAGCTTAGCTTCCATTCTGTGGGCCTAATTCAGACCTGATCGCTGTGCTGCAAATTACACTGTCCTGCGATCAGATAGTCGCCGCCCAGGAGGAGTGAAAATTCGCCTGAGGGAAGTGTGCGATTGCATGTGTACGCTGTGCGGAAATTCCCCTCAGTCAGCGGACAGCTGTAATTCCGTTCGCATCACACTCACCATTGAATGATTTTTCCATACTGTGCAGTGTGTGCAGTTTGTGCGTAGCTCAATACTTACTCCTCCAGTGCGAAGAAATCAGGCTGACGTCACACACCCGCCCTGAAAACTTGGGCGCACCTGCGTTTTTCCTGACACTCCCAGAAAACGGTCAGTTACCACCCCCTCTTACCGTCAATCACCTTGCGAACAGCTGTGCCATCAAAATTTTCGCACCATCCTGTCGCTGTTTGGTGATATGCATGCACATAGCAGTGCATATGCATGTGCAGAAGTTTGATAATCGTTCGCTGTGCGAAAACGCACAGCAGTGATCAGGTCTGAATCGGGCCCTGTGTGGCCGTTATGCTTTACACTGAACCTGCAAAAAGTTTAAATTCTTTTATAGCTTGAAATAATGAGTGGCGTTGCCGTTTCCATGTCAGGCTATGGAGACAACAGTAAAATACGTAAATGGAGGAACCACAGGAAAAATGTCTGATTTCTCAGTGATTTCCTTTTTGTTAAATAGAGAGAACCACTTTTCCCAGCAAAAACCCCAGAGAAGTAGGTCATCACTGCTTGAAAAATAAACCCCACATATTTGAATGGTCAGAACAGTTGATTATCATATAACACTTGACCCCAATCACACATATGTGAATGGCTGATGCAAGCAGTGGAAACCTTGGCGCACGCTCCAATGGCATCCACTGCTGAACTGTTGTTTTAGACACACATCTGGTAGCCCCCAGGTTCATTTTGATGGTGAGCTGCTCCACTGTGGCGTGTCGGCCTGCTCTTCGTAGCTGACGTTCACTTCACACATCAATGGCACATGGTACTCCGCAGTTTCCATCCCAGTTATTCATAACAGTGCCATTTGTCCAGTCATGATACACTTTGACATACAGGCTCTAAATTTATTCTACAGCAGGACAGCAACCCCAAACATTCAGCCAATGTCATTAAGATCTATTTTCAGCATAAAGAAGAACAAGGAGTCCTGAAAGTTATTATGTGGCCCGTACAGAGCCCTGAACTCAACATCATTGAGTCTGTCTGGAATTATATGAAGAGACAGAAGGATTTGAGCAAGCCTACATCCACAGAAGATCTGTGGTTAGTTCTCCAAGATGTTTGGAACAACTTCCCTGAGTTCCTTCACAAACGGTCTGCAAGTATACCTTGATGCTGTTTTGAAGACAAGGGATGGTCACACCAAATATTGATTTGATTTAGATTTCTCTTCTGTTCATTCACTATTTTGTTAATTGATAAAAATAAACTATTGACGCATCTATTTTTGAAAGCATTCTTGCTTTGCAGCATTTTCCCCACACCTGCCTAAAACTTTTGCACAGTAGTTTATATTCCATGGAAAGGCAAGTCAAGCCAACCAACCCTCAATTTACTGCACTTTCACAGTTTCCCTACAGTATGAATTTTTGGCATGTTAAATAAATGGAATGGTTAGTTTTATTAGACAGACTGTAGTCATGTTGCACAATTGGCTGGTTCAGCATTTAATATTTGCTTTTTATTTTATCTTATAAAATGGGGGAAAGGGGAACCAGGGAAATCTACAGCAGATACATAGATTAATATTCACTTTTCAGACTTTAGTAATAAGCAGTTTATAACAGGCATACTGTGCACACTTACACACTATTTGACTGGCTCAGTATTTACTAATCCTTCTAACAATTTTATGTGTTTACGGTAGGCAGTAGGCTTTTATTATGCCGCTTTCAGATCGCAAATGCCGGATCCCACCTCGGTTGCCATAG
The DNA here is from genome assembly GCF_028390025.1 of Pseudophryne corroboree. NCBI lineage: Eukaryota > Metazoa > Chordata > Amphibia > Anura > Myobatrachidae > Pseudophryne > Pseudophryne corroboree. Next base: position 208,937,568 of record NC_086444.1, read on the forward strand.
CAGCGGGAGGGCGCAGCAGCAGCAGCAGGGGAGGGGGTGGAGGCGGCGCTGGAGGATAAGCTCATCTCCTGCGCCGCCTCTCCCTAGGCTGTGAATGGGAGCTGTGTCGCATCGAAACGGCTCCCATTCACACTGCGCCTGACCCAGTATTCAACCCGGTAATAACCCTTCTTTTTTACCGGGTTGAATTACTGGGTCAGGCGACCCGCTAATTCGGCCTAAGTGCTTTCACATCGCACACTGACCCATTTCGACACGGCAATATGCTGTGTCGATACCGGGTTATTTGTGCGATGTGAAAGGGGTATTAGAGGCACAATCCACAAGGATACATCATGTAATGCAGTAACGTTTATTTTATGTGTCATTTTTTGTGTATGCATGTGCAGTGCCTACACAACTTATAACAGACTGGCCGGCTCAGTCAGGAAGCAGGTGCAGTAGGCATGGATTCTAGGGAGGGACAAAACGGGAGGCAATCCCGACACCAGGATTTCGACCGCCGCTCGGATCCCCCGCTTGGGTGGTGGTCCACGTCACCACCCAAGGGGAAATAGGGTAGTGTGGCGACCAGCTGTTGGGATTCCGGCGTCGGTCTGCTGACCGCCGGCATCCCGACAGCTGGGATATTATACTGATTCCAACAGAACAGTGTCCAGGGGGGAGTGTACGAAGCACAAAGTTCTGCAAAGGAAGGCTTATTTACAGTTCTTACATAACGTCTCACAAGCGCAGTTTGCAAAATCAATGAGGCAGTGGGCGTTTTTCCACTATTATGTGAGTTTCCCGGAGGGTAGGCAACAATCAGTAGAGGATTACAACTCTGTGACCTGGCTCACATGCTTAAACACATAAATGGCCATAAAATTTACAGAGCTGAAGTAATTTAGCAGAACAGTCACTTCCTTTTTAGTGGTGATACACACGTTGATGTTTGGAGCTATGCCTGGATTACCACTAATACACATACTATAGGTTGAAGGTACATCATGATCTTAGTGAAGTCAGCAGAGCAAGGTTTAGGGGTGGACTGGGAAGGTAAGTGGCCTTGGAAAAAAAGAGAGTGGCCCCATGTTTTGTAGGTGGGACCAAATCAACTGTAGGTGGAGCAACACAAAAGAAACCAGTGTTAAAACAGATTTTCTATAGCAGTGTAACAGTAATTGAAGCAGACAGAAAGGTCGTGAGGGAGCGAAGCAGATTTTCCTGCAGCACAGTACAGACAAGGCCGCAGCAGGTACCCATTGCAGAGCCTTTAACGGTTTATAGTTCCAACTTTTACTCCGTCTCAGCTATATAAAAGAAATACATGTGTTCTACCTGTGACTAAAATTACAATTTAAGTGCTGAATGGCATATGTAAAAAAATAAAAAGTGACACATTTTTTAAACAAAAGGCAGCTTGAGATATATTTATGAAGAGGTGCCTTTTACAAGCAGCTGCTTTTCAGCGGGTTGGAGCTGTAAATAAATTTAGTGTAAAGACTGGTGTAGCTTAAGCTGGGTACACACGGAACGAATGCCCCTCAGCCTAGATTGTATGTACACACTGGAGCAAGGGGGCAGCATGCCTCCCCCCCCCCCCCCATAGATGTTAGAGGCGCAGGCGCTAGGAGGGCTTGCAATGGGATCCCCGTGGAGACTCCTACTTTAAAAAGTGTACTCTGTGCTGCCCCCTGTCCTGTCCTAGTCGTCTCTTCACTGATGCATTACTGGGAGGAGGCGGGAAAGTCCCAGCAGGCTCAGTATGGCCATCCCTCCTCCCAGCAATGCATCAGTGAAGAGCTGACTAGGACAGGACAGGGGGCAGCACGCTGCAGCAGCACGGAGCACACTTTTTAAAGTAGGAGTTTCCGCGGTGATCCCATGGGGAGGGAGGCGGGAGGGATAATCGGGGGGAGCCCCAGAAAGTTTTTTTTAAGACCCCCCTTCCCCAACCACAAAACATTCCGACGCCCCTGCCTGCAATACAGCTGGTTGACTTACTGTCACTTTAAGGCTGCCTGTCAGCTATCAACAGGTTCTAACTTTCTTTACCAGTAGATTCACTAGAACTGCCAGGGGACAAAGGGCGCATCGCAGTATAAAGAATTCCTAGGTACTTGCGTTATATATTATTTATTAATAATAATAATAATAATATATTTATTAACAGTTTCTTATATAGTGCAGCATATGCCATTGCGCTTTACAATTAGAACAACAGTAATAGAACAAAACTGGGTAATAACAGACAGGCATAGAGGTAGGAAGGACCTGGTGGTATATTTACTAAAATTTGATTTTGAGATCATTTTTATGAATCTACAAAATCATCTGAAATCGCTTCTATTTGATTTTCTAAATCCCTGAAAAAATTCCTCATTTACTAAAAATCGATTTTGCATTTGATTTTCAAATCGAATTTGATTTTGATTCATGTTCACAAGGGATTTAGGGTTGAGATTTTGAAATCCCTTCCAAAAATTGAACCTCAAATCCCCATTAAAATCCCCAGTAAAATCGAATGCAAAATCAAACAGAACTTCCTCATTGCCTTCTATTGGTTCGAATGTATAACATGCACACTAATTAAAGGGGAAGCTCTCTCTTTACACTGTTTTATACATAAAAACCTAACTGATGATTAGAATGTTGTGGGGGGTTTTTTTTTTTTGTAAATACTTACAGCTAGCCCTAGTCTGCCTTCCTGCCTGCCATCCACCTTCTGTGCTCACAGTCAGTTGTTGGTAACAAAACCTCTGCCTGCTCCCTGTTTATTGCATAATCTGGCGTGAGTGGTTTATTTAATGCGTGATTATGTAATAGGCAGCACAGACCCCAATATCAGACACTTTTGCCAAATTATATAATATTATGCCTCCCGAATTATCTATTTGTAATAGACCAAAGGTGCATTCTGTAATTGATTGGGTGGCTATACTGTATGTATAGGTAAGTTACCCAACAACCATCCCTCTGGCATTTGACTCACCTCAAATTTTGCAGTCAGGGATGATTTGCTGAGGATGTAGGCATCATGGCATGAACCAGGATAGCCAGTTACAACACTCATGAATTTAAGTTTCATTATATCATCCGACAAAAGTGTCAGATATTGTGCTACGCTGCTATCTATTGCACATTCATAGACGAGGTATTATGCCCATTGGTATAAAAACTATGCAATGTTCAACTCATGAAACTGCTGATGTTGCTCTGATTATTACGCATGGTAGGTGTACAACATACCATAACCTTGGACGGCTACTATTCCTGCATTTGCACTGCTTCACATGCATCTGGGTACTTAAAAAGTCATCACAATCAATTTACTAGCAATAGAATGGTATTTAGAAGTTTAAATTGAATGTCTGACTTCATTCTATTCATTTGGGGATTTTAAGTTCGATTTTGAGTTCGATTTCAAATCAAACTTTAGTAAATGAAGGGTGTCACAATCCTGATTAAAATCAAAACATTTGGTGACTTAACTCTGCTATGTATGTTTTCTGCTCACTGGGAATACATCTTTCCAGTACCATGAATTGCCTGAGTGCTGAGTTCTCTGCTAACGAGTTACATCTGGGCTGATTAACCTTCTGTGTGAATACTGAATGCTGCAAGTCTCTCCACGCTGTGCCTACACAGCATTGTCCATGTTATCATTATAATACATGCCTTCCTGACTCCAGTGGTCACCAGATACAGTCTCCGATGACTCTGCGGCCATTACTACTTTTCCATGTGGTCCCACAACACTGGAGTTCCCTCCAAAACCAGCTATGGATGTCGCCATGACAGTCTCCAGTCAGCTGATCTTCCAGGAGCCAATCCGAATTCGCTTCCGCATCATGTGAGACGTTCATCCACTCAGCTGTAAGCGCTGGGTATAAGTTCCAGGTCTCAGCACTAACAAACTGTCAGTGCTTTGGTGTCTCTCAGCCTGGAGTGAGCTCCAGAATCTCCTTCTGGTAATAGACTCTGTGCAAGTTACCATGCCCCGCACTGCCTGACTCCCTGGATGATTTAAAGGGCCATCGCTGCCACTACATCCTGGCATCTCCAGATTCACTGGAAGTCCACCAGTGATCCAGAGGGACTATCTTATATCCCTAGTGGCATTAGAGACTCTGCTGGCTCTTGCCAGCTTCCAGTTCACTGCTGCGCATGGTAGCGCACCATACTATCCGGAAAACCTGCCACAGCTGTCTACAACTTTGCAGTATCCATTGTGCAGAACCACCGCATCACAGCTACTGGGAAACCAGCAATGCTGACACTGCACAGCATACAGAATCCCCATTGCGCTACCTCAGCTTCCCAGCATCTGGAAACAAGCATTTGCGACATCCTCGGCTTCATGTACAAGTATTGCTGACATCCTTGGCTTCGTCTACAAGCTTTGCCGACGTCCTCGGCTTCGTGTACAAGTATTGCTGACGTCCTCAGCTTCATCTACAAGTATTGCTGACATCCTCAGCTTCGTCTACAAGTATTGCTGACGTCCTCAGCTTCGTCTACAAGTATTGCTGACATCCTCAGCTTCGTCTACAAGCATTGCTGACATCCTCAGCTTCGTCTACAAGTACTGCTGATATCCTCAGCTTCTTCTACAAATATTGCTGATGCCCTCAGCTTCCTTTAAAATTATTGCTGATGCCCTCAGCTTCCTCTCCAGTCGTCGCTGATGTCCTCAGCTTCGCGTACAATTATTGCTGATGCCCTCAGCTTCCTCTACAGTCAATGCTGATGTCCTTAGCTTCATCTACAATTATTGCTGATGTCCTCAGCTTCCTCTACAGTCATTGCTGATGCCCTCAGGTTCGTCTACAATTATGGCTGATGCCCTCAGCTACGTCTACAGTTACTGCTGATGCTCTCAGCTTCATCTACAGTCATTGCTGTTTTCCTCAGCCTCGTCGGCAGCTACCACACTGGTTCCAGCCAGTGATCTGTGACTTTCCTGCATTGCTGATCCTCCCGGCATTCCGTTAACTCACAAGTTCTCATGTGACTCTCCATTAGGTGATATCCCAACTACCCATTGCACTGGTGGCTTCCACCACCAGTGTTCCAGTACCCAGAGCTGGTCACCTTCCCTCATAGAGTATACTTCCTGACTGCCACGTCTGGATGAGTGGATAATTCACTAAGCCAGCCTGATTCTGTCCACTGCGCTCAAGATCGAACCCAGTGTCCAGTACTAGTCCGGGTTCACAAACAATCTCGGCCGTGACAAGGGGATTCTATATTGGACTATGGGAAAACATTGATGTTTTGTAGAAATTCGATTTCTATTGGGATGTGAGTTGAATTTTGCTTTAGAATTGATTTGACATTCGATTTTGCCTTTAGTAAATCTCTTCAAATCAAAATCAATTGGAAAACAAATTGAAATAGAATGCCAAAATCCCTTCTAAATCAAAATCGGACAATAGTAAATTTTGGCCCTGGAGTATTAGTTGTATATACTATAGGCCTCCAAAAAGTAAAAACTATAGGCCCTCATTCCGAGTTGTTCGCTCGGTATTTTTCATCGCATCGCAATGAAAATCCGCTTAGTACGCATGCGCAATGTTCGCACTGCGACTGCGCCAAGTAACTTTGCTATGTAGAAAGTAATTTTACTCACGGCTTTTTCATCGCTCCGGCGATCGTAATGTGATTGACAGGAAATGGGTGTTACTGGGCGGAAACACGGCGTTTCAGGGGCGTGTGGCTGAAAACGCTACCGTTTCCGGAAAAAACGCAGGAGTGGCCGGAGAAACGGTGGGAGTGCCTGGGCGAACGCTGGGTGTGTTTGTGACGTCAAACAGGAACGACAAGCACTGAACTGATCGCACAGGCAGAGTAAGTCTGTAGCTACTCTGAAACTGCTAAGTAGTTAGTAATCGCAATATTGCGAATACATCGGTCGCAATTTTAAGAAGCTAAGATTCACTCCCAGTAGGCGGCGGCTTAGCGTGTGTAACTCTGCTAAATTCGCCTTGCGACCGATCAACTCGGAATGAGGGCCATAGAAATCATGTGACAGATGTTTGCCAAGTCCATGAAAACCGCCCTGTATCTTGTGTGTGGTGCATAGCTCTCATCGTAAGCACATCGGTTCATAGATTCCTGTTCGTGTCTCTGCTACACGTTATGAACAGGTTCAGGTTATGAAAGACAGTAGCCGGTATGGAAAACCTGATCCCTTATTGTAATTATTAATGTCAAGGATGCAGCTTAATCTACTTCAGATGTACTAAACAAACTTTAAGCCTCTAACAGAAGCTACTGTTAAAATTCACAAATATATATATAGCTTTTAAGGAGCTTAACAGGACAGTAAATATTTGCGCTAAAACCATGATTATGTGTAAGACTATGGCTGCATGCACTTAGATTTATTACTGTGCTTGGAATAAAATTAACTGTATTCCTGAAATAACTGGATGGCTTTTATTTTGCCATATATATCTATCATGCTCTCTCTCATTTACGCTAGTGCAGCAGGTCATCATTTCTTATGCTGGCCAGACACTTGTGCGATGCCCCACGACGCGACATCGCGGGGCATCGCACCGGCAGTTCAGGTGCGATAAAATCGCACCTGAACTGCCAAAGTGATTACCATGCGATCATGCGATAGTTCGCATGGTAATCACGTGATGGACACGTCACTGCTGAGTGGGAACGGCCTCTGGCCGCTCCCGGCGGGTGCCCATCGCACATCGCAGTGCGATATATCTCATGTGGGCTTAAAACCACATGCGATCGCACTGCGATGCGAGAAATATTAAGTGCAGCACATAATATCTTGAGACGCGATATTTGACCGGCGTGCCCGCGCATCGCGTCTCAAGGTACTAAAATGTGCATACAATCCTTCGATTTCTCTCACAGATGTGGTCAAAATCGAAGGCTAGTACCGATAATCGCACAAGTTTATGGGCACCATTAGGGGGAGGAATTCAATGAGCCACGGGACTTCCCAATGGGCTTTTAGCTCCCGAGTTAAGTGCCCGGAGCTGTTCACTTATATCCGACGGTCTGCCCCGTGGCTAATTTATGGTATGGCATAGATTCCGGTTAAGTACCCAAGAAGTAAGGTCGCCCAGAGGGTGCACTTTATGCTGATTTCTACTCGCAGTGGAAAACTAGATTTCAGTTTGCAGGATTGGTGGTTTGGGATTTGGGAAAATGTAAGTATTCTGTGGCTTACTGGTACTGATGTGTCCTCATTCACTTAGCGTTTTTGCTACATAAGGCACAAGACCTATGAGTAGCAATTCATACTTTTTCCTAAATTCTGCATCTTATTTGCGTTGCATACAAAGTCACTCCAGGTGTACCAGGGACACTGCATTAATACTTTGTTACAAAAGGAATTGCTATGAAGTGTGTATAAAGTCTCAGATTAAGCATAATGATAAGTGGCAGGAGCTGCCTTTTTTACCCAGATTTGTGACTTACTGTAGTCAAAATATGACAGCAGGACCACTTGGCCCATCTAGTCAGCCCATGTACATGGTTCATTTTGTTTGGGAGCCAATTAACCTAACAGTATATTTTTGGATTGTGGGAGAAAACTGGAGTATCCAGAGGAAACCCACCCAAGTATGGGGAGAATATGCAAACTCATTCACAAACAGTTATGGCCATGGTGGGAATCAAACCCATGTGAGGCAGTAATGCTTACCATTACACCATCCGTACTGCCCACGTGTACTGTAAGTGCTAGCCCAGTAGTCCCAATCCACCCCCTAACTAACCCCCCCCCCCTCTCCCCCCGCATACCTGCAGGCTGTCCCGGCTTTCAAAATGAAAGCTGTGATAGTCGCAATGTTCCGATAGTCGTGATGTTCCCTATCAATGTTTCGATGTTTGTGGGGGGGGGGGGGGATATTTCAAAAAAAAATTTTTTTTTGTTCCCCTTTTTTTTAACTAAAATCATTTGGGATAGGGTTAAAGTCATGTTCTTCACTTAATTCACTCATAAAAAAAACCCGACAATTTTGGAGCGGTTTTCTGCAAAATAAATTGACAGTTAAGTGGTTAAATATCTCCCCAGCTACGACTGGTACCCATAAGAGTTCCCCAGCTACAAAACAACAGGCAAAGGCCATGATAACAGTCCTCTGGAGGTCATCCTCCCCACCTACTATTAGAGACCGGTTTAAAAGGATTGATTATTATATGGATATGGATGACATTATCACCTTCTCCTTGGGTAATCACTCATTATTCAGCCACTTCATTGCCCTGGTTGAAGTTTTATGCGCCTCCTACCTTTGAACCAAGATGGTGTCTTCGCAATCTTCCCTCTTACAGACTTGAATTCTACTTGATTGCTAGATAGGCCATAAAATACCCTTTTTGATTATATACTGTGTCTTACCCATCTCTTTGATCCCAGCCTTTCCCTTCCTTACCTTATCTCCTCTGTTCCCTCTTCCCATCCTTTAAGGTTGTAAGTCTATGTTATGTTTCTTTATTTTCTGGTTAGTTTACTTTGATGTTTAAAGTGCTGCAACATATATGCCCATATATATAACATATAACATATATACCCATGGGGTATATGCAATTCCGGGTGAATTGCGGCACTTTTTCGCCCGTTTTTTAATTCGACACAATTCGACCGTCGAATTCCGGCAGGTGGGTGCCGGAATTCGACATATTCAATAAAAAACGGATTCGACAGTCCCGCTGTCGAAAAACGGCCGATTTGACAGATTTTGATTAGATTTTTAAAAATGTTAAAAAACCGGTAAAAAAACCCGAACAATTTTTGCGTGGGGTCCCCCCTCCTAAGCATAACCAGCCTCGGGCTCTTTGAGCCAGTCCTGGTTGCCAAAATACGGGGGGGAAAATGACGGGATCCCCCGTATTTTAACAACCAGCACCGGGCTCTGCGCCTGGACCGGGTGCAAAAAATACGGGGGACAAAAAGCGTAGGGGTCCCCCGTATTTTTTGTACCAGCACCGGGCTCCACTAGCTGGACAGATAATGCCACAGCCGGGGGTCACTTTTATACCGTGCCCTGCGGCCGTGGCATTAAATATCCAACTAGTCACCCCTGGCCGGGGTACCCTGGAGGAGTGGGGACCCCTTCAATCAAGGGGTGCCCCCCCCCCAGCCACCCAAGGGCCAGGGTTGAAGCCCGAGGCTGTCCTCCCCATCCAAGGGCTGCGGATGGGGGGCTGATAGCCTTGAGTAAAATGTAAGACTATTGTTTTTTTGCAGAAGAACTACAAGTCCCAGCAAGCCTCCCCCGCAAGCCGGTACTTGGAGAACCACAAGTACCAGCATGCAGGGGGGAAACGGGCCCGCTGGTACCTGTAGTTCTACTGCAAAAAAAATACCCAAATAAAAACAGGACACAGACACCGTGAAAATACAACTTTATTTCACACATGCCGACACATACATACTTACTTATGTTGACACGCCGACTGCCACGTCTCCAATGTCGACGAATCCGGGGTACCTGAAAAGAAAATTATACTCACCTAAATCCAGTGTCCTGTGATATTTGTAATCCACGTACTTGTAATCCACGTACTTGGCAAAAAAAAAAAAAACGCATACCCGATCCAAACGGACTGAAAGGGGTCCCATGTTTACACATGGGACCCCTTTCCCCAAATGCTGTGACCCCCCGTGACTGCTGTCACAGAGAGTCTCTTCAGCCAATCAGGGAGCGCCATGTCGTGGCACTCTCCTGATTGGCTGTATGCGCGTCTGAGCTGTCAGACAGCGCATCGCACAGCCCCCTCCATTATCTTCAATGGTGGGAACTTTGCGGTCAGCGGTGAGGTCACCCGCGGTCAGCGGCTGACCGCGGGTAACCCCACCGCTGACCGCAAAGTTCCCACCATTGAAACTAATGGAGGTGCTGTGCGATGCGCTGTCTGCCAGGTCAGACGCGCATAGGGAATCAGGAGATTGCCAGGACGTGGCGCTACCTGATTACCTGAAGGGACTCTCTGTGACAGGAGTCACAGGGGGTCTCAGCATTCGGGGAAAGGGGTCCCATGTGTAAACATTGGACCCCTTTCAGTCCGTGTGGAGCGGGTATGCGTTTTTTTGTTTTGCCAAGTACGTGGATTACAATAAAAGAACCGGACACTGGATCAGGTGAGTTTATAATTTTATTTTCAGGTACCCCGGACGTCGACAGACGGAGACATGGCCAGAGTCGGCGTGTCAACATAGGTAAGTATGTATGTGTCGGCATGTATGTAATAAAGTTTTACTTTCAAGGTGTGTGTGTCTTGTTTTTATTTGGGTATTTTTTTTGCAGTAGAACTACATGTAACAGCGGGCCCGTTTCCCCCCCCCCCCCCCGCATGCTGGTACTTGTGGTTCTCCATGTACCAGATTGCGGGGAAGGCTTGCTGGGACTTGTAGTTCTTCTGCAAAGAACAATATTCTTTCATTTTTACACAAGGCTATCAGCCCCCCATCCGCAGCCCTTGGATGGGGGGGGGCAGCCTCGGGCTTCATCCCTGGCCCTTGGGTGGCTGGGGGGGGGACCCCTTGATTGAAGGGGTCCCCACTCCTCCAGGGTACCCCAGCCAGGGGTGACTAGTTGGATATTTAATGCCACGGCCGCAGGGCGCTGTATAAAAGTGACCCCCGGCTGTGGCATTATCTGTCAAGCTAGTGGAGCCCGGTGCTGGTACAAAAAATACGGGGGACCCCTACGCTTTTTGTCCCCCGTATTTTTTGCACCAGGACCAGGCGCAGAGCCCGATGCTGGTTGTTAAAATACGGGGGATCCCCTGTAATTTTTTTCCCCGTATTTTGGCAACCAGGACCGGCTCAAAGAGCCCGAGGCTGGTTATGCTTAGGAGGGTGGACCCCACACATTTTTTTTCCTGAATTTTACCCCATTCCATAAAAAAATAAAAATAAAATATTTTTCAAAATATATAAATAATACTTGTGCCTCCTAAATAGATAAACCAAGTACCTAATCCCTTCTAATATAAATAGATATGCTATTACCAATAAAAGAAAACACCAAAAAAAACATGTTTTTAAAAATTTTTTACTAGATTCCGCCAGCAAAGTGTGGCGGATTGAAAATGACGAATTTACTGTCTAAAAGCACTGTTGTCGAATTTACAATCTTCAATTGAATATACTTTTGTCGAAATGCCGCATTTGTACCATTGCAGAAATGTCGAATTTGACAAATGTCGAATTTCAAAAAGTCGAATTTGGAAAGTCCGTTTTTTTGACGAAAAGTACTGAATTGCATTGTCGAATTTTTTTTTTTGGGCGAAAATGTCCCGTTTTTCGACATTTTCGGGAATTCGACCGCAATTGCATGTGGCCCGTGTACCATAGTTAATGAGGCTGAAAAAAGACAAAATGTCCATCGAGTTCAACCTGTATTATAAACACTATAATTCATGCTCTAAAACTTTCTTCCTTTAAATGCTGTAACCTTGGATATTTCTTTCAGCTAGGAATTTATCTAATCCATTTTTAAACATATTGACTGAATCGACCATTACTACCTTCTCTGGCAGAGAATTCCAAATCCTTACTGCCGTTACTGCAAAGAACCCTTTCCTTCATTGTGTATGACATTTTCTCTCTTCTAACCTCAGAGGGTGTCCACATGTCCTGTGTATTTAGGCATCATACATAATAATTTTTCCATTGATTCTCCTTTTCTCTAGGTGCATTGCATTGCTACAATTCTTTATGTTAAGCCTACTACATGTTCTGTAACTTCTCCACTAATGTACACAAAGGTTACTGTTTTCTTTTTGTATGTTTTGTTGCCTTTTTTCATTAATAAACCCAGATTGAATACAAAAATGAAAATGGAGATATATCATAAAACATTTCATAGTCTGGGAAGGTTTTGGAAAAAGTTGCATGCATTCTTGCGAATGTGACACAATAATATTTCTCATATTGAGTGCGTTATTATATCTGGGCATAAGTACAGTGCACAGTTTACATACACAAACACAGGGCCGTAGAGATCCACGCCGGGCCCCGGTAAAGTGTGGCTTAAAAAAGGGTGCTTGGTGACGCGCTTTTACTATTAAAATATTTATATAATAATTGCGCTCCAGAGGTGGGCGTTTCAACACAGGGCGGGGGGTGCATTACTTTATCAGGAAGCGGGTCCCTCCTCTCCGCCCTGTGCCATTTCCCCTGTGATATTTAGGAAGATGACACTGGCCACTAGAGAGCAAAGACTCAGGCACAGTGCCAGAGTCTTTGCTTTCTATGTGCGGCGCACTGGCGTTTCTATAATGGGTGCAGTGTGTGCGATGCACACGGGCCCCTGAGTCCAGAGGGGGCCCCCACCGCACACGCTGCACCCATTTTCTGAATACTCACCTCTCCGGAGTCCTGCGGCGACGTCCACGGCGGTGTTAAAACTCTGTGAAAATGGCCCAGCGGCCATTTTCACGGAGTTCTGCACATGCGCAGTAGAGAAATCTCAAGGAAAATGGCCGCCGCGCCATTTTCCCAGAGATCTGCGCATGCACAGTAGAGTCTGAGCGCTCTAGTGTTCAGACTCTCAGCGCTGCCGGCAGAGAGGATGGGGCCCGAACGGAGGAGGCTGCACCCGGGCCTCCTCCTCTTTTAAAACGCCCCTGGTGCGGCGCCATTTTCCTGACACCAGCAACAGCACAGGTATACTGGGGGGGGGGGGGGAGGGGGTTATCGGAGCCCTCGAGCAGCCCCGGTAATTTGTACCTGCTCCCCCCCTTAGTCTCGGTGCCACTGCACGTACATTATCCGACTGACGCACAGTAACCACCATGCAGTCTTTTTACTCATCTGAACCTTACATTCAGAAGCTGTACCAGTGAAACAGAACAAGTGGCTAAGGCAGAGGTTATGCCGTATATAGTATTAGAGGAAGACAATGTGATAACAGTACTGTGAGTGGTCTGTAAGAACAAAAGGGTTTGGCAGCAGTTCAGTAGTTAATCAGTTCTATTACATTACTGAACTCAATCTGAACTGTAGTAAAACTTCCGTACTACTCCGATATACACCATATCCCCATATCACTTCACACCATATCACATGTGGACTACATACAAGTAATCACAATAGTTATATGTTAATTAGATCATTTAATGTAATACATTATTACTTTATTTACTTTTATTTCATTTCATTTTATTAAGTAAATATTTATAGATGATAATACAGGGAGAGTTTGATCATTCAGTTTTGGAGACGCAGATCTAAAGACGAATATGGCAGCTGCATAGCCAGAATTATTGACTGGGCAACATCTCTTTCCAAGGTGTGCTCAGCTGGGAGTAGAGGTCTGCATTTTCCTCGCACATGAGCATGCACCCCAGCCAGCCACAGCCCCACTTACTTAGCATCAGAGCTCGCCCCAGCCCAGAATGCACTGACTGCAATTGCTACTAAACTATATACAAGCAACCCCACTCTCCCTGGCTGGGCCACGGCGAGCACTCATATTCACCTTAGCGCTAAAGGATGTTGGCTATTGTCCTTGGAAACCTGGCCCCAAACCAGTATCTTGCCTAGGGCACCATGAGGTCTAAATCCGCCTCTGCTTATATACAGTATGTGTGTAAGTTTGGCTACCCATCTCTATACCACTCACAGATGTAGCCACGCTCATTCTTGCTGGAGTGTAGCCATACATGAATCTTATATAGCATATCTTAAGATGCGCTATATAAGATACATGTATCTTATATAGCGCATGGTGGTAAGGCGTAGTAAGGAGCAAGAAGATACACAGCATGCAATACACATCTTCACCACTGGGTGGGATTGCTCCACTAAGGAAAACTACAGTGCTAAATACAATAGCAGCGGATGGATATGGCAGTACAGAATACTGTACAGTGGGCTAATTTAGACTTGATCGCTGCAGCGGCAGCAATCATAGTCTGAAGCCCTTTGTGTGCTCAGTGAGATGCAAAGGGCATCTCAGGGCTGCGATTGCCTCTGCCTGATTGACAGGCAGAGGCGGTTGTGGGGCGGGAGAACGCTGTTGGTGGGACGCGGTCCGGACAACGCAGGCGTGCCCGGACCGTTGCGGGGGCGGGCCGAGGCGACTGCGTGACATCACACGCAGCCGCTGCAACCCGGGACGCGGCGGGTAGCCACCTGCCAGTGTAGCTAAGATGCGCAGGCAGGGAGCTACTCAGCAGGTGCAAAAGCATTGCCGCCGTGCGATGCTTTTGCACCCGTGCGGGGGGGGGGGGGGGGTGCAGGGCCTACAAGCGGGGCAGACTAGCCCTGTGATGGGCGTCAACCCCGCATGTCTAAGAAACTGATCGTAGATGTGGTAAATTTAGCACATCTACAATCAGATCTGAATTACTGCCAGTAGTAAGCCCTGACAGGTATACGGTCTATAGATCTACACTAAAAAGGTCTACAGTCAATAGGTCAATCACTAATGGTCGACATGCATTAGGCCGACAGGGTCAAAAGGTAGACAGTTCAAATGGTCGACAGGGTCAAAAGGTCGACATGACAATGGTCGACACACATTTGGTCGGCAAAAGATTTTTGCCAATTTTTCTTTACTTTTTCATACTTTACCATCTCCACGTGGACCACGACTGGGAATAGTAACCTAGTGAAGTGAGCCATGCGAGGGGACACGGTACACTAATGGGGCTTGTTTGTGGCAGAAAAGTAACAAACCACCCCAAAAAAACTGAAACAAAAAATTTGTGTATAACTTTTTTGTGTCGATCATTTCCATGACCCGTACGACCTTTTGACTCAACCTTTTCTACTGTCTACCTATTTCATGTTGACCTTTTGGCCCTGTCGACCTAATGCATGTCGACCATTAGTGGTCAGACTATTCTTTGTAGACCTTTTTAGTATAGGGCCACAGTCACAGGAAAGTAAAAAAAGAAAAAAATAATAATAATTGCAATCAGTGATGTCAGTGCAGCTTCACTTGCATAGCTGTCTTGGCCTAAAGGTATGGTCAATTCTTAGCATACTCTTGAACTTGGGTTTGATTCCCTGAAATGACAGCTGATTACACTTTTTAAAACAATTTAGAATTCTATTGTTATCAATATTTTGCTAACGATATTGTTGACAGTGAAAAGGTGGGCATGGACAAAAGGTCGACCTTGTCATTAGGTCGACCTATAAAAGATCGACACAGGGACATTTCAACACATGGAAAATGGTCAACATGGGAAAGGTCGACACAACACTTTTGCATTTTTGTTTGGGTGTTGTTTTCGATGTCTGAGCATGTGAACCCCAGTCACCAAGTCCCCTAACATGGCTCGCTTAACTCACCATGCTATGGACTGCACTTGGCACATGTCCATATAGTCCACGTGGATGGTAAAGTATGAAGAAGTTGAAAAAAATAAATAAAAAATAAGTAAAAACTCATGATGACCATATGTGTGTCAACCATTGGCATGTCAACCATTTGAGCCTGTCAACCTTTTGTACCTGTTGACCATAAGCACTGTCGACCTTTCATAAGGCGACCTAATTACCATGTTGACCTACATAATGCATGTCAACAATGGTATCCGTTCACATGGTCGACCATGTTATGGTCGACAGTCATTAGGTCGACCACTATTGGTCGACATGGACACATGGTCGACACATGAAAATTGTCGACACGTGAAAAGGTCGACATGATTTTTTTTTTTTTTTTTCGTTTTTTTTTTCTTTTGGGGAACTTTTCCATACTTTACGATCCACATGGACTACGATTGGAACGGTAAAGTGTGGCGAGCGAAGCGGTAGCGGAGCGAAGGCACCATGCCCGAAGCATGGCGAGCGAAGCGAGCCATGCGAGGGGACGCGGTGCACTAATTGGGGTTCCCAGTCACTTTACGCAAAAAACGACACCAAAAAAAGTTAAAAAAACTCATGTCGACCTTTTCATATGTCGACCTTTCATGTGTCGACCATTTTCATGTGGCGACCATGTGTCCATGTCGACCATGTCAATGTCGACCAATAGTGGTCGACCTAATGACTGTCGACCATAACATGGTCGACCATTCATACCGGAACCGTCAACAATATGGTGATGATCTAGTGACAGTCTAACTAGACACTGTAGATCTATTGACCGCATACTGATTTTATTACACAGCAGTGATAGACGGCAGTGACGCAGTGATAGCATGCCTTACAAGTGAACAATGGCTCCAAGGGCGCTCTAGGAAATGATCACTTTGTCCCAAGACAGAAAAACTTCTGCTTGCATGAAGTGTCTTTTGACACAAGCAAACAAAGTACTGTTTACTTGAACAACTACAATGGTAGACGCACAGTCAGCTCAATGCAAAAAAAACTTTATCTGTCCTGATACTTGTAGTTACTACTGTAAGTGATTGTGATCGCCCCAGCACAAGCACGGCATAAATTGCAGTGTGTATTAAAACAACTGTTATCGTGGTATGGCTTACAGACGTAAAAAATATATTTACCATAATATAACATGCTATATTATACTGTACATTTCAGATATTAAAAAAAAAGCATTTAAGATAAAGTAGTTCTTGCACTGCATGCATCCTTTGACATTACACTGGAGAATTCATGCATGCGCAATTGTGGTTTTCAAAAGCGACACCTGGTGGACGAATACCAGTTTTGCACTTGCCAGAGACTTCATTCATTACACTGCTTCTGCATACGTCACCGCGCGACCAGGAATGCCGCCCTGCGACCAGGCGCAGGCATACATCATGCGATTAGTTTTTCCCACTACACGCCTTACGGATGATAGATGAGCATGGCTATTTCTGCAGCGGGGTACACTGGTATTCCACAGGGAATAACATCGGGGTGTAGAGTTGGATCTTGATCCGAGGCATCAACAGGCTAAAGCTTTGACTGTTCCCAGGATACATTGCACCGCTTCCTCTATAACCCCGCCTCCAGGCACTGGAGCTCAGTTTGTAAGTTGGTGCCTGAGCAGGCAGCTAACAGGTGGGGCTGTGCTAGGCAGCCCTGATAATAGCTTTTTAAAGAATACTTCAAGGGCCGCAGCACTGTTTATGTAATTTTGACATTCTGTGCTGCTGCTCCATCACCTCCCCCAGCAGTGCTTCCGGCCGGGTTCCCGGGTACTTGCAGCGGAGGCACACCGGTCATCAGGCACACCACCACTGACGCTCTCCAGGATCACGTGGCTGCACATCAAGGAAGAGATAAGTGGGTCCCCCAGGTGGGACACGCCGGTAAATCGCAGTCCAGGAGACGGACCGCGCCGCTGGCGTGGACACTGTACTGCACAGGTACCCCACTATATCCACCAGGGCAAGGGAGCACAGGTCGGATTTACTAAAATCCATTTGGTATAGGCTCCACAGTACCCGGTGGTGAGGACCAGCATAAGGGATAAGGCGCTGACCTGTAGCCCCTCCCAAAGCTCCGGGCGCCATCTACTGCTGGTGTTCCCGCCCTGGAGCTGCGTTTCACTTTCCCTCACTCCCTGACAGAGATTTTGGCGCCATCTTCATTACTAGCTGGGCTGATCTCCGGGACTGCAGGGTTCTGTCTCCGCTGTAAAGCCGTCTGTCTCATCAGCGCTGTGCATTTACAGGCACTTAAGTATTCTACATGTCATTTTAGACAGTGCTAGTTAAGAACAAGTGTACTCTCATCTGAATATTTAGTACAAGTATTCTGTTATATACATCCAGTATCTACTGTGCATTGTTATATCTATACTCGTCCAGTGCAGTTTTATTGTTTGTGTAATAACTTCTGCATTGTACATGTGACTGAGTGTGCCTGTAGCTGTTGTGTGGGATTCCATTCTCCTATATCACATATTGCTATCACTATATTCTATACCCTGAAGGGCTAGGTGCGTCAGGGTCCCATATGTACAGTATATATAGTGTCACACAGAATATATGATTTGGTATTTTTCCTGTGCTTTTCAGTCACCTCATACCGCTTAAATCCTCTGTTCTGTGTCCTGTATTTACTGTCACATTAAATAGGGGGTTATTTGCAGGTATTGTGTTTGTCTGGCTATATTGTACTGTTACGCCCAGAGGCTACATTCCTTATAATGTCTGCCACACAGGGTGGGAAATCCGCGGACGCTTCTGCATCCTGCAGTACTGGCGCCACGGATTTACCTAAGGGAGAAGTTTTAACTGCTGGCTCAGGTACTGAGTGCCATACACCCAGTCAACCTGCAGCACCTGTGGCCAATCAGGACCACCCTTGGGCAGCGTTCTCAAGTATGCTGACTACACTTATGACATGTCTTACGCCCCCTGTGGGTCCTCCTGTGCCATTGCAGCCACATACTGTCCCTGTAGTTAATCCGCCCTGGATTAAAAGTCTACCCCACGCCCCTCTGGGGCCAAAGGGTCATCTAAATGGGCCATTTCTTCCTCACAATCCACTAATATTTCGGATAATTCTTCCGATGAGAATGGGGAATATACTGCAGACACTGATACAGTTGCTTCTGATGAGGAATCTACAACACAGGTTGATGTTCCTGACCTAGTAGAGGCTATTAAGCTGATTCTCCAAATAGATGATGACATTGGGGGTCATTCCGAGTTTATCGCTCGCTAGCAATTTTTAGCAGTCGTGCAAACGCTAAGCCGCCGCCCTCTGGGAGTGTATTTTAGCTTAGCAGATGTGCGAACGAAAGGATCGCAGAGCGGCTACAAAATAAAATTGTGCAGTTTCAGAGTAGCTTCAGACCTACTCAGTGCTTGCGATCACTGCAGACTGTTCAGTTCCTGTTTTGACGTCACGAACACGCTCTGCGTTCGCCCAGCCACGCCTGCATTTTTCCTGGCACGCCTGCGTTTTTTCAAACACTCCCTGAAAACGATCAGTTCACCCAGAAACGCCCTCTTCCTTTCAATCACTCTGCGGCCAGCAGTGCGACAGAAAAGCTTCGCTAGACCTTGTGTGAAACTACATCGGCCGTTGTGAAAGTACGTCACGCGTGCGCATTGTGCCGCATGCACAGTAGTGCCGCTTTTTCACTTAATCGCTGCGCTGCAAACATTTTTATCTAGCGATCAACTCGGAATGACCCCCATTGAGCCTACTACTGCGTCTAAGAAACCTGATAAGTTCAAACGTCAGAAGGTTACTAAAGTAGTCTTACCCCACATTCTGACCATTTAATTGACATACGTCAGGAATCCTGGTCGTCTCCAGGAAACAAATTTTCCCTGTCTAAAAAGATGCTACAGTAGCTCGTTATCCTATCCCTGCTGTGTTAAATAACAAGTGGGAAACTCCACCGCCGGTGGACTCACATGTCACCTGTCTTGTGGTGTCATCTACTCTGCCTGTCACCACTGTCACCTCACTGAAGGAACCGACGGATAAGCATGTGGAGGGATGCCTGAAGTCTTTTTACTCACTTACAGGTGCTGTACATAGACCCTCTATGGTAGCCTCCTGGGCTGCGAAAGGAATTGAAGCATGAGTTCAGGCAGTTGAGGATGAGCTCAAACAAACAAATAGCAGCGCTGATAAACTTGCTAATACATACGGATTGAGTGAAAAATATTCAATTTAATATAGACGGCAATCATTAGCCTATTAAAACCAACATACACAACTCATAAAAATAATTAAAATGGGTCTCAATTATAATTGCCTCTAATAAACAGTCCGTTCCTATTTAATGAACTGGATAAGCAGATGTATAATGCATAGAAAGAGAGACTGACTGCGCAGTCTACCATCCAACTTTACCAATACCGCTAGAGGTGAAGTCCCTTGGTAGTTTGTTTGTAAGTGTCCAAGCGGATTCCTCAATGCTTTGCGGTGTCCTTTTCCTTAGGTTGGAAGTTGTAGGATGTAAAGAAATCTTTCCTTATTTTATCTGCAAGGGTGGAAGTCCAGTTCTGGTCCGGATATTGGCAATAAATTTGGCAAGTGATGACCCAAGGATGACAGTTCCTGACGCGTTTCGCTGTACAAGCTACAGCTTTTTCAGAGGATAACTGTATAGCTGAGCTGGTCTGGTATTTATACCAGTATTGATGACCAAACGTTCTGCACCTGTTCACTCAATCCTTATCCTTAAACAATGTTAAAAATATATACTAGTTATAGCACTCATGCTTTAATTATAATTCTAGGACAGACTCACATGATTCCAATCTAATATTTCCATGATAACTTAAATAATAATCAAATTCATAATTCTTTATTAGAAATACTTCCAGGTGAAAACATCATAGGGCATATATTTCATGATTGTGCACTAATTATTTCTTAATTGTATTCATTTTTATTAAAGACTATATTAATATATACACAAAAATATCCCAATCACGAAGAAAACAGACATTCCCTGGACAGTAAATTCACTTGCGTCTCATTTATTAATAATACTTCCGGGTTCATTGTCCTATCTTATTTCCGTCTCGTGGAGCGCATCTGAGAGGTATTATTTCCTCTTCCGCTCCACGAGGCTCTCTATAGATACCCATGATTCTCCGTTCTCGGTCACGTGACTCTCCCAGTCCGATCACGTGATCCCGCTACGGAGTCCCGTGAAGGGATCTGAACTTTAAATGGCAAAGGACCGAACTATGACAATCGCTTGATGTTAATTCCAGTCACATGGCCCGATTACGGAATCCTGTGAAGGGATTGAAGTTTTAACTAGTCAAGAGACTACTTCTAAGTCAAACATTTGGTATTAATTTCAGCGGGATGTGGATTTTTTAATTTACCTCTTCTAAAGTTATTGTTGTTATACTACCTCACAATAAATTATGATACAACATTCCTTGTTATTCTATTTCATTTTATCTCTACTATGGGAAATTGTTTTTATGAGATTAGACCAAGGAATATAGTAATTTACTCACATATTCTATTTGACTATTATTCAATGGGATTATGGTTACTTTACATATTTTACTTTTGCTTATACTTATAGCAAATTGATTAATAACGATCTGTAGACATATGAAGGGAGAGAGAGAGAAGATACATACAGCCCATAACTTGTATATATAAACATATATTAATCCCAAAGGACTTTTTTTATTATTAGAATAACTTGTATTATATGTAAGATAGAAAATTTGATATATACCATATTCTGATGGTTAAAGATGAATAAGCAGAGCCATATAGATTTAATTCGGAGGACCATTTCTTGTAATTAATATCAATTCACCCATTATTACCAACAATGTTCAATTATGCGGAAATAGGACAGATATCAATATCCCTATAGCTCACATCCAGAAGGGGAAAGGGAGGGGGGGGGGGTGTTTTTTTATTTTTTTATTTTTTTATAGGAGGGGAATGGAAAGGGAAGTGAATAGTGGGGCAAAATAGGGGGGGGGGAAGGGGAGAAGGGGGGGGGATTTGCTAGGGAGGAGTGAATTGAGATGGGGAGGAGGGGAAGGGGGGGAGATGCTTCTATTCTTATAGTTCTCTTTACACTGAATTTCTTATATCTGGGCCTATATTATTGAATTCAGTTCTACTGCCTCATTAAGACCGTCAGGAAAGATACTATTCATCTGGTACATCCAGAAGACCTCCTGTCTGCATAGGTTTTTATATCTATCACCACCTCGTTTGGTATGGGGAATAGATTCTAAACCAATAAGTTCAAGCATTTCGGATCTCCATTATGGATGGTATCATAATGTTTTGACACACTATGGGTTTGTATACGTTTAATGATGTTTCGCCTGTGCTCCAAAAAACGTATCTTAAGTGCACGTGTCGTGCGCCCTACATATTTTTTGTTGCACCCACACGTTAACATATATATAACGTGTGATGTGTCACAGTTGATAAAACTACTTATTTCAAGTGATTTTTTAGTACTCTCTATAGTTATTCTTTTCTTTCGATTCTCTATGAAGTTACAGGTTATACACTTGTTTCTGCCACACTTATAGCATCCCTTTATTGTCTTTAGATGTGTATTTAGCCAATCTTCCTTACTTTCATCGGCTGTTTTATCTTCAGTCTTCAAAAAGCTCGGAGCTAACATGCTTTTAAGAGATCTACTTTTGCGAAAGATGAATCTAGGTTTATCACTTAATACAGATGAAAGTGAGGGGTCTTGTCTTAGAATCCCATAGTTTTTTGTAACAATTTTTTTAATTTCAGAATGACACGTATTATAGGTGGAGATAAAAGATATCTCCTCCATTTTTGTTTCTTTAGTAGTAGCTTCTGTAGTTTCTAAAAGGTCTGCCCTATTTTTACGCTTTACTTCCTCTAATGCTGAGTCAACCAATGATTTTGGATAGCCTCTATTTAAAAATGCTTCCAACATCTCTTTAGCTTGTATGTTGAAGGAGGTGAGGTCCGAACAATTCCTACGGAGTCTCAAGAATTGACTCTTTGGGATACTCTTCTTCCACGGCATGTAGTGGCTGCTTTTAAAATGTAGATATGCATCCGTCCCCACCTCCTTCACATAGTTTTTAGTGTTAATTTTTCCGTCCCTGACCTCCAGGGAGACATCCAAAAAATCAATTTTGTGAGGGTGAAAAATATGAGTGAAACTTAAATTAAAAGTGTTTGAATTTAAATAAGTGACAAATTGTGAAACCGAATCAGTGTCACCATCCCAAATAATAAATAAGTCATCTATGTAGCGGCCATAGAGGACCAGGTTCGCGCCAAATCCCCCACCCCACATGAGCCTGTCCTCAACCTCGCCCATGTAGAGGTTGGCGTAACTCGGCGCGAACCTGGTCCCCATGGCCGTGCCCATCACCTGTAAATACACCGTGTCCAAAAATGAAAAATAATTGTGTCCTAATATAAACCGTATAGAATCCAGAATAAATTGTTGATGTAACTCAATAAGATCATTATCATCCTTCAATTTTTTTGCTATTACACTGATCCCCAGTTCGTGCGGAATATTAGAGTATAAACTGTGGACATCAAGTGTGAGAAATCCATATGAGTCTCTCCACTTGATGTCTTTAATCAGATTTAAAAAATGTGTTGTGTCCTTGATATGTGATTTAAGCAAAGAAACACGTGGTTGTAAATAAATATCAACATAATGTGACAAATTAGAAGTGAGGGAACCCACACCTGAAATAATAGGTCGCCCGGGAGGTGCTTGAAGTGACTTGTGTATCTTCGGGAGGTGATAGTAAATGGGCATCATGGGATGTGAATTATATAAAAAATTAAACTCCTCCCTGGAGATCAGGCCGGCCCCCACTGCAGGATCTAAAAGATTGTGAAGTTCCAGCTGGAAAATGGAAGTGGGATCTTTAGGTAAAGTTTTATAGAATTCCGGGTTTTTAAGCTGTCTTTCTGCTTCAATAATATAGTCGGACTTGTTCTGTATGACAAGCCCGCCTCCCTTGTCCGCTTGTTTTATTATTATTGAATTATCTTTCATTAACCTCCGGAGTGCCTGTCGTTCCCACTTATTCAAATTGTCCTCTCTATGTGTGGATGATGGTTTGGAGCATAAGTTCTTAAACTCCTCCAAAGTGGTTTTATAAAAACTATCTATACTCGACCCCTTAGATTTAATCGGATAGAATTCTGATTTGTTTTTTAGTTTATCCTTACCTTTAATGTCAAACAGTTTCATGGGTTTTGGATTTATCTCAGAGCTCTCGCTCAGGAGGTCTGAAAGAGCCTCTAGTGCTCCCAGATCCTCATGATCGAGAACTATGGGTGATGCTTCATCTCTGTTTTTCAAAAGTGTCTGTTTGGCAAAGTATTTTTTGCGGCAGAGTGTCCTAATGAACCTGTTGAGTTCAACAAACAAACTAAAGATATTTGGTGAAGCTGACGGGGAGAATTTCAAACCCTTATTGAGTAACTGTATTTCAGTCTCTGTTAGCTGCCTTGAAGAAAGATTGAATATGTTCTTTTTTTGGGTTAGGCGTCTAGTTTTCTTTAATCTCTTGTATACTTCCTTCCTACCTCCTCGTCTTCCTCGAAACTGACGTTTCTTCTCTGAGGATGAGCTGCCTCAGGATTTTTCTGACACTGCCAGACAATATCTGTCTTATATTACTACAGCCTCCCACTATATTCAGAAGGCAGCCTCTGATGCAGGCGTAATGGCAGCCAAGGCATCTACTACGTCTATCCTGGCTTGTCGAATTATGTCGTTGAGGTCATGGAAGGTGGGCCTGAACTCCAAATAGACCTTGGAGGTGCTTCCTTTTAAAGGAGATATCCTATTTGGGGAGGATCTGAACAAGATTGTATCTGACACGGCCACTGCCAAGACTGCGTGTCTCCCAAATACTAATCCTTGTGCTCCGAAGGCTAAGAGTACCACCTTTTGTTCCTTTCGACCTCCAGGGAAAGCAAAGGGTCAAGCGTATCAGTGACAGGCTCGGGCTTCCAAAACCACTAAGCCTAAATCTAAACAATCCTGGGTCGCCCGTCAGCCTGCTTCCAAACAAGACAAGCCTGCTGCATGACGGGGCGGGCCTCCCCCTGGGAGGCCGACTTCTGCAGTTCACCCAGGCCTGTTTAAAGACCACTTCAGACGCCTGAGTGCAGGAAGTTGTCTCTCACGGGTACGCAATCTCTTTCAAGAGACGTCCCGCTTGCCAGTTTTGCAGAACGGTTATCCCTGTGGATGCATTAAAAGCGCAAGCTCTACACTTGGTTGTACAATCCCTCCTGGATACAGGTTACAGATAAGGAGATTTATGGTAGACTTACCATAGTTAAATCTCTTTCTGCGAGGTACACTGGATTCCACAGGGAATAACATCGGGGTGTAGAGTTGGATCTTGATCTGAGGCACCAACAGGCTAAAGCTTTGACTGTTCCCCGGATGCATTGCACCGCCTCCTCTATAACCCTGCTTCCAGACACTGGAGCTCAGTTTCGTTAACCAGTCCAATGCAGTAGCAGGTAAAAGAGATGGTAGATGTTAGTCACATAGAACCACATGACACTTTAAACTATGTGAGTCTGTGTCTTATAAGTGATACCTGTGACCATGTAGCCATAACTGTGCATGCATTCATTACGGTAGTTAAGAAACTCTTAGCGGAACTATTACTAAAATTGGAGTATGTTCACTACTTTAGTGATGGTGCCAGTAAATGTCTAGCCACCCGCACCAGTGTGCAAGCAGTGGAAACTCATCACATCTTGACACCTTTGGACCTGTATAGCTGGGCTGAAAAGATACATGGCATAAAGTTTTTCTACGTGTCACAAAATGAAATCCAAGATTGCAAAACCAAGCCATCCAGAAACAGCAAAGACTGTGGTAGGAACACATACTCATCACCAATTTTGGCATATTAGGTATGATGAACTACACATATTCCGATTGTCATCAGACGACATGAAGACAGCAGGAACCACAGTTTGGGGGGTATCCAATTACAGGTAAAAAAAAAAAAAACATCGGACGATTTTTCCCGATGTTTCACCCATATTTTTTTTAACAGGCATTACAGTTTGGTCACCTGTAAAAATATACACAGGTTCAGTGAAACGTGTGTTTTTGGTAGAGACAGACCAATTTCTGGGGATTTGGTTTTCGCCTGCCTGAGGCAGGTGAAACAAATTCCCTAATAAGGCGGTGCGAGCCGCGGCTTTACGGGGCTAATTATATAGCCCACGGCCGGATAATTAGCCACGTTAATTTACAGTGGCTAATTTCATAACCCCTTTAGTGTCACTATGACCACAGTCACAAAAAATATAGAGAAAAGTGATCTGCAACCTGGAACATATATAGCAGCAGTGTACAATAACATCTGGTACATTGGGTATATAGTTCAATATAATGAGGAGGAATAAGATGTGCTGCTACACTTCATGAAACGAAACCAATCAACAAATGTGTTGGCCTGGCCTTTAGTGTTTTATTCCTTTTATTCACGTCCCCTGTGTAACGGAAATGCCCACTATCCAAGGAAATACTGGAAGACGCTGTCGCTGACACTTTGAGGAAAATTACAGACGTTACAACAGGTTCCAAACAAGGGAAAAATAATGTGATTGTTACTCAACTTAAGTTATGGACTCAAGTTATGTTTAAGTTTTTAAATTTGATAGTTTCTTGTGTTAATTATGTATGCAGTACAACAGTAATTGAACAGCAACTTCTTGATTTTTTTTTTCTCCACTCTGAAACAGAATACCATGCTGATTTTTTGTGCGGTGATAATGTATACCTTTGTTAAGCACATAAAAAAATTGGGATATCTAATGTTGATTGAACCTAGTGTTTTTAAGTATTTTTGAAAAATGTGTTTTTGCTGTAACTCGAAACGTAAGGCAAATAAAGTGATTTGGTTTGGATTTTTGAATTCAGGAAGTAGAGTTACTTTAGGGCAGGGGTGGGGAACCTCAGGCCCGAGGGCCGTATAAGGCCCTCAAAGCCACTTGATCCGGCCCGGCCAGGCTCACCTAAACGAGAGGAGATGCAGAGTGCCTGTTGAGATTTTACCACCAGCGGGCGCCCGGCTCCTCAGCAGCAGCCGGACGCAGGAGCTCACTCCTGAGCTCCAGCTTCTGGCTCAGGCAGTGTACATGTGTGGCTGTGCGGCGCTATGGGAGAGACGTCAGGACGTCTCTCCCATAGTTCCGAGGAGAGGGAGGGCAGCAGTCCGGAAGCCGGAGCAGGGCTGGTGAGCATTGTGTTTTTTTTTTTTTCTTTCAATGTGTGTGTGTGTAAGCGGCACTACTAGGGGGTATATTTAATGGGGCATAACTACAGGGGGCATATCTAATGGGGCACAACTACAGGGGGCATATTTAATGGGGAATAACAACTGACGGGGCATATCTAATGGGCCAAAACAACTGACAGTGGGCATATCTAATGGGGCATAACAACTGACTGGGGGCAAATCTAATCGGGCATAACAAGTGACTGAGGGCATAACTACTGACTGAGGGCAGGCTGATTTTTAAGTTGATAATTTTTGTATGGCCCCCGAAGGATTTTAGAACTATCCAAATGGCCCTTGGTAGAAAAAAGATTCCCCAACCCTGCTTTAGGGGTACAAATTTCTTGCTGATTCCTTAATAAACATCCATGATACTTCAAATAAACTGGATAAAGAAGCCGCTTGGTTTGTGCTCAGACATGCACTATAAAGTGTGGGACCTTATAGAGGGACTAATTCAGACCTGGTCACTAGGGTACGTTTTTTGCATCCCTGCAATCAGGTAGTCGCCGCCTACAGGGGGAGGGGGAATTTGCTGTGCAAATGTGCGTTCGGATGTGTAGAAGAGCTGCATAAATTAATTTTGTGCATCTCAAGGATGATCAGTGGAAACAGGATGCACCTGAGCTTAATTTTGAGCTTCATGGCAAAGGCTGTGAATACTTACATACATCTGATTTCTTCGTTTTTTTTATTTTTATTTTTAATACATTTGCTAAAATGTCAAAACAACTTTTTTCACGTTGTCATTATGCGGTATTGTGTATAAAATTTTGAGGGAAAAATTCATTTATTCCATTTTGGAATAAGGCTGTAAAATAACAAATTGTGGAAAAAGTGAAGCACTGGGAATATTATTCTGGATGCACTGTATGGGGTATATTCAATTAATTCGACCATTTTTGGATTCAACACAATTCGACAGGCAAAACCCTCCAGCCGGGACCCGAATTCGACATATTCAATAAATAACGGATTCGACAGTCCCCCTGTCGAAAAACGGACCAATTGACGAATAGTGGGCCGCCTGGATTCGACTTCATGGACATCAATAAAGTGTTCAATAAATCCTGAAAAAAATTGTGTGGGGTCCCCCCTTCTAAGTGTAAGAGGTGCGGCTGCGTGTGGTGATGCCTGCTGCCGTGCAGGTGTAGAGTCGGTACTCACCAGGCGCCGCTCTCTCTCACCTTCAGGTACCGGAACCTTCAACGGACCTGGCAATCTTCAATCGGATCCGGACACGGCGATTCCCTCTCGGAGCTGACCGACGACCGAGCTGAGGAGAGAATAGGTTACCTCAAGGTGGGTATCAACCCTTCTTCCACCGGAAAAGGGGATACCCCAGGGGTGACGGCGACCTTCCCCGGTTGGGTGAAAGGTCATCACCGGCACAAAGCCTCAGCCACCTAGAATTCACATTATAAATTAAAAATAGAGGCGCTCATGAGAAACACATTCCAAAATATCACAGGTTCAGTATCAGCCAAGGAATAAATAATAATAAAGAAATATAAAATACATATATTTATTAATAGTAATATAAAAATACTATTTCATAATGGATAATTCAATATTCCATATGATTTTAGCAAGATATATCAGATACAGAAATTTAAAAATAGCATGGATTATCTAAATCCTAAGTATATTAATATGTTTAAGAAATCACTGAACAGTATGGATCAAAAAGTATGTATCAGAGTGTTACAGTCTCTTGGAGAAACACTGTTGCCACAGCTGCTACAAGTGAATCATAAATGTGTCACATTGACTGCACGTATTGATAGTCAGCATGGATAAATGTATAAGATACCTCTCCACAAGGGCTGGTGAACCCGAGCGTCCCCGGGTAAGTCCAAAATTTGCCCAGTAATTAAAGAAGCTGGAAGGTACGTGGGATATCTGGATCTTTCAGCCAGCTGCACCGATTCTTGGTTACCCTGCTTGTTACACCTTGCAGGTGCTTCGTGCCGGTGATTGTAACAGCAAAGTGTGTGGCTGCTGGATCGGGTGGTATATTGAGCCCAGGTGTAAATATGTGTACCTTCCAATCTACCTGGACGTGCACCGTCCGCCGGTAGAAACCGAGGTGGAGAGCGCTGGAGATGATTGCCGTGTATCGCTGGAGATGATTGCCGTGTCCGTGCGGCGTCTGCAGCTGATAGTGCGGCCACGTAGAAAGCCGTCCACGGCTGTTGTTGGTAAGGCCGGGTGGAATGGCTATGGCTTGAGTGCGTCCTGAATGAAAATGTTCAGTGATTTCCAAAAAGAAGGAGGAGTCCTGACGCGTTTCGTCACGTGACCCGTGACTTTTTCAAAGATGACTCCTCTTTGCACAGTGTGTGTAATTTAAAGGGCTCTCAATTGTGCCTCCACAGATGTAACTGATCAGTATAATTAAACATCAATGATAACACATGTACTTGCATACAAAGAATTCCTTGGCTGTTTAGATAACAATTTATCTGGTTTGAATATCTTAAAGTTTAACCAACCTGATAAAATAAATTATAATATATAAAAAACAAATCTACTGGCGGAGCTAACACAAAGGTACACAAAAATAAAAAAACAAAATAAAAATAAAAAATAAAAATAAAAAATATATATAAAAAAAAAACAAAAAAAAACAAATGAAAATAGTGTGTCATAGACATAAGCATTGATAATATATTATATCTAAACATATATCGCGGCTATATTTTACAATGTCAACTCTTGATACTGTAAACTAATAACTATATTGGGAATTATCTAAACCTGAGAAGCGCTGCAGTGGTGGGAAGCAATTGAGCTGTGCAGTTCCCCACTGCAGCCTTCTCCACCGCAGGTAGGCCCTTCTAAGGTGCCCCCCCCTTCTCTCCTCCCTAGACCACCGGGTGTTCGGGCATTAGGCCCGTGGGCACAGTCAGGCCCTCCCGGCCTGTGGGCACGCAGTCAGGCCCTCCCGGCCTGTGGGCACATAGTCAGGCCCTCCTGGCCCGTGGGGGCACATAGTCGGGCCCTCCTGGCCCGTGGGGGCATTTAGTCGGGCCCTCCTGGCCCGTGGGGGCATTTAGTCGGGCCCTCCTGGCCCGTGGGGCATTTAGTCGGGCCCTCCTGGCCCGTGGGCACGATTAGGCGGGCCCTCCAGGCCCGTCGGCCACGCGTAGTCAGGGGACCCCCCGGCCCGTGGCCCAGATAGGCAGGCACTAGGCCTGGGGGCACAGGTTGGGCACTAGGCCCGTAAGGATAGTCAGGCCACCGGCCTGTGGCAGCGGTTAGGCGGGCATTAGGCCTGGATGAGCTCTTCTGCCGCTGGCCCGGCGTCTTCTCCCGGCGGCGTCTTCTCTCCTCGCGCTCCTGCGCGCCGTCCGACTCTTCGGCTCCCGCCCGGCGTCTGACGTCAGATGCCGGGGGCGGGGCCTATGACGCGGCGAGCGCCGATTGGCTCGCCGTGCCCCTCTCCGATTGGCTGCCGCTCCGGGAGCCGCGATTGGCTCCCGGAGGGCGCCAACATTCAAATGCCCCCGCAGCCTCTGGTCCGGTGCAGGGAAAAGGGTAATCCCTGCACCGGACACCCGCCGCCGCCACACACTGACAGGCGCTGGGGACAGACAAGCTGTCTCAGCGCTGTCAGAGACATTGTCCCGCAGGGGACACAGGCGCCCTGGCTGCTGCAGCTGGAATGTGTCCTGTAAAACAGGACACATTCCCACATTTCCCCCCCCTTTTTCCTTTGTAGTCCCTACAAAGGTCTCCACGACGTCCCTTGTCCGCGGGTCAGGGAATTCGGAGGTCCCGCCGGCGAGGTTGTGTTCGAGGGTCCAGCCCGGACGGGCTGTGACCCCACATCCTTCCACCTCCGGGTTCCTCTTCTTACCTCCTGACCTCCATCGGCGGATCCTCTGGGGGAGTGGCATCTCCTCACGGTCGCTCGACGTTGGCCACCAAGGGGACTCTTCTTCCACGGGGACAATAGTCACCCACTCCTGGCCTTTCAGATCGTCTGTGGCATCGTCCCTGTCTTCAGGGTGTGGTACCGACCACAACCCAACAGTGGAATCCTCCGGGGCATCCGTTTCCTCCCGGGCAACAACCACCATCTGTCGCATCTCCTCGTGGGGCATCTCCAAAGGTCTCATGTCTTCCTCTGGAACGGGTCCTCCCATGGCATCTCGATCCTCTCCCCGTACGTCCGTCCATTTCGGCACTCCCGGCAGGTATTCTTGCTCCAGGACTATCTCCTCCTCTTCACGGAGGGCATTCAACTGGGAGCACGACTCCACCCGATCCTGCCAGTCACTCTCGTCGGCGCTTCCGATGCCAGAGTCGTCCTCCATCTGTTCTTGGAGGGATTCGTCGGCGGACAGCTCACCGTAGTCCGAGTCCTCCTCCGATATCTGGACTGGGGTATTATTTTCCTCCTCAGCGTACTTCTTCGCTTCCGCTGGCACCTCTGCTTCCTCAGCGTACTCCTTCGCTTCCGCTGGCATCGTTACTTCCTCAGCGTACTCCTTCGCTTCCGCTGGCATCTCTAGGTACCCAGGACACATCTGTTCCGCACGTCCTGGTCGTGGACGGTTCCATCGCGGGGAGATTCCGGACGTCTCCGTCACTGGGTCTTCACGCTTTTCTTCGCAGCGTGGTCTCTTCACCTCCCAGTCGTCCACCTCCGCCTTATGCGGGAAAGGATTCTGCCTTACTGGGGTCACTTTCTTGGGACAGAGTAGGTCCGCGGCATCTTCCCAGGGGCACTCACTGGCCGCATGTCCTGGTCGCCGACACTTCCAACAAGGGAGGGCCACTGCCACCTTCTCCAAGACGGGTTCCTTGTCCACCTCCTTCACTGGGGAATCTTCACCCGTTGGTTCCGGCTCAGAGGAAATGAGCACCTGCGAACTAACTTCAAGCAAGGTCTTCCGCTCCATTTCCCTGGTTTCCTCCTCCCATCTCTGGGCGCGACCATCCTCAATCATCCGGTCTTCATTCCACGGACAATCGGTAAGCGCATGTCCTCTCGCCTCGCAGAGCGCACACACAGGCTCTGCAGCCACCCGGTTCCAAAGTTGCTGACGAGACTCCGTCATCTGCTTCACCGTGGCCTCGTAGTCCGTCCTGTCTTCAGTCCATGGACATTCCAGGAGCCGATGTCGGGGATCTCCACAGCTTTCACACCAGGAATCAACCTCGTCTTGGCTCAACTCTTCGTCCGAGGGACAACTGTTATGCTCATGCCTGTAGTTTCCGCAGAGCAAACACCAGGGCTCCTTCGCTTGGCCCTTCTGACGTCTTCGATCCGCTTCCTGGACCACCTTCTTTGGGGACGTCTCTCGCCAAGTACACTTGTCGGCAAAGTGCCCTGTTTGCCGACATTTCTTGCAGGGCGTCACAGCGGCCTTCTTGCGCCCCTTCTCCCGGCGCTCTTCCTTTTCGCGCTGGACCGACCGCTGCACCATCTTCAGGAGGTCTGCCCCAGACACCGTCACCCAGTCGCTCTGGTCCGCACACGTCCGGGGGTGAGTCTGTCCCGGAGCCGTCCGCAGGGAGGTCTTCTTGGTGGCGTTCCACATCGTGTCCGTGATCCGGTCTCTTTGATCCTGCCGACTACGCCAAAATGTAAGAGGTGCGGCTGCGTGTGGTGATGCCTGCTGCCGTGCAGGTGTAGAGTCGGTACTCACCAGGCGCCGCTCTCTCTCACCTTCAGGTACCGGAACCTTCAACGGACCTGGCAATCTTCAATCGGATCCGGACACGGCGATTCCCTCTCGGAGCTGACCGACGACCGAGCTGAGGAGAGAATAGGTTACCTCAAGGGGGGTATCAACCCTTCTTCCACCGGAAAAGGGGATACCCCAGGGGTGACGGCGACCTTCACCGGTTGGGTGAAAGGTCATCACAGGCACAAAGCCTCAGCCACCCAGAATTCACACACTCGCACTCACGCGCGTAGTGTGATGAAGGGGATTCTCACGTCCGTGAGCAATCCCTATTCCGGCGCTCGGGGACAGACAAGGGACAAACGTACACGGATGCTACTCACCGTCACAAGTCTTGCACTCCGATCTTCTCCACTTACAGGTCCCTGTAAGGAGGCAAACAAACAAACAGCCGTGCAGGGCCTAGAACTACCCTAGTGTGCGTCCGCTACACTAGCTACATAGACAGAGCCCTCAAACTAGCTCGTGTGAGTGGTGCAACACAACTATGCACAAACTAAAACAAACAGACACTTTGCCCTGCATGGTAACAACATACATCACAATATCGGAATACAAGATCACACGGTGCTGTCCCTTTAATTCTTACCTGCTGCTGGAAGAGGGTTGGCGCCACACAGCCTGCCCACCTCCTGTACACTTCCGGCGGCTCAGGTCAAGCGGACCTGCCTACCTAACACCTCAGGGTGGCCTGGACCTAGTGCCCAGTACCACCTTTATTCACCTCGGGGGAACACTTATTCACTGGGCCTAGCGCCCCCCTGACTGCACACAGGCCGGAGGCCTGACTTCACCCACGGGCCTAGCGCCCGCCTAACTTGTCACCCGTTGGGTGACCTGGGCCTAGTACCCAGCGTCACCTGTTTACCTAATTGGCCAGAATACACTAGGGCCTAATGCCCTCTAATGTCCCACAGGCCTATTGCCTGATGTGCCCCTCAGGCCTAATGCCCGCCTAACCGCTGCCACAGGCCGGTGGCCTGACTAACCTTACGGGCCTAGTGCCCAACCTGTGCCCCCAGGCCTAGTGCCTGCCTCTCTGGGCCACGGGCCGGGGGGTCCCCCGACTACGCGTGGCCGACGGGCCTGGAGGGCCCGCATAATCGTGCCCACGGGCCAGGAGGGCCCGACTAAATGCCCCACGGGCCAGGAGGGCCCGACTAAATGCCCCCACGGGCCAGGAGGGCCCGACTAAATGCCCCCACGGGCCAGGAGGGCCCGACTATGTGCCCCCACGGGCCAGGAGGGCCCGACTATGTGCCCACAGGCCGGGAGGGCCTGACTGCATGCCCACAGGCCGGGAGGGCCTGACTGTGCCCACGGGCCTAATGCCCGAACACCCGGTGGTCTAGGGAGGAGAGAAGGGGGAGGCACCTTTAGAAGGGCCTACCTGCGGTGGAGAAGGCTGCAGTGGGGAACTGCACAGCTCAATTGCTTCCCACCACTGCAGCGCTTCTCGGCCTGGATGAGCTCTTCTGCCGCTGGCCCGTCCTGGCCAGCGGCGCCGCCGTCTCCTCGCCGCGTCCAGCCGCCGCTGGACATCTTCTTCCCGCAGGCCGACGTCTTCTGGCCTCTTCCGCGGCCTCAGGACCTCCTCGCCGCTCTTCGGCGCGGCGTCTTCTCCCGGCGGCGTCTTCTCTCCTCGCGCTCCTGCGCGCCGTCCGACTCTTCGGCTCCCGCTCGGCGTCTGACGTCAGATGCCGGGGGCGGGGCCTATGACGCGGCGAGCGCCGATTGGCTTGCCGTGCCCCTCTCCGATTGGCTGCCGCTCCGAGAGCCGCGATTGGCTCCCGGAGGGCGCCAACATTCAAATGCCCCCGCAGGTAATCCCTGCACCGGACACCCGCCGCCGCCACACACTGACAGGCACTGGGGACAGACAAGCTGTCCCAGCGCTGTCAGAGACATTGTCCCGCAGGGGACACAGGCGCCCTGGCTGCTGCAGCTGGAATGTGTCCTGTAAAACAGGACACATTCCTACATTAGCATAACCAGCCTCGGGCTCTTTGAGCCGGTCCTGGTTGTAAAAATACGTGGGAAAAATTGACTGTGGTTCCCCCATATTTAAACAACCAGCAACGGGCTCTACATCTGGTCCTGGTGCAAAAAATACGGGGGACAAAAGATGTAGGGGTCCCCCGTATTTTTTCCACCAGCACCGGGCTCCACTAGTCAGAGAGATAATGCCACAGCCGAGGGACACTTTTATATAGGTCCCTGCGGCCGTGGCATTAAATCCCCAACTAGTCACCCCTGGCTGGGGTACCCTGGAGGAGTGGGGACCCCTTAAATCAAGGGGTCCCCCCTCCAGCCACCCAAGGGCCAGGGGTGAAGCCCGAGGCTGTCCCCCCCCCCCATCCAAGGGCGGCGGATGGGGGGCTGATAGCCTTTTGTGACAAAAAAAGAATATTGTTTTTTGTAGCAGAACCACAAGTCCCAGCAAGCCTCCCCCGCAAGCTGGTACTTGGATAACCACAAGTACCAGCATGCGGGGGGGAAACGGGCCCGCTAGTACCTGTAGTTCTACTACAAAAAAATACCCCCCCAAAAAAACACAACGCACACACCGTGACAGTACAACTTTATTACATACATGCACACCTACATACACACTTACCTATGTTGACACAAAGCAGTTGGTCCTCTACTCCAGTAGAATCCAGGGGTACCTGTGAATAAAAATTATACTCACAAACAATCCGGTGTAGATCGGTCCTCTTCTTGTTTGTAATCCAGGGACTTGGTAAAAAAAAAAAACGAAGAACCCGAACCACGCACTAAAAGGGGTCCCATGTTTACACATGGGACCCCTTTCCCCGACTGGCGGGACCCCCCGTGACTTCAGCCAATCAGGGAGCGCCACGTCATGGCACTCTCCTGATTGGCTGTGCGCGCCTGAACTGTTAGTCAGGCGGTGCACTCGAGATACAATGTAGCGCATAGGCGCTCCATTGTATCCAATAGTGGGAACTTTGCGGTCAGCGGTAGACCGCGAGGTTATGTGGGGTCACTCTTGTGGTCTAGGGCTGACCGCAAAGTTCCCACCGTTTGATATAATGGAGCGCCAATGCGCTACATTGTATCTCGAGTGCGCCGCCTGACTGACAGTTCAGGCGTGCACAGCCAATCAGGAGGGTGCCATGACGTGGCGCTCCCTGATTGGCTGAAGGGGCCCTCTTTGACAGCAGTCACGGGGGGTCTCACCAGTCGGGGAAAGGGGTCCCATGTGTAAACATGGGACCCCTTTCAGTGCGTGGTTCGGGTTCTTCGTTTTGTTTTTCTCTGACGTCCTAAGTGGATGCTGGGGACTCCGTCAGGACCATGGGGAATAGCGGCTCCGCAGGAGACAGGGCACAAAAGTAAAAGCTTTAGGATCAGGTGGTGTGCACTGGCTCCTCCCCCTATGACCCTCCTCCAAGCCTCAGTTAGATCTTTGTGCCCGGCCGAGAAGGGTGCAATCTAGGTGGCTCTCCTAAAGAGCTGCTTAGAGTAAAAGTTTTGTTAGGTTTTTTATTTTCAGTGAGTCCTGCTGGCAACAGGCTCACTGCATCGAGGGACTTAGGGGAGAAGAAGTGAACTCACCTGCGTGCAGGATGGATTGGCTTCTTAGGCTACTGGACACTAGCTCCAGAGGGACGATCACAGGTACAGCCTGGATGGGTCACCGGAGCCGCGCCGCCGACCCCCTTGCAGATGCTGAAGAGAGAAGAGGTCCAGAAATCGGCGGCTGAAGACTTCCCAGTCTTCTTAAGGTAGCGCACAGCACTGCAGCTGTGCGCCATTGCTCTCAGCACACTTCACACCAACGGTCACTGAGGGTGCAGGGCGCTTAGGGGGGCGCCCTGGGCAGCAATGAAAGTACCTATGCTGGCTAAAAATACATCACATATAGCCCCTGGGGCTATATGGATGTATTTAACCCCTGCCAGGTTGTCAGAAAAACGGGAGAAGAAGCCCGCCGAAAAGGGGGCGGGGCCTATTCTCCTCAGCACACAGCGCCATTTTCCCTCACAGAACTGCTGGTGGGAAGGCTCCCAGGCTCTCCCCTGCACTGCACTACAGAAACAGGGTTAAAACAGAGAGGGGGGGCATTTTTGTGGCGATATTATTACATATTAAGATGCTATAAGGGAAAACACTTATATAAGGTTGTCCCTGTAAAATTATAGCGTTTTGGTGTGTGCTGGCAAACTCTCCCTCTGTCTCCCCAAAGGGCTAGTGGGGTCCTGTCCTCTATCAGAGCATTCCCTGTGTGTGTGCTGTGTGTCGGTACGTGTGTGTCGACATGTATGAGGACGATGTTGGTGAGGAGGCGGAGCAATTGCCTGTAATGGTGATGTCACTCTCTAGGGAGTCGACACCGGAATGGATGGCTTATTTAGGGAATTACGTGATAATGTCAACAAGCTGCAAGGTCGGTTGACGACATGAGACGGCCGGCAAACCAATTAGTACCTGTCCAGGCGTCTCAAACACCGTCAGGGGCTTTAAAACGGCCATTACCTCAGTCGGTCGACACAGACACGGACACTGACTCCAGTGTCGACGGTGAAGAAACAAACGTATTTTCCATTAGGGCCACACATGTTAAGGGCAATGAAGGAGGTGTTACATATTTCTGATACTACAAGTACCACAAAAAAGGGTATTATGTGGGGTGTGAAAAAACTGCCTGTAGTTTTTCCTGAATCAGATAAATTAAATGAAGTGTGTGATGATGCGTGGGTTTCCCCCGATAGAAAATTATTGGCGTTATACCCTTTCCTGCCAGAAGTTAGGGCGCGTTGGGAAACACCCCTTAGGGTGGATAAGGCGCTCACACGCTTATCAAAACAAAGTGGCGTTACCGTCTCCAGATACGGCCGCCCTCAAGGAGCCAGCTGATAGGAGGCTGGAAAATATCCTAAAAAGTATATACACACATACTGGTGTTATACTGCGACCAGCGATCGCCTCAGCCTGGATGTGCAGCGCTGGGGTGGCTTGGTCGGATTCCCTGACTGAAAATATTGATACCCTTGACAGGTACAGTATTTTATTGACTATAGAGCATTTAAAGGATGCATTTCTATATATGCGAGATGCACAGAGGGATATTTGCACTCTGGCATCAAGAGTAAGTGCGATGTCCATATCTGCCAGAAGATGTTTATGGACACGACAGTGGTCAGGTGATGCAGATTCCAAACGGCACATGGAAGTATTGCCGTATAAAGGGGAGGAGTTATTTGGGGTCGGTCCATCGGACCTGGTGGCCACGGCAACAGCTGGAAAATCCACCTTTTTTACCCCAAGTCACATCTCAGCAGAAAAAGACACCGTCTTTTCAGCCTCAGTCCTTTCGTCCCCATAAGGGCAAGCAGGCAAAAGGCCAGTCATATCTGCCCAGGGATAGAGGAAAGGGAAGAAGACTGCAGCAGGTAGCCCATTCCCAGGAACAGAAGCCCTCCACCGCTTTTGCCAAGTCCTCAGCATGACGCTGGGGCCGTACAAGCGGACTCAGGTGCGGTGGGGGGTCGTCTCAAGAGTTTCAGCGCGCAGTGGGCTCACTCGCAAGTGGACCCCTGGATCCTACAAGTAGTATCCCAGGGGTACAGATTGGAAATTCGAGACGTCTCCCCCTCGCAGGTTCCTGAAGTCTGCTTTTCCAACGTCTCCCTCCGACAGGGAGGCTGTATTGGAAACAATTCACAAGCTGTATTCCCAGCAGGTGATAATCAAAGTACCCCTCCTACAACAAGGAAAGGGGTATTATTCCACACTATATTGTGGTACTGAAGCCAGACGGCTCGGTGAGACCTATTCTAAATCTGAAATATTTGAACACTTACATACAAAGGTTCAAATCAAGATGGAGTCACTCAGAGCAGTGATAGCGAACCAGGAAGAAGGGGACTATATGGTGTCCCTGGACATCAAGGATGCTTACCTCCATGTCCCAATTTGCCCTTCTCACCAAGGGTACCTCAGGTTCGTGGTACAAAACTATCACTATCAGTTTCAGACGCTGCCGTTTGGATTGTCCACGGCACCCCGGGTCTTTACCAAGGTAATGGCCGAAATGATGATTCTTCTTCAAAGAAAA
This sequence comes from Pseudophryne corroboree, assembly GCF_028390025.1. Classification (NCBI taxonomy): domain Eukaryota; kingdom Metazoa; phylum Chordata; class Amphibia; order Anura; family Myobatrachidae; genus Pseudophryne; species Pseudophryne corroboree. The sequence goes on from NC_086444.1 coordinate 208,975,971, forward strand.
GGCGTCTTAATTATCCCTTACTTGGACGATCTCCTGATAAGGGCAAGGTCCAGAGAACAGTTGGAGGTCGGAGTAGCACTATCTCAAGTAGTTCTACGACAGCACGGGTGGATTCTAAATATTCCAAAATCACAGCTGTCTCCGACGACACGTCTGCTGTTCCTAGGGATGATTCTGGACACAGTCCAGAAAAAGGTGTTTCTCCCGGAGGAGAAAGCCAGGGAGTTATCCGAGCTAGTCAGGAACCTCCTAAAACCAGGAAAAGTGTCAGTGCATCATTGCACAAGGGTCCTGGGAAAAATGGTGGCTTCTTACGAAGCGATTCCATTCGGCAGATTTCACGCAAGAACTTTTCAGTGGGATCTGCTGGAAAAATGGTCCGGATCGCATCTTTAGATGCATCAGCGGATAACCCTGTCTCCAAGGACAAGGGTGTCTCTTCTGTGGTGGCTGCAGAGTGCTCATCTACTAAAGGGCCACAGATTCGGCATTCAGGACTGGGTCCTGGTGACCACAGATGCCAGCCTGAAAGGCTGGGGAGCAGTCACACAAGGAAAAAATTTCCAGGGAGTGTGATCAAGTCTGGAGACTTCTCTCCACATAAATATACTGGAGCTAAGAGCAATTTACAATGCTCTAAGCTTAGCAAGACCTCTGCTTCAAGGTCAGCCGGTATTGATCCAGTGGGACAACATCACGGCAGTCGCCCACGTAAACAGACAGGGCGGCACAAGAAGCAGGAGGGCAATGGCAGAAACTGCAAGGATTCTTCGCTGGGCGGAAAATCATGTGATAGCACTGTCAGCAGTGTTCATTCCGGGAGTGGACAACTGGGAAGCAGACTTCCTCAGCACGACCTCCACCCGGGAGAGTGGGGACTTCATCGGGAAGTCTTCCACATGATTGTGAACCGTTGGGAAAGACCAAAGGTGGACATGATGGCGTCCCGCCTGAACAAAAAACTGGACAGGTATTGCGCCAGGTCAAGAGACCCTCAGGCAATAGCTGTGGACGTTCTGGTAACACCGTGGGTGTACCAGTCGGTGTATGTGTTCCCTCCTCTGCTTCTCACACCTAAGGTACTGAGAATTATAAGACGTAGAGGAGTAAGAACTATACTCGTGGCTCCGGATTGGCCAAGAAGGACTTGGTACCCGGAACTTCAAGAGATGCTCACAGAGGACTCATGGCCTCTGCCGCTAAGAAGGGACTTGCTTCAGCAAGTACCATGTCTGTTCCAAGACTTACCGCGGCTGCGTTTGACGGCAAGGCGGTTGAACGCCGGATCCTAAGGGAAAAAGGCATTCCGGAAGAGGTCATTCCTACCCTGGTCAAAGCCAGGAAGGAGGTGACCGCACATCATTATCACCACATGTGGCGAAAATATGTTGCGTGGTGTGAGGCCAGGAAGGCCCCACGAAGAAATTTCAACTCGGTCGATTCCTGCATTTCCTGCAAACAGGAGTGTCTATGGGCCTCAAATTGGGGTCCATTAAGGTTCAAATTTCGGCCCTGTCGATTTTCTTCCAGAAAGAATTGGCTTCAGTTCCTGAAGTCCAGAAGTTTGTCAAGGGAGTACTGCATATACAACCCCCTTTTGTGCCTCCAGTGGCACTGTGGGATCTCAACGTAGTTCTGGGATTCCTCAAATCACATTGGTTTAAACCGCTCAAATCTGTGGATTTGAAATATCTCACATGGAAAGTGACCATGATGTTGGCCCTGGCCTCGGCCAGGCGAGTGTCAGAATTGGCGGCTTTGTCTCACAAAAGCCCATATCTGATTGTCCATTCGGACAGGGCAGAGCTGCGGACTCGTCCCCAGTTTCTCCCTAAGGTGGTGTCAGCGTTTCACCTGAACCAGCTTATTGTGGTACCTGCGGCTACTAGGGACTTGGAGGACTCCAAGTTGCTAGATGTTGTCAGGGCCCTGAAAATATAGGTTTCCAGGACGGCTGGAGTCAGGAAAACTGACTTGCTGTTATCCTGTATGCACCCAACAAACTGGGTGCTCTTGCTTCTAAGCAGACGATTGCTAGTTGGATGTGTAGTACAATTCAGCTTGCACATTCTGTGGCAGGCCTGCCACAGCCAAAATATGTAAATGCCCATTCCACAAGGAAGGTGGGCTCATCTTGGGCGGCTGCCCGAGGGGTCTCGGCTTTACCACTTTGCCGAGCTGCTACTTGGTCAGGGGCACACCCTGGCTGAGGAGGACCTGGAGTTCTCTCACTCGGTGCTGCAGAGTCATCCGCACTCTCCCGCCCGTTTGGGAGCTTTGGTATAATCCCCATGGTCCTGACGGAGTCCCCAGCATCCACTTAGGACGTCAGAGAAAATAAGAATTTACTTACCGATAATTCTATTTCTCGTAGTCCGTAGTGGATGCTGGGCGCCCATCCCAAGTGCGGATTGTCTGCAATACTTGTACATAGTTATTGTTACAAAAATCGGGTTATTATTGTTGTGAGCCATCTTTTCAGAGGCTCCGCTGTTATCATGCTGTTAACTGGGTTCAGATCACAGGTTGTACAGTGTGATTGGTGTGGCTGGTATGAGTCTTACCCGGGATTCAAAATCCTTCCTTATTGTGTACGCTCGTCCGGGCACAGTGTCCTAACTGAGGCTTGGAGGAGGGTCATAGGGGGAGGAGCCAGTGCACACCACCTAATCCTAAAGCTTTTACTTTTGTGCCCTGTCTCCTGCGGAGCCGCTATTCCCCATGGTCCTGACGGAGTCCCCAGCATCCACTACGGACTACGAGAAATAGAATTATCGGTAAGTAAATTCTTATTTTTTTACCAGGTCCCTGGATTACAAACAAGAAGTGGACCGATCTACACCGGATTGTTTGTGAGTATAATTTTTATTCACAGGTACCCCTGGATTCTACTGGAGAAGAGGACCGACTGCTTCGTGTCAACATAGGCAAATATGTGTGTATGTAGGTGTGCATGTATGTAATAAAGTTGTACTGTCACGGTGTGTGCGTTGTGTTTTTTTGGGGGTATTTTTTTTGTAGTAGAACTACAGGTACCAGCCGGCCCGCCCCCCCCCCCCCCCCCCCGCATGATGGTACTTGTGGTTCTCCAAGTACCAGCTTGCGGGGAGGCTTGCTGGGACTTGTGGTTCTGCTACAAAAAACAGTATTCAATATTCTTTTTTTGTCACAAAAGGCTATCAGCCTCCCATCCGCCGCCCTTGGATGGGGAGGACAGCCTCGGGCCTCACCCCTGGCCCTTTGGTGGCTGGAGGGGGGTACCTGTAGTAGAACTACAAGTACCAGCGGGCCCTTGATTTAAGGGGTCCCCACTCCTCCAGGGTACCCCGGCCAGGGGTGACTAGTTAGGGATTTAATGCCATGGCCGCAGGGACCTATATAAAAGTGTCCCCCGGCTGTGGCATTATCTCTCTGACTAGTGGAGCCCGGTGCTGGTGGAAAAAATACGGGGGACCCCTACGTCTTTTGTCCCCCGTATTTTTGCACCAGGACCAGGCGCAAAGCCCAGTGCTGTTTGTTTAAATATGGGGGAACCACAGTCAATTTTCTCCCCTGTATTTTTACAACCAGGACCGGCTCAAAGAGCCCGAGGCTGGTTATGCTTAGGAGGGGGGACCCTACGCAATTTTTTTCAGGATTTTTAACACTTTCAACACCCCTTTCCAACTGAAAAACATCCACTGATCTCTCCATATTATTGTAGTCAGTAAAAAAAAAATATTCTTTTTAAAAAATCGATTAGGTAAATAATACTTGTGGCTCCTAAATAGACAAACCAAGTAGATAATCCCTTCAAATATAAATAGATATGCTATTAGCAATCAAAAAAAACACCAAAAAATAAATGTTTAAATTTTTTTTTATTAGATCACGACAGAAAAATTAGGCGGAATGAAATTAACGAAATGACTGTCGAAAAGCACTGTTGTCGAATTGACATTCTTCAATTGAATATACTTTTGTCAAAAAGCCGCATTTTTAACATTGCAGATATGTCAAATTGCAAAAAGTCGAATTGCAAAAAGTTGAAAATTAAACGGCAGGTTTTTTGTCGAAAAGTACTATATTGAATTGTCGAATCAAATTCGACAGGTTTTTTGTGTCGAAAATGACCAATGTTTCGACAATTTCGGCAATTCGACCGCAATTGAATATACCCCTTCGTTTCTGCAAGTACATTGATGATCTTTTTATGAGTTTTCTCTAATTTCTTTATATGTCAAAAACACAGCAGCACATTTGATTAACCCGAACCTACACCAGTAGTAGCAAATTCTCATATACAGGTGTACTGATGTAAACAGCCAATTGATGTTTTATATGACCAACACACACAAAGTGTACAGACTGAAATGCTCATCTAGCTCCAGGGATTTTGTCATCCCCAGAACACAAATGCTATTGTCAGCATGTCAGATGAGTAAGCTGCCTCTAAAGGGAGGTTCAGCCATGTCTGATACGTGAGATTACCTGTTTGCACATAGTGTAAGGTCATGATTAGGTGTGGCCCTATACAGCATTCCATAACTATACTTTAGGCAGATACACCTCCTGCAATTAGTATATTTGTGCAATGCATAGTAATTACTAACACGGAAATCTTCTACCTTATACATAGTGCAATACTTGTATACAATTATGTTAAAAGACTTGTTTTTAATATTTTCAGTAATTATTTTCCATAATTTTAATAACAGACTCCTGTATTCTGATCAATGAGATATATCATAAACCCTGCTATCGACAGTGTCATATCAGTAAATAGGAGAGTATTGCTAAGCAATAGAAAACTACCCCTGATTCACTAATCTGCTTGTACTGTAAGCTTATTGGGCTGATTCGGAGTTGCCCGCAGGCGTGTCTCTCTTTGCGTCTTTTGCTACAGTCACGTCTGTGACTTTATATTAATGCTGCTACAAAGACTTCCCCAGGTGTACATCCCTGCGACTGAATATACAAGGACTGAGCACCCACTGTCAGCGCCTGCAGGTGCTGAAATACCATTGGTTGCACCATCTAAACGGGATGTAGTTAAGTTTTAAAAGCTGTAGTAAATCTACCCCTTTAGAGTTTATTTTTTTTAATGCAAATGAGTTCCACTTAGCTTGAGCTCCACAGTGTATTTACACATTTCCCCACAAGTTTGTTTTTTTAAACCTCTTGAGTAGAACCATTGCATTCACTTTGTTACCAAAGCTCATTCAGCACTTACCAACTTTCATTTTTCTTTCTGTGGGAGATTTAGATGGGTAGGCAGAGGCGGGTCATGCAGGGGGCATAGTGCAGGGACCCGCGTCATGGCCCCACCTCTAGCTGTGTAATGCTGCAATTTGCGATATTAGGCAGCACAGTCATGATGACACACTTCACCGTAAACTGTGTTATGGAAACCCCAGTCCGCCCACGTCACATCACTGGAGAAGTGGGTAGTATCTCTGGGAAGGTCCTATGCTCTGGGAGAGTTTCCAACAAAATTTGGGAGTCTCTTGGACAGTCTGAGAACAAGTATGCTAAATCTGGAGACATAAAAATCGTTTGTAAAGTCTATGCTTTAGGTAAGTTCCTACCAAAATGATATCATAGTACAAGACTGAAATTACTTTGAAATATTCAGATAACAAACATCTCCAAGAAGCATATAATGATTTATGACACATTTACATACTATTTTCCCTGCCTGCTGGATCATGCCACTCAGCTCTATAAACAGGTAGCACAAACTGAGGCTTCATGGTAATGAGAGAACTACAGTACACAGCCCTCCCTGGCAGCAAGAGCACAGTTTCCTAGTAATGGCTGCAGTGACGGGCTGGTTTAGCAGGACTAGTGACTTTTCTGCCAGTCACTAGTGATGACGATTATTTCTGACTTATGGAGGTGTTAGCTGACACCCATTTTATGAATATAAGAGTAATATGTGTTTCAGTTTAATATTAAAAGTGAGCTCTTCTCATGTATTTAGGTTTAACAGATTGTGTATAATATAAGAATTATACTGTATATCTATTTTCAACAAATCTATTACAGGTTGAGTATCCCATATCCAAATATTCAGAAATACAGAATATTCTGAAATACGGAATTTTTTGAGTGAGAGTGAGATAGTGAAACCTTTGTTTTCTGATGGCTCAATGTACGCAAACTTTGTTTAATACACAAAGTTATTAAAAATATTGTATTAAATGACCTTCAGGCTGTGTGTATAAGGTGTATATGAAACATAAATGAATTGTGTGAATGTACACACACTTTGTTTAATCCACAAAGGGGGTCATTCCGAGTTGATTGCTCGCTAGCTGTTTTTAGCAGCCGTGCAAACGCTATGCTGCCGCCCACTGGGGACTGTATTTTAGCTTAGCAGAAGTGCGAACGCATGTGCAGCCGAGCTCTACAAAAAAAGTTTGTGCAGTTTCAGAGTAGCTCTGAACCTACTCAGCGCTTGCGATCACTTCAGCCTGTTAGTGTCCGGATTTGACATCATACACCCGCCCAGTGAACGCCCAGCCACGTCTGCGTTTTTTCAGACACGCCTGCGTTTTTACAAACACTCCCTGAAAACGGTCAGTTGACACCCAGAAACGCCCCCTTCCTGTCAATCTTCTTGCGCCCTTCACCATGATATCATTATGGTATGCAGTTATTCCAAAATACGGAAAAATACGATATCCAAAATACTTCTGGTCCCAAGCATTTTGGATAAGGGATACTCAACCTGTACTGGCTCAAACACAAATAAATTGCATTTTTTTCCCTTGAATAGAAAGTTAGACAAAGCCATCTGAAATGTCCGTAACACAACAATTTCAGAATTGTTCATTTAAAAAAAATTAAATATTAAGCAATTTATGTTCAAATGTAATATCCCATATGATGGTTATTTACATAATGCACTTTATGTGCAGTGCAATAAGTTTTGCTTTCATGTATCTAGATGGCAGTACGGATGGCGTAATGGTTAGCATTACTGCCTCACAGCACTGAGGTCATGGGTTTGATTCCCACCATGGTCCTGTGTGGAGTTTGTATATTCTCTCTGTGCTTGCGTGGGTTTACTCCAGGTACTCCGGTTTCCTTTCACAATCCAAAAATATACTGGTAGGTTAAATGGCTCCTAACAAAATTAACGCTACCTTGAATGTGTGTGTGTGTACATGTGGTAGGGAATATAGATTGTAAGCTCCACTGCGACAGGTACTGATGTGAATGGGCAATTATTCTCTGTAAAGCGCTGTGGAATATGTGTGCGCTATATAAATAACTGGTAATAAATTCTGGCCTGCCCAGCACACATTAAGGTGCACTCTAACCCTCCACTCATTGGGAGACACTTACACAAGCTACAGTATACAGGGCTGTCTTAACAGCAGTGTGGGCCCCTGGGTACAGCTATGCACTGGGGCCTCTACCCATCCTCCAGCGGTAGGGGTGGGGGGTGCTATCAGAAGCAGCTTTGCTGTCCCTCGAACGATAGGGGGTGTTCTATCTTCCACTCAGCATGCACTCCTTTACTGCACAGATGGTGGAGAAGGGGCAAGAGAGAACACTAAACTGTAGAAGGGGGCATTGGGCTGAATAAAGGGGTCCTGGTACATGACTTCCAGGGTGGTAGGGGGTGTTTAATATGCAGGGGAGAGGTGGATAGTGGAGTGGGCTTTATAGTCATAATTTTCCGGTGGGAGGGCAGCTTGCTTGACTGCAGATTTCTCAAGTTCCTGTAAAAAGATTTCTTTGCTTTGAATGGGCTAAAAAAACTAGAGAGTCCCACCTTTCAGGAGATATTGGGCACTTGGGGATCACAGTTCAGGAACCAGAGCAATCCACCGACAAACATATAAAACTGCATATCAGACGTGTGGAGCTGGAGCAGGGACCAGCTGCTGGAAGGCTGATATCTCTGGTTCTGGGCATAGTAGAAAGAAGCTGCCAGTGTCCACTGAAAGGGGAGAGTCCCAGCTTTTGGAGTTTATCCTCAGAAAAACTCTAAGTCAGACAGGGCCCGAGAGATCTGGCTGGGAAGAGCAATTAACAGGCTCGGATGGGGACCACTGCTTTGAAGTCGGATATCGCTGGTTCCACAGGGCCGATTTTCAAAAATCTGGTAACCTGGAAAGAGGGGACCCTCAGCTATCAGACTAGTGCCCTTATACTCCTGGGGCCCTTGGGCAAGTGCCCATTGAACCCGTACGAAAAAAAACAGTATACTGTGACTCTATGGGGTATATGCAATTCCGGGCGAATTGCGGCACTTTTTCGCCCGTTTTTAAATTCGACACAATTCGACCGTCGAATTCCGGCAGGTGGGTGCCTCAATTCGACATATTCAATAAAAAACGGATTCGACAGTCCCGCTGTCGAAAAACGGGCCAATTGACGGATTTTGATTCGATTTTTAAAAATGTAAAAAAAAACAGTAAAAACCCCGAAAAAAAATTGCGTGGGGTCCCCCGTCCTAAGCATAACCAGCCTCGGGCTCTTTGAGCCGGTCCTTGTTGCCAAAATACGGGGGGGGAAATGACAGGGGATCCCCCGTATTTTAACAACCAGCATCGGGCTCTGCGCCTGGTCCTGGTGCAAAAAATACGGGGGGACAAAAAGAGTAGGGGTCCCCCGTATTTTTTGTACCAGCACCGGGCTCCACTAGCTGGACAGATAATGCCACAGCCGGGGGACACTTTTATACCGCTCCCTGCGGCCGTGGCATTAAATACCCAACTAGTCACCCCTGGCCGGGGTACCCTGGAGGAGTGGGGACCCCTTCAATCAAGGGGTCCCCCTCCAGCCACCCAAGGGCCAGGGGAGAAGCCCGAGGCTGTCCCCCCCATCCAAGGGCTGCGGATGGGGGGCTGATAGCCTTGAATAAAATGAAAGAATAATGTTTTTTCTCTGACGTCCTAGTGGATGCTGGGAACTCCGTAAGGACCATGGGGAATAGCGGGCTCCGAAGGAGGCTGGGCACTCTAGAAAGATCTTAGACTACCTGGTGTGCACTGGCTCCTCCCACTATGACCCTCCTCCAAGCCTCAGTTAGATTTCGTGCCCGGCCGAGGTTGGATGCACACTAGGGGCTCTCCTGAGCTCTTAGAAAGTAATAGTCTTATATTTTTTTATTTTCAGTGAGACCTGCTGGCAACAGGCTCACTGCAGCGAGGGACTAAGGGGAGAAGAAGCGAACTCGCCTGCTTGCAGCCGGATTGGGCTTCTTAGGCTACTGGACACCATTAGCTCCAGAGGGATCGACCGTAGGCCCAGCCTTGATGTTCGGTCCCGGAGCCGCGCCGCCGTCCCCCTTACAGAGCCAGAAGCAAGAAGTTGATCCGGAAAATCGGCGGCATGAAGACTCTGTCTTCACCAAGGTAGCGCACAGCACTGCAGCTGTGCGCCATTGCTCCTCTCACACACTTCACACTCCGGTCACTGAGGGTGCAGGGCGCTGGGGGGGGGCGCCCTGAGGCAGCAATAAAAACACCTTGGCTGGCTAAAATACCTCAATATATAGCCCCAGGGGCTATATATGAGGTAAATACCCCTGCCAGAATTCCATAAAAAGCGGAAGAATAGGCCGCGAAAAAGGGGCGGAGCCTATCTCCTCAGCACACTGGCGCCATTTTTCCCTCACAGCTCCTGCTGGAAGGAAGCTCCCTGGCTCTTCCCTGCAATCTACAGTACCAGTAAGAGGGAAAAGAGAGGGGGGGCATTAAATTTGGCAGTATATATATTTTATTGAAAAGCAGCTATTAGGGACATAACTCAGTTAGTCCCTGTATATATATAGCGCTCTGGTGTGTGCTGGCATACTCTTACTCTGTCCCCCCAAAGGGCTTTTTGTGGGTCCTGTCCTCTGTTTGAGCATTCCCTGTGTATGTGGAGTGTGTCGGTACGGCTGTGTCGACATGCTTGAGGAGGATAATGATGTGGAGGGGGAGCAGATGCCTTTAGCAGGGATGTCACCCCCTGGGGGGCAGACACCTGAGTGGATGAGTTTATGGCAGGAAATGAGTGCACGTATAGACTCATTACATAAAAAATTTGACGACATGCCGACTGTGGGACAGCCGAGTCTTCAGCTCGTGCCTGTCCAGGTGTCTCAAAAGTCATCAGGGGCTCTGAAACGCCCGCTATCTCAGATGGCACAAGTAGATGTCGACACGGATACTGACACCAGTGTCGACGACGATGAGTCAAATTTAATGCCCGTTAAGGCCATTCACTGCATGATTGAGGCAATGAAAGAGGTGTTAAATATTTCTGATTTACATCCAGGTACCACAAAAAAGGGTATTATGTTTGGGGAGAAAAAACTACCTGTAGTTTTTCCCCCGTCAGATGAATTAAATGAAGTGTGTGAAGAAGCGTGGGCTTCCCCTGATAAGAAATTGGTAATTCCTAAGAAGATACTAATGGCGTTCCCTTTCCCGCCAGAGGATAGGTTACGTTGGGAAACACCCCCTAGGGTGGATAAAGCGCTCACACGTTTGTCTAAAAAGGTGGCACTACCGTCCCAGGATACGGCCGCCCTTAAGGAACCTGCTGATAGAAAGCAGGAGGCGATCCTAAAGTCTGTATATACACACTCAGGCATTATACTTAGACGAGCTATTGCGTCAGCATGGATGTGCAGTGCTGCCGCTGCGTGGTCAGATAAACTGTCAGAAAATATTGACACATTAGACAGAGACACGATTCTGCTAACAATTGACCATATCAAAGACTCAGTCTTATACATGAGAGATGCACAGAGGGAAATCTGCCGGCTGGCATCTAAAGTAAGTGCATTATCCATCTCTGCTAGGAGATGCTTATGGACTCGCCAGTGGACTGGAGATGCAGATTCCAAAAGGCACATGGAAGTTTTGCCTTATAAAGGGGAGGAATTATTTGGGGATGGTCTCTCCGACCTAGTTTCCACAGCAACGTCTGGGAAGTCAGCATTTTTACCCCATGTCCCCTCACAGCCTAAGAAGGCGCCATTTTATCAGGTTCAGTCCTTTCGGACCCAGAAAAACAAGCGGGGAAAAGGAGGGTCTTTTCTGTCTAGAGGCAGAGGTAGGGGAAAAAGGCTGCAGCAAACAGCAGGTTCCCAGGAACAAAAGTCCTCCCCCGCTTCCTCTTCCAAGTCCGCCGCATGACGGTGGGGCTCCACAGGCGGAGCCAGGTACGGTGGGGACCCGCCTCATGAATTTCAGCGATCAGTGGGCTCGCTCACAGGTGGATCCCTGGATCCTTCAAATAGTATCTCAGGGATACAAGCTGGAATTCGAGGCGGCTCCACCCCACCGGTTCCTAAAATCTGCCTTGCCGATTGCTCCCTCAGACAGGGAGGCGGTGCTAGCAGCGATTCACAAGCTGTATTCCCAGCAGGTGATAATCAGGGTACCCCTACTTCACAAGGCCGGGGTTACTATTCCACATTATTTGTGGTGCCGAAACCGGACGGTTCGGTGAGACCCATTTTAAATTTGAAATCCTTGAACACATACATAAAAAAATTCAAGTTCAAGATGGAATCGCTCAGGGCGGTTATTGCAAGCCTGGACGAGGGGGATTACATGGTATCCCTGGACATCAAGGATGCTTACCTGCATGTCCCCATTTACCATCCTCACCAGGAGTACCTCAGATTTGTGGTACAGGATTGCCATTACCAATTCCAGACGCTGCCGTTTGGACTCTCCACGGCACCGAGGGTATTTACCAAGGTTATGGCGGAAATGATGATACTCCTTCGAAAAAAGGGAGTTTTAATTATCCCATACTTGGACGATCTCCTAATAAAGGCACGATCCAAGGAACAGTTGTTAGTGGGAGTAGCACTATCTCAGGAAGTGCTGCACCAGCACGGCTGGATTCTGAATATCCCAAAGTCACAGCTGGTTCCGACGACACGTCTACTGTTCCTGGGAATGATTCTGGACACAGTCCAGAAAAGAGTGTTTCTCCCGGAGGAGAAAGCCAGGGAGTTGTCTTCTCTAGTCAGAGACCTCCTAAAACCAAAACAGGTATCGGTGCATCACTGCACGCGGGTCCTGGGAAAGATGGTAGCTTCTTACGAAGCAATTCCATTCGGCAGGTTCCATGCCAGAATTTTTCAGTGGGACCTGTTGGACAAGTGGTCCGGATCGCATCTTCAGATGCATCGCTTGATAACCCTGTCCCCAAGAACCAGGGTGTCTCTTCTGTGGTGGCTGCAGAGTGCTCATCTTCTGGAGGGCCGCAGATTCGGCATACAGGACTGGGTCCTGGTGACCACGGATGCCAGCCTACGAGGCTGGGGGGCAGTCACAAAGGGAAGAAACTTCCAAGGACTATGGTCAAGTCAGGAGACTGCCCTTCACATAAATATTCTGGAACTAAGGGCCATTTACAATGCCCTAAGTCAAGCAAAATCCCTGCTCCTACACCAGCCGGTGCTGATCCAGTCAGACAACATCACGGCAGTCGCCCATGTGAATCGACAGGGCGGCACAAGAAGCAGGATGGCAATGGCAGAAGCCACAAGAATTCTCCGATGGGCGGAGAATCATGTACTAGCACTGTCAGCAGTGTTCATCCCGGGAGTGGACAACTGGGAAGCAGACTTTCTCAGCAGGCACGACCTCCACCCGGGAGAGTGGGGACTTCATCCAGAAGTCTTCCAAATGATTGTAAATCAATGGGGTCGTCCACAGGCGGACATGATGGCGTCCCGCCTAAACAAAAAACTAGAGAGGTATTGCGCCAGGTCAAGAGACCCTCAGGCGATAGCTGTGGACGCTCTAGTGACACCGTGGGTGTACCGGTCAGTTTATGTGTTCCCTCCTCTACCTCTCATACCAAAGGTATTGAGAATAATAAGAAAGCGAGGAGTAAACACAATTCTCGTGGTTCCGGATTGGCCAAGAAGAGCGTGGTACCCGGAACTTCAAGAGATGATCTCAGAGGATCCGTGGTCTCTGCCGCTCAGACAAGACCTGCTACAGCAGGGGCCCTGTCTGTTCCAAGACTTACCGCGGCTGCGTTTGACGGCATGGCGGTTGAACGCCGGATCCTGAAGGAAAAGGGCATTCCGGAGGAAGTCATTCCTACGCTTATTAAAGCCAGGAAAGAGGTCACAGCAACTCATTATCACCGCATATGGCGGAAGTATGTTGCATGGTGTGAGGCCGAAAAGGCCCCAACGGAGGAATTTCAACTAGGTCGATTTCTGCATTTCCTGCAAGCAGGAGTAAATATGGGCCTAAAACTGGGCTCCATTAAGGTACAGATCTCGGCTCTGTCGATTTTCTTTCAAAAAGAACTAGCTTCAGTACCTGAAGTTCAGACATTTGTTAAAGGAGTGCTGCATATTCAGCCCCCGTTTGTGCCCCCTGTGGCACCTTGGGATCTCAACGTGGTGTTGAGTTTCTTAAAATCACATTGGTTTGAACCACTAAAAACCGTGGATCTGAAATATCTCATCTGATTTTCCATATGGATAGGGCAGAATTGAGGACTCGTCCCCAGTTTCTCCCAAAGGTGGTGTCAGCGTTTCACCTGAAGCAGCCTATTGTGGTGCCTGCGGCTACTAGGGACTTGGAGGACTCCAAGTTGCTAGACGTTGTCAGGGCACTGAAAATATATGTTTCCAGGACGGCTACAGTCAGAAAATCTGACTCGCTGTTTATCCTATATGCACCCAACAAGCTGGGTGCTCCTGCTTCTAAGCAGACTATTGCTCGTTGGATTTGTAATACAATTCAGCTTGCACATTCTGTGGCAGGCCTGCCACAGCCAAAATCTGTCAATGCCCATTCCACAAGGAAGGTGGGCTCATCTTGGGCGGCTGCCCGAGGGGTCTCGGCTTTACAACTTTGCCGAGCTGCTACTTGGTCAGGGGCAAACACATTTGCAAAATTCTATAAATTTGATACCCTGGCTGAGGAGGACCTGGAGTTCTCTCATTCGGTGTTGCAGAGTCATCCGCACTCTCCCGCCCGTTTGGGAGCTTTGGTATAATCCCCATGGTCCTTACGGAGTTCCCAGCATCCACTAGGACGTCAGAGAAAATAAGAATTTACTCACCGGTAATTCTATTTCTCGTAGTCCGTAGTGGATGCTGGGCGCCCATCCCAAGTGCGGTTTATCTGCAATACTTGTACATAGTTACTGTTAACTAAATCGGGTTATTGTTGAGCCATCTGTTGAGAGGCTCTGTTGTTTCATACTGTTAACTGGGTTTCATATCACGAGTTGTACGGTGTGATTGGTGTGGCTGGTATGAGTCTTACCCGGGATTCAAAATCCTTCCTTATTGTGTACGCTCGTCCGGGCATAGTATCCTAACTGAGGCTTGGAGGAGGGTCATAGTGGGAGGAGCCAGTGCACACCAGGTAGTCTAAGATCTTTCTAGAGTGCCCAGCCTCCTTCGGAGCCCGCTATTCCCCATGGTCCTTACGGAGTTCCCAGCATCCACTACGGACTACGAGAAATAGAATTACCGGTGAGTAAATTCTTATTTTTTGCAGAAGAACTACAAGTCCCAGCAAGCCTTCCCCGCAAGCGGGTACTTGGAGAACCACAAGTACCAGCATGCGGGGGGGAAACGGGCCCGCTGGTACCTGTAGTTCTACTGCAAAAAAAATACCCAAATAAAAACAGGACACGCACACCTTGAAAGTGCAACTTTATTACATACATGTCGACACACACACATACTTACCTATGTTGACACGACGTTCAGTCCACTTGTCCAAGTAGAATCCACGGGGTGTACCTGAAAATAAAATTATACTCACCTAAATCCAGTGTCCAGTGATATTTGTAATCCACGTACTTGGCAAAATAAAAAAACGCATTTACCCGATCCACACGGACTGAAAGGGGTCCCATGTGGGGTCCCCTTTCCCCGAATGCAGAGACCCCCCGTGACTGCTGTCACAGAAGGTCCCTTCAGCCAATCAGGGAGCGCCACGTCATGGCACTCTCCTGATTGGCTGTATGCACGTCGGAGCTGTCAGACGCGCATCGCACAGCCCCCTCCATTATCTTCAATGGTGGGAACTTTGCGGTCAGCGGTGAGGTCACCCGCGGTCAGCGGCTGACCGCGGGTAACCCCACCGCTGACCGCAAAGTTCCCACCATTGAAACTAATGGAGGTGCTGTGCGATGCGCTGTCTGCCAGCTCAGACGCGCATAGGGAATCAGGAGAGTGCCAGGACGTGGCGCTCCCTGATTGCCTGAAGGGACCCTCTGTGACAGGAGTCACAGGGGGTGTCAGCATTCGGGGACAGGGGTCCCATGTGTAAACATGGGACCCCTTTCAGTCCGTGTGGATCGGGTAAATGCGTTTTTTTGTTTTGCCAAGTACGTGGATTACAAATATCACTGGACACTGGATTTAGGCGAGTATAATTTTATTTTCAGGTACACCCCGTGGATTCTACTTGGACAAGTGGACTGAACGTCGTGTCAACATAGGTAAGTATGTGTGTGTGTCGACATGTATGTAATAAAGTTGTACTTTCAAGGTGTGCGTGTCCTGTTTTTATTTGGGTATTTTTTTTGCAGTAGAACTACAGGTACCAGCGGGCCCGTTTCCCCCCCGCATGCTGGTACTTGTGGTTCTCCAAGTACCAGCTTGCGGGGGAGGCTTGCTGGGACTTGTAGTTCTTCTGCAAAAAAACATTATTCTTTAATTTTACTCAAGGCTATCAGCCCCCCATCCGCAGCCCTTGGATGGGGGGGACAGCCTCGGCCTTCACCCCTGGCCCTTGGGTGGCTGGGGGGGGACCCCTTGATTGAAGGGGTCCCCACTCCTCCAGGGTACCCCGGCCAGGGGTGACTAGTTGGGTATTTAATGCCACGGCCGCAGGGAGCGGTATAAAAGTGTCCCCCGGCTCTGGCATTATCTGTCCAGCTAGTGGAGCCCGGTGCTGGTACAGAAAATACGGGGGACCCCTACTCTTTCTCTAACGTCCTAGTGGATGCTGGGGACTCCGTAAGGACCATGGGGAATAGACGGGCTCCGCAGGAGACATGGGCACTTTAAGAAAGAATTTTGATTCTGGTGTGCTCTGGGTCCTCCCTCTATGTCCCTCCTCCAGACCTCAGTTTGAATCTGTGCCCGGACGAGCTGGGTGCTGTTCAGTGAGCTCTCCTGAGCTTGCTGTAAGAAAGTATTTTGTTAGGTTTTTTATTTTCAGGGAGCTCTGCTGGCAACAGACTCCCTGCATCGTGGGACTGAGGGGAGAGAAGCAGCCCTACTCTCCGAAGATAGGTCCTGCTTCTTAGGCTACTGGACACCATTAGCTCCAGAGGGATCGTACACAGGATCTCACCCTCGTCGTCCGATCCCAGAGCCGCGCCGCCGTCCCCCTCGCAGAGCCGGAAGACAGAAGCCGGGTGAGCATAAGAAGCAAGAAGACTTCGAAATCGGCGGCAGAAGACTCCAGTCTTCACAGAGGTAGCGCACAGCTGCAGTGCATTGCTCCCACACACACCTCACATACTCCGGTCACTGTAAGGGTGCAGGGTGCAGGGGAGGGGCGCCCTGGGCAGCAATTGGGACCTCTTTGGCAAAAGTTTAGCATATATATAGTTGGGCACTGTATATATGTATGAGCCCCCGCCAAGGGGGCTCATACATTCTGTCCCATATTTAAGTGGGACAGAAGCGGGGCTTCTTCCTCAGCACTTACCAGTGCCATGTTTTTTCTCCACAGCACCGCTGAGAGGAAGCTCCCAAGCCTCTCCCCTGCAGATACACGGTAGAAGAGGGTAAAAAGAGAGGGGGGGGGGCACATAATTAGGCGCAAAAATCAATATAAACAGCAGCTACTGGGTTAACATTAAGTTACTGTGTTATTCCTGGGTTAATAGCGCTGGGGTGTGTGCTGGCATACTCTCTCTCTGTCTCTCCAAAGGGCCTTGTGGGGGAATTGTCTTCAGATGAGCACTCCCTGAGTGTGTGGTGTGGCGTTACGTGTGTGTCGACATGTCTGAGGTAAAAGGCTCCCCTAAGGAGGAGATGGAGCAAATGTGTGTGTGAGGGGTGTCTCCGTCGACAACGCCGACACCTGTTTGGATATGTGTAATTAAGTGCTAAGGTGAATTTATTGCACAAAAGATTAGAGAACAGACAGGGAATCTACCCATGTCTGTCCCTATGTCGCAGAGACCTTCAGAGTCTCTCAATGCTCACTATCCAAAATAATAGACACTGATATCGACACAGGGTCTGACTCCAGTGTCGACTACGATAATGCAAAGTTACAGCCAAAATGGCAGGAAAGTATTCAATATATGATTATTGTAATAAAAGATGATTTGCATATCACTGATGACTCATCTGTCCCTAACACAAGGGTACACATGTTTAAGGGGAAGAAAGCTGAGGTAAATTTCCCTCCTCTCATGATAAAAAAAGAGCGGGAATCTCCAGACAAGAGACTGCAGTTTCCCACAAAGAATTCTCAGGGAGTATCCTTTCCCTACTAGGGCCAGACTACGATGGGAATCTTCCCCTAGGGTGTCACGTTTGCCCAAAAGGTAGCCCTGACTTAACAGCTATCCTCAGGGATCCTGCAGATAGCGTGCACATTCTGGTACACTACTCAGACCGGCGATTGTGTCGGCATGGGTTTATAGCGCTGTAGCAGCGTGGACAGCTACCTTATCAGCAGAGATTGAGACCCTAGTATGTATATATATATATATATATATGTATATATATATATAGATATATATATTAAAGATACTGTCTTAAGATATATATATATATATGTGTAACATGCCCAAAGAGACATTAGTCTACTGGGTTCTAGAGTCAACGCTATGTCGATTTCTGCTTGACGTGTCCTGTAGAATATGCAATGGACAGGTGATGCCGACTTAAGAGGCATATGGAAGGCTGAGGATTGTGTGGAGAAGGGATCTCGGACCTGGTCTCCACAGCTATAGCTGGTAATTCTGATCTTTTGCCTTATATTCCTGCACAGCCTAGGAAAGCACGACATTATCAAATGCAGCCTTTCGAACACAAAGAAACAAGAAAGTCCGAAGTGCGTCCTTTTTTGCCAGAGGCAGGGGCAGAGGAAAGAAGCTGCACAACACAGCTAGTTCCCAGGAACAGAAGTCCTCCCCGGCCTCTACAAAATCCACCGCATGTTGCTGAGGCTCCACAGGTGGAGCTAGGCCCGGTGGGGGCACGTCTTCGTAATTTCAGCCACAAGTGGGTTCACTCCCTGTTGGATCCCTGGGCAATAGATATTGTGTCTCAGGGATACAAGCTGGACTTTGAGGAGATGCCCCCTCACCGACGGCCCTGCCGGCTTCCCCCCACGAGAGGGAAATAGTGTTAGCTGCAATTCACAAATTGTATCTTCAACAGGTGGTGGTCAAGGTTCCCCTCCTTCAACAAGGAGGGGGTTATTATTCGACCATGTTGTAGTCCCGAAACCGGACGGTTCGGTCAGACCCATATTGAATTTAAAATCCCTGAACATATACCTGAAAAGGTTCAAGTTCAAGATGGAATCGCTAAGAGCGGTCATCGCAAGCCTGAAAGGGGGAGATTTTATGGTGTCTCTGGACATAAAGGATGCATACCTTCATGTCCCCATTTATCCACCTCATCAGGCGTACCTCAGATTTGCGGTACAGGATTGTCATTACCAATTTCAGACGTTGCCGTTTGGTCTCTCCACGGCCCTGAGAATCTTCACCAAGGTAATGGCGGAAATGATGGTGCTCCTGCGGAAACAAGGTGTCGCAATTATCCCGTACTTGGACGATCTCCTCATAAAAGCAAGATCAAGAGAGCAGTTGCTGAACAGCGTATCACTTTCTCTGGAAGTGTAACGGCAACACGGCTGTATTCTATATATTCCAAAGTCGCAGTTGGTTCCTACGGCTCATCTGCCTTTCCTGGGCATGATTCTAGACACAGACCAGAAAAGGGTTTATCTCCCGATAGAGAGAGTTCAGGAACTCATGACACTGGTCAGGGACCTATTAAAACCAAAACAGGTGTCAGTGCATCACTGCACTCGAGTCCTGGGAAAGATGGTGGCATCATACGAGGCCATTCCCTTCGGCAGGTTCCATGCGAGGACTTTTCAATGGGACTTACTGGTCCGGATCACATCTTCAGATGCATCGGTTAATCACCCTATCCCTCAGGGCCAGGGTGTCTCTCCTGTGGTGGCTGCAGAGTGCTCACCTTCTCGAGTGCCGCAGATTCGGCATTCAGGACTGGGTCCTGGTGACCACGGACGCAAGCCTCCGAGGGTGGGGAGCAGTCACACAGGGTAGAAATTTCCAAGGTCTGTGGTCAAGTCAGGAGACTTGCCTTCACATCAACATTTACAACGCCCTACGTCAAGCAGAGACCCTGCTTTGCGGTCAACCAGTTCTGATTCAGTCAGACAACATTACCGCTGTGGCTCATGTAAACCGACAAGGCGGCACAAGGAGCAGGGTGGCGATGGCGGAAGCCACCAGAATTATTCGCTGGGCGGAGAATCACGTAAGCGCACTGTCAGCAGTGTTCATCCCGGGGGTAGACAACTGGGAAGCAGACTTCCTCAGCAGGCACGACCTCCACCCGGGGGAGTGGGGACTTCATCAAGAAGTCTTTGCACAGATTGCAAGTCGGTGGGAACTGCCACAGGTGGACATGATGGCATCCCGCCTCAACAAGAAACTACAGAGGTATTGCGCCAGGTCAAGAGACCCTCAGGCGATATCTGTAGACGCCCTGGTGACACCGTGGGTGTTCCAATCGGTCTATGTATTTCCTCCTCTTCCTCTCATACCCAAGGTGTTGAGAATCATAAGAAAAAGAGGAGTGAGAACAATACTCATTGTTCTGGATTGGCCAAGAAGGACTTGGTATCCAGATCTGCAAAAAATGCTCACAGAGGACCCGTGGCCTCTTCCTCTAAGACAGGACTTGTTGCAACAAGGGCCCTGTCTGTTCCAAGACTTACAGCGGCTGCGTTTGACGGCATGGCGGTTGAACGCCGGATCATAGCGGAAAAAGGCATTCCGGATAAGGTCATTCCTACGCTGATAAAGGCTAGGAAGGACGTGACAGCTCAACATTATCACCGTATATGGCGAAAATATGTTGCTTGGTGTGAGGCCAGGAATGCCCCTACGGAGGAATTCCAGCTGGGCCGTTTCCTTCACTTCCTACAGTCAGGAGTGACTTTGGGCCTAAAATTGGGTTCCATTAAGGTCCAGATTTCGGCCCTATCCATTTTCTTTCAAAAAGAGCTGGCTACTCTACCTGAAGTTCAGACGTTTGTGAAGGGAGTGCTGCATATTCAGCCCCCTTTTGTGCCCCCGGTGGCACCTTGGGATCTTAACGTGGTGTTGAGTTTCCTGAAATCCCCCTGGTTTGAACCACTCAAAACGGTGGAATTGAAATATCTCACGTGGAAGGTGGTCATGCAACTAGCATTGGCTTCGGCGTGTGTCAGAATTAGCGGCTTTGTCACATAAAAGCCCCTATCTGGTTTTCCATGCGGATAGAGCAGAGTTGCGGACCCGTCCACAATTCCTGCCAAAAGTGGTTTCATCTTTTCATATAAACCAACCTATTGTGGTACCTGTGGCTACTACTGACTTGGAGGATTCCGAGTTGCTTGATGTGGTCAGGGCTTTGAAGGTTTATGTAGCCAGAACGGCTAGAGTCAGGAAAACAGACTCTTTGTTTATCCTGTATGCTTCCAACAAGCTTGGTGCGCCTGCTTCAAAGCAAACTATTGCTCGCTGGATCTGTAACACGATTCAGCAGGCTCATTCTGCGGCTGGATTGCCGCTGCCAAAATCAGTTAAGGCCCATTCCACTAGGAAGGTGGGCTCTTCTTGGGCGGCTGCCCGAGGGGTCTCGGCATTACAGCTGTGCCGAGCGGCTACTTGGTCAGGTTCAAACACTTTTGCAAAGTTCTACAAGTTTGATACCCTGGCTGAGGAGGACCTTGTGTTTGCTCCTTCGGTGCTGCAGAGTCATCCGCACTCTCCCGCCTGTTTGGGAGCTTTGGTATAATCCCCATGGTCCTTACAGAGTCCCCAGCATCCACTAGGACGTTAGAGAAAATAAGATTTGACTTACCGGTAAATCTATTTCTCGTAGTCCGTAGTGGATGCTGGGCGCCCGCCACAAGTGCGGTCTTCTTCTGCAATACTTGTATATAGTTAAGTTATTGCTGCAATAAGGTCTATGTTATTGTTGCATCAGGGTTGAACTGATGCTCTGTTGTTGTTCATACTGTTGACTGGGTAAGTTTATAACAAGTTATACGGTGTGATTGGTGTGGCTGGTATGAATCTTGCCCTGGATTTCCAAAATCCTTTCCTTGTACTGTCAGCTCTTCCGGGCACAGTTTCTCTAACTGAGGTCTGGAGGAGGGACATAGAGGGAGGAGCCAGAGCACACCAGAATCTTAATTCTTTCTTAAAGTGCCCATGTCTCCTGCGGAGCCCGTCTATTCCCCATGGTCCTTACGGAGTCCCCAGCATCCACTACGGACTACTAGAAATATTTTTAACGGTAAGTAAAATCTTATTATGTTACAGGTAATGTACATGACTTGATCTAACAAACAACAAACTTAGTTTTATCCATATTCTGTTTTTCAGAAAAAACATGGGAGTACGAGTGAACCGGCAGCAGCAGTTGCAGCTGGGGCTAGTAAGGTAATTAAGTTTAATTAGTGTTATCTATTATTTTTATTAAAGAAACATTCTGGGGTTACAAATATTTAGGCTTAAAGTGCAAAAATTGATGAGGGAGTACGCTGTACAGTACAGGGTGCATACATATGGTGAGATATTGACTATGCGATTTCCCTTGTACTCCCCCAGAGCCCAGAAGCACCGATATTGTCTATGAAAAAAGGTTAGACCGGGTCCAGTGACCCGGGAATCCAACCCGGCTAGCTGGTAGTGTTGGTCCTGGGAAGGACCCGGGTTGTTGTGCAGTGTAAAGCTGGGTTGATGCGACCGGCACACGTTTACAACATAGGGAGAGCCGGCACTAGGAGATTATCTCATTTCCAAGCACAGGCACTGGTCACATGTTGTGCAGTGACATCACCGACCCAGCAAAAAGCCAGGTCCAGCCGCCACTCTGAAAGGGGTCTCAGCCGGGTCGCACCCAGGTTGGATCCATATACCAAATTCCGGGTGCGCCCCGGCATTTTAGTGTAAAGAGGTATTACATAGCTTGTGAGAATAGTGAATTCTGCTGTTTGCTGCAGTGAATAGATGGCCATCAGAAAGTGACGGTTGGCAACCATTGATGCTCCCGATTCGATGGAAATACTTATATTTATTCTATATTGATAAACTAAATGAAATAGCACAACAGTTGTGCTGGTAACACTAGTGCTGTTCCTCACAACCAGGACGGAATGTAGTTATGTGACTGGTCACAACTCTCCCCCTACATCCTGAAGCCTCACAAACCCTACAGTCAGCATGCCGACTAAAAGGAACTATTCCCACTCATGGGTGTCCAAGACACCCATGGAGTGGGAATAGAACCTATAGCGAGACCGAGCCTGCAGCGTGGCGAGCGCAGCAAGCCCGCAAGGGGCTGCATTGCACTCACCTCCCTCCCGCCAACATTCTGCGGCCGGGATCCCAGCGTCGGATACCGACCGTTGGTAAAATACACCCAAACCCCCAGGACGGTGCGTGTGTTAATTTTAAGGCCAAGGCATATATATATATATATATATATATAAAGTCCACAAGGCCCAGCACTCCCGATATAAAACAATACTTAGCTGGTTGCCTGCATGAAATAGAGCTCTGTCAGCGTGGTATGGCAACGTTTCAATGCCTTTAATACATCAGAGCATAATAATAAAAAAAAAATGTGATTACACAGTACAAGGAAATAGTTATACTGTAATGACATGGTGTTGTACTATGCGCTGATTTAGGTATTTATACATTTTGTTCCCCTTGTCTGAGTGTATGATGTGTATGCAATTTGTATATGTTTAATATATATCACTAAGGCGTGTAAGGGTTAAGTCCTGTGAAGGAATAGGTGGAGTTATTCTGGCCTTTGGGTGGAGATTAGGCTGTTAGAGATGCAGCTTGGAATGGCTGCGTCACGTCATGTGTCAGTGAGATTTGGGAAGAGCCTAATTACGTAGCAGACACAGGGTGATTTGCCAACACACAAAAAATAAATTCTGATGTTGTGGTTAAATTGCAGTGTATATATCGCTGGGGACGCAGGGCTTTCTGTTGAGAAATCAGGTATGTGTGTTACTTCTCACAGAGCTTTCTCTGCTTCAGTGCAAGCAGCTGTCATTAGCCCTGGGAAACTATAATGGTGATATCTTGGGGGTTTGCAGAAATTCTAATGACAAGTTCAGAAGGCGTTTGTCTGGGGGGTGGGTGTGTGCAAACTACTTTGTTTTTTGTTGGCAATATCTGGAAAGTTTTGTCTGTATACAGTACTCACAGATCATATATATTGCAATAACCAAGAAGTGTACACTAGTCTTATATACAGGGTGTGGTGTTATTTGTTTGTGTGCTTTAGTGCTACTCTGAATGTAATGAGTGAATATTAGCCCCACACTGAATGCTCTCATTTACATTTTTTTCTCATTTTACAATACTCTGCTGTAATATGTGGCCACCATTCATCCAGCGTGTATATACTGTATGGGACGTATATATGGGGGCAGCTCGTGTGTGAACACTGACATCAGTCACTGGTGTTTCTGTTGCTTCATGCTGTGTGTCCATGGGGAGTGCCCTGGGCTCAGCATGGATTGTATCCAAAATGTGTAAATATATTTTAACACCAACTGAAAGGTGTCCAGTGAAATTTCGTAAGTACCTGCTGTGTTACCTAGTAACCCTGTGGTCACACAGGCCAGACCTTTGGTAGCTCTGTTACAGTAACCAAGCTAGGCCAGGTCCTGATTCAAGATGTACACAAGTGCCATTGTAGCTGCGATGCAATATGCAAACGTCGCAGTCGTAGGGATTTGTATTATGGCGCCCACTGAGATATGAGATCCGCCGCTTGTGTATAAAGACACAGAACATGTGTAATACATGAGCGTCCCAGTGTAAAGGGATGGTATGGTAAGGCTATACATACATTTCACCAACCCTCAGCACCCATCCCACCAGCAGCCGAAGGTTGTGACTTGATACACAAGCAGCATGGCAGTCCGACGTAAGACGCTGGAAACGTAACCGTGTACAGGATCGCAGCTGCAAGCTATTATATGCCTGCGTTTGAGTCGCCACTCCCCACTTACCACCCTCAAATGCTCCCTGACTGTCAATCATTTCGCGAATAAATCCTCATTAGGCCGTTGCTACAAGACCATCGCCGCACATGCACGGTGTGACTTTGATGCATGCACAGTAGCAAAACTCACTGCTTACAACAGTGACATTGTATTCACCTCTGAATCAGGCTGTTGGTTGGTGAAGGGCATGTATAGAATTACCATACCATCCCGCTCATGTATTACACAGGTTCTGTGGCTGATTAAATTAAGTCATCCAGCTACAGAACATGTGCAATTCATGAGTGTCCCGGTTTAAAGGGACAGTATGGTAAGCCTATGTATGTAGAAAGGATCTCCTGCTGTATATTCCAATGCAGAGGCAACTACTGGGTGTTGTCCATGTGGCTGAGGGAGGCTGTACTTACTTTCACCAAAATATTCTCTGTGTATATATTTTGTGCTGCTGACAAGCATTAATATTGATGCCTCAGAGTACCGCTGTAGTATGTATTTGTGTACATGTGGTGCTAGTGAATATAGGGATCTGTTTATTATTGATGGCTTATTGAGCCTCTGTAATCAATTATCCACCTTTCTTTGAGTTGCAGTGGTATATACTTAACTACAAAAAGCAATTCATTATTGTTAAGGGGAAAAAGCAGCTGTCTCCATGATCCCTGACACGACTACCAAAGTGTTACCCCTACCAACTGCGCATGCATGATCTGAGCTCACACATGCACATGCTCATGGACACTGGACTTGCAATGCAGAGGCGGTGAAGGGATCTGATCAGATCTCTCTTTGCAACATGGCACAAACAAACGTCATCTGGAGATTGCATTGGTTCCCACAGGCAAACTCAGAGAACTTTGTTTCCGGTAACTAGTATCTCTGCATGTGTAAGGGTCCCATAAGGGATCGTGACTACGCCCCATAGATTGTAAGCTGCACTCATGCAGGGACTGATGTGAATGAAGCATGTTTGCTCTTTAAGGGGCAGATTTAATAACACGTGATATTCTACTTATCACTCGTTAGGAATGTTAAATGGTGTTCCAGCCAATCAACTCTTAACTGTCATGTGTTTGGAAATTGACAGGAGCTGATTACCTGGAGCACCTTGTAACAAGATTTGTAACAAGTGATAACAAGAATATCACTTGCTGTTAAATCTGCCCCAAAGTGTTATGCAGGAATGTACTCATTCAACTAATACCCCTTTCAGACTGCCTGAGGCGGGTCGCACACGGGAGCCTGACACGGGATCTCCCAGCGTGCGACCTGCCGGGTTGGTGACGTCAGCGGTGACGTAATGTAGGCGGCACTTGAAGATCACATGATCTCCAAGCGCCGCCCGTACACAGAGAATGAACGGGAAACAGGTCGCATTGACTCAGCTCCCGTTCACACCGCACAGTGAGCCGGGTTGAGCAGTGAGCCTGCTCACAACCAGGGTTGAAATACCGGGTCACTCGACCTGGTATTTCAACCCTTGCACCTTTCAGACCACACGTGAACACGGGTTATGCGCGTTCATGGGCCAACCCGTGTTCAGAGGTGGCGGTCTGAAAGGGGTATAAGTGGATTTAAGCTCAGTACCTGGCAACTGCATGTTATTGCAAAATGCATGGACACTGCTGTGGGTATGGGCAGCTTAAGGCTCTCTAGCAGTTGGAATAGGGCACTGCCCACTGGACAACAGTTGGCTACAGATTTACACAGCTGTTTATACTATTCCAGAAAAAGGCTCTGTGCTAATCAGGACAGCGAGGCTGTGCCTTGTATATAGGGTAACAGAATGGGCTCTGCTGTGTACACTGGTCAGCAGAATGGTCTCTACCAAATATACTGGCCAACATAATAGATAATGCTGTGTATATGATATCACTTTAAACATGCTGCTTTTATTTTTATATTATTGGCATACTGTTGGCGGCAACTGGGCTCCGACATATGCAGTGTTGGCATAATGATTGCTGATATCCCAGCTAGCTGCATACCCGCGATATGCAGTAATACACTACAAGCCTATTACCTAAAATAGGTGTTCACATGCTCTGTAACAGGTTTATAGATTTAGGTGCACCTTATTCATCTCCCCTTTAACGTCATCACATTTATTTTCTTTGTTGTCTAAAAATGTTACTAAGTTGTGGGGATAACGTTTTGTACTTAAGGCTAATTTATTACAGTTACATTTATGAAGTATCATTGCAGCTTTAGGAGGTCTATAAGATTAACAGTGGAGAAGTTGCCCATGGCAACCAATCAGCTGCTCTGTATAACTTTATAGTATGCTAATTATAAATGTTACTTCAGTGCAGATTGGTTGCCATGGACAACTTCTCCACTCTTTTTACTGCTTAGTTAGTACATCCTCCCCCCTTCCCCATGTAGTAAGCCTTGGAGAAAGATAAAGTGGACGGTGATAAGTATCAACCAAAAAGCTCCTAACTGTCATGGCAGGTAGGAGCTGATTGTCTGGTACTTTATCTCCGTCCACATTATCTCTCTCCAAGGCTTAGTACATAGATCCCTTAGTTGTTATCTGTTTTCTCTGTCTGCCCCATGGCTTGTTATATAAGAAAGCAGTTATAGCTCAACAGTTGGTGCTGCTCAACTGACTGGTCAGGATGGATCACTTAGTTTGCGGATGATGTACTTTAGTGCATGTGTACAATAATCTGCTAATAGGTTGGCAATGTTTTAGATTCTATCACAATATGCCATGTGTCAGGGTGCATAGTGAGTGACTAGGCAGATCAGCCTAATTAGCTGATAGTGTTGTCTGTAGGGGTTGGGTGCGAAATTCCAGCATTCAGGCTCCTGATAGTCAGAATAACGAGGGATTGCAGTATTTATAACCTACCCCTAACCTCCCTGTCCTGCAGCTTAACCCTAACCCTTCCCCTTCCCCTAGTGCAAAGGTTCTCAAACACGGTCCTCAAGGCACCCTGATGGGCCAGGTTTTAAGTATATCCATGGCTTAGCACAGATGTTTAAAACAAATTGACTGAGGTACTAATGAAGTCATCTGTGGCCAAGTATGGATATACATAAAACCTGGACAATTGGGGTTCCTTGAGGACCATGTTCGGGAACCTCTGCCCTAGTGCCTAACTCTAACCCCAAGGCCAGTACTTACCTTCGGGATCCGTCGGGATTCTGACCATCAGGATCCATCTGTCCATATTCTGATTGTCTGGATCCTGACCGCATCCGGTCTGTAGTCTGAAGCTGGACACACATCTGAAGATTAGCATTCCAACTAGTTTGGAAGCAAATGACAATCGCCCATTTGCTCCCAAATTCTGGAAAACTATCAAACGGTCATTCGGACAAATTGGTTAAACTAATTTTACCAGTTGTCATTGCTCCCACACATTAACAGATGTTCATACTAACCATCCAGTTGGAATGATGATCTTTAGGTGTATGGCCAGCTTTAGTAGCCCGAGTCAGATTTGGGGTGGTTTAACATCTAATAGCTGCAGCATACAAACAATGCACAGACCAGAAATGCAACTAGCTGCTTTCTTAGCCCATTTGCGTTTATAATAAATGTCGGAAGAGACCTTTCTGCACTGCAAAGCTATTGTACCTGGGCACATAGTGCTTCCTAATACAAGAACACAAAGAAAGAAAAATCTTAGTTTTTACGTTCAATATCCATGATTACTGAACAATATGTATAATTCAAAGCTTAAAACATAAAATAAAATGTACAAGTAATGTATGTTATAATTATAAGCATTACTGTTGTTGTTTTTTTTTTTTTAAATTTATTTTATTTTATTTTATAGGCCTGTTCATTTAGGTATCATATGGGTAGTAAAAATAGTGGCGCATGCAACATTTATGCGTTTTCTGATGTGCACAAATACCCCATGCTTACTGTCATAGGAACTGTCACATAGTAGGTTTGCTCCTTTGCAGGGGAATCGGTTAAGATACCGCATGGGATCGCAGCGATCACAATGCAGACGCTGGAATCCCACACAGCGGTACAATGCGGGTGCCGGAATACCGGCAAGACAGGCTATTCTCCCTCTATGGGTGTCCATGACACCCATGGAGGGAGAATATAACCTGCAGCGAGCCACCGTGCCCACAGCATGGCAAGCGCAGCAAGCTCGCAAGGTGCTTACTAGCGATCCCCCCGCTGCCGGCGTGCTGGTGGCCGGGATTCCGCTGTTCATATACATCCCAGCCATCGGTATTTCATACTGAACCCGTTTGCAGAGTGTATGCAAAAAATAAAATTATATATATATATATAATTGTTTTACATCTACATGTATGTTGGCAGTGAGGCTTTCTCACATAAGCAAAGTTCTGTGGGATGGATCAGTGGAACTGTGAGTTAGGCAGAGCTGAATATTAGGGGTAATACACCTTCTTGTAGGTGTATCTTTTGCACCTAGTATAGTATCTGCAAGTATTGTTGACTAGAGGTAAACTAGGTGTGCACACAGGTGTGGTCACATCTCCAGATGCATACATCTCTGCACATGGGCAAATAAAATATTCTTGTTTGGCCAATTTACTTCCAACTCAGGCCTGCAGGTTTCAGTGGAGGCTATGTATGAACAAGGGGGGTCTTTCCAACCCGATCGCACGCTGCAGTTGTTTGTCGCGACCGCAATGTGCAGGAAACGCCAGGCAGCGTGGGACCTTACGAAGAACGCGATCGCAGTGGTGATTGCAAGGTGATAGACAGGAAGAAGGCGTTTCTGGGTGGCAACTGATCATTTTCATGACACGCCTGCG
Source organism: Pseudophryne corroboree (assembly GCF_028390025.1). NCBI lineage: Eukaryota > Metazoa > Chordata > Amphibia > Anura > Myobatrachidae > Pseudophryne > Pseudophryne corroboree. The sequence goes on from NC_086444.1 coordinate 209,004,977, forward strand.
TTTCCCACACCACTGCCCACCAACACTACGTTGCTGCCCCTGAACGCCCACCGCCTGTCAATCACAATTAGATCACATCCTGTCTGGATGCAGTCGCATTGTGAAAGTCCGCGCGATGCGGTCACAGGGCCATAATTGTCCATTTACGATTTAGCAGTTTCTACAACTGAAGCTGAATAACCCTCTTAGTGTTGACCAATTCGATACAACCTGTGTAAATTAAAGCAAATGTCTGATTGGGTTTCACACATATGTGCTAAGTAAGTTCATTTACATTTTGGGTACATTGGGCCTACTCTGGTCTGAAAACTCACACATATCTAATATGTCCAGACAGGTGCATTTTTACATCAGCGACATATAAGGCTACAATACGATCTCACATGAACTGATGTTTATGCCACACTCTGTTGTAATGCACAGCCTGGTGATGCTAATTTGTCTATGAATCATTGCAAACAAAATTTACATAAACAAACAAGATCAGAGGCCACCGCTTATAAATGGTGGGTTTTTGTGTCATAAGTCAGTGTTCAGTAGGGGGGATCCTGTTTCTTCTAAGCAGTAACACAACTCCTCCAGCAATTTACTATGAATAGAAGAAGTTATCTTGCCTTTCTATGAGCTGTAAAAACACTTTTGCTACATCCTCATGGTTTATATCATCACATGCCTCCGCAACGTGTAATAGTTTCATACTTTGCAATAGGGATTGCATTATTATCCCATATATTAATTCAATATATACATTTTATATTGCAAGTGACCATAAAATGAGACATCAGATTTTGTGAATGTACAGTATAAAGTTCCGGCTGTCGCCTACAGTATGTTACATTTAGCAGACTTGTGTGATATTCTACTTAAATACGTTACCAGTTAGTGCTGAGTTTGGAAGCTATAATTAAGCTATTTTTAAAAGATATAAAATAAAATATAGTACATTGCATTAGCCACATCATTTAAGAAACAAAATAAATGAATACAGATTCCCCAAAATATACATTAGAGTATATTGTACTGAAAGACACCACATGTGTCTCAAATTGGTCAGTCTAAGTAGGAGTTTTTACTTCCATTTATATTATACCTAGTCTCTAGCCAGTGGTGTTAGTCTATTCCCGCTGCCTGGGGGCAAGTTGGAGTTCGGTACACCCCCCCCCCCCCCCCCCCCCCATTGTCTACGGTACTTCCGCCACCGACTCTTGCATACAGTACATAACTACACATTCCTAGCTGAATCCTTAATCCATTGTCTGGATACTAAGCAGTGTGGGACGGGGGCATGAAGGGCCCATCGGGGGAAGGCAGTGGTAGGGGCCCACGCTTAGAGGCTTGGCTAACCAAGCCAGTGCATGGTCTGGGCCCCTTGAGATTATTTATATTTCTCTAACGTCCTAGTGGATGCTGGGGACTCCGTAAAGACCATGGGGAATAGACGGGCTCCGCAGGAGACAGGGCACTTTAAGAAAGAAATTGGATACTGGTGTGCTCTGGCTCCTCCCTCTATGTCCCTCCCCCAGTTTGAATCTGTGCCTGGACGAGCTGGGTGCTACTTAGTGAGCTCTACTGAGCTTGCTATAAGAAAGTATTTTGTTAGGTTTTTTTATTTTCAGAGAAATCTGCTGGCAACAGACTCCCTGCATCGTGGGACTGAGGGGAGAGAAGCAGCCCTACTCTCTGAAGATAGGTCCTGCTTCTTAGGCTACTGGACACCATTAGCTCCAGAGGGATCGTACACAGGATCTCACCCTTTGTCGTCCGATCCCGAAGCCGCGCCGCCGTCCCCCTCGCAGAGCCGGAAGACAGAAGCCGGTGACAGAAGCAAGAAGACTTCAAAAGCGGCGGCAGAAGACTCCAGTCTTCAAACTGAGGTAGCGCACAGCACTGTAGCTGTGCGCCATTGCTCCCACATTAAACCCACACACTCCGGTCACTGTAGGGTGCAGGGCGCAGGGGGGGGCGCCCTGGGCAGCAATTGGGTACCTCTTGGCAAAAAGTAGCATATATACAGTTGGGCACTGTATATATGCATGAGCCCCCGCCATTATTTTACACACAAACGCGGGACAGAAGCCTGCCGCTGAGGGGGCGGGGCTTCTTCCTCAGCACTCACCAGCGCCATTTTCTCTCCACAGCTCCGCTGAGAGGATGCTCCCCAGGCTCTCCCCTGCAAAAACACGGTAGAAGAGGGTAAAAAGAGAGGGGGGCACATAAATTAGGCTACTGGGTTAACACTAAGTTACTGTTTGATTCCTGGGACATATAGCGCTGGGGTGTGTGCTGGCATACTCTCTCTCTGTCTCTCCAAAGGGCCTTGTGGGGGAACTGTCTTCAAAAAAGAGCATCCCCTGTATGTGTGTGGTGTGTCGGTACGCTTGTGTCGACATGTTTGGCGAGGAAGGCTATGTGGAAGCAGAGCGGGAGCAAATGAATGTGAGGTCGCTGCCGACGGCGCCGACACCTGATTGGATGGATATGTGGAAGGTTTTAAATGATAATGTTAATTCCTTGAATAAAAGGTTGGATAAAGTTGAAACCTTAGGACAGTCAGGGTCTCAGCCCATGCCTGATCCTATGTCGCAGAGGCCGTCAGGGTCTCAGTAGCGCCCACTATCCCAAATTGTTGACACAGACACCGACACGGAGTCTGACTCCAGTGTCGGCTATGATGATGCAAAGTTACAGCCTAAATTGGCTAAAGCTATACGTTATATGATTATAGCAATGAAGGATGTGTTGCACATCACAGAGGAAACCCCAGTCCCTGACAATAGGGTTCATATGTATGGGGGAAAAAGGCAGGAGGTGACCTTTCCCCCTTCACATGAGCTAAATGAGTTATGTGAAAAGGCTTCGGAATCTCCAGATAAAAAACTGCAGATTTCCAAACGGATGCTTATGGCGTATCCTTTCCCGCCAACGGACAGGTTACGCTGGGAATCCTCCCCTAGGGTGGACAAAGCTCTAACACGCTTATCCAAGAGGGTAGCCCTGCCGTCACAGGATACGGCCACCCTAAAAGATGCTGCGGATAGAAAGCAAGAGGGTACCCTGAAGTCCATTTACACACATTCAGGTACCTTACTAAGACCGGCAATTGCGTCGGCCTGGGTGTGTAGTGCTGTAGCAGCATGGACGGATTCCTTATCTGAGGATCTGGATACCTTAGACAAGGATACTATATTGATGACCCTGGGGCATATAAAAGACGCTGTCCTGTATATGAGAGATGCTCAAAGAGACATTAGCCTACTGGGCTCTAGAATAAATGCAATGTCGATTTCTGCCAGAAGGGTCCTGTGGACTCGGCAATGGACAGGCGATGCCGACTCAAAAAGGCACATGGAGGTTTTACCTTACAAGGGTGAGGAATTGTTTGGGGAGGGTCTCTCGGACCTGGTCTCCACAGCTACTGCTGGAAAGTCAAATTTTTTGCCATATGTTCCCTCACAACCTAAGAAAGCACCGTATTACCAAATGCAGTCCTTTCGTTCACAAAAAGGCAAGAATGTCCGAGGTGCGTCCTTTCTTGCCAGAGGCAAGGGTAGAGGAAAGAAGCTGCACAACACCGCTAGTTCCCAAGAACAGAAGTCCTCCCCGGCTTCTACTAAATCCACCGCATGACGCTGGGGCTCCACAGGCGGAGCTAGGCCCGAAATTTCAGCCACAAGTGGGTTCACTCCCAGGTGGATCCCTAGGTAATAGAGATTGTGTCTCAGGGATACAAGCTGGAATTCGAAGAGATGCCCCCTCACCGATATCTCAAATCGGCCCTGCCAGCTTCCCCCTTAGAGAGGGAAATTGTATTAGCTGCAATTCACAAATTGTATCTTCAGCAGGTGGTGGTCAAGGTTCCCCTCCTTCAACGAGGAAAGGGTTATTATTCGACCATGTTTGTGGTTCCGAAACCGGACGGTTCGGTCAGACCCATATTAAATTTAAAATCCCTGAACATATACCTGAAAAGGTTCAAGTTCAAGATGGAATCGCTCAGAGCGGTCATCGCAAGCCTGGAAGGGGGGGATTTTATGGTGCCTCTGGACATAAAGTATGCATACCTTCATGTCCCCATTTATCCACCTCATCAGGCGTACCTCAGATTTGTGGTACAGGATTGTCATTACCAATTCCAGACGTTGCCGTTTGGTCTCTCCATGGCACCGAGAATTTTCACCAAGGTAATGGCGGAAATGATGGTGCTCCTGTGAAAGCAAGGGGTCACAATTATCCCATACTTGGACGATCTCCTCATAAAGGCGAGGTCCAGAGAGCAGTTGCTGATCAGAGTAGCACGCTCTCGGGAAGTGTTACAACAGCACGGCTGGATTCTAAATATTCCAAAGTCGCAGCTGATTCCTACGACGCGTCTGCCCTTCCTGGGCATGATTCTGGACACACAAGTGGTCCGGATCACATCTACAGATGCATCGGATGATCACCCTATCCTCCACGGCCAGGGTGTCTCTTCTGTGGTGGCTGCAGAGTGCTCACCTTCTCGAGGGCCGCAGATTCGGCATTCAGGACTGGGTCCTGGTGACCACGGATGCAAGCCTCCGAGGGTGGGGGGCAGTCACACAGGGAAGAAATTTCCAAGGTCTGTGGTCAAGTCAGGAGACTTGCCTTCACATCAATATCCTGGAACTAAGGGCCATATACAACGCCCTGATTCAAGCGGAGATCCTGCTTCGCGACCAATCGGTGCTGATTCAGTCGGACAACATCACCACAGTGGCGCATGTAAACCGCCAAGGCGGCCCAAGGTGCAGGGTGGCGATGGCGGAAGCCACCAGAATTCTTCGCTGGGCGGAGAATCACGTAAGAGCACTGTCAGCAGTGTTCATTCCGGGAGTGGACAACTGGGAAGCAGACTTCCTCAGCTGGCACGACCTCCACCCGGGAGAGTGGGGACTTCATCCAGAAGTCTTCGCGCAGATTGCAAGTCGGTGGGAACTGCCACAGGTGGACATGATGGCATCCCGCCTCAACAAAAAGCTACAGAGGTATTGCGCCAGGTCAAGAGACCCTCAGGCGATAGATGTAGACGCACTAGTGACACCGTGGGTGTTCCAGTCGGTTTATATATTTCCTCCTCTTCCTCTCATACCCAAGGTGCTGAGAATCCTAAGAAAAAGAGGAGTGAGAACAATACTCATTGTCCCGGATTGGCCAAGAAGGACTTGGTATCCAGAGCTGCAAGAAATGCTCACAGAGGACCCATGGCCTCTGCCTCTAAGACAGGACCTGTTGCAACAGGGGCCCTGTCTGTTCCAATACTAACCGCGGCTGCGTTTGACGGCATGGCGGTTGAATGCCGAATCCTAGCAGAAAAAGGCATTCCGGATGAGGTCATTCCTACGCTGATAGAGGCTAGGAAGGATGTAACGGCTAAACATTATCACCGTATATGGCGAAAATATGTTGCTTGGTGTGAGGCCAGGGATGCCCTTACGGAGGAATTCCAGCTGGGCCGGTTCCCTCACTTCCTACAGTCGGGAGTGTCTTTGGGCCCATTAAGGTCCAGATTTCGGCCCTATCCATTTTCTTTCAAAAAGAACTGGCTTCTCTACCTGAAGTTTAGACGTTTGTAAAGGCAGTGCTGCATATTCAGCCCCCTTTTGTGCCTCCAGTGGCACCTTGGGATCTTAACGTGGTGTTGAGTTTCCTGAAGTCACACTGGTTTGAGCCACTTAAAACCGTGGAGTTAAAATTGCTCACGTGGAAGGTGGTCATGCTATTAGCCTTGGCCTCAGCTAGGCGTGTGTCAGAATTAGCGGCTTTGTCACATAAAAGCCCCTATCTGGTTTTCCATATGGACAGGGCAGAATTGCGGACACGTCCACAATTTCTGCCAAAAGTGGTGTCATCTTTTCATATGAACCAACCTATTGTGGTGCCTGTGACTACTCGTGACTTGGAGGATTCCGAGTTACTAGATGTGGTCAGGGCTTTGAAGGTTTATGTAGCCAGAACGGCTAGAGTCAGGAAAACTGAGTCGCTGTTTGTCCTGTATGCATCCAACAAACTGGGTGCTCCTGCTTCAAAGCAAACTATTGCTCGCTGGATCTGTAACGCGATTCAGCAGGCTCATTCTGCGGCTGGATTGCCGCTACCAAAATCAGTAAAAGCCCACTCCACAAGGAAGGTGGGCTCTTCTTGGGCAGCTGCCCGAGGGGTCTCAGCATTACAGCTTTGCCGAGCAGCTACTTGGTCAGGTTCAAACACTTTTGCAAAGTTTTACAAGTTTGATACTCTGGCTGAGGAGGACCTTGTGTTTGCTCATTCGGTGCTGCTGAGTCATCCGCACTCTCCCGCCCGTTTGGGAGCTTTGGTATAATCCCCATGGTCCTTACGGAGTCCCCAGCATCCACTAGGACGTTAGAGAAAATAAGATTTTACTTACCGGTAAATCTATTTCTCGTAGTCCGTAGTGGATGCTGGGCACCCGTCCCAAGTGCGGACTTCTTCTGCAATACTTGTATATAGTTATTGCTTAAATAAGGGTTATGTTATGGTTGCATCAGGGTTGATCTGATGCTCCGTTGTTGTTCATACTGTTAACTGGGTAAGTTTATCACAAGTTATACGGTGTGATTGGTGTGACTGGTATGACTGGTATGAGTCTTGCCCTGGATTCCAAAATCCTTTCCTTGTACTGTCAGCTCTTCCGGGCACAGTTTCTCTAACTGAGGTCTGGAGGAGGGACATAGAGGGAGGAGCCAGAGCACACCAGTATCCAATTTCTTTCTTAAAGTGCCCTGTCTCCTGCGGAGCCCGTCTATTCCCCATGGTCCTTACGGAGTCCCCAGCATCCACTACGGACTACGAGAAATAGATTTACCGGTAAGTAGCATCTTATTAATATATATATATATATATATATATTACTCCCCCCCCCCCCCCCCACCCCCCTGTGGGCCAGTCCAATCTGATACTAAATATACCAGGATACTTTTACAATGAAGCTAGATCTTGCATATTTTGCTCTCAGGTTCTCTACGTTTAGTGGGGAATTAAACTAGGCACAATATTTTTTCCAGTTTTTAGTGATTTTTTTTTTTTTTCTGGGCAACTCAAAAAAATATCTATTTTTGGACAAAAACAAATCTATGATAAGTTCACAAACCTTCGCGAAACAAGTCCTAATTATTTGGCTTTTTTTTCCAGAGCCTGCTGAGGCTCCCAAAAAAAAATCCCGATAATAGCTGCCGTGGCCACTGCTTTGGGGCTCATTGTATAGCCCTGGGGGATCAGTTAGTCCGCAGGAATTTAATTCTTCCCTTAATGTTAGATTTTTTTTTTTCCAGGAACTCCTCCAGCTTGCTGCTTACAGAAAAAAATAATCATCATCAGCCTTCAAAGTATAGAACACTATTATACATATATACAGCAAAATACCCAAATTCATTATAGCAACTTTGGTTAATAAAGGCTATAAAAAGTGTGATTCATTTACTATGACGTACCGCCCAAAGTGCTGCGAGCAAAAATGTGTGAGTCTGGCACGAAAAGGGACAGCGAGAGGTGGGAGTTCAGCTTCGGTTGCTGGTGTTTACACACCGCTGCAACGTCAATTTGCACCCTTTGCGGGGAATAGGGTTGACCCAATAGAGAATCTCTTTCCAAAAGTCTGGAAGTGTATAATTCAGATGTATCCTCATACACGATTGCTGCCGTCTTGCCAAACAGCCCTTTTCTGGGCTGCGATCGCCTGTGCAGCCCTGCTAAGCTAAAAAAAATTCAAGCAGAAGTAGACCAGCCCTGGACATACTTACCCTGTGCGATGGATCCATCGATGATGGGCCCGGCTTTGACGTCACACCTCCGCCCTCCATTGTCCTGGACACTCCTGCGTTTTACTCACCACTCCCCGAAAATGGTCTCCAACGGTCCGGATCCGCCCTGCCACGCCTCCTTCCTGTCAATCTTCTTAGCGGTTGCCTCAGCGACCGCTTACGTCGGTAGCCGCGACGTAACCTGGTGACCTCTGTCGCCGGGCAACGACGCGCACAGCGGCCGCCACGCATGTGCATTCCGCACCCGTTCGCGCCGCAGCGAAAAGCCGCTGCGTGCGAACGGGTCGGAATGACGCCCATGTTCTGTCTGTCTCTTTTGCTGAAAAATCTTCATTGCAAACGTATGTGACAAACCATTTTACTGCCCTCATTAATTTGATATGTGACCCTTCTGTATCTGTGTGCGACTGAATCCAAATCTGTATACGAACTGCTATGATGTAGCTGCAGCACAAACTGCTATTATGTATTTGCTGTGGCTCTTTTCAATGCCAAGTTCTGATGTGCTTTGTACACAGATTCAGTCGCACACAGTTTGCGACCAAGATGCATTTTCAGGCGAAAAAGGTGCTCAACGCAAGCATGGGGCTTAGCAGCTCACTCTCGCCAAGCGTCTCGCACAGCATGATGTATTGAGGCTTGGTGTACGAGGACACACATGTACTACTGTATTATGTAAATCAAGAGCTACTAGATTCATTTGTATTACATATAACATTTATGTTCTGTTTTATTCTGTTGAACAAATTTTTGTAAGATATTTGTCTTGTGAAATTTTAGTCTCACCTTTTGTATGTCTTGTATAACACACTGCTTAATGTGACAGGTTCAGGAGGTATTATTTCCCTAGGGTATGTAGAGTCCTGGGTGGGGTGTTTTTTTTTATTTATTTTTTTATTTTACATACTTTCTACTGTTACGTTCCCAGGTGTGGTTCTGATTTTTCAAATCATCTAAACAGCAACTCTCATTCGGAACATACTGTATAATAAGTCATACTGTACTTTCTCTTAATCAAGCCTTCATTTCTTACTTGCCGACTTTTCAATTTTCTCCTGGAAAGCAGATGAAGATGACCACTCTGGGGGACAGGGCGGGCTTTTAAGTAATTAGGCCACGCCTTTGTCATGTCAAGATGCTGTGAAATGCAGGTCTGCCGGGAAGGGGTGGAGCTAAAATGTTGCAAATCGCATCATATTCTCACTGCCCCCTCCCTATGGACCCGCAATTTCCAGTATAGGTTGAGTATCCCTTATCCAAAATGCTTGGGACCAGAGGTATTTTGGATATGGGATTTTTCCGTATTTTGGAATAATTGCATACCATAATGAGATATCATGGTGATGGGACCTAAATCTAAGCACAGAATGCATTTATGTTACATATACACCTTATACACACAGCCTGAAGGTCATTTTAGCCAATATTTTTTATAACTTTTTGCATTAAACAAAGTGTGTCTACATTCACACAATTCATGTATGTTTCATATACACCTTATACACACAGCCTGAAGGTCATTTAATACAATATTTTGAATCACTTTTAGTATTAAACAAAGTTTGTGTACATTGAGCAATCAGAAACAAAGGTTTCACTATCTCACTCTCACTCAAAAAAGTCCGTATTTCGGAATATTCCGTATTTCGCAATATTTGGATATGGGATACTCAACCTGTATTATTTTCATCAGCCTACGCACTTCACTAGGAAGTTGGCTGTATTCGGGAGATCTACCCACTCTTCCAGGGGACTACCCGCAAAATCAGTTGTCTCCCAGACCTTAATTTCTAATGCCACTATCATTGTTACCCAAAGCTCATGGACCTAACACTTGGTAGCTACCTATACTGCCTTGATAAAGAGCTAATGACAGCTCAAAATGCGTTGGTAGCACTCCTATGTTCTTTGGAGTGACTCTGCTCAAAGGATTGGACGTCCACATTCACCCAGGTGACAAGCTTTGGAGCCCAGCAGGGTGGATTCACTCTGCTTCTCTCACACCACCAGTGGTTCCATACATCTACACTGGGTATGATCATCTTTTCCTAAAAAACTTGTTCATGGTGAAAGCCATCGCCCATTAGAACACTGATACCACTTGTTGTTTTTTGCATCACATGTTTTTTTACATGGTTTTTGTCATTTTATATGTTTCATTGTGTTTTTACATTACATCCCTTATTGCACTTTTTATGATTCATAAAGCATTTTTCTTTAATCTTGCTTCTTATCAATATTCACCCAGCGCCCAGCAGTCTCACACCACTAATTACCACATTCGTATCAATCAGGATCACCGGGAGATCCTAGGTGTTTTTTGACCCACAGCTGCTTAGGTTTGGTAGCGCTCCAGATCCACACTATAGATATTAAAGATAATTTATCTTCAGCAAACTACTGAGCATGTTAATATAGAACATATATACATTTTATTTATTTATTTATTTATTTTTGGGGGGACACAGCAGAAATGTAATTCTGCCACTTCTGGACTGCACTAGCAATATTTGTTGTCCAACCCATAACCTGACATTTAACTCTATATTTTAAGAAACATCCCCCTCAGCAAATGGCTCTTTGCTTTACCTACTCTATGAGACCTTAGTTCATTATTGACATTTCAGAAGTCTGCGCACACAGCTAGTAACACATGGTTGTTCCTGTCGCTCAGTTTGAGTTCTCTGGATACACACATGGGTGGCAAAATCGAAGACATCAAGGTATTTATTTATTTCCAGTTATTTATGTAGCGCACACACATTCCCCAGAGCTTTACAGAGAATATGTGGCCATTCACACCATTCCCAGCCCCAGTGGAGCTTCCAATCTATAGAATATTCCCTGTCATATGCACACACACAATAGGGTGTCAGCAGTCATTTAGCCTACCAGTATATTTGTGGAGTGCTGGAGGAAATCAGAGTGCCAAGGGGAAACTCATGCAAGCACAGGGAGAATAAACTAACTCCACACAGGGCCATGGAGGAAATGACCTCAGTGCTGTGAGGCAGCAATGCTAACCATTACACCATCCATGCTGCCCAGTTGTTCCTCATTGATGAGCCTGATGCAAAGTTATTCAATTAGGCAATAATGACTCCTGCATTGTGTGCATGGAACTAAATGCACATCTTATGCATGGTTGTACGCATCACTGTGGCCTCCCTAATCTGTATGCTTTCATAGCTGTCATCATTATTAGGACACACTTGCATTCAGCTCTGCATCAGCCCTGGAGTATCCAGATCAGATAGTGTGACCAGCTGTGGTCCAAACAGACAGCCAATTGGTTACCTACAGGAATACAAGAAAATTATCCGATCACTTTTAATACACAGGAGATGAAAAGAGGACAAATGGAGGTACGTATTGCCCATAGGAGCCAATCCCCTCGCTTATCATTCGGTAATATGTCCAGTGCACATCAGCTCCCCTCCGTCCTGTCTGCAGACACTGCCTTCTTCTACCCATGCCAGCACCTGTTATTTTGTAAACACTGAATTGCAAATAGAAGCTTTGGTTGTGTTTTTGCAGCTGTTCTTATTGTAGCACCTCTTCTAATTAATATAATAGTATGCACGTGTTAACTTCAGTGTTAATTCAAATGTTTTTCTTAAAAATACAGAAATGTTGCTAATATAAGATTTGCAGAGATGTTAAGTGTTTGCATTTTTATATCAACAATCCATGTATTAAACTATATAGATTGTTACATATCTTGTATTCAAATATAATTTCAGACAAAACTAAGCATGTTAGAAAAGAAAAAAGTGTGACAATAAAGCCTTTGGTTTAGAATAAAAGACCTGATTTAATATTTGCATACCCACTGCAGATTTTTATAAAAGAAAAGAAAAATTCCTTTGGATTTTTTTAGCGCTGTTACCTGCTGTCGTAATATGTGTATTCACTAGTGTTTTTATTCATGTTGGTGAAAGGGAGTGGAACTCACGAGTACCAAAGACTCAAGTTATATCTACTGACACCTGCTCTTGTGGTTGAGAGTGTTTGTGTTGGTGCTCCATTTTTTTTCCGTATAATATGGTCTCCATTGTTTTGAACTCGCCACCAGTGAATCTGTAGAGGGTAGTGGAGTTCTCTCCAATGACCCACAGCCCTATTCGCAAGTGTAACTGTAAGCTCTTGTCTGACTTGCTGTGTCACGTGTAACTCATTTCCTTACTAGTGCATAAGAACATTATTGTGTTGAGTTTCATGTCCTGCTGGTCTATAATGTCCCACACTAGTTAAGATCTGGCTGGGCATAGTCGGCTGTAAGCCAATCAATTGAGAGGAGAACACAGCAGGATACATTCAGGAGGTACATGTTCTGACCTTGTTGGATGCAGTGACTTGTACACTAGGGATGGCCAACGGTGAGGTATGCAGTGACTTGTACACTAGGGATGGCCAACGGTGAGGTAATCATCAGTGGTTAATATTGATGTCATGAAACCATTGACTGTGACCCATCAATGTTTTCCCCCATGGATGGTAATCCCTGCAGTGGTTAACAGCGGGTCAGTCAGGGTAGATTGGGAATGCTAAACTCTGTTCCCAGAGCACAGGGAATAAAATCCATTGCTGCCACTAAGTCTTCGATGGTGTAGAAATATCTGTGGCAAACTATTGAGGGCTATTAACCATTGATAGTTGTACACGCATGTGATTATGTTGAGAAATGTAGTGTGTCCGAAACACATACATATTTAAGATACGGGTGTAGTATGAGCGGCCGGGATCCTGGGGGATAGCATACCGGCGCCGGGATCCCGACTGCCGGCATACCGACAGCTGGACAAGTGCTAATGAGCACCTTGCGGGCTCGCTGCGCCCGTCACGCTGCGGGCACGGTATTTATTCTCCCTCCAGGGGGGTCGTGAACCCCCAAGAGGGAGAATGTGTCGGCATGCCAGCGGTCGGGATCCCGGCTCCGGTATGCTGGTCGCCGGGATCCCGTATGGCGGCATACTGAAGCCCACCCTTAAAATACTTGTGGGGTTGAGCAATACAACAAAATGAAGATAATGGACATCTGTACTGTATTATTGATCCAATTACAGCACTGTTTCTTAGCTCTTGCTCACCCAGCTAGGGCCGGACTGCCAATTTGGCACTTTTAGCAAATGCCAGGTTGGATAATGGCTTGATGTACCGGTCCAGCCACACAGAGAAACCTGAGCTGGCCAAGCAGCGCAGCCTCCTGCATAATGGCGCACAGAGTAACCTTTGCTGGTCTAGCAGTGCAGTCTCCCAGCGCTCTGCTCAACCACCTGTATACAGAGGGATGGGGGCATGCCACGAGGCCAGGCCACCTTGACTCGTGACACGCCCCCTTTTTATGTGCATGCGGGAAGAAGTAGGATAATTACTGACCTAGCAGAGTAGACACCTGTGACATGTGCATGATTAAAGAAATCATGAAAACTGATTGGGGGAGGGCGACATGAGGATTAAGACCCGTACACACAGGGGAGATGTGTGCTGAGCGATCTAGCACAGACCGCTCAGCACACATCTCTCCCCCGCTCACCACACAGCGCGATATGTGCTGAGCGAGGGGGGATGCTCATTTCACCCAGCGGTGAAATTAGCAATCTCACTAGATTTGGCATGCACGCCAAATCTAGAGCCGGCGATAGCGACATGCGGGACCGTGCATCGCTGTCACCGGCATCCTGCACACTGAGAGATCTGACTATTGCTTAGAATTTAAGCACAGATCTTTCCGTGTGTACCCCCCTTAAGGGTTAAGAATCGCTGAGTAACAGAGATACCCAGCCAAAGCAATCTGATAAGAACAAGTACTGTACATTTCAACACTAGATCCTGAGCAGCATAATCTGCAGCTGTCTTGTGGTGTCAGACCACTTTGTCCAGGTAACTCTAGGGAAAGGATATTAAATTGCAGACATATTGCTTCCAGATTATAAGCACTTTATGCTTTCATTGGACTCTGGGCATCAGGTGTCTGGCTATCCGGTCTCTAGGTCGACCACCATTGGTCGACTGTAAGGTCGACAGGGACTATAAGTCGCCTTGTTCTAGGTTGACATGACAAAAGGTCGCCATTAGTTTTTCACATTTTTATTTCTTTCATTTTTTGAACTTTTTCATTCTTTATGATCCACATGGACTACAGTTGGGAACAGTAACCTGCCCGAACATGGCGCACGAAGCGAACCATGTGAGGGGACACAGTACACTAATTGGTGATCCCCGTCACTGTACGGAGAAAACAACACCGAAAACAGTGCAAAAACGCCTGTCGACCTTCTGTCATGTCGACCTAGAAACAATGTCGACCTATTTACTGTCGACCTAAGTGTGGTCGACCTTGCATACCACACCCGGTGTCTGTGTGTAGCACATTTAAACCAGAGCTTTGCTTTATAAGACGGAAGTAGAGTTTCCATTTGTATCCTTTTGACAAAATGAAACTGCAAACAAGCTTTTCAGTCATGCATGGGTGTGTCTCCCAGCCTTGGTCCTCCTCCCAGGCAATCCGAATGGCATGAGTTACTCAGCTATTGTATGAGTTGTTAGGCAACCATGTAATATTTTGTGTGAAGAAATGTCACTAGAGGTAAGGAGCACAGCAATCCGAGGCAGATGCATTAAGCATGGTGAAGTGATAATGTGGAAGGTGATAAAGTACCAGCCAATCAGCTCCTAACTTCTACGTTACAGGCAGGGTTTGCAAAATGACAGGAGCTGACTGACTAGTGCATTATCACCTTCCACTTTATCACTTCACCATGGTTAATAAATCTGCCCCTCAGTTTGTTGTTCTCCCTTATTACGCTCATGTGCTGCTGTTTGTACATATCTTCTGCTGTTACTCGTGTCTGTTTAGCAAAGAAAAAGTAATTAAATGCAGAAACCAAACTTTCCACATGAGCTAAGCATCACAGCTATGTGTCAGAGGGTTAACAGAGAAGATAACGCAATTATCTTCCCTGTTAATGCCTCACTGCTACAACAATGTAGAGCGCAAGCCATTGATAATAATCGTATAGATATTGGGTGAAAATCTAGAAGCTAATATTGTGAAATAGACCCCTAAGTATAATACTGTCAGCCAGCAATACTATACGTAATAATCATAAGAAACTACAGTGTCCTCATACATTTTGGGTCCATACTGCTTTCGGGATCCGGTCTGAAGATCGACACTGTTTAGGTCGACAGGGTTTATAGGTCGACAGGTCAAAAAGTCGACATGAGATATTTTTTTTTCTTTGATTTTTTTTTCTCTTTTTTTTTACTTTTTCATACTTGCCGATCCACGTGGACTACGATTGGAACGGTAATCTGTGCCGAGCGAAGCGAGGCATCTTGCCCGAAGCATGGCGAGCGAACACGGTGCACTAATTGGGGTTCCCAGTCACTCTACGAAGAAAAAGACACACACAAAAAGACAAAAAAAAAGCTCATTTTGACCTGTTGACCTAGAACCCTGTCGACCTTCCAACCCTGTCAACCTAGTGACTGTCGACCTATAGTGGTCGACCTAAATACTGTCGATCTAATGATCCACACCCCTGCTTGCAGCGAGAGATACCTTGTGCGAGAGTGCCGCCCGGTCCTGAGCAACTCCGTTAGTGTCAGACATTTTTTTGCTGAAAACGATCCTTAGTCTTAGTGTGATGCGGACCAGACTACGCCGACTCATTTGATATGCAGCACTTGTATATCTGTGCTTCACTGAGTCTGTATATGAAGCACAACAGAACTTGTATTGAAAAAAGCCGTGGCCACTGCATCGTAGTACTTCATATGCAGATTCAGAGACGCAGTCGCACACAGATATACAAATGTCATATATCCAAAAAGACACTTGACTCTAGAAGAGTCTCATGTGACCTGTGCACACCAAGAAGGGCTGTTTGGCATGACTGCAGCAATGATGTATGAGGCCACATCTGTATTTACGTAGAGTGGGAGAGCTCTAAAGAGATACCCAGTCTCCTTGTTCCATAGGCAGATTGGAAAAAACAACCAGGCCGGGAAAATTCTGGAAGCAGCCCTAAATGTGGGAAAGGGTCAGGGCTGTGGAGAGCGGACATGAGTCGAAGTACTGACTGGGCATGGCCAAATTTGGGGGGGAAGGGACGCAGGAACCACTATGTGCAGACCTGCAATGTCCCACTCGGTAGCGCTCAGCAACTTGATCACTTCACTTCTAATGCAGGGACTATTTTTGCAGTGCAAAATGGAGAACTGTGGCAAATATCTCAGATATCTGCTGCTGTCCTTCCTTGAAACATTGAGGGGATACTTAATATTTGCGGGCAATTGCCAAAAATGGGTGTTTTGGGGGAATATCCTGCAAATATTATATAGGCCCTTAATGAGGTAAGTCTTCAATTTCAGAATATCTGTCTGTGTGTATTGTACGTCCCCATATGAAGTATGTTGACTACTGCATGCACTGATGTTGCTGAGAATCCAGTAAATATCAGCGATATCCCCTTCAATAAACACTGCAGTTTTCACATGGTTAAAGGGTCTGAAAGGCTTGATAAATAGTCCTCTAAATATCTTGGCTCCTAGCATGGTATGGGAACTATGACCTACTATAGGTGTTTCTAAATGTGTGAACAATTATGGCTTTCTACATTGGCTCTTGTAAGCTTTTGTATGTGTTAATAAATGTCTTTGTGAGAGTGACTTACAGATATGTCCTCTTTGCCAGATATGTCCATCCTTGCTGCAGTCACGCTAAACGGCCCTTGAAGTTGCGCCATGCCATGGCGGAACTCTGTAGCTCTGGGCCTTTTTTTTGGGGGGGGGGGGGCATTTTTTTTACGTGAAAAATTATCTCGCCTTTTGTTTTGTTGTACGTTTCAGTATCAGCATGTGATGAAGTTGTCTCCCTGATTGTATGACATACTGTATTGCCTATTGAATGTGCCATAAGTACGGTATATTCATTGTAGTTCCTATACTAATCTTGTTCGATATGGTGTATGTAATTCTAAGGGTTAGATTTACTAAGCTGTCACATTTCAAACTAGCGCCAGTATGAATGTACTATATAAATTGACATTACATTACTACTTTTTGTTGTGTTTGGAGAAATTATTTGATGTTGGTTCCTTTTACCAGACATACCTGCTGTAAAGTAACCCCCCATAACTTTGTAGTTTTGCCCTCCACATGATGATAATTGAGTGTGGACGTTTATGGAACATATTACATTTCTTGTTGTTTTATCTATATACATAAAAGGCAAAAAATTAGATTGACTCATCAAGAAATCTCTTTAACGACAAGGCCTACAATATTGAAACTTGGCAGGTAGCTTCTCCTTAGGTCCCAGGTGCTTACTAAGAACCGATTTTACAAATGTCACTGTTCATCCATGGAAATCGCCAAAAATGTATGTATGTATGTATGTATGTACACTGCTCAAAAAAATAAAGGGAACACTAAAATAACACATCCTAGATCTGAATGAATGAAATATTCTTATTAAATACTTTGTTCTTTACATAGTTGAATGTGCTGACAACAAAATCACACAAAAATTTTCAATGGAAATCAAATTTATTAACCCACGGAGGTCTGGATTTGGAGTCGCACTCAAAATTAAAGTGGAAAAACACACTACAGGCTGATCCAACTTTGATGTAATGTCCTTAAAACAAGTCAAAATGAGGCTCAGTAGTGTGTGTGGCTTCCACGTGCCTGTATGACCTCCCTACAATGCCTGGGCATGCTCCTGATGAGGTGGCGGATGGTCTCCTGAGGGATCTTTTCCCAGACCTGGACTAAAGCATCCGCCAACTCCTGGACAGTCTGTGGTGCAACGTGGCGTTGGTGGATGGAGCGAGACATGATGTCCCAGATGTGCTCGATTGGATTCAGGTCTGGGGAACGGGCGGGCCATTCCATTTCATCAATGCCTTCGTCTTGCAGGAACTGCTGACACACTCCAGCCACATGAGGTCTAGCATTGTCTTGCATTAGGAGGAACCCAGGGCCAACCGCACCAGCATATGGTCTCAAAGGGGTCTGAGGATCTCATCTCGGTACCTAATGGCAGTCAGGCTACCTGTGGCGAGCACATGGAGGGCTGTGCGGTCCCCCAAAGAAATGCCACCCCACACCATTACTGACCCACTGCCAAACCGGTCATGCTGGAGGATGTTGCAGGCAGCAGAATGTTCTCCTTGGCGTCTCCAGACTCTGTCACGTCTGTCACATATCCTCAGTGAGAACCTGCTTTCATCTGTGAAGAGCACAGGGCACCAGTGGCGAATTTGCCAATCTTGGTATTCTCTGGCAAATGCCAAACGTCCTGCACGGTGTTGGGCTGTAAGCACAACCCCCACCTGTGGACGTCGGGCCCTCATACCACCCTCATGGAGTCTGTTTCTGATCGTTTGAGTAGACACATGCACATTTGTGGCTTGCTGGAGGTCATTTTGCAGGGCTTTGGCAGTGCTCCTCCTGTTCCTCCTTGCACAAAGGCGGAGGTAGCGGTCCTGCTGCTGGGTTGTTGCCCTCCTACGGCCTGCTACACGTCTCCTGATGTACTGGTCTGTCTCCTGGTAGCGCCTCCATGCTCTGGACACTACGCTGACAGACACAGCAATTCTTTTTGCCACAGCTCGCATTGATGTGCCATCCTGGATGAGCTGCACTACTTGAGCCACTTGTGTGGGTTGTAGACTCCGTCTCATGCTACCACTAGAGTGAAAGCACCGTCAGCTCTCAAAAGTGACCAAAACATCAGCCAGAAAGCATAGGAGCTGAGAAAGTGGCCTTTGGTCACCACCTGCAGAACAACTCCTTTTGTTGGTGGTGTCCTGCTAATTACCTATAATTTCCACCTGTTGTCTATTCCATTTGCACAACAGCATGTGAAATTGATTGTCAATCAGTGTTGCTTCCTAAGTGGACAGTTTGATTTCACAGAAGTGTGATTGACTTGGAGTTACATTGTGTTGTTTAAGTGTTCCCTTTATTTTTTTGAGCAGTGTATATTTGAAGAAGTACCCCATATATTCAACCCCTTCTCGGCAGAGGATGAATGGGACTATTTCTCCACATACTCGTCTAGACTGTGCAAGATGAGCCCCACTCGTCCACCGCAACTCCGTGCAGCTGTTGGAGCCATCATTGGAACTACCATTAATACATCACTGTCTAAATAAATTATTAAATGGTGGGTTGAGTGATTTTAAGTCTGTCTATCGCGACCATCATACAAAGTAGAAAGATGGAAATCTCCCCCAACATTACTAAAATACTTAAGGGGCAATCATGTACATAAGAGGAGGTCCCCTCTTTCAAATTTTGGGGCCTCCTAGTACTTATATCGGGGAAGGGCACTACAAGCCCTATTACTCCCATAATGACAGTTGCAACTGAGTGGGCCCCCTTATCTGAAGTGGCCAAACCCCACTTTCAGCTTATGTGGCCTACTAGCAGCTATTGTATGGTGATACCCAGGCAGTATTAACCTGCTCTATGGAAACCATTTTCCGTATATCGGAGGGAGGGCACTACGTGCCCTATCACACCTATAAGTGTGTCTGTAAATGTGGGTCACTTCTACTGTATATGAAAGAGGGGAATCCTCCACAATATCGCCCCCAGCGCTACGGGGGGAAAAATAGTTTTGTATAAATCAGTAAATAATTTTTCAAACATTGTGCCCTGGCACCCCAATACTTGACTGCACATACATGGGGACACTCTGTATTAAAACGTAGTAGTTTACTGTCTGGTGGTCACCGGACAGTGGGCCTAATTCAGGCCTGATCGCTAGGCTGCGTTTTCGTACAGCGGGCGATCGTGTCTAAGCTGCGCATGTGTATGCACCGCAATGTGCAGGCACATCGCACGGGTACAAAGCAGGCACGTCGCACGGGCGATTGCAAGGAGATTGACAGAAGTAGCCGTTTGTGGATGTCAACTGACCATTTTCTGGGAGTGGTTGGAAAAACGCAGGCGTGTCCATGCGTTTTCAGGTAGGGTTCCTGACGACAATTCCGGTCCAGGACAGGCTGAAGTGTTCACAGCGGCTGAGTAAATCCTGGGCTACTCAGAGACTGCACAAATTCTGTTTGTACAGCTCTGCTACACATGCGTTCGCACACTTGCAAAGCGACTATGCGAACGCAAGACTGCAAATAAACCCTAGCGAGCGAACAGGTCTGAATTAGGCCCGGTAACTGAAATACTATACACTACACAATAAATCCATCCACAGATGGAAAACCCCATTCCTCCCCCACACTGTGGGCGGGATGTATTAACATACATCGCCGCCCCTCGCCGGTTACCGCAGCGATGTTGATCGCATATGTACTAACATATGCGATCAACATCGCGATGCGGTGACGGAGGCCCCCCGCGATACCTGTTAGGTGGTCTGCGGGGGGTCTCCGTCACCTCCCCGGGGTCCCCACACTGGCTAGATGCCGGGAAGCAGCAGCAGGCTGCCCCCGGCACCTCCTCCTCCCCCCTGCAGCCGGAAGGACGTCCGGCTGCGTTGCTAGGGGGAGGAGGACACTACCTTCCGGGTCCAGGGCAGCCTGGAGGAAGGTAAGCCAGGGGGAAGGGGGGTCGGCGTCTGCGGCGGGGGTCGACGGTGTCGGCGGGTTGCGGCGGTCGGCGAAAAGAAGCCCATAGGCTTCTATAGGGTTTCGCCATCCAGAGATGGCGAAACCCTGGACGGCGAAAACGCTGCGGTAGGGTCTTAGTAAATATGAAAATGCGGTAAAACCCCCGTTTTCGGGGGTTTTACCGCATTTTTGCTTTAGTACATCCCGCCCTGTATCAGATAAAAAGTGGCAACTCATTTGATGCAGTAGGTTGTCTAGTTTATAAAATGATATGCCTTGCTGGGCTTCTGTATTCTTCCTACATATACTGTAGGAGGATTTTCAATTGAGACAGACAAATATTTTATACAAAAATGCATTTTTATTTCGGTGCTTTTTTTTTTTTTGTCTTATCTACACATAGAATTCTGCTTATTACTAATTTGTTTAGGTGGATTATTGTCGATACAAAAACTACAGAGTATTTGTGTGGTGTTTATAAGGCAAGAAAAAAAAATTATGTTTGTATTTTCATTATGTTGTGAATACCAAAATACACCTATAATCAGTGTGGGAAGTGCGCTCGCTGGTGCACTGTAGTATACCATACTGCTACTTGTACTGCATCAGCGGTTAATACCATTCTCTTACATTTTCCTTACCGCCGCTTCTACATTTCCACTTTTTATCTTTGCATGTCATATGGACATAAAAAAACAGTATTTATTTACAGGAAAAGCTTTCAATTCTGAATATAAATGATCTTATTACAGATATATAATAATCAGACTGAGGCAGCGATGAAAGCCCAGCTGGCCGGTCAAGAAATGGCATGTCATACTACAGAGGTATAGATGCCCAAATGTAGCAACTGTGCTAATTACCGAGAGACACGGGTGTTCAGCACTACTATGCAGTGCAAATGTGCTGTTACCTATAGTAACTGCCAGCAATTAGTTTTGATCAATGTAGTGCAAGTTAGACAATAAAAGCAAATGTTTGGTTGCCGTGCATGCCTCTATATTTGCACTTTGGCTTTTGTTACATGGGTGCCTTGTGTGCCAACCTATCTGTCTTACACAAGGTTGACTTATTTTTGTAAGACCTACGAGGAAGCTTAAAAATGACTATTTTTGTTTATATCTCAAAGGTGGTGCTAAGCAGTTGGCCAGGGTTAGGATTTTTTTTTTTTTAGTCCCATCAAATTGATTGACCGTAGTTGTCAAATTCATGTGTATGGTCTCAGTTATTTTAGATAAATAACAGAACCTTTGGCTTTGTACAAAATTAGGATAAAAACCCCTTATCTAGACTGTCCCCAGTCTCAAGCATTCTGGATCAAAGTTCCCATCTCGTCACTACTTTTATTCTACATGGTCGAGTCACAATATTGTGACCACCAGCTAATAGCCAGAGTAACCGCCGTGTGCAGCATGGACAAGAGCTAGACGGGCTAGGAGAGACTCCATAAGGTACAGGTACATTTTGACTCCACTGCTCCAACTGTAGCATGTTGGTCGGCCCTCACGCACATTCATGGCACCTTCCATGTTGGTTATTCGCAATGGTGCCATTTGTCCAGTCACGATACACCTTCACCACATCAACATGTGAACAGTGCACAAACTGCGCTGTTTCAGAAATACTGTCACCCTTGGCCCGAAAGACGATAATCATCCCTTGCAACTCTGATAAATCGCCCCTTTTACCCATGACCGCAACGAGTGATATGTGTGCTGACAACCTATCGCACACCTTATATACCCACCAAGCCAATGCACGACACGTGACATACTTCATGGGCTACACACTGCCGACGTCAATTTTAGGAGGTGGTCATAATAATGTGACCCGACCGTGTAGTTTTATATTGTAACTTTTCATAATTTTCTATCTGTTCAATATGCAGTTCTCAGTATCTGCTGTCTACTGTAATACAAACTCATGGTAATTACTAATCAATATTGCTTAAAGGAAATATCCAGCCACAAATTAATTGTTACTCTATTCCTCCCCTCAACAGCAAAACTGTGGGAGCCTTATGCTAGAGACAGTTGATCTTGTACTGTACCACATCCTCTCCCTGCGTCAGCGCTGTGGGACGTGCTACAATGCATGCTCTCCATGATCAGTGCTGTGGGAAATGTACTGCAACACATCCTACTGTATGTCGGTGCACTTCTCCCTGTGGGCGGGATGTACTAAAGCAAAAATGCGGTAAAACCCCCGAAAACGGGGGTTTTACCGCATTTTCATATTTACTAAGACCCTACCGCAGCGTTTTCGCCGTCCAGGGTTTCGCCATCTCTGGATGGCGAAACCCTATAGAAGCCTATGGGCTTCTTTTCGCCGACCGCCGCAACCCGCCGACACCGTCGACCCCCGCCGCAGACGCCGACCCCCCTTCCCCCTGGCTTACCTTCCTCCAGGCTGCCCTGGACCCGGAAGGTAGTGTCCTCCTCCCCCTAGCAACGCAGCCGGACGTCCTTCCGGCTGCAGGGGGGAGGAGGAGGTGCCGGGGACAGCCTGCTGCTGCTTCCCGGCATCTAGCCAGTGTGGGGACCCCGGGGAGGTGACGGAGACCCCCCGCAGACCACCTAACAGGTATCGCGGGGGGCCTCCGTCACCGCATCGCGATGTTGATCGCATATGTTAGTACATATGCGATCAACATCGCTGCGGTAATCGGCGAGGGGCGGCGATGTATGTTAATACATCCCGCCCTGTGTCAGTGCTGTGGGAAATGTACTGCAATGCCTCCTCTCCTTGTGGCAGTGCTTTGGGAAATATACTGCAATGCCTCCTCTCCCTGTGGCAGCGCTGTGGGAAATGTACTGAAGTGCCTCCTCTACCTGGGTCAGTGTTGTGGGTGATGTACTGCAATGCCTCCTCTCCCAAGCATCAGTGTTGTGGGTGATCTACTGCAATGCCTACTCTCCCTGTGGCAGTGCTGTGGGAAATGTACTACAAAGACTCCTCTCCCTGTGGCAGTGCTGTGGGAAATGTACTGCAATGCCCCCTCTCCCTGTGGCAGTGCTGTGGGAAATGTACTGCAATTACTACTCTCCCTGCATCAGTGCGGTGGGTGATGTACTGAAGTGTCTCCTCTCCCAGGGTCAGTGTTGTGGGAGATGTACTGCAATGCCTCCTCTCCCTGCATCAGTGCTGTGGGTGATGTACTGCAATGCCTCCTCTCCCTGCATCAGTGCTGTGGGTGATGTACTGCAATGCCTCCTCTCCCTGTGGCAGCGCTGTGGGAAATGTACTGCAATGCCTCCCCTCCCTGTGGCAGTGCTGTGGGAAATATACTGCAGTGACTCCTCTCCCTGTGGCAGTGCTGTGGGTGATATACTGCAGTGCCTCCTCTCCCTGTGGCAGTGCTGTGGGTGGCGGAACTAGCGAGCAGTGGGTGGGCCCAGGTGTGACAAAATGCTTTGCCCCCCCCATCCCATCCCATCCAAGTCCACCCCCTCACCCCTGGAGAGGATCTGGTGAGGGGGACCTGCTCAGGGCCAGAGAAATGGATACCTAGCAGCAGTGCCGTAACTAGACATTTTAGCACTGTGTGCAAGAAATGGCATCGGAGCCCCACCCCTGCATGCAAAACAGGGGCAGTGCGCACCGTAGGCGCGCGCAAAAATACATAGTGGCGTGGCTTCGTGGGGAAGGGGTGTGGCCACAAAATAATACCAATTCATAAAACCGTGCACAGTAGTCTCCATTTTTCAAATTATGCCGCACAGTAGCACCACTACACCAGGTAGAGACCCTTTTACACCTTACGGCGGACAGATTCCCCTTTTTACTTATTACAGCAGACAGCATGCCCTTTTTACACATAGCGGCAGACAGCATGCACTTTCTACACATAACGGCAGACAGCGTGCCCTTGTTCCACATAACGGCAGACAGCGTGCCCTTGTTCCACATAACGGCAGACAGCGTGCCCTTGTTCCACATAACGGCAGACAGCGTGCCCTTGTTCCACATTACGGCAGACAGCGTGCCCTTGTTCCACATTACGGCAGACAGCGTGCCCTTGTTCCACATTACGGCAGACAGCGTGCCCTTGTTCCACATTACGGCAGACAGCGTGCCCTTGTTCCACATTACGGCAGACAGCGTGCCCTTGTTCCACATTACGGCAGACAGCGTGCCCTTGTTCCACATTACGGCAGACAGCGTGCCCTTATTCCACATTACGGCAGACAGCGTGCGCTTTTTACACATTATGGCAGACAGCGTGCCCTTTTTACACATTACGGCAGACAGCGTGCCCTTGTTACACATTACGGCAGACAGCGTGCGCTTTTTACACATTACGGCAGACAGCGTGCCCTTGTTCCACATTACGGCAGACAGCGTGCCCTTGTTCCACATTACGGCAGACAGCGTGCCCTTGTTCCACATTACGGCAGACAGCGTGCCCTTGTTCCACATTACGGCAGACAGCGTGCCCTTGTTCCACATTACGGCAGACAGCGTGCCCTTGTTCCACATTACGGCAGACAGCGTGCCCTTGTTCCACATTACTGCAGACAGCGTGCCCTTGTTCCACATTACGGCAGACAGCGTGCGCTTTTTACACATTACGGCAGACAGCGTGCCCTTGTTACACATTACGGCAGACAGCGTGCCCTTGTTACACATTACGGCAGACAGCGTGCGCTTTTTACACATTACGGCAGACAGCGTGCCCTTTTTACACATTACGGCAGGCAGATTCCCCTGTTTTTACACATTACGGCAGACAGTCCCCCTTTTTGCACAGAAAGAAAGAAAGAATTATACTTGCGCTCTCCGCTGGGTCAGGCTCCTCGGTGCAGCTTCTGGCAGAGATCCCAGGCAGGAGAGAAGGAGGAGGAGGAGGGAGGTGGATGAGGGAGCCGCAGCAGCACTGTGTTATTGGTGGAGGCGCTGCTGCTGCTGTCCCACTGCTTCACCATAGGCTGTTTTCCGCCACTGTGAATGCTGGGATGCGCTTCACAGCGGCGGAAGACAGCCTATAGTGAAGCAGAGGGACAGCAGCAGCAGCGCCTCCACCAGTAACAAAGCGCTGCTGCGGCTCCCTCCTCCACCTACCTCCTCCTCCTTTTCCCCGTACCGCTGCGCTCCTCTCCTTTCTCTCCGGGCGGCTGTGTGCTGCGGGCAGCGGTTGCCCGAAGCACACAGCGGCATGTAATGAGTCAGTTGACTCATTACATGCTTTGGGCCCCTGGACAGTGGCGGGCCCCAGTGCAACGCACTGGTTGCACTGGCGGTAGTTCCGCCTCTGTGTGGGTGATATACTGCAGTGCCTCCTCTCCCTGCATCAGTGTTGTGGATGATGTACTGCTATGCCTCCTCCCTGCATCAGTGCTGTGGGTGATGTACTGCAATGCCTCCTCTCCCTGCATCAGTGCTGTGGGAAATGTACTGCAATGCCTCCTCTCCCTGCATCAGTGCTGTGGGAAATGTACTGCAATGCCTCCTCTCCCTGCATCAGTGCTGTGGGAAATGTACTGCAATGCCTCCTCTCCCTGCATCAGTGCTGTGGGAAATGTACTGCAATGCCTCCTCTCCCTGCATCAGTGCTGTGGGAAATGTACTGCAATGCCTCCTCTCCCTGCATCAGTGTTGTGGGAGATGGACTGCAATGCCTCCTCTCCCTGCATCAGTGCTGTGGGTGATGTACTGCTATGCCTCCTCCCTGCATCAGTGCTGTGGGAAATGGACTGCAATGCCTCCTCTCCCTGCATCAGTGTTGTGGGAGATGGACTGCAATGCCTCCTCTCCCTGCATCAGTGCTGTGGGTTATGTACTGCTATGCCTCCTCCCTGCATCAGTGCTGTGGGTGATGTACTGCAATGCCTCCTCTCCCTGCATCAGTGCTGTGGGAAATGTACTGCAATGCCTCCTCTCCCTGTGGCAGTGCTGTGGGAAATGCAGTGACTCCTCTCCCTGTGGCAGTGCTGTGGTTGATGTACTGCAGTGCCTCCTCTCCCTGCGTCAATGTTGTGGGAGATGGACTGCAATGCCCCTCTCACTGCATCAGTGCTGTGGGCAGGGGCGGATTGGGAATAAATAGCAGCCCTGAAAAAATTTGTACTAGTGGCCTCACTTGGGCAGAACCGGAGGTAAGAAAAAAAAAAATTGTGTTCCCTAATGCACACTGAGTGAGTAATAATACTACATAATAATCAGATAATACGGAGATCTTAGTTGCGTATATCTGCAGATATAGGGTTAAGCCCCCAGGCCGATCGACAAGGCTTCTCCGTCACTGGGGGTCCCTAATACTAGGGGGCTTAACCCTATATCTGCAGATATACGCAACTAAGTTCTCCGTATTATCTGATTATTATGTAGTATTATCACTCAGTGTGCATTCGGGAACACAAATTGTTTTTTCTTACACAGAATTACCCCTCCCTTTTAGCACCTGACTGATATTACATCTGATTGAGCAGCTTTCCAATATTTGTGCAGGACCTGAGGTGTAAGGTCTAGCCATGGGCCATGGCAGCAGCACCCTCCCGCCAAGACTTTCCAGAGAGTGGGCATGTCCAGCATCAAGTGAGATGTTAAAAGGAAATAATATTAAACATAATGAGCACATTATATGATACACCTTTAGAATTTAGGAAACTATATAATTCTTTAGAAAAAATATATTTCACTCAATTCTTTATGTCAGCCAAGCAGGCAGCAAGAGCATACACTAGATCATTTGCAATCACAGGCTAAGTGGCAAAGTAATTTTCATATATGCAAATTATTTTGCAGATTATTCATTATGTCTTTAAATAGGACCACATGTCATCAAACAAAACGGGCCCTGTGTGCGTGTCGGCCCACCGGGAATCTTCCGGGCCGGTGTCGCATAGGTCTCGGCCTTCTTGAGCGATTTAACTGCACGCTGTTTTAATTTCGGCTGCTAGTAAAAAACAAACGTTGTACTGATGTCCATAGGACGTGGCCTTTACACTATATACTTTTATTTTATTTTAACAATTAATTTTGGCAATTGTCCTAGTGAACCTGGCACAATGCATCCAAAACATGTAGATAAGGATTAGGCTTTGAATTTATTGATTTTAGATTGTATAGATCACATAACTTTTTACCTTAACGAACGAGTTATAGGCCCTACACACTTGGCGATATTCTGAAAGATATGAACGATCTCGTTCATAAATGAACGAGAACTCGTTCATATCTTTCAGTGTGGAGACTTAAGCGATGAACGATGCGCGTCCCCGCGCTCGTTCATCGCTGGTCTCCCGTCGGCTGTGCATGCAGGCCAATATGGACGATCTCGTCCATATTTGCCTGCACTTCAATGCAGCCGGGTGACGGGGGAAGTGAAGGAACTTCACTCCCCCCGTCACTGCCCCCCCGCCGCCGGGTCGCTCGTCGGCCGTATCGGCCGTCGGGCACCTCGGCGGCACATCGCCAAGTGAGTAGGGCCCCTTACTTTTTGTTGTTGTTGTTATTTGTCGTGTATAGAATGAAGAACAGAATAGATTAGAAAGGTGAAGGGTTGCTCTGAAAGTTTTAACATGTCATGGGGCAAACCCATTTAGGCATAACTGAAAATGCTGTTGATGAAAGCCATCATTGGTAAATTGGGGGATGCACATGACTTTATCCAAAATCAGAGTTGTAGCAGCCACATTATTTAAGTGAGAGATGAAACATTTACACAGACTCACGGCTGACAGGGAAGCCTAAGGAAATGAGAGTTACATATAGCTGCAGGACTGACTTTAGGGTGGAAGCAGATGCAGATTAAATGGTGAGTGAGATGGTAAAATCAGTAATGTGAGGAAGGAGTTAAACAGTGACGTGCAGTAAGGCCAATGGCTGGGGAGGCACTGGCCAGTATCAGAGCCAGATTTACTCCATATACTACCCTATATATATAGCCCATCTCCCCTGCAAGCAGCACAGCAATGGGCTGTAATCGCAGCCTTATAGACTGACAGTCCTGAGATGACATTACGTGACTCCTCACAGATCACACTTCCTACACACAGCCCCACCTCTACCCCTCAGATCATACTGCCTCCACACAACCCCCTCCTGAGACCTCCTCACAGATCACACTGCCTCCACACAACCCCCTCCTCACAGATCACACTGCCTCCACATAGCCCCACCTCTACCCCTCAGATCACACTGCCTCCACACAGCCCCACCTCCACCCCTTAGATCACACTGCCTCCACACAGCCCCACCTCTACCCCTCAGATCACACTGCCTCCACACAGTCCCACCTCTACCCCTCAGATCACACTGCCTCCACACAGCCCCACCTCTACCCCTCAGATCACACTGCCTCCACACAGCCCCACCTCCACCCCTCAAATCACACTGCCTCCACACAACCCCCTCCTCACAGATCACACTGCCTCCACACAGCCCCACCTCCACCCCTCAGATCACACCGCATCCATACAGCCCATACTTGCCTACTCTCCCGGAATGGCCGGGAGGCTCCCGAAAATCTAATGACCCTCCCGGCCCCCTGGAAGAGCAGGCAAGTCCCCCCTGCTGGTCCGCCCACTTTGTGTGTAAAGTGGGCGGTCCGGGCAGTCGATGACGCAATTCTTGCTGAATCGCGTCATCATAGCCACGCCCCCTGCAGTGTAATGCCGGTGATCACGGCATTACAGAGCGGGGGGCGTGACTGAAAGGAGGTGTCACCGTAACGCCGCCCCATCCCACCCTTGCCCCACCCCTGTCCCGCCTCCGGCCCACCCCCTTGTCAGAGCGCTCCCCGGCCCGCCTGTTGAGCCGACCTGGCTGCTCTCTCCCGCAGAGAGCAGCCAGAATGTCGGTAAGTATGACACAGCCCCCTTTTCACAGATCACACTGCCTCCATGAGCCCCCTCCTCACAGATCACACTGCTTCCCCACAGCCCCCCCTTCCCTCCTCACAGGGCACACTGCCGCCACAGACCCACCTCTCCTCCCCCTACTGCAGCACAGTATACTTGGTGACATATGACTATGAAAATTAGTTCAATAATACAAAGAAAATATTTATAAGTTCTAAATATCTCCTTTGTATTATTTGGCAGAGGGAAGACCATACTTACCTACTTTCTGGCAGCTCTCTCCGGGAGAGAGCTGCCAGGACTGCTCAATGGAGGGGCTGGGCTGGAAAATGATAAGAGGAGGAGGCGGAACGGGGCGGGGAGGAGGAGGGGCAGAGGCAGAACGAGGGCAGGGTTACAGAGTTACACCGTTAAACCACGCCCGCCGCTCTGTAATGGCACTATAACCGGCATTTTACAGCAGGGGGCGTGACTATGATGACACGATTCTTGTTGAATCGCGTCATCTACTGTCCGGACCGCCCACTTTACTCTCAAAGTGGGCGGCCGGGCAGGGGATAACTTAAAAACCGGGAGACTTGTCTGCTCTTCCGTGGGGCTGGGAGGGTCACCCGATTTTCGGGAGCCTCCCGGCCATTCCGGGAGAGTAGGCAAGTATGGGGAAGACCCGGCAATAACTTAGGTCCAGCCTGCAGTGTAAAAGCTTGAAACCAGTGTTCAATGACCCGGGCTGGACTCGGGATTGCAGTGTAAAGGGGGTATTATTCCTGCTCAAAAGTGGTTCTAGGTGACTGACTGACAGTGACTGACTGCACACTGGCATGTGAGTATAGTTATTCTAGAACAGGGGTGTAGCACCCTTGATCTGAGGGCTGCATTGAGAGAGGACTAAAATGTTAAAGAACTGCAATAAAACATTTGTGTAACCTCATGAAATGCAGAATTTAGTAGAGGTAATATGAATAAAGGAACCTCTTTGTAAATATGCCATATACACACCTCCTAACATTTAGACACGTAAAATAAATCCACCAAAACTCCTCCCAAATCCAGCCACAAACATCCACTTTTTGTGAAACCCCACGGTCTGGAAAACAATTCACAGCAAATTGTGCCTTCACTCGCCCACTTCATTGAAGAGCTTGATGAGATGTGGGAGGGTTGTCTAGTCTTTTGGGATCCAGGAGAACTACCCCAAATTCTGGAGTATCTCTGAAAATAGTGAAAGCGTATGCAAGCATGCAGTACTGTAATATATGTTTAGTTGCATGCTATGTGTTCTTATGTGCACAATGTGTAGTCTGTAGATGACAGGCACTAGTACAGAAGGAACTGGTCATAGGGGAGATGCTGACTGGATCCTCTGCAGCAACATTTACCAGCCAGAGCAAGGCAGATGGGGGCAGAGTGTTATTCCTCATCACAACGGCAGCAGTGTGATTAGATTTGCAGTGGTGCGTGACCTGTTTATAACTGATGCTGCATTGTGTGCTAGCCATATGTTGGTGCTGCATATTCTTACCTGAGCGGCAGGAGTATATAGTATTATTGTCTTCCACCGCCTAGTAATGGCTAATTGTCTTTATATTCAGATGTTCATGCAGCTGCACAGAAGAGCACATAGCTGCTGCCAGTAGTCTAAAAATAACCCCAACCTCAGCAGCTATGACGGGTTATGGCGTCTCTTACCCTGCAATCACCCTCACAAGGCCTAGCAAACCCATACACTTTTTGTGTTCTTATTAAGAACTTTAAAATGTATGTATGACTTGGTGTATATTTATTTGCACATGTGGATCTGCTAGCAGAGATGTGTAAATCATTTTAATTTGCAGTTTACTATGGATGCCTAAACTTTGCACACACCTACAGTATATATTCCTAACAACATGTTGCTGGCACTGTACATTTTAATTGTCTCTACTGTTCAAAGCAATATAATTTTTGTTTTTGACCTCAGAGTGTGATAAAGTAGAAAGTAATTATATTTTCTTTTTGTTACAGGTACCAACGCAACAGGAAAAGACTATGAAACCTGCAGATACAAAGGTAAATCTCTTAAGGGGGGTACACACTAAAGGGGGGTACTCATGGAGCGAGAATCCAAGCAATCTGACCAGATTGCTTAGATTTTCAGCAAGATCTCTCCGTGTGTACCCCCCACAGCGCTATTGCTGGTGCTAGATTCCCCCCTCTTCCCGCACGCTCAGCATACATCCACTGTGCTGAGCGGGGGGAGAGATGTGTGCTGGGCGGTTCGCTCAGCACACATCTTTTCCCTGACCTGGCGGTGAGTACGGGCCTTAAAGAGATGTGTGCTGAGCGCTCTATCACAGACCGCTCAGCACACATCTCTCTCCCCGCTCACCACAGCACAATAAGTGGTGAGCGAGGGGGACTACGACCGGTGGCGAGTGGCGGGGGGTTTGGGCGGTTGGTTATGGGGGGCGCTCACTTCACACAGTGCTGAAGTGAGCGACCTGCTAACACCGGTGATAGCAATGCGCGGGGCTGTGCATCGCTATCACTGGAGGGCATACACACGACAGATCCGTGCTTAACTTCTAAGCAATCTAGTCAGATTGCTTAGATTTTAAGTACGGATCTCTCCGTGTGTACCCCCCCCCCCCCCCCCCGTTATATTTATTTTATTGAAGCGCAAAATATGCACTATGGGTAAATGTAATAGCGAACTGCAGAGATCAGCAGGTTCCCAGCAGTCTGCCCAATGTTTTAAAGAAGCGTTAATTTAAAAGGCAAACCATGTTGATTTTTGCATTGTAAATGATTTGTTGGTGTAAAACCCTGACTGTGAGAAAGGTATGGCCATCAACTATTTATGGTTCACAATCATCGATGGTATAAGATCGATGGCACATGGGGTTTTTCCACATCAATGGCACCGCACCAATGGCATACAATCAATGGTGTTTGATACTGAGAAAGCATCAGTGGTGCTGATCGATCTGCACATGCCATTGATTGCTAAACCGTAGATGATTTTGTATCAATGGTGTACAATCATTGATGGTTCAGCCTTCCAAGGCTATCAGCACTGCCGAAATTGCCATGCAGCCAGATAGTATAAGCATGACACAGGTGCAGTGCAGGTGCTGGCTGGTGGAGCATTAGTTATATGCATATCGCTCTAGTAAGAAAGATGTTATTTAAGCACTTTGTAATGTGTAGGGAGCTATTGTTTCTGCTAGTTGATCTGTGTTCTGTGCATGTTCTGGTCTTGAGATGCATGTACATGTGTTATTAGTCGCATTCAGAGACTGCAGTCTCTGGGCCTGATCCAGTTAGTACGAAATACATAAAAAGCAGAAAATAAGAAGCAATTTGATGATGATCCTGAAACAAACCATGCTGCAGTGCAAGTGCTACAAATGCATTTATTTTTTGTATATAAGGATAATAAGCACTGCTATTGCATGAGCAGCTTAGTTTTCATGCTGGAGCTTAGAACTGAGCTAGGATATTCCCTGTCCAACCATTTCCCTGCACATTATAAATCTGCCCCAGTTGCAGAGTGACATGGTTTTGCTTCTAACTCTGAATCAGGCCCACCGTGTATGAGCCCCTGCGTGATTTCTTCCCTGGTCCTCATTTTGTTTAAATATTGATGCTCACTTGGCACAAACATCAATATAAAATCCTCATTTTCACAGTTGGTTAATATAGCAGATAACGATGGTCTATGGCTAGGACTAGGTTTGAGGAAATGAGCAAACTGTTCCAGCACTGTAAATGTTTATTTCTTGTCTCCCAAATGTATTTATTGTGATCATTTTGTTTGTTCTTTCTTTGTTTTTTTATTACTTATAATGACTCCTTTTAATTTTAGCCAACACCAGCACCAAAGGCTGAGCCACCTAAATCCACACAAACAACAAAGGTAGGCAGAACTCTACACACTATTACATTGGACAAATAAATATGTTACTGCTTATAAAATGTTACACTTGCCAGAACACAAAACGCTATGGGACACATTTAGTTAGCCACAAATTAGGTCATCCATCTTTTTACCACGGCAAAACCCCACAGGCTTTGCTTTCTTGTATTCAGGGTCTGATTCAAAGATGGACACTTTAGCAGAGCAGCTGCATCTTTGGGATTTTCATAAGGTTGTGCATGTATAGTAGCTGCCTGCAGTTGGATGTACATAGAGTGGCTTCAAGCTCTGGAGTAGCAATGGCGGGTGGTATTCATGTGACCGCCGGTCAGCTGACCGGCAGTCACATGACCTCCTCCACCATCCCGACTGATCACTATCCCGATGGTCGGCATGCCGACCAACAGGGACTATTTCCACTCGTGGGTGTCCACGACACCCATAGAGTGGGAATAGAACCTGTGGCGAGCGCAGCGAGCCCGCAAGGGGCTTGCTGCACTCGCCCCTCCCCGCCGGGATCCCGGCGTCGGTATGCTGCCGGGATCCCGACGTCGGTAAGCTGACCGGCGGTCTCCTGACCGCCGGTGAGCCGTACTACACCCAGCAATGGCCTCTGCAATAGAGCTTAAACAGGACACTGCTCCCGAGTGAAGAGATCTTGAAGATCGCGGAGCCCAGAGAAGACGCTGGAAGTCCTGGGCTAATGACAGTGTGTTTCATAAGCGTTTAGGCAGGCCACTGCTATCCAGGTGAAAAAAAGAAGACCCAACGGAAGAAGAGTTGGAGAAGACACCCGTAGTCAGTGGCGTAACTACTGCCCCCGAAGCCACTGCGGTGGCTTGGAGGCGCAGGGCTGCGAGAGCGCCGCCACTGATTGCTGCTGTTTTGCGAAGGAGCCGGAGGGCACAGTGCGCGCCTCTCCTGTGTGTCCCACCTGGGTCTCCGGCGGCAGCGGCGTATCTGTTAAATGAAGTGCCAGTTCGTGAGCTCTGATTGGCTCACGAACCGGCACTTAATTTGACAGATGCCACTGGAGACACAGGAGGGATACACAGGAGAGGCGCACACTGTGCCCTCCCACTCCTTCCCAAAACAGCAGCGGGGGAGCCCGGGGAGGGTGTGTACCTAGCACGGGGGGGGGTGGGGGGGGGTCATATTTGGCACTGGGGGTATATGTGTACCTGGCACTGGGGGAGCATATTTGGCACTGGGGGTATATGTGTACCTGGCACTGGGGGGGTATATTTGGCACTGGGGGTATATGTGTAGCTGGCACCGGGGGGGCATAGTTGGCACTGGGGGTATATATGTACCTGGCACTGGGGGAGGGCATATGTGGCAGTGGGGGTATGTGTGTACCTGGCACTGGGGAGGCATATTTGGCACTGGGGGTTTGTGTGTAGCTGGCACTGGGGGCATATGTGTATCTGGCACTGTGGGGGAATATCTGGCACTGGGGGCATATGTGGCACTGGGAGCACAGCATTGCTCCCTGGTTACAAGCACAACACCCAGCTTATGAAATCCCTGGCAACAAGCATTACCCCCTAGCAACGAGCATGATACCCAGTGCATGAAACCACAGGCAACAAATATTACCCACTGGCAACAAGCTTGAAACCCAGCACATGATACCTCTGGCAACAAGCATAACACCTAGCACATGAAACCCCTGGCAATGAGCATGACACCCTGAGCATGAAAACCCCTGGTACCGTGCATGGAACCAAGAGCATGAAACCCCTGGCAACAAGCAGGTAATTTAAGAGTAATTAGAAGCCTTACTGTAAGGCTTAATGTGTAATGGGCATTGCGGTGTGTGGCATAATGTATCATGGATATTGCTGTGTGTCATAATGTGTCACAGGCATTGTGGTATGTGGTATAATGTATCAGGGGTAATACAGTGTGTAGCATAATGTATAATTGGCATTGCGATGCATGGCATAATGTGTCACAGGCATTACGGTGTGTGGCATAATGTGTCGGGGGCATTATGGTGTGTGGCATATTGTGTCATGGGCATTATTGTGTGTGGTATAATGTCTAAGGGCCATTGCAGTATGTGGCATAATGTATACTGGGCAATACTATAAGGAGGGAAAAATGACAAATAATGTAAGGGGCATGAATCAGAATTATTTTTCTCTAACGTCCTAAGTGGATGCTGGGGACTCCGTAAGGACCATGGGGAATAGCGGCTCCGCAGGAGACTGGGCACATCTAAAGAAAGCTTTAGGACTATCTGGTGTGCACTGGCTCCTCCCCCTATGACCCTCCTCCAAGCCTCAGTTAGATCTCTGTGCCCGAACGAGAAGGGTGCACACTAGGGGCTCTCCTGAGCTTCTTAGTGAAAGTTTTAGATTAGGTTTTTTATTTTCAGTGAGACCTGCTGGCAACAGGCTCACTGCATCGAGGGACTAAGGGGAGAAGAAGCGAACTCACCTGCGTGCAGAGTGGATTGGGCTTCTTAGGCTACTGGACATTAGCTCCAAAGGGACGATCACAGGCCCAGCTTGGATGGGTCCCAGAGCCGCGCCGCCGGCCCCCTTACAGAGCCAGAAGGCAGAAGAGGTCCGGAAAATCGGCGGCAGAAGACGTCCTGTCTTCAACAAGGTAGCGCACAGCACTGCAGCTGTGCGCCATTGCTGTCAGCACACTTCACACTTCGGTCACTGAGGGTACAGGGCGCTGGGGGGGGGCGCCCTGAAACGCAATAAAAACACCTTGGATGGCAAAAAAAATGCATCACATATAGCTCCTGGGCTATATGGATGCATTTAACCCCTGCCAGAATCCATAAAAAAGCAGGAGAAAAGTCCGCGAAAAAGGGGCGGAGCCTATCTCCTCAGCACACTGGCGCCATTTTCCCTCACAGCTCCGTTGGAGGGAAGCTCCCTGTCTCTCCCCTGCAGTCACTACACTACAGAAAGGGTTAAAAAAAAGAGAGGGGGGCACTAATTAGGCGCAGTATTAACTATACAGCAGCTATAAGGGGAAAAACACTTATATAAGGTTATCCCTGTATATATATATAGCGCTCTGGTGTGTGCTGGCAAACTCTCCCTCTGTCTCCCCAAAGGGCTAGTGGGGTCCTGTCCTCTATCAGAGCATTCCCTGTGTGTGTGCTGTATGTCGGTACTTTTGTGTCGACATGTATGAGGAGAAAAATGATGTGGAGACGGAGCAGATTGCCTGTAATAGTGATGTCACCCCCTAGGGGGTCGACACCTGAGTGGATGAACTGTTGGAAGGAATTACGTGACAGTGTCAGCTCTGTATAAAAGACAGTGGTTGACATGAGACAGCCGGCTACTCAGCTTGTGCCTGTCCAGACGTCTCATAGGCCGTCAGGGGCTCTAAAGCGCCCGTTACCTCAGATGGCAGATATAGACGCCGACACGGATACTGACTCCAGTGTCGACGGTGAAGAGACGAATGTGACTTCCAGTAGGGCCACACGTTACATGATTGAGGCAATGAAAAATGTTTTACACATTTCTGATAATACGAGTACCACCAAAAAAGGGGTATTATTGAGGAAAAACTACCTGTAGTTTTCCTGAATCTGAGAAATTAAATGATGTGTGTGATGATGCGTGGGTTTCCCCCGATAACAACGGATAATTTCTAAAATGTTATTGGCATTATATCCTTTCCCGCCAGAGGTTAGGGTGCGTTGGGAAACACCCCCTAGGGGGGATAAAGCGCTCACACGCTTGTAAGGGCTCTACCTTCGCCTGAGATGGCCGCCCTTAAGGATCCTGCTGATAGAAAGCAGGAGGGTATCCTAAAAGGTATTTACACACATACTGGTGTTATACTGCGACCAGCAATCGCCTCAGCCTGGATGTGCAGTGCTGGGTTGGCGTGGTCGGATTCCCTGACTGAAAATATTGATACCCTAGATAGGGACAGTATATTTTTGCCTATAGAGCATTTAAAAGATGCATTTTTATATATGCGTGATGCACAGCGGAATATTTGCCGACTGGCATCAAGTCTAAGCGCGTTGTCCATTTCTACCAGTAGAGGGTTATGGACACGTCAGTGGCCAGGTGATGCGTATTCCAAACGGCATTTGGAAGTATTGCTTTATTAAGGGAGGAGTTATTTGGGGTCGGTCTTTCAGACCTGGTGGCCACGGCAACAGCTGGGAATTCCACGTTTGTACCCCAGGTCGCCTCTCAACATGAGAAGACGCCGTATTATCAGGCGCAGTCTTTTCGTGGACAAGCGGGCAAAAGGTTCCTCATTTCTGCCCCGTGACAGAGGGAGAGGAAAAAGGCTGCAGAAATCAGCCAGTTCCCAGGAACAGAAACCCTCTCCCGCCTCTGCCAAGCCCTCAGTATACGCTGGGGCTTTACAAGCAGAATCAGGCACGGTGGGGGGCCCGTCTCAATGAATTTCAGCGCGCAGTGGGCTCACTCGCAAGTAGACCCCTGGATCCTTCAGGTGATATCTCAGGGGTACAAATTAGAATTCGAGACGTCTCCCCCTCGCCGTTTCCTAAAGTCGGCTTTACCGATGTCTCCTTCTGACAGGGAGACAGTTTTGGAAGCCATTCACAAGCTGTATTCCCAGCAGGTGATAATCAAGATACCCCTCCTGCAACAGGGAACGGGGTATTATTCCACACTGTTGTGGTACCGAAGCCGGACGGCTCGGTGAGACCGATTCTAAATCTAAAATCTTTGAACACTTACGTACAGAGGTTCAAATTCAAGATTGAGTCACTCAGAGCAGTGATTGCGAACCTGGAAGAAGGGGACTACATGATGTCTCGGGACATCAAGGATGCTTACCTTCATGTCAAAATTTACCCTTCTCACCAAGGGTACCTCAGGTTTATGGTACAGAACTGTCACTATCAGTTCAGACGCTGCCGTATGGATGGTACACGGCACCCCGGGTCTTTACCAAGGTAATGGCCGAAATTATGATATTCCTTCGAAGGAAGTGAATTTTAGTTATCCCTTCCTTGGACAATTCCCCGATAAGGGTAAGATCCAGGGAACAGTTGCAGGTCGGTGTAGCACTATCTCAGGTAGTGTTGCGGCAGCACGATTGGATTCTCAATATTCCAAAATCGCAGCTGGTTCCGACGACGTGTCTTCTGTTCCTAGGGATGATCCTGGACACAGTCCAGAAAAAGGTGTTTCTCCCGGAGGAGAAAGCCAGGGAGTTATCCGAGCTAGTCAGGAACCTCCTAAAACCGAGCCAAGTCTCAGTGCATCAATGCACAAGGGTTCTGGGTAAAATGGTGGCTTCCTACGAAGCAATCCCATTCGGCAGATTCCACGCAAGAACTTTCCAGTGGGACCTGCTGGACAAATGGTCCGGATCGCATCTTCAGATGCATCAGCGGATAACCCTGTCACCAAGGACAAGGGTGTCCCTCCTGTGGTGGTTGCAGAGTGCTCATCTTCTAGAGGGCCGCAGATTAGGCATTCAGGACTGGGTCCTGGTGACCACGGATGCCAGCCTGCGAGGCTGGGGAGCAGTCACACAGGGAAGGAATATCCAGGGCTTATGGTCAAGCCTGGAGACATCACTTCACATAAATATCCTGAAGCTAAGGGACATTTACAATGCTCTAAGCTTAGCAAGACCTCTGCTTCAAGGTCAGCCGGTGTTGATCCAGTCGGACAACATCACGGCAGTCACCCACGTAAACAGACAGGGTGGCACAAGAAGCAGGAGGGCAATGGCAGAAGCTGCAAGGATTCTTCGCTGGGCGGAAAATCATGTGATAGCACTGTCAGCAGTATTCATTCCGGGAGTGGACAACTGGGAAGCAGACTTCCTCAGCACGACCTCCACCCGGGAGAGTGGGGACTTCACCCAGAAGTCTTCCACATGATTAAAAACTCGTCAGGTATTGCGCCAGGTCCAGGAACCCTCAGGCAATAAGCTGTAGACGCTCTGGTAACACCATGGGTGTACCAGTCGGGGTATGTGTTCCCTCCTCTGCCTCTCATACCCAAGGTACTGAGATTGATAAGATGGAGAGGAGTAAGCACTATATTCGTGGTTCCGGATTGGCCAAGAAGGACTTGGTAACCGGAACTTCAAGAGATGCTCACGGAGGATCCGTGGCCTCTACCTCTAAGAAGGGACCTGCTCCAGCAAGGACCCTGTCTGTTCCAAGACTTACCGCGGCTGTGTTTGACGGCATGGCGGTTGAACGCCGGATCCTGAAGGAAAAAAGGCATTCCGGATGAAGTCATCCCTATCCTGATCAAAGCCAGGAAGGATGTAACCGCAAAAACATTATCACCGCAATTGGCGTAAATATGTTGCGTGGTGCGAGGCCAGTAAGGCCCGACGGAGGAAATTCAACTGGGTCGATTCCTACATTTCCTGCAAACAGGAGTGTCTATGGGCCTGAAATTGGGGTCCATTAAGGTTCAAATTTCGGCCCTGTCAATTTTCTTCCAAAAAGAACTAGCTTCAGTCCCTGAAGTTCAGACGTTGTAAAAGGGGTACTGCATATACAGCCTCCTTTTGTGCCTCCAGTGGCACTTTGGGATCTCAATGTAGTTTTGGGTTCCAAAAGTCACATTGGTTTGAACCACTTAAATCTGTGGAGTTAAAATATCTCACATGGAAAGTGGTCATGCTGTTGGCCCTGGCCTGGGCCAGGCGCGTGTCAGAATTGGCGGCTTTATCCTGAAAAAGCCCTTATCTGATTTTCCATTCGGACAGGGCGGAATTGAGGACTCGTCCTCAGTTTCTCCCCAAGGTGGTTTCAGCGTCTCACCTGAACCAACCTATTGGTGGTGCCTGCGGCTACTAGGGACTTGGAGGCCTCCAAGTTGCTAGACGTTGTCAGTGCCCTGAAAATATATGTTTCCAGGACGGCTGGAGTCAGGAAATCTGACTCGCTGTTTATCCTGTGTGCACCCAACAAGCTGGGTGCTCCTGCTTCTAAGCAGACTATTGCTCGTTGGATTTGTAGTACAATTCAGCTTGCACATTCTGTGGCAGGCCTGCCACAGCCAAAAATCTGTAAATGCCCACTCCACAAGGAAGGTGGGCTCATCTTGGGCGGCTGCCCGAGGGGTCTCGGCTTTACAACTTTGCCGAGCAGCTACTTGGTCAGGAGCAAATACGTTTGTAAAATTCTACAAAATTGATATCCTGGCTGCGGAGGACCTGGAGTTCTCTCATTTGGTGCTGCAGAGTCATCCGCACTCTCCCGCCCGTTTGGGAGCTTTGGTATAATCCCCATGGTCCTTACGGAGTCCCCAGCATCCACTTAGGACGTTAGAGAAAATAAGAATTTACTTACCGATAATTCTATTTCTCATAGTCCGTAGTGGATGCTGGGCGCCCATCCCAAGTGCGGATTGTCTGCAATACTTGTACATAGTTATTGTTACAAAAATCGGGTTATTATTGTTGTGAGCCATCTTTCAGAGGCTCCTCTGTTATCATGCTGTTAACTGGGTTCAGATCACAGGTTATACGGTGTGATTGGTGTGGCTGGTATGAGTCTTACCCGGGATTCAAAATCCTTCCTTATTGTGTACGCTCGTCCGGGCACAGTATCCTAACTGAGGCTTGGAGGAGGGTCATAGGGGGAGGAGCCAGTGCACACCAGATAGTCCTAAAGCTTTCTTTAGATGTGCCCAGTCTCCTGCGGAGCCGCTATTCCCCATGGTCCTTACGGAGTCCCCAGCATCCACTACGGACTATGAGAAATAGAATTATCGGTAAGTAAATTCTTATTTTTTTTCTGTGGTGGCCAACGTCTGGGCGTGCAGGTTGCAAAACTGGGGTATAAGGTAGTCTTTTCCTGTAATACCTTTATGCAAAGCCACACCCATTTCAGCAAGGCCACGTTCCTTTTTTGCAGATTCATCACTTTACTAGTGCCAATTATGGGGGGGGGGGCTAGAGAATGTTTTGGCTTGGGGGAGAAAAATTTCTAGTTAAGCCACTGCTCGTAGTAAATACTAGAGGAGCAGTGGCCTCTGCTAAAAAGCTTAGCTATCCAGTAAAGAGTTTGTGCAGATTGAAGAGACCAGAGAAGATGCCTCCAATGATGGGGAAGGTGCCGGAAATCCTTGGTTAATGACAAGTTACAGTATGCAAAAGCACTTAGGCAGGCCGCCACAACCCGGGTGTAGAAGGAAGATCCAATTCTGGACGGGAGAAGAGTTAGTGCAAATGATGGAAGCCCTAGAGTAGCAGTGGCCTATACAAAAGAGCTAACACAGGCCACTGCTCTCCAGGTGAAGGCCAGCACTATAAACACTGGAAGTCCACAGCTGGTTAGGATTTGTGCTCCTCAGGTGAATACAACCTGGAATGAGCCACAAGACAAGAGGCCCCAAGCTAAGCCAGGACTAGTGCAGCTGAAGATCCTTTGTTGGACATTATACCCATGTGGCAAGTGGGCACTAGGCCCTGGTACTTTAGGGATGTGGCATGATAGGCGGATGCTAGGCCAAAGGCATAAGAGGGCTAGGCCCTATAAATATTATAAGGGCATAGTCATGCCCTTATGTTAAGGCTGAATCGAACAGCATTCTACCATGTTAATTTTGTGAGGTAATGGAGGGGGGGCTGGTGTTGAGGGACTACAACTCAAAAGTTATTAGATAAACTGAGTAGAAACTTTGCATGGCCACGTAGAACCGTTGCTGCACCCCCCCCCCCCCCCCATATCTTGTTGTGCCATTCTGCACCCTCCATGTCCTGTGCCATTCTGCACCATCCATGTCTGTTTGTCAATGTGCGACAGCTTCCAATGTATTGTCATCACAGACAGGGCCGATTCTAGACCTTGCACCAATAAATAGGGGCGTGGCTTCATACGGAAGGGGCGTGGACACAGTTATGGCTCCTGTACTTGTGCCCCCAGTAGACTTTCCTCCTGTAGTTGTGCCCTGCTTACAAACACACAAAAAAAACAAAAACGCAATACTTTCCAGCCCCGCTCTTGCTTCCCGACCACTGCTGCGCTGCCCTCTGTATCTGGCCGCCCGCCACTCGGTCAATTATGACCTATAGCGTCTGACAGTGGCGCCAGCTGCAGCGAGCGCCCAGACAGCCCACGGCGCCTGCTGCAGGTGGTATGCGGCTGGGCGGCGAGCGCCTGCACGGTGACTGCTGCCGAGCCCACTTGCCGCAGCGCATCGGGGCACCCGCCCTTCTTGCCTGTGCCTAGAACCACTCCTGATCACAGATATGATCTCCAGTATACTGCCATTGCTACCCTGCTCTTTATATCCTGTCCTCTTTGCCCTGCACCATGTATCCTGTTATTGCTGGATACTGTATGGGAAAGCATAGGCTTTGCTACATACAGTATGGTGGGCTTGTTACAGCGCTGTGTGTTATTGTAACAATGTTTATAAACTAAATTCTGACCACTGAAACATCTTCTCTCTTGATTTTTACCATAATCTCTGCATATATATTGGGTTTGAGCAATGTGGCTAGTGATAGTACATTATGTTATGCCAGGAAGATTTTATTCACAGCTGGGCTTCAAAGCACTCTACAGCAAGATGTCGGGAAAGTAACCACGCTCTCCTCTTATATAGATCTTTCAGAGTAAATACTGTAGATACACTTGTAATGGTAGCGCTGAATGTATCAATTCTGCCAGGGAACAATTAGAACTCAATCCCCTAACCTTTGTATCATCTAAAGCAGTGGTCTCCAACCTTAACTGGGGTGTGAGCTACTTTCGGAAAATAAAACCTCTGAAGGAGCTACCCCCTCCCCACAATGCACGTGCGTTCCTGCGAAAGTGGGTGTGGCCTCACAACTACAAGTAATGCCTCCCCAGCGTAGTGCCAGATACACAAATAATGCCCCTCAGCAGTGCCAAATACACAATTAATGCCCCTCAGCAGTGCCAGATACACAAATAATGCCCCCCAGCAGTGCCAGATACACAAATAATACCCCCAGCAGTGCCAGATACACAAATAATGCCCCCCAGCAGTGCCATTTAAAATGTTCCCCGTAGTGTCCGATACAGTGCCCCACACAGTGCCCATCCCTTGCTGGCTTCTTCTACTGCCGCTGGTGCTGCTCTTCCTGTATGAGTGACGGAAGGGGAGGAGAGCGCAGCGCGCGCCTCTCCTGTGAAGTCCGGAGAGCGGCTGCGGTGAGGGTGACAGAGTCCCCGGCGGCGGCGGGCATTTAAAATATGGTGCTGGTAAGTGAGCCAATCAAAACTTGCAGTCCGGCAGCCAATCAGGTGCCACCACTGCCAGTCCACAAGCTCTGATTGTCTGTCGGCCGTCACCATATTAAAAGTGAAGGGAGGAGGAGTGCCAGTGATCGCCCAAGCCTGTGCTCTCTGTGAGCTACCGAAAATACTACGGTGAGCTACGGGTTGGAGATCACTGATCTAAAGAATAACGAATGTAAGTTCTTTGCAGTAAACTCACAACAGGATCAAATATAATGTACAGGAGTTTCTTTGCAATAGAAACATAGGTGAAGACTGATTTCAGGTAAAGAGAAACATTCCAAAAAAAATAATGAATAGCAAATATCAAGTCCAATATACTGAATGAGCTTCTTTTTCCAGTCCAATATAACATGGAATCTAAAAAAAAAAAAAAAAAATGTGAACAAAATCTACGGTGCTACTGTATATTGAACACATCGAACTGTCTATTTTCAATATTCCAGCACATTTTATTATGTCCTATATGACTTGCCACAAAAAATAAAAAAAAATAAAAATATAAATATAAAAATATAAAAAAAAAAAATATATATATATATATATTATAGATAAATGGCAGAGAAGCCCGGCACTCCTGTGTACCTTTGTAAGGAAAATGCTGAGGTGCCCTCCTGGTGACTCCATGTCACTAAATATACTTAGTAGGAAGAAGGCGGCACTCGTATAGACTCGTAATGCAAAAGATTTAGGTCATTTATTTAGACCAGATGGGCCGACATGTTTCAGGGTAAACCCCCGTCCTCAGGGCCAAATACAGCAAGTGAACATGGTGTACAGAACAACAAACTTAAATACTAACATCCATTAAACACAAACATACTCACCTGTTCATCGGCGCGACCGCCAGCCACTCTGCTCCGCTGACTTCCGCATCGCGAAGTGATGACGTGCCGGGTGCGCCGAGTGAACAGGAGGGTATCCATAGCAACTGTCAAGGGCGTCCTGAAGGCGCCGCTGCAGCAGCCGTACTGTGCACATAAAGAAATTGAACAGTGTGAAAGACAAACGTTTAAAAACATCAAATATTGTAAATAATGCTACTCAA
Source organism: Pseudophryne corroboree (assembly GCF_028390025.1). Taxonomy (NCBI): domain Eukaryota; kingdom Metazoa; phylum Chordata; class Amphibia; order Anura; family Myobatrachidae; genus Pseudophryne; species Pseudophryne corroboree. The sequence continues at coordinate 209,049,320 of NC_086444.1, forward strand.
CAGATCCTATTACAGCACATAAACTAGGAGCTAAAAGCCATAAGTAGAAATAGATATATATTCATACATTAAGCAACAGTCCCCTAATGCTGACATATTTAAAGGAAACACTGGAGACTCATATTCTCGTTTAACCCTCTGGGTGCTAACGTCCCCAGAGAGAAGATCCAGCATGTCTCTTTTTGCAGCAGACGTCTACCTCTATTGCCCTCCCTAGGCGTAACGGGAACATGGTCAATCAGGATAGCTCGTATGCTGGCTACCCCATGCTTAGCTTGTAGGCAATGCCTAGCGAACGGCTGCTCGCTATGGCCTTTTTCAAATGCTTTTTTGATGGCACTGCGATGCAGTGCCATCCTTTCCCTAAATTGCCGGATGGTCTTGCCGACATAGGCAAGACCACACGGACATGTTAATACATAAACCACATGCGTGGACGTACATGTAAGTCTATGTCTAATCTTCAACTTTTTTCCTGAATGCGGATGGTTGAAGATCATGCCTGAAACAAGAGTGTTACATGTGGCACAGCCCAGGCACTTATAGCAACCATTCTTAGGTCTCAGAAAGTGCCTGGTCTGTGCCCTCGTATTCTGCGAAATATCAAGCTTGATTTTTCGCAGAATACGAGGGCACAGACCAGGCACTTTCTGAGACCTAAGAATGGTTGCTATAAGTGCCTGGGCTGTGCCACATGTAACACTCTTGTTTCAGGCATGATCTTCAACCATCCGCATTCAGGAAAAAAGTTGAAGATTAGACATAGACTTACATGTACGTCCACGCATGTGGTTTATGTATTAACATGTCCGTGTGGTCTTGCCTATGTCGGCAAGACCATCCGGCAATTTAGGGAAAGGATGGCACTGCATCGCAGTGCCATCAAAAAAGCATTTGAAAAAGGCCATAGCGAGCAGCCGTTCGCTAGGCATTGCCTACAAGCTAAGCATGGGGTAGCCAGCATACGAGCTATCCTGATTGACCATGTTCCCGTTACGCCTAGGGAGGGCAATAGAGGTAGACGTCTGCTGCAAAAAGAGACATGCTGGATCTTCTCTCTGGGGACGTTAGCACCCAGAGGGTTAAACGAGAATATGAGTCTCCAGTGTTTCCTTTAAATATGTCAGCATTAGGGGACTGTTGCTTAATGTATGAATATATATCTATTTCTACCTATGGCTTTTAGCTCCTAGTTTATGTGCTGTAATAGGATCTGTTGAGTAGCATTATTTACAATATTTGATGTTTTTAAACGTTTGTCTTTCACACTGTTCAATTTCTTTATGTGCACAGTACGGCTGCTGCAGCGGCGCCTTCAGGACGCCCTTGACAGTTGCTATGGATACCCTCCTGTTCACTCGGCGCACCCGGCACGTCATCACTTCGCGATGCGGAAGTCAGCAGAGCAGAGTGGCTGGCGGTCGCGCCGATGAACAGGTGAGTATGTTTGTGTTTAATGGATGTTAGTATTTAAGTTTGTTGTTCTGTACACCATGTTCACTTGCTGTATTTGGCCCTGAGGACGGGGGTTTACCCTGAAACATGTCGGCCCATCTGGTCTAAATAAATGACCTAAATCTTTTGCATTACGAGTCTGTACGAGTGCCGCCTTCTTCCTACTAAGTATATATATATATAACAACAGTTAAAATCTTCCAAACACTGACATTAAGCCAAATATCAGTGACAAACTCTGACCCATTGATGTTATACAAATGGAATCGCCTCCATTAAGTACCTCAGTGAGTTTAGATGTAAAATAGTCTCACCAAATCTCTGTACGGGTAAGAAATAAGGGGGGTACACATGGGAGATGTGTGCTGAGCGATCTAGCACAGTCTGCTCAGTACACATCTCTCCCCCCGCTCAGCACTCAGCGCGATGTGTGCTGGGGGAGGGGTGGGGGACCACTCATTTCACGCAGCGGTAAAATGAGCGATCTACTAGATTTGGCATGCATGCCAAATCTAGAGCTGGCGATAGTCAGATTGCTTAGAAATTAAGTGAACATCGTTCCGTGTGTACCCCCCTATAGCAGGGTAGACAGCAAGATGTAATTCCCTGGGACTCCAGTATCCTCGCTGTTGCAATGAGTGTTCCCACTAGCAGAGTAGTAGACTTAAGGCCACCATACATCAGCAATCACAAAAAGACAGTTTGCAGACTGAGATTTTTTTCCCCAGATTTAAAGATTCCCCAATCCACCAATCTGCCGCCATACATTACAGATATATTTCAGATATTTGCAGATCATTTTCAGCAACTACAGATCTGTCAATCCTGACAAGCTGATCAGTTTAGTAGAAACGGTCTGCAAATCTGGTGATTGTTACTATACACTAACAATCTGCAACCCCAATGGATCTGTGAAATCCAACAACAACCTGATTTACCAATCTTAATCAAAGTGTGGTCTAAATCTGTGATCTGTGAACCGCATACATTGCAGATTTATTTGCACAATCATCTGCAAAACAAATTGCCCCAATCGATTGCTGATGTATAACATAATGTATCGGAGGTGGTCTAGGTACTATGAGATACTGTACTATGGGGTATATTCAATTAAAGTCGGATCCATTCCGTCATGCATTTGTCGGAATGGATCTGACAACCCCTATTCAAATATCATCTCAACTCGACTTTTTCAAGTCGAATTGAGATGAGGGACCCAGAGGGGGAGGGGGGGGGGGGGGGAGCCGCGGGGAGATCACCGGGGACAGCCGCCGGAGATCAGCGCTACAGTAGCGCTGCAGGAGGATGTCGCACAGCCGCCCGACCTCACGGCAGTGTCCACCCGACTCCAGCAAGCGTGACCTCACTTGCTGGAGCCGGGTGGAAGCTGCCGTGAGCGTCCCGGCTGTGTGACATCCTGCTGCAGCGCTACTGTAGCGCTGCTTTCCCCTGTATGCCCGTGGCTGTCCCCCCGTCTCCCCGCGGCTCCCCCTCCTCTCGGGTCCCACATCTCAGTCTAACATTTTTTTATGTCGGACTGAGATGGTCGAAAAGGGGTTTTTCCGACACAAGCACGTGGATCGGCAGCTATTCTGCCGATCCACGTGCTTTTCGACAAGTCGAATGCCTCGACTTGTCGACAAGCATTGAATAGGTCGAATCACGTTTCGACGTTAAAAAGTCGAAAACTGCCGTTTTTTCGACACCAATTGAATATACCCCTATGAGTACTATAAGCCCCCCCCCCCCCCTTTAGACAGGTAGACAGATTAGGAATGTAAATATCCTATAGTACTTAGACCACCTCCGATACATTGTTATGCTTGGTCTGCAAAGAGTAGACTGTTTACCTTTTACTGTACGTTATCTGTGTTTGGCACCAGTTGTTAGATGGCTGATAAAGCGTTATCTAAAGTTACTGTATGTTAAGGGGGGTACTCACGGAGCCATCGCTGCTTAAAATCTAAGCAATCTGACTAGATTGCTTAGATTTTAAATCTGATCGCTCCGTGTGTAGCCCGTACAGCGATAGCGATGCGCAGCCCCGCGCATCACTATCGCTGGTGCTAGATTGGCCTGCCGTGCAGGCCAATCTAGCGGGTCGCTCATTTCACCCGCTGGGTGAAATGAGCGCCCCCCCCCCGTCTCCCCCCGCACGCTCAGCACACATCTCTCCTGCATCGGCCAGTAAGTACTGGCCTTTAGGGCTCAGTACCCTAAAGGCCAGTACACACGTTCTTATTCCCCCAGAGATGTGTGCTGAGCGATCTATCAGTGACCTCTCAGCACACATCTCTCCCCCCGGGGACGCGCATCGCTATCACTGTGCGGCATACACACGAGAGATCCATGCTTAAAATCGAAGCAATCTAGTCAGATTGCTTAGATTTTAAGAACGGATCTCTCCGTGTGTACCCCCCTCAACATTGGATGCAGGTACAGTAGGCTCAATCAGTCTTTCATGTTGAGGACATTACTTGTGCGCAGGTATCTTTCTGCATTGAATCCTCTTCCAGGGGGTGGTATTCAGTATGCCGACTGACGGGATCCCGGCGCACAGTATACCGGCGCTGGGATCCCAACAGCCGGCATACCGACACTTATTCTCCCTCGTGGGGGTCCACGACCCCCCTGGAGGGAGAATACGCCACCGTGCCCGTAGCGAGCCCGCAAGGGGCTCATTTGCGCTCGCCACACTGTCGGTAAGCCGGCGGTCGGGCTCCCGGTGCCTGTATGCTGGTCGCCGGGAGCCCGACCACCGGCAGATCGTAGTGAACCCGTTCCAGGAGCTCCTTTTAACTTCACCAACATAGGTTTAGATTTCATAAATGTATGAATATTTAATTTTCTCTTTGTGTTTATGTCTGTGTATTCATACAGTAATTGTATATACTGTAGTCTATAGGTCATGGTTTCTGAGGAGAGATATACATTTACAATTTTGTGTATCCTCATTGGTAAATGCTTTCTACTGTACATATTTTTGTCTTATGTAGCGACATTAGCTCATCTTGCTGTAATTAACACTATGACTAATGTGAGTAATCTTTAAATGATCATGTCCATTTTGTATTGCTGACCATATGTAAGTAAAGCGTAGGTTTTTTGTTTAAGAACTTAGACCCCTTGACTGCAACATCACTGTCTGGGGGCTTGAGGAGAGATTGTGCACAATGGATATCCTTTGAAATCAATGTAGGATGCATCAGTGTTGGTGAAAACCTAGCTGGCAACTTTCTCGTCCCATGTGAATTGTTAAATAGCACCAGCATATTGCGTTACGCTTGACAATTGGAAACAATGTCAATAAAACAAGATTTGGTAATAACGGACTGACCGGTAAGGGGGTCCAGTTTGCAAAACTATAATCTATAGGGAAATGGATATTGATACACAAAATGAGCACTACGTATTGGCTCATCCAGATTGCAGAGGTTCTTGGTGGGCCGTCACACAGATGTTTGCCTGGGGTCAGCAGGATGTAAAAGTATGTAAAGTTATGTGCACACTTTACATCAGTGATGTAATTAGGTTGGATAGCTTATAGAGGTTATGTGGGTGGCTATGGAATTTGAGAAGCGTGCCTGAACAGGTTAGTTTTTAGGTAATGCTTGAAAGCTTAAAGTGGAGGAAAATATTAGTTTAGTTCTCCCAATGGGATGCGGGCAGGGAGGTGCGGCCCAGTTGGCGTCGCTAATGGGGGCATGCTCGGCCATCTCAGAATCACTAGTGGGGGGTGTACGCACAGCTTCTTTTACTATAGTCATTGTTGCTCCTGGTAGGTATATATATTGATCTATTGTCCTAATAATAAAAAAAAATTATTCATTGGTATATGTATTATATGGTATTATTCATTGGTATATGTATTATATGTATTAATTGCCACCTAGGTCCTTTTGTTCTTCTGTTCTTCTAGAGGCTGGCATACCTCAACAGTGGTTGCTAATATAACATTTCTTCTAGAGCATTATTTAGTAGAGCACCTTAAACAACTGTCTTAACAGTAAAGTCAGTGCTTGCAGCTGTGCGTGCCCAACTAGAGCAACACTTGAATTGCTCTATCGGGCACCAGCTAGTGGCTGTCGGCACCCAAACACTTTAATTCCTCCCCAACTACAGTTTAATGCTAAAAAAAAGCAAACTCATGCACTTGGGTCTCAAAAACCCAAAGGCTAACTATAGTATCAAGGGTTCTATAATGGAAACTACTGAGGAAGAAAGGGATTTAGGAGTCACTATTTCAAGTGACATGAAGGCAGGAAAGCAATGCAATGAGAGGCAAGTCAGATGCTTGGTTGCTTAGGGAGAAGAATCGGTAGCAGGAAAAAAGTGATGCCACTGTATAGGTCATTGGTACGGCCCCCATCTGGAATACTGTCAAGTTCTGGAGACCATATCTTCAGAAGGATAAAAATACATTAGAGTGTACAAAGAAGGGCAACTAAAATGGTGCATGGCCTACATCACAAAACTTACCCAGAAAGGCTAAAAGATTCTAACTTGTATAGTTTGGAAGAGAGAAGGGAAAGGGGGGACATAATATATTTTAAAGTTTCTGTCAAGAAGGGTCTTAAAGTTCAGGAGGGAAACATCCTTCAAAGGAAGATGAGTATTAAAATTCAATGACATACACTGAGACTGGATGGGGGGGGGGGGGGGGAGAATTTAGGGAAAAATTACTTCACAGAAAGGGTAGTGGATAAGTGGAATAGCCTCCTATCAGGTGGTAGAGGCTAAGACTGTGGAGCAATTTAGAAAAAGCTTGGGATAGACATATGTATATCCTTACCAAGAATTAAGGCTCAAAAAGGGTTGAGATTGCCTAAAGGATAAAAAAAAGTGGGCAGACTAGATGGGCCAAGTGGTTCTTATCTGCCGTCAAATTCTATGTTTCACTAATTAGGAGACCGTGAGAAGTCACTGAGCTACATTGTTTATTACCTTAATCCAGTGGTTCCCAAACTGTGTGCCGTGGCTCCCTGGGGTGCCTCGGGACACTTGAAGGGGTGCCTTGAATTGGTGGTCCAGGACCAATTCAAATTATTTATGGTCAATATAAGAGGAAAAACTAGTGCTGGTGGCTGCCAGTCATAAAATATGGGGACAAACAGAAGCAAATCTCGACCCTCACCACACAATTGAGCCCAAGGATGAAATATAAACACAATCTACTTAATGTAATATTTCTTTCTAAATTTCTTAATAAGAAATGTTTGTCCTAGGGGTGCCGTGAAAAAAATTCTGATACTCTAGGGCGCCGTAACTCAAAAAAGTTTGGGAACCACTGCCTTAATCTGTAAGAGATGACACATGTAAAGGTGTGCTACTGCATCATATATTCTGTTACTCGTTCCACTATACAATGTTTGGGAAACAGAAATGTTTTATAAATGACTGGCATAACACATGGACTACAGACAGACCAGACAAGCAAGACTGGTGACGCTGCTTAGTTCCCCTGCATGGCTACGCATTTTACAGTGATACTGATGCATCTAAACACACGTCCAGAAACAAAATACAATATTTAATCGCAGTAAACAAAACTATTGCTACATTTAGTTAGCTTTTCCCATGATGGTGTTGACACAGGTCTAACGCCATATTGCTCAGTTCTCACCATAGAGGAGATGTACCAAACCTTCGAGAGAGAGATAAAGGGGTATATTCAATGAGAGTCGGGTCCATTCCGACATGCAGTTGTCGGAATGGATCCGACAACCCCTATTCAAAGAGCGGCCAAATACGACTGTCTGATTTGCCCGTTCCCTGTATCCTGTCCTGCCGCTGCTATCAGCGGCATGCCAGGTGCGCTGACAGCAGCGGCGGGGGGAGCATCGTGAGGCGGCCGGCGGGGGAGCTTCCAGCGGCGGCCGGAGCTAGCAGCAGGAGTGATGTCTGCAGCAGCAGGGGAGGCACTACAGGTACTACTCTCATCCCCGTAGCACGCCGCACCGCTCCCCGTCTCCTCACCTCAATCCAACTTGTTTTCAAGTCGGATTGAGTTTGTTGGAAAGGGGGCTTAAACCTGTCGGATTTGGTCCCGTTTCCGACAGCAGCAGATGGATCGGCGGGTATTCCGCTGATCCACCTGCTTTCCGACAGCAAAATGTGCCCCTATTGAATAGGTTGGAACCCCTTCCGACCTATTCCAGTTGGAAACTGCCGTCTTTCCGACAAGACGGCAGTTTCCGACTCTTATTGAATACAGCCCTAAGTGGGGAAGTTGCCCATAGTAACTAATCAGCTTCTACCTTCTTAGGTTCTTTATATGTGTGTGTGTGTGTGTGTGTGTAACTATATATACTGTATGTATGTTTATAAATAAATGGGATCAGTATGAAATACCTACAATCAAATCCCAACGGTCAAAATCCTGACAACAATTGACCGGCGGTCAAAATACCGACATTTAAAATGTCGACAGTTCAAAGAGTCGACAAGAGTTTTTCATTTATTGTGTGTGTATGTCGACATGGACACTGTATAAGTGTACCGCGTCCCCTCGCATGGCTTGCTGCGCTCGCCATGCTTCGGGCACGGTGCCTCGCTGCACTCGGCATCCTATTATTTCCCCCTTCAGGTCCACCTGGATGGTAAAGTATGAACAAGTCCGTTTCAATGAAAAAATCATGAAAAACTTATGTCGATTTTTTTTGACCTGTCGACATTTTAAATGTCGGTATTATGACCTTGTCGATTTTTTTTGACCATGTTGGGATTTTGACCCCGTCGGGATTTTGACCATCGGTCAATGGTTGTCGGTATTTTGACCATCTGTATTTTGATTGCAGGTAAATTGAGTGCATCCCAAATAAATATATGTGTGTATGTATAAGTGTCGAGGAGGCCGAGGGTGGGGTTGGGTATGTATTACTGCCGCTGGGGATCCCAGCGGTCAGCATAACGACCGCGGTATCCTGGCGGTGGAATACCGGCGTGGGGGGGGGCAGCGCAACAAACTCCTTGCGCTCCCCACAGGTTCTATTCCCACTCTATGGGTGTCGTGGCCAAGTGGGAATAGTCCCTGCTAGTCGGCATGCCATCTGGTGGGATTTAGAGGGGGCGGGATGTGACCGCCGGTCACTTAACTACATCCCGAGGGTGGTGGTGGTGAGGGCCCGGAGATATCTGTGTACCGGGCCCAAAGAATTCTGTTGCCGGCCCTGCTTCCCACAAGTGTGGTCTGCATTAATACATGGGGGCAGGATATAACCTGCACTGATACCTCGTTTTTCATACAAATCTGTGGTACTAGGGATAGGATTGTTGCAAATGCACAGCGATGGTGATAGATATCAATCCATGCGTAAGCTTAAAGGCGGTCTGCTCGCCAAGGTGCACGCAACTTTCCATGCTGGTATGCATTCAGTTCCATCACGCAAATCGGGAGCAATTCCAGCTATGTTGTGATCAGCCCAGGCGTAGTCCCTTAATATCCTCATCTGGGAGCTTCCAGTTGAACAACCGCTCTAGAATGTTTATCTTCCTCGCTAAAGATTCTGACAAACTCCTTATCCAAGTCTATATTTCCGAGCTCAGCTCGTTTGTGGTGTATTTGTTACTCTTCTATGTACTGTAGATACTATAGTTTGCTAAGCAAAGCTACACTAAGAATCCCACTTTGTTTGTGAAATGTAAAGGTAATACCTCGGGACACTTGCTGGTGTGCCTTGGGTTGGTGGTTCAGGACCAATTCAAATTATTTATGGTCTATGTAATAAGCAAAATCAGAGCTGGTGGCTGCCAGTCATGAAATATGTGGACAAACACAAGCGAATCTTGTTCCTCACAACATAATTAAGCCTAAGGATGACAAATAAACGCAATGTAATCATTTTTCTCTAAATTTATCAATAAGAATCTTTTGGTCTAGGGGTGCCGTGACAAAATTCTGATACTCTAGGGCAGGGGTGGCCAACCAGTCAGAGTCAAAGAGCCAAAAAAATCTTGTTAGGTACGTCAAAGAGCCGAAGGTAAGCATGCAAAAATGGGGTGTGGCCTTGTGCCTGCTAGGCCACGCCCTGGTATATTATACATTGAAAAATCCAGATCCACATAAATAAATTTGTAAAGCCAGATCCAACATAAAATACATTGAAGAAGTCACTTCCACATAAAATAACTGAAAAAGCCAGAAACATAAAATATAATGAAAGACGATTCACATAGTACACTTCAGCTCTCCCATGTGTCACTTCAGCCAGCACCCTGCTGTGTCACTCCAGTCAGCTCCCCCACGTGTCACTCCTGCTAGCACCCTCCCTATGTCACTTCATCCAGCTTTCCCATGTGTCACTCCTGCTAGAACCCTCATGTGTCACTTCAGAGCCCCCCCCCCCCCCCCAACTCATGCCATTGTAGCAGCTCCTTATTACCCCTTTCACATTGCACAAATATCCAGGTATCGACGGGTTGGTGTGCGGTGTGAATGGGCCATGGTCGAATTCCTGGGTTGCCTGACCCGATAATGCAACCCGGGTTATAAGCAGTGTTATTCCTGGGTTGAATACCAGGTCAGTGGCAGCGGAAATGGGTTCCCGAGTCGATGGGACCCGTTTACTACATAGGGATAGGCGGCGCAGAGATGATCTCATCTACCAACGCCGCCTCCACCACCGCTGCCGCGCCCTCCTCTGCAGCTATGGCAACCGACCCAGCAAATTGCCGGGTCGGGAAGACACCTGTTAGGGTCCAATGCCGGATCCCACCCGGGAAGGACCGTTTCTAATTCCCGGGTGGGATCCTGCATTGGCGATGTGAAAGGGGCTTAAGGATCTTCTGTTTGACGGTGGGTGTTTTATCTCTAGTATCTGGCTTCCTCAGTCCACAGCCATCATAGTGCTTCCGCGTGTCTTTCTGGAGTGCAGTGGTTACCGGATCTATTGTGGTAATGTGACTTCAAGTGTCTGGAGCCACATTTAAAGAAAGAAAGAGCCACATGCGGCTCAAGAGCCACAGGTTGGCCACCGCTGCTCTAGGGTACCGTGTTTAAAAAAAGTTTGAGAACCACTGTTCTAAGCAGAGATTGCTCTGTGCTGTAGTACCACAGGCCATGCTAGTGAGACTCATTACCTTCTTACACTGTTATTTCATATTGATTATTTATGATAGAATTCCAAATTAAATGTGTTATTGTTTCTTTACAGGCAAAAAGTACGAATACGACAACATCATCATCTGTAAAACCCAGCACAGGGAAAGGCCCGACCAAACAAGATGCAAAATTAGTACCTGGAAAACAGACCGCAAGCGCTACAGTAAGAACTAGCACCTCTTTTACCTACTATGGGGGAAATGTATCAAACCTTCTAAAGAGTGGACAAGTGCACTGGTGAAGAAAGTCGCCTCTAGCAAGCAATCATACTTTAGTTAGCATTTATCAAGTACATTCTGTAAAATGATAGGTGGAATCTGACTGGTTACTGTGAGCAACTTCTTCACTTGTCCACTTTTCCACTGTAGAAGATTTCATACATCTCCACCTGTGTGACATCTGGACTGCAACAGGAGTGTGATGTAAAATAATTGATTGATGATATAAACTGCCCATTTTATCCAGATAATTAAAAATAAAAATTGCTTATGAAGTAATTTTTTCAGAGGAAAGGTATAAAAGGGTGGTTCAATGGATGTTTGTTTTTCTTCTCTAGTGGTTCCAGACCCCCAATGTAAGGAGATGTTTATGTTGTAGTTAATTGTCTTTACGGCTGTTAAACAGTCTGTGACTTCTGCATTAAGGTCACGGGAATTCTAGTCATCTTGGGTTCACAGTATGTCTCTGGTCAATAATAATCAGTTATTAGGGGGAAATTGTAAGTTATACATTTCTTGTCCCTTTAGCAAGTCTTCGTTTGTACGCATAGCATTTTAAATGATGGCTGACATAAGTTCAAATATTGATTCTTTTTTGTACAGTGCTTTGCAGACAATAGTCATTATCAGTCCCTGCTCCAGTGGAGCTAACAATCTATGGGGCAGATGTACTAAGCCTAGAGAAGTGATAAAGCAGTGATTAAGAATTGATAGGTGGAAGGTGATAAAGCACCAGCCAATCATTATGGGTTTGAAAAATGACAGTTAAGGGGGGTACACACGGAGAGATTCGTGTTTAAAATTTAAGCAATCCGAGTAGATTGCTTAGATTTTAAGCAGGGATCTGCCGTGTGTATGCCCCCCAGTGATAGCAATGAGCGGCCCCGTGTGTCGCTATCGCTGGTGCTAGATTGAGCCTGCATGCAGGCTCAATCTAGCGGGTCGCTCACTTCAGCGCTGTGTGAAGTGAGCGCCCCCCTCGCTCAGCACATCGTGCTGTGCTGAGCGGGGGGAGAGATGTGTGCTGAGCGATCTGTGTTAAGATCGCTCAGCACACATCTCTCCCGTCAGTACCCCCTTTAGGAGCTGATTGGCTGGTGCGTTATTACCTTCCACTTATCACTTAATATCACTGCTTTATCACTTCTCCATATATCTACCCCTATATTCCCTCACATGCACACTAGGGTTCCATTTTGTTAGAAGCCAGTAAACCTACCAGTTTGTCTGTGGAGTGTGGCACAGAACCAGAGCAAATCCATAAAAATATGGGGAAAACATACCAACGTCACCCAGAAAAGACCCTGGCTAGAATCTATCCCATGACCTGACTGCTGTGATGCATCAATACAAAACACTGTGCCATTGTGCTGCCCCTAATGGTTCTCATCCACAGGATCATGTTTGAGAATCTTTTTGTGCTGTATTGCCAGAGCTAGCCACCACATAGCAATAAATATGGGATATCATGGCCTTTATTACTTTATGCATGCATTCCAACTCAGAGTCTCCTTGTAATATACAGATTGTAAGCTTGTGAGCAGGGCCTTCCTACTTCTAGGTCTGTGTGTTCTATTACTGTTGCCCCAATTGTAAAGCGCAACGGAATATGCTGCATTATATACAGTATAAGAAACTGTTAATAAATAAATAAATAAAATAAAACACACGTAGGACCTCCCCCAGATGAGGATGTATGGGGTATCATAATGGGGAAAAATTGCAAAAATCTCATTCTCAGCAAAAATGTAGGAGACTTCTTGCAAAGTCTGCTATTAATATTTTGTACCCCATATAGACTAGTAGGACGTTTCAGAATACTGATCACAGATGTTGGCAGATTTGTGGCCACAGATGAAGTCGTTCAATATGTGAAGGTCTTGTGGGGTAATTGTTCCTTTATAGCCTGAGTTTGTTGGGGGCAATGGATTTTTCTCCTATTCTGCCCTCACCAAAACCTTAACAGGATTCTATAAAGATGGCTTCACAAATAGTGGTGGCTACTACATGTGTTCCTACTATGATTTGGATGACTCCTCTTCCTTTCTCCTCTTAGTAACTCAAAAAGTATATTTAGCATGTGTTTGCATTACCATATTATCTATCTCAAGGACATATTTTAGACAAGTCTGGAATTCATAGATTTTTAAGGAGAGTCAAACTCTATCAGTTGTCCCGTAATACATTCATCCATATTGTATCTACCGCTATATAAGGTACAGTTTAAATTCTGTCACTTTCCTTATGTTTTTAATTAATTCATACCCAACTATTAGGTCATTTCAGGGCCAGACTGGCCATCTGGCACTTCTGGCAAATGCCAGAAGGGCTGATGGGCCAGTCCAGCCTAAAAGCCTGGCTGAGCAGCTCTGCTTGGCTGCACTGCACCCAGAGAGACCAGAGCTAGCCGAGCAAATCTGCCTCCTGTAGCTCTGCTCGGCCACCCGGCATACGGAGAGATGAGGCCAGGCCCATGTGAAAAGTGACCACCCCCCCTTGTATTGCGCAGACGAGAATGCCAGGACTGTTTTAGAGCCCCAGTCCGTTTTTGGGTCAGTTGACAATTTATGACCAGTGTTTGTTTGTACTATGGTTTTTTTTTTCTTCAGGTTTGTTAGCAAACCAAAAAAGCACATACCCCTTTCAGACATACTTTAAAATCCCGGGGTTTTGCACAAGAATGTTCATCAACCCAGGATTTTTGTATGTCTGAAAGGCACCAACCCGGGTTGGCGCCCCTGCTATTCACCATGTTTTTTTCAGGGATTTTTGTCCTGGGTAGACAACCCAGGTATAGTGTGAGTGGTACAACCCGGGATTTTACTCCCAAGTTGCACTCTAATAGGCTGTGCGGGCAGCCTGGGGGGCGGGGCTGCCTGTAGATTGCTGCGGGCCACAATGCCTGGAGGGTGCTGCGGTCTGTGATGCAGGGAAGGGGCTGCGGTGTGTGTGTGTGTGTGTGTGTGTGTGTGTGTGTGTGTGTGTGTGTGTGTGTGTGATTGCTTGAGTGTGACATTTATGTGTATGATTGGGACATTTGTGTATGTCAGCCCTGGCTAGTGGAATGCCATGGCAGACCGGCTTATGTCTGAAAAGGGACGAGCCAGGAATTTCCCTGGTCTCAGGTGTAGTGTGAAAACCTGGGATTTTTCTGAAGTGAAAAACCCGGGTCTGAGCAGGGTAATTCCCAGGTCGTAGGTCTGAAAGTGGTATTATAGGCAAAACCATGTTGCGCTGCATGTTGGGCAGATGAAACGTGCAGAAGAGTTAGATTTGGGTGGGTTAAATTGTTTCTGTGCAGGGTAAATACTGGCTGCTGTATTTTTATCATTAATCATAACCATTTGTAAATCGTTTATGCTAGTAAAAACCAATTAAAATGAAATTCATCAATATGAAAATCACTGCTATCTCTTGTAAGCAAATACCTTTGTTCTTTGCACTATTTTACCTACTTATATGGGTTATTTTATGTGTACATTCTTTGCAATCCAAGTTATCTTCATATATTGTCATCATTTTAAAAAGAAAACAACCTGAATTTATCTTCTTTCTTTTCTCTAGCGTTCAGCAGGAGAAGTTGGCAAAGCAGTAGCTGCTGCCTCTGCGGTTGCAGCTAGTAAACCAAGAGATGTGGTAAGTATAGGAATTATTGATTGGGTATGCTGCAATCACTTTCTGCTTCTGATTGTGTTTTGGAGGTGTTTAATACTACAGTTCTATGTGTACCACCCAGGCTCTTCACCATTATCACTTCACATTTGCTGTTAGGAGAAGGAGGAATAAGGATTGCTCCTCTGACTCCAAGTTTGTGTAGGTAACGCAGACCTGCCCAGCCTGGACAGATGTGTACAAATAATGCAGTGCATGAATGGACAGGACCTGTGGCCAATCCCATTAGGTGTCTTCATTGGATAACTATAATGATGAGATGCTAGTAACACTGGAGCTCCTCTCCTGTGACCACAGCTGTAAAATGGTAACAGCTAAAGGGACTGACTACCTCAAAAACTCTTGGAGCACTGGTGAACCCGAAAGGAGCTGTCCAAATGTGAATTTCCCATTAAAGTTCAGAAGTATCAAATTAATGTTTTTAAATAAGTTGATATAAATATAACTGTCAAATCGTATTGACCGTTGTAGTAGATGGAATTCCAAATCACATTTCTCCTACTTACATGTATTTTGCTCTGCTTGTTATATAGGTAAAAGAAGAAAAGAAAACTGTGAGTGTAGATAAGATTGCTGCTGCTGCTGCTCCTGTCAAGGTAATAGCTGGGCTTTTGTTATGTACAGTAATTCATGCACTTAATCCATTAAATTACTTATCTATCTCTGCATATATGTCATACGTACAGTATATCAACACCCTGTAATCAGCGGTGTAACAGTCTCTCCATCTAGTGGTCATCATGAAATATTGCACATCAGCAAATGGGATCACACTTTCTTGTGAAAAACTTGATCACAACTCATAACATTTAGTGTGACCAAGATTAAATAAATAAAATAAACACACACACAGTAAATGTTCCTTAGTTTCCTTACTTGATCACTGCAGTCTTATCTGGGGCGGGATGCATCAAGCATCACATTTTGAATGTATCACATTCCAGGGCTTGGTGCATATATACGGTAAGTGGGCAAACCTCCGAAAATGTAATTTTCAGAGGTTTGACCACAAAATACACGTTTATGTTGATGTCTTCTCACAATCCCAGGTTAATTCTGTTGTGGAAATAGCAAACTCCAAGGCATGAAAAGGTTGTAGACTAGCAACCACATTATTTGTAATTGTCATCTTGTGCATATTGAATACCAGAGGTACACAAGTGCAGGTTTGTACAATTACCCTAAATTAATCATGCAGTCATTTACTATAGTCATAAAATCTCATATTAATAGAAAGGGAAAATTATTATTGAAGGATTGTTGCAGAATGAGATTACTGTGTATTCAGAGCCATTATATTTATATTGTGAGGATGAAGTTCATTGTAGTAAACTATAGTTACATTCAGATTAGCGTAAGGATTACATTACAGGTTGAACTTATTTTGTCTATTTTTCAACCTAATAAACTATGTTACTATGTATGTCAATTTGGCACCTGCATGTTGCAGACCCCTACAGTTCGCCTATCGATCAAATCGTTGTGTTGATGTTGCAGTCAACCTGGGCCTGCCCTACATTCTGTAGCACCTAGATATTCCCGGTACCTACACGAGGGTCCTGTTGGTCAATTTTCAGCTTGGCCTTCAATACAATTGTCCCAAACATCCTCCACCCCAAATTACTTCGCCTAGGGGTCCCAGAAGCTACCTGTTCCTGGATAGTAGACTTCCTGACAGATAGGACACAGGTGGTGAAAGAGGGGTAATTCACCTCTCAAGCGCGGTCCATTAGTACAGGGGCCCCTCAGGGCTGTGTCCTCTCACCCCTGCTCTTCTCCCTGTACACAAATGACTGCACCTCAGAGGCGCAATCAGTAAAGTTCCTCATATTTGCCGCTGACACCTCCGTCATCGGCCTCATCAAGGATGGAGACGAATCAGCCTATAGAAGGGAGGTAGACCGTTTGGCCCAGTGGTGCAGCTACAACAACCTTGAGCTCAACTCCCTCAAAATTGTCGAGATGATGGTGGACTTCAGGAAGAAGTCAGCTAGTGCACCTCCGCTAACAATTGCTGACAGTGTGGTATCGCTAGTGGACTCCTTCAAGTTCCTAGGGACCACAATCTCCCGGGACCATAAATGGGGGTCCATCACTGATGCCACTGTCGGGAAAGCGCAGCAGTTTTTGTTCTTCCTCAGGCAACTAAGGAAGTTCAATTTCCCACAGAAGCTTCTGCTCCTCTTCTGATCCTCTTCTGATGTGCTCCTCGATACTGGCATGGTATGGCTCCACCAGCGTGAGGAACAGATGCAGGCTCCAAAAGGTGGTCAGAACCGCAGAGAAGATCGGTGCCGACTGTCCCTCAGTCCTGGACCTGTACCTGTCCAGAGCTAAAAAGCTGCAAAAAAAGATAGTAAAGGACCAGCTACACCCCGGCCACAGCATGTTTAACTTGCTTCCTTCAGGCAGGCGTTACAGGGCCGTCCCCGCCAGGTCCACCAGAAGCCTCAAAAGTTTCTTTCCCCAAGCGGTCCTCCTCCTGAACTCCTGAACATTGACTGACTAGACGTACATGTAATTCACTTGTGTCCCTACGGTATACCTATCTGTATGACTTTACTTGCCCCCCCACCTGCTTATCTGTTACCTACTTGGCTGTTATATAGCAAATTGAAGGCAAATTCCTAGTATACGCAAGGCCAATAAAGCGGATTCTGATTCAGTGTAGTAATTCATAAAGCACGCTGTAAGCCCCTTTGTCACTCAGTGGTCAGAGTGGACAGTTAATGTACTGTATTGGCATCTCTCTTCCAGAGTCCGCTAGATGACGCTTTGGATCAGTTGATTGATACACTGGGGGGACCAGAAGATGTTCCAAAGTCTCCAAAATTCACTGGACCAGAGATCGCTGTAAGTGGAACTTTATGCAGTTTATTACTACATTTGTTTTTAACCTATTTGTTAACACCATGCATAACGGTGCAGTAGCATTTGAGGCAGAGATGATGGTTGTAGACTTTCTGTTCATGATAAATATTTTATACTTTGCTGTACTAAATTAGCCACATAAATAATAAATAATACACCAGTCATCATTATATGGGAGAGGAAGGAGGAAGGGAGAGCTTGCAGAAACCATGCCTAAACTCCCAAGGGATTAATTTCATGCAAATCATTCCTATAAGTATGTTAACAATATACTGAAAGTAGGAGCATCTAGATTATTACTTGTATCCTGTGTCTCCACTGCCTTCTCCTATTTACTGGTTGCCATCTGTACTTTTTTCTGTCTGTCTGCTAAGTCCAGTTTATCCCTAGTAGCCTAAAGAACTTCCTAAGCACTGCAATCTTGCTGGTGCATTGTGTGTTTTCTCTGTCCATTTATCCTGTGTCTGCCCTGCGCCAGTGTGCATTATCTATGTGTCTTGTGTATGCATGGTCTCTTATTGTCTGCTCTGCTCTACCGCTCCATTCCAGACTTTGGACCTGTAGTCTTTGCATGTCATGGTGTTGTATAGAAATACCTTTTGCTATTAAGTCCTGACAAAACATGAGTACAAATGTCTTTCCCGCTTACACTTCATTTACTCCCTTGCCATCTTTGCCATCAGCTTCACCTTCAACACAGCATAAGACTTCACTAAAGTAATCTATGATCTACGTCTGGCTAAATAGTCAGAGGGTCAGTTCTCCCTTCTCATCCTTCTTGACCTCTTTGCAACTTTTAGTACCAATTAGTCATTATTTTCTAAAGGTGCATACACATGGTGAGATATTAAGTGCCGATTTTGACTTTGCGATTTCCCTTGAACTCCCCGGAGCCCAGAACCACCAGTTTTGACTTTCTTTACGATTTTGATTGTGTGCAATTTTACTAAGTGCCAATTTTGACAATACTAGAAACTAGATTGTACACAATATAGTCAAAATTACCTTGCCTGCACAGTCTATATTTTCTCTAACGTCCTAGAGGATGCTGGGGACTCCGTAAGGACCATGGGGAATAGACGGGCTCCGCAGGAGATAGGGCACTTTAAGAAAGACTTTAGGATTCTGGGTGTGCACTGGCTCCTCCCTCTATGCCCCTCCTCCAGACCTCAATTTTAGACTGTGCCCAGAGGAGAATGGGTGCACTGCAGGGAGCTCTCCTGAGTTTCCTGCTTAGAAAGCATTTTTGTTAGTATTTAGCACTGCTGGCAACAGGCTCCCTGCATCGAGGGACTGAGGAGAGAGGAGCAGACCTACTTAAATGTTAGGCTCTGCTTCCTCGGCTACTGGACACCATTAGCTCCAGAGGGAATGAACACAGGTTCGTCCTGGGCGTTCACCCCAGAGCCGCGCCGCCGTTCTCCTCACAGAGCCAGAAAAAACGAAGACAGAAGATGTCTGAGGCGGCAGAAGCCTTCGGTGCTTCACAGAGGTAACGCACAGCACTGCAGCTGTGCGTCATTGGTCCGCTACACCTCACACACTCCGGTCACTGTAAGGGTGCAGGGCGCAGGGGGGGCGCCCTGGGCAGCAATAAAACACCTCTCCTATGGCAAAAGTGTATATACATGTACAGGTGGGCACTGTACTTGTATATAAAAAAGCCCCCGCCATTTTTTAATAAGTTTGTGCGGGATAGAAGCCCGCCGCCGAGGGGGCGGGGCTTCACCCTCAGCACTCACCAGCGCCATTTTCTCTACACAGCACCGCTGAGAGGAAGCTCCCCGGACTCTCCCCTGCTTGACACACGGTGAAAGGGGGTTTTAAAGTAGAGGGGGGGCACATTATTGGCGTTTATACACTACAGCAGCGCTACTGGGTAAACATTCTGTGTTTTTCTCCAGGGACATATAGCGCTGGGGTGTGTGCTGGCATACTCTCTCTCTGTCTCTCCAAAGGGCCTCAGGGGGAACCTGTCTTCAGAAAAGAGATTCCCTGTGTGTGTGAAGTGTGTCGGTACGTGTGTGTCGACATGTTTGACGAGGAAGGCTCACCTAAGGAGGAGGGGGAGTGCATGATGGCCAGGTCGCCGTCGGCAACGCCGACACCGGACTGGGTGGATATGTGGAATGTCTTTAATGCAAATGTAAATTTACTGCATAAACGATTAGACAAGGCTGAAGCTAGGGATCAGTCAGGTAGTCAGACCATGCCTGTCCCTGTGGCACCAGGACCTTCGGGGTCTCAAAAACGCACCATATCCCAGATCACTGACACAGATACCGACACAGAGACTGACTCTAGTGTCGACTATGAGGATGCAAAATTACAGCCAAAGGTGGCGAAAGGTATTCGTTACATGATTATGGCCATTAAAGAGGCTTTGCATATCACTGAGGAACCCCCTGTCCCTGACACGAGGGTACACATGTATAAAGGGAAAAAGCCTGAGGTCACTTTTCCGTCCTCATTTGAACTAAGCGACTTGTGCGAAAAGGCTTGGGAATCTCCAGATAGGAGACTACAAGTTTCCAAAAGGAATCTTATGGCGTATCCCTTTCCACAAAAGGACAGGATACGATGGGAATCTTCGCCGAAGGTAGACAAGGCGCTGACACGCTTATCCAAGAAGGTGGCACTGCCTTCTCAGGATACAGCTTCCCTCAAGGATCCTGCTGATCGTAAGCAGGAGGTTACCATGAAGCACATTTACACACATTCCGGTACTATCGTTAGACTGACTATGGCATCGGCCTGGGTGTGTAGTGCTATCGCAGCATGGACAGATTCCTTATCTACGGAACTTGAAACCCTAGATAAGGATTCCATTCTAATGACCCTAGAGCATATCAAAGATGCTGCTTTATATATGAGGGATGCTCAAAGAGACATTTGTTTACTAAGCTCCAGAATAAATGCTATGTCTATTTCTGCTAGGCGACTCCTGTGGACCCGACAGTGGACGGGGGATGCCGACTCAAAGCGGCATATGGAGTCGTTTCCTTACAAGGGGGAGGAATTGTTTGGAGAAGGCCTCTCGGACCTTGTCTCTACTGCTACGGCCGGTAAATCGAATTTCTTACCTTATGTCCCCCCGCAGCATACTAAAAAGGCACCTCATTATCAAATGCAGTCCTTTCGTTCCAATAAAAGCAAGAAGGTACGGGGATCGTCCTTCCTTGCCAGAGGAAAAGGCAAGGGAAAAAAGCTGCATGCAGCTAGTTCCCAGGAGCAGAAGTCCTCCCCTACATCTGCAAAGTCCACCGCATGACGCTGGGGCTTCCCGGGGGGAGTCAGCTCAAGTGGGGGCGCGTCTTCGATTTTTCAGCCAGGTCTGGGTTCACTCACAGGTGGATCCCTGGGCTATAGAGATTGTTTCTCAGGGATACAGGCTGGAATTCGAAGATGTGCCTCCTCGCCGGTTTTTCAAATCGGCTCTGCCAGCTTCCCCGTCAGAGAGGGGGTTAGTGTTGACTGCAATTCAAAAATTGTATCTTCAACAGGTGATAGTCAAAGTTCCTCTTCTCCAGCAAGGAAAGGGGTATTACTCAACCCTGTTTGTGGTCCCGAAACCGGACGGTTCGGTCAGGCCCAAGTTCAAGATGGAATCGCTCAGAGCGGTCATCGCCAGCCTGGAGGGGGGGGATTGGATGGTGTCCCTGGACATAAAGGATGCATACCTTCATGTTCCGATTTTTCCCTCCTCATCAGGCGTTCCTGAGATTTGCAGTACAGGACTGTCATTACCAATTTCAGACGTTGCCGTTTGGGCTTTCCACAGCCACGAGAATTTTCACCAAGGTAATGGCGGAAATGATGGTGCCCCTGCGCAAGCAGGGGGTCACAATTATCCCATACTTGGACGATCTCCCCATAAAGGCGAGATCTCGGGAGAAGTTGCTGGACAGCGTGTCGCTGTCGGTGATGATGTTGCAGGGGCACGGCTGGGTTCTCAATTTACCGAAGTCCCAGCTAGTCCCTACAACGCGCCTGACCTTTCTGGGTCTGATTCTAGACATAGACCAGAAAAAGGTTTTTCTTCCGATGGAAAAGGCTCAGGAGCTCATGGCCCTGGTCAGGAACCTATTAAAGCTAAAAACGGTTTCAGTGCATCATTGCACACGTGTCCTGGGGAAGATGGTGGCATCGTACGAGGCCATCCCCTTCGGCAGGTTCCATGCGAGGACCTTTCAATGGGATCTACTGGACAAATGGTCCAGGTCCCATTTACAAATGCATCAGAGGATCACCCTGTCTCCCAGAGCCAGGGTATCTCTCCTGTGGTGGCTGCACAGTGCTCACCTCCTAGAAGGCCGCAGGTTCGGAATTCAGGACTGGATCCTGGTGACCACGGATGCATGCCTCCGAGGTTGGGGAGCGGTCACACTGGGAAGAAATTTCCAAGGTCTCTGGTCAAATCTAGAGACTGGTCTCCACATCAACGTCCTGCAGTTGAGGGCCATATACAACGCCCTACGCCAAGCAGAGGCATTGCTTTGGGACAAACCGGTTCTGATTCAGTCAGACAATGTCACGGCAGTGGCTCATGTAAACCGCCAAGGCGGCACAAGGAGCAGAGTGGCCATGGCAGAAGCGACCAGGATTCTTCGCTGGGCGGAAGGCCATGTAAGCGCCCTATCAGCAGTATTCATCCCGGGGGTGGACAACTGGGAAGAGGACTTCCTCAGCAGACACGACCTGCATCCGGGAGAGTGGGGACTTCATCCAGAAGTCTTCGCACAGATCGTGGGTCGGTGGGGACTGCCTCAGATAGACATGATGGCGTCCCGTCTCAACAAAAAGCTAAAGCGGTATTGCGCCAGGTCCAGGGACCCTCAGGCGGTAGCGGTAGACGCTCTAGTGACACCTTGGGTGTTCAGATCGGTCTATGTGTTCCCTCCTCTACCTCTCATACCCAAGGTGTTGAGAATAATAAGGCTAAGTGGAGTCAGAACGATCCTCATTGTTCCGGATTGGCCACGAAGGACTTGGTATCCGGATCTGCAAGAGTTGCTCACAGAAGATCCGTGGCCTCTTCCCCTAAGGCAGGATCTGCTGCAGCAGGGGCCCTGTCTGTCCCAAGACTTACCGCGGCTGCGTTTGACGGCATGGCGGTTGAACGCCGGATCCTAGCGGAAAAAGGTATTCCGGAGGAGGTCATTCCTACCCTGATCAAGGCTATGAAGGACGTGACATCGAAACATTATCACAGTATATGGCGAAAATATGTGTCTTGGTGTGAGGCCAGAACTGCTCCTACGGAGGAGTTCCATTTGGGCCGTCTGCTTCACTTCCTGCAAACGGGAGTGAATTTGGGCCTAAAATTAGGGTCCATAAAGGTCCAAATTTCGGCCTTATCCATTTTCTTCCAAAAAGAATTGGCTTCTCTTCCTGAAGTACAGACATTTGTGAAGGGGGTACTGCATATTCAGCCTCCCTTTGTACCTCCGGTGGCACCTTGGGATCTTAACGTGGTATTAAGTTTCCTCAAGTCACCTTGGTTTGAACCACTCAAGACTGTGGAATTGAAATATCTCACTTGGAAAGTGGTTATGTTATTGGCCTTGGCTTCTGCAAGGCGTGTTTTGGAATTGGCGGCTTTGTCGTATAAAAGCCCCTACCTGGTTTTTCATGTGGATAGGGCAGAATTGAGGACTCTTCCTCAATTTCTGCCAAAGGTGGTCTCATCTTTTCATATGAACCAACCTATTGTCGTGCCTTTTGCTACGCGGGACTTGGGGGATTCCGAGTCCCTGGATGTGGTCAGGGCTTTGAAGATTTATGTGTCCAGAACAGCTAGGATCAGGAAGACTGAAGCTCTGTTTGTTCTGTATGCGGCCAACAAGGTTGGCGCTCCTGCTTCAAAGCAGACTATTGCTCACTGGATCTGTAACATGATTCAGCAGGCGCATTCTACGGCAGGATTACCATTGCCTAAATCGGTTTAGGCCCATTCCACTAGGAAGGTGGGCTCTTCTTGGGCGGCTGCCCGAGGGGTCTCGGCATTACAGTTGTGCCGAGCAGCTACTTGGTCGGGGTCAAACACCTTTGCAAAGTTCTATAAGTTTGATACCCTGGCTGAGGAGGACCTCCTGTTTGCTCAATCGGTGCTGCAGAGTCATCCGCACTCTCCCGCCCGTTTGGGAGCTTTGGTATAATCCCCATGGTCCTTACAAAGACCCCAGCATCCTCTAGGACATTAGAGAAAATAATATTTTACTTACCGGTAAATCTATTTCTCGTAGTCCGTAGAGGATGCTGGGCGCCCGTCCCAAGTGCGGACTTCTTCTGCAATACTTGTATATAGTTATTGCTTACATAAGGGTTATGTTATAGTTTCATCGGTTCGAACCGAGTCTATGTTGTTGTTCATGCTGTTTACTGGATAGTTTATCACAGGTTATGCGGTGTGATTGGTGTGGCTGGTATGAATCTTGCCCTTAGGTTAACTAAAATCCTTTCCTCGTACTGTCCGTCTCCTCTGGGCACAGTTTCCCTAACTGAGGTCTGGAGGAGGGACATAGAGGGAGGAGCCAGTGCACACCCAGAATCCTAAAGTCTTTCTTAAAGTGCCCTATCTCCTGCGGAGCCCGTCTATTCCCCATGGTCCTTACGGAGTCCCCAGCATCCTCTACGGACTACGAGAAATAGATTTACCGGTAAGTAAAATCTTATTTTTTCTTGCGATACTGACCCCACGGGAGTGTGCATCGGTATCGCAAGCTGTGTACACTGTGTATGTGCTAACTTTTCTTACTATTTTGACTATATAGTCAAAATCGTAAGAAAAAATTGCACCATATGGGCCAAGGAATTTTTTGAGTACGTCTCCGAACCCCCATCTCCCAATTTCCACTTCCCTTGCTGTCTCCTATGCCATATCCTCTACGTTGCCTCTCTGGCTGACACTGACAGTCGCTCTACTGCGGGTTTCTCTCCCAGAATCATCACTGTGAATGTGATGCGGTCATATGGACGCAGACATTACAGAGCTGTATTAGCAATGGCGGTCCATATCAGTGAATTGATTTGCTTCTTCAGCCTCCACTAACACCTCTGTGCAAACACTTAAATCTGTTTTACAGTACACTTCTGCATCTCCTCAGCCAACCTCCTATGTATTAAGTTTTTATGTATGATAGTTTGTATAATTTGTCATTCTGACTGTCCGACATTGTTTCGTTTTGTGGTACTCTACAAATAAAGCAGGATGATTCTTTTGAGTACCCAAAGGACCATCTTGAATGGAAATGCAGTTACTATTAGTCCCATCACATGCTGACAAATCTGGTTTTCCAACAATTCCAAAGTGTTGCCCTTGTGTCTGTCTGCTAACCCTTGTTTTGGTGGAGTCCCTATTGATATTCTCATTCTTACCCTTGGCCTTTCTGGCTGCCTACACTAAGCATTCATTTGATTAACTCCCTTCCTCGCCTGCGGTTGTGTCTGACTTTGGCTGTCTTCGCAGTGTCCCTGCCTCTCCGTTACATCAAGCATTAGATACCTATAGATCCTACTCTTGTATTCTATAGCTCCTCTGTTATTGATCAACAATAAGCTGTTTATCTTTTCAAGATCTCTAAAATCACCTCTAATTCTGAACCCTAACCCTCCCTCCCCGCAGCCTAACCCTAACCCCTCACCCCTGGAAATCTATACATTGCCCACAAAAGAATGTTTAAATGGCTACAATTTTACAGTTTAAAAGGCCTATGAAAATATGCCCATATTATACATTTGGTCAGTAGTAGTTTCCAGTCCAAGATGGAGAGAATATTTGTGAATCGCATTACTGGCAATAAAACGTGTCTCTCTTTATCTAAGGACACTCCGGCAACATCAGAGTACTTGGAAGAACTAGGAAAGAGAGAGAGCTCAATACCCCCAGAGTACAGGCATATTTTGGATGTGAGTTTGGATTCTGATTAAACATTTACTAAACATTTACTGTCAACATTCTGAAAAATATTATACTCATCCTCTGCATTTGTTTTAGGGTAAAGGGGATAAATCAACTCCACCTCCACCTAAGGAAGCTCTAAAGGTGACCATAACCTATGTGTTTGTTAGATATGGACTATATACTGTATATTATGTGTTCTGATTCTGATATATCTCATGAGTGTAAGTCATTGGAGAGTTTTATGAGGATAGGAGACTAATTTTATTGTTAAGTGATGGAAAAATTAGCATTTAGAATAAGCATTCCCTCTATAACCCTAGTGAAACACAGAACAGTAGCAGGTGTAACAAAGTGCAGAGTGTATTTATTATTAGCATAGTTAAAAACCTTTAGAACTATCCATGGAGAGAGAGAGGGGGATTGCTGGCTGTGTTCTTATGTATCATGGATCGTACATGACCGCTCAATGCTGCCGAGAGGAGGGGATAGTTGATGATATGCTGCTGCAGTGTATAAGTCTGTATCTGACTGGATGGTCATAACCGGCCATTGTGCAGATGGTCTACCACTTCACACTCTCATAAATCCATGAGTGAGATTAAGTATCCCTGGTGAATACTTTAATTGGCTAACACCGGGGAGCTGCTTCCTGCCAATAAAAGAGACCTTGGGGGTCATTCTGACCTGACGCTCGCTGCAGTTCTTCGCAGCGATCAGGTCAGAACTGCGCATGGCTGACAGCCGATGGCTGTCGTTGCCTAGCGATCGCCTCTGTCTGATTGACAGGCAGAGGCGGTCGCTGGACAGGAGGGGGCGGCACGGCGGCAATTGGCTGCCATTTTGTGGGTGTGGTCCGGCCAATGCAGGCGTGGCCGGACCGTGCGGGGGGCGGGCTACAGCGTCTGCGTGACATCACACGCAGCCGCTGCATGCCAGGTAGTGACTAGTAGCTCCCAGCCAAAGCTGCGCTGGCTGGGAGCTACTCCAGAAGTACAAAAGCATCACTGCTGTGCGATGCTTTTGTACTTCAGCGACGGGGCAGGGACTGACATGCGAGGCGGGCCAGCTCTGCTCTCTGGGCGCCCCCTCGCATGTCTGTGTTCCTGATCGTAGCTGTGCTAAATTTAGCACTGCTACGATTAAGTCGGAATGACCCCCTCCCCTTCTCCTTGGGTAGTGCATTCCTGCCAGCCAGGGATGTGAGAGCAGCACAAAAAAATATAAAATAGTTTTCATTGATGATATACATGTAAACAGGGTTGTATCGCCTCATATTGACATCAGTCCCTGGAAATTGTGATCTGAGCATTGCCAATAAAATCCATGGATGTAATGTGAGTAAGATTCCAGTGCGTGCATTTGCCCCCTTTGTCAAATGAATACTTTTTGTTTGTTTCTCCTAGAGTTTGAGCGATGATGATCTTGTTGCAGCCTTCTCATCGGATTTTGTCAGCTCTCAAGCTCTTCCTGAAGTAAAGAAACCAAGACTAGAAGAGGTAGCATTACAATAAAAAAAAAAAATATATATATATATATATCCCTCAAGATTCTACACACAATACCCCTTAATGACAATGTGAAAAAAGATTTTTTTGAGATTTTTGCAAATTTATGGCGATCAAGTTGTATGGGCAAATTCTCAGGGCTGCGGGCGTAGATCTCAGGACCAGCTGCTTCTCCCGTGGGCAGCTTTACATAACTTGCTCACATTTTGGTAGCCCCAAGCATCTTTTAGTGTTAATCCCTGAAGGAAAAACTGCAAGTATTATTTACAAAGAAATTTTGTGACAAATGTGTACAATATAAAATATACATCACAGTATTAGAAGGCACTACTGTCTTTTAAGATTAGTTCCGCTGAGCAATAACGGACATTCATGTGAGCGAAGCTGCGGGTAAACGCAAGTTATTGATACAGATTTATGTCCATTCAGTCTATGCCTGAATGTGACTTAAAGTTATGCAAGACCTTTATTGCTGCCATACATGTATACAGAATTTTTATATATATATACATATATATATATATATACAGTACGTTTCATTGTGCTTTACCAAAGTATGGCCGTAACTAGGAAGGGGGGCTAGGGGGGCAGGCGATCTAGGCGCCGGATTGGAGGGGGCACCGAGACCCCCTAACACCCTCTCCCTATGCGGCATGGGTAGCTTAGAGCCGTCGGAGCTCAAGCTCCAGACTCTACTAGCTGCTGCATTTCTGTGATTAAACTGAAAATAAATTACAGCTCCCAGCAGCCCTCGGGAGCTTTAGTTTACTTTCAATTTCCTCTCTGCAGTGTGTTGTGCACGGCGGAGCAGGAAGTCTCTCTCTCCTCTATAGGTGGGGTGGGAAGCTGTAGTTGCCTCCAGTCCTTCCCCCTTATACTTCCTCCCCAACAGCCCGGCCTGAGAGTGGGGTCGATCCCCTGAGGTCCCACTGCACACCTCCTCTCACGGAAGTGCGACTTCCTGTCCCAGCCGTGCAGTAACCAGTGTGTCTCTGTGTACCTCCAAGGATGCACCTGCCGCCAACAGGAAAGCCGGAGAGCTGGGCGGGAGGAGGCAGACCCTGCAGAATGGGAGGTATGTGTGCACCTACCAAACACACATGCGGGTCCCTGCTACCCTCACAAAGAGGGAGGGGGTAACTGCTGTCCTCTATGTGGCCAGATGCTGCTGCTGCCAGCCAACCTACCCACCCTCTATGACTGACCACTGAGGGCATACTCCATAAACCTGTCCTCCCTGCCCTGGGACTCCCCTGACACACTGCTTTATTTACAAGCTGGCACCTCCAATAGTTCTGTGCTCATGGCTCAGGGTTCATACCTGTGCCCCTCCCACAGGTTGCTTATGATATGTGCAAATGCTTCATGTGGGCTATGTACTGGGCAGGCTGGTTAATGCAGAGGGTGCCAGGGGTACTTGAGATCACAATTATTGCTTATTAGCCAGCAATGTCTGTCGCCTGATGGGGTTTTTACATAGCTATTTCGTATGCTGTATAATGATCTATGTTAGAACACTGTTTAAACAAATCAGTATTCAGGAAATTGCTGGTATGTGTACTTGTTACATAAGTTTTTAGGTGTGTTGGTCTGCCTGGCCATCTATCTTATTGTTCATTAATGGCATTCCACTAATGAATAATAAGATTGTTTAGTGATTTATATGTTTATATAGAACATGTATGGAGTATATTGTATTAAGTATGTGTATAGTGGGCACATGGAGAGCTATCATAGACTTAAAACTGAAACATCTCTTCGGAGCCAGAGAAGACAACACTCGGGTAAGACAGGGACAGTGTGCTTCACCTCACATAAAATATATTTTTAAAGAGCTTAAGCATTGTATTTATTTGGACACTACTTTGTGGTGTGATGTGAATCAGGGACACTACGTACGGTGTAGTGTGAATAAGATAGTGCTACTGTGTGGCGTAATTTGAATTGGGGTACTACGGTGTGGCCTTCGGAGCATGCTGTCCCATGATTAAGTATGGGAGGCAAGGGGGATGGATATGAAATTTATGTTAGAAAAGGCAATTTTTCATGGGTCAAAAAGTTCTTATATATAATATTTTTTTGGGGGGGGGGCATGGGGTGGCGCCAAATGACTACCTTGCCCCGGTTGACAAAAATCCTAGTTTCGGCCCTGTCCACAGAAATAAGCCTTCAGTAGTGCTAATCTTGTTCTGTTAGTATGTTCTCCATAAATTGGTTCCTGTCCCTACTATTAAGTTTGAAGTGTTAAATACAGAGGTTTAATGAACATCACACAGCTAGTTATGTACTTTACACACTAGCTATTCAGGACACTGCTGCCTTTCATTTTATCACTTATTTTTGGGAGGCTTGCTGTGGTCCGCTGATCCAAAAGGGGCAGGAATGGGCACACTTCACAGTGCTCAATAGCAATGCTCCGCCATTAACATTGGATAATGTTAAACCTTACTTTGCTGATATCACCCCTCTGTATGGAGCATACTTGTTTCCAGTGTCTATTAGGTCAGTTGTTCTCATACTGTGTGACATGGCACCCTGGGGTGCCTCAGGACACCTGCAGAGGTACCCTGGATTGGTGGTCCAGGACCAAATAAAATTATTCATGGTCAATGTAATAGGCAGAACCAGTGATGGTGGCTTTAAGTCATAAAATAGGTGGAAAAACAGAAGAAAATCCTGTCCCTCACCACACAATAAAACCTAAGTATCACATATAAACACAATTTACTTAATTTAATATTTCTTTCTAAATTTCTCAATCTTTTGGCCCAGGGGTGCTGTGAAAAAAATTCTGATACACTCAAAAAAAAGTTTGTATTAGGTACATACTCCTAAAAAGTAAGAGCTAAAATAGTGGAGAGTGGGAGACTATGAACCCATGTTATATATATGATATTAGGTGGCTCATCGCGCCCTACAGGTGCTCTTCACACCGTCGCAAGGGGCAACGCCCCCTTAACCTCTGCACGCCTTTCTGGCGTTCAATATTTGCATTATATGGAGTATTACCTGCAATCTTAGTTTTGTTAGTGGTTAAATATTGCACGACGAAAGGGCGTCCGATGGTGAAGGGGGAGCTGCGTGTGGGGGAGAGGCGGGTGAGGGGGAGCAGCAGGTGGGGTAGGGGTTCCGGAGACACTGCGGATCGGGGAGGGGTGTGTACGGGGGTTCAGGGGAGGGGGGTCCGGGGGCACTGCGGGTGGGGGAGGGGTGGTTGTGGGGGTGCTGCGGGTGCGGGGTGCCGCAAGAAAATCCATCTAGTTTGGCTGCAGCTGCTCTCCTCCAGGGGTCTCTTTCCGTAGAGTGGGCGCATGGGGTTCTAGAGTCGCAGCACGGACTGAAAATCCACTTAGCCAGCCGCTGTGCCTTCAGAGGCTATATAGCACTTATAGAATGTAACTCACAGGTGCAGGGAAAGTACTGCAGCTGCGCCCCTGAAGCCTAAACTGCCACACATCTCCACGTTCTTCACGCGGCTTGCAGCAGTCAGAGCTCACTGTCGGGGTCCCTCCAAATCCAGATTTGCGAGGGCACTATCAAGCACCTGATGAAGCGGCTTCTAGCGTTTACGTGCAGGCCCTCCGAGCATGCACTCCACGTGGGGCGAACAGCCGCCGGGACACCACAGCAGCAGCGCCAGTCTGGTATTTTCCTGCCGAGTATCCCACAGCGCAGCTCCCAGCAAGCGGCTTGAACTGGCAGCGACGGCTTCTCCAAGCTCCGGCGGGGGACCTGAAAACTAAGCAGCACACGTGGAGAAAGCAGCCGCTAGAGAGCGGCTGCAGCGGCGCCTGTCAGATATCACCACCGGCCTCCCGCGACTCCTCCATGTGGCTGCTACCAGGTACATTGGCAGCGGCCGAAGCACAGTCACTGAAGATGGCATCAAGAGAGGATCTGTGACTGTGACTCCGCCCAGCTTTAGCCACACAGTCATAGAGTGACAGATCTGGGCAATTATATAGGAGATATATACACATATACAATGTAACGGTTGGGACTACCAGATAAACAATGTTTTTTTATGTTGAACCTTGCTTCTGCATGTTAATTAGTGACTGTTCTCAATAACAAAAAGAAAATGTTGCAAGTGTCCTAATGTAGCAGCTGTCTGCATTGTTGAGAAAGCAAGACATATTACACAATTGTGCCCCACACCCATCCTTTTCTCTCACTGGGATGGCCTGTGGGCAGTACTGTACGTCTTACTGAACATGCTGCCTGAGGAGGTGTCTCTGAGAGGGTAGTGCTAGGTCATATCCAGCACTATTCATAACAGGGCCTATGGAAGAAAGCCATTCCCTGCTACCGTCCTGCTACAGTGGGAAAAGGAGTACTGTGATGAATCAGCAATGCGAGTCATGTTAGCCCCTCTTTAAAATTACTCTCAAGTCAAAGTGTTACTTCCTCTCACCCTTTGTGGTTGCCGATACTGGCTCCAGAGTAATCTCTTATGATGCAAATAACCTCTTTAAAAAAACATAAGTGCTAACTTTCTTTTTTTATGTTCTTGCCATTGCCCCATCAATACTGGATACACACTGATGTAAGCATATGTCTGTTGTTCAGCTAAGAGGCCTTATCTTCTCTTCCTGCTACAGTCTTGTTCTGCTTGAAATTTTTTTAGCTTAGCAGGCCTGCACAAGGGATCGCAGCCCTGCTAAGCTAAAATACACTCCCCCATAGGTATGGACTAGTTGATCACAGCAACAAGTTTCTGGCTGCGATCAACTCGGAATGACCACCATTGTGTAATATGTACTGGTCTGTAATAATGTTGTTGTTATAACCAGATGGCTAATTGTTACTTCCCTTGCATTGATAGAAAAAAGATGCAAAATCCACTTCAGCAGCCCAGACAGCTCATACAGAACCTGGTACTACGGTAAGAACAGTGATTTATTGGTTTTACATGAACAATAGATACAGTACATGTTGAATGTATGAGATGAGTTATTACAGTCTTTCTCTAGCACCCATAAGGGATATTGGGGAATCTAGTACGATGGGGTATAGACGGGGTCCAAAGGGAGCCAGTGCACTTTAAATTTCTTCACTGGGTGTGCTGGATCCTCCCCTCTATGCCCCCTCCCACAGGCGGTATGTTGTTTGGGCATCGTGGGAGTTAGGGGGAAAGTGGTCACCGGCCTTACAACGTGCAGAGCCGCTTCCCTACTGCAGGACCACCGTCCTGAGGGGTTGTTGTTCAGCAGGACACTGCGCCTTGGCTGTCACAGCCGCAGCACGCCGCACACCCCTAACACTGCCTGTAGGTGACATTTGTGGTGAGTACAAACCGGGGGCCCCGCTAGGGGGGTCCCCCAGTTCACTGTGCGGCTGAACGCAGGCGCGGCGTACGGGACCCTCCTGGGGGGGTCCTGCTAAGATCCCCCATGTAGACTGGCTCACAATCGCTTAGACTAGCACTTGTTGTGATGTTTTTAAGCTGAAAGTAGTCATTGCCAGTATAAATAATAACTATAGCTCCGGCGCCATTGGAGGGGACGGAGCTAACTCAGCGGGACCAGAGGCATTTTGGCGCCTTCCTCTGCTTACTGCAGCCGTGGACAGCACACACAGCACTTCCTGACTCCTCAGACACGCTGGAAATCTGGTACAGGGTGTTGCAAAGGGGGAGAGACGCTATTGTACACTATCTGGGTCCTCTACAGGACAGAATTTATTAGTGTTTACTGTGATAAAGTTGGCTGACAGCCTCACTGGGGCTGTACAGCTAGCGGTGTGCTGGTGTCCTTCTCTCTGTGTCTCCTCTCACATACAGTAGGGCAGGCTTGCAATATATTACTGTCTATGTGTATGTGATTGTGCTTACTGTGAAACATGGGTAAACACAAGCTGTGCAGTGTCTGCCACACCAGATTCTCTCCATTATCATCTGATTCTGTTTCATGTGAACAATGCAGCCAATCTTCACAAATTAGTGAAGGGGCTGGGGGAGAGGGTCCAGAGCCCCACTGGTTAGGGGCTCTTAAAACTATGATGTCTGATATG
Organism: Pseudophryne corroboree; assembly: GCF_028390025.1. NCBI lineage: Eukaryota > Metazoa > Chordata > Amphibia > Anura > Myobatrachidae > Pseudophryne > Pseudophryne corroboree. The sequence continues at coordinate 209,082,056 of NC_086444.1, forward strand.
TCATCCCAACTCACTGCTAATGTGCAGAAAACTCAGCTACTACAACAAGCTGTTGCACATTTAGCTGCTCAGTCCCCCTCCGCTCATACAGGACTACAAAGGCGTGGGTTACTTGCTCTGCTATCTGAGACAGATGAGGATAGACAGGAGGATTGGGAGGACTTGGACCCCATTAGTTGGGATCATGATTCTGCTCAGGGTATTGAACCCCCTAATTTTAGCTATATGGGACGTGTTAAAGCTCCCTCTAGAGGACACTGCGTCACAGCAGTCATTTTTCTTTACACAAAACAAGCCTAATGTCACTTTCCCTGATTCTGCAGAGTTAGATGACCTATTCAAGCAAGCTTGGAAAAATCCAGACATGAAATTCCAAGTGTCCAAAAAGTTTTTGTGTACTTTCCCATTTGCTCCTGATGGTTGGAAATTTTGGGAGGAACCCTCAGGGGTTGATGTATCAGTCTCCCGACTGTCCAAAAAGGTGGTGCTGCCTGCCCCGGGCTCCTTTACCATAAAGGATCCTGGGGATAGGAAAATAGAGACTAAACTCAAATCTATTTACATGGCAGCAGGTGTATCGCAAAGGCCAGTTATTGTGGGTTGCTGGATGACCCATGACATTCATTCATGGGCCACTAAAATTCATGAAGGCCTCTTCGGGGCTATGCCCTTGGTTACTATGGTGACCCTCCTAAAGCACATTCAGGACACTACACGTGTCCTCTGTGATTCGCTCAAGGAATTTGTGATTGCGTCAGTGGATAGCGGAAGCGGAATCCAAACGTAGTGTGGAATCCCTCCCCTTTTCAGGGGATTGGCTCTTTGGGGTTGATTTGGATACCTGGATTTCCAAAGTTACGGCTGAGAAATCCACGTTTCTCCCCTCTGGGTCCCCGCCGGCGAGACGCTCTCATACCCGGGGCCGTCTGTACAGTCCTTTAGGTCTCACAGATTTCGATCTAAGGCCAGAGGTGCCTCCAGTGCAGCTAGAGGCACCAGAGGTAAGTCAAGAAAACCTGCAAGCACCAGCTCTCAGGAACAGACCACCAGTTCTGTTTCCGCTAAGACCTCAGCATGATGGTGCCCACCCACCCCCAGGGGATCTCGAGGTGGGAGCTCGACTGCGTCACTTCAGCCGAGTCTGGGAGGCTTCCTGCCAGGATACCTGGGTCAGGGATCTAGTATCTCAAGGCTAAAAACTGCAGTTCGACAGTACTCCTCCCCAACGATTTTTCAAATCAAGCTTACCAGCGTTGGAGGATGTACAGGTTACGTTGCAACAGCCCATCCTAAAGTTGGTCCAGTCCCACGTTGTTGTTCCAGTTCCAATACCACAACGTGGCAAGGGTTATTACTCCAACCTGTTTGTGGTACTAAAACCGGACGGTTCAGTAAGACCCATTCTGAATCTGAAGTTCTTGAATCCTTACTTGAAGGTGTTCAAGTTCAAAATGGAATCATTGAGAATAGTGATTGCGGACCTGGAAGAACAGGAATTCATAGTCTCCTTGGATATCAAGGATGCCTACCTCCATATTCCGATTTGGCCGCCCCATCAGGCGTACCTGCGGTTTCCCCTGCTGGACAATCATTACCAATTCCAGGCACTGCCCTTCGGCCTGTCCACAGCTCCGAGTGTGTTCACAAAGGTGATGGTGGAGATGATGTTCCAGCTCCGGGTCCAGGGAGTCAATATTGGTGGTCATTCCGAGTTGATCGCTCGCTAGCTGTTTTTGGCAGCATTGCACACGCTAAGCCGCCGCCCTCTGGGAGTGTATCTTAGCAGAAGTGCGAACGAAAGATTAGCAGTTCTGATATTAAATATTTCCCTGCAGTTTCTGAGTAGCTCCAGACCTACTCCTAGATTGCGATCACCTCAGTCCGTTTAGTTCCTGGTTTGACGTCACAAACACGCCCTGCGTTCGGCCAGCCACTCCCCCGTTTCTCCAGCCACTCCTGCGTTTTAGCCTGACACGCCTGCGTTTTTAGCACACTCCCGGAAAACGGTCAGTTTCCGCCCAGAAACACCCACTTCCTGTCAATCACTCACCGATCAGCAGAGCGACAGAAAAGCGTAGCTCGAACCTGTGTAAAATTGCATAGTTTTGTGTGAAAATACTTAGGGCGTGCGCCCTGCGGACCATACGCATGCACAGAATCGCCCATTTTTTTGCCTGTTCGCTATTCTGCTAAAAACGGCAGCGAGCGAAAAACTCTGAATGACCACCATTGTCCCTTACCTTGACGATCTTCTGATCAAAGCAAGATCCAGGGAGCTTTTGTTGCTCCATATCGACCGCACTATCCAACTTCTGTCACACCATGGGTGGATCCTCAACTTGCAGAAGTCCCACCTGGAGCCGACTCAGCGACTCCTGTTCCTGTGGATGTTGCTGGATACTGTGGCCCAGACGGTGTTCCTACCAGAGGACAAGGCGAGAACGCTTCAGGAGATGGTCCGCATGGCACTCCGACCTGCTCGAGTGTCCATCCATCTTTGCATAAGATTGTTTGGGAAGATGGTCGCCTCATACGAGGCGATCCAATATGGAAGGTTCCATGCCAGAACTTTTCAGCTGGATCTCCTGACCAAATGGTCCGGATCACATCTTCAGATGCACCGGATGATACAGCTGTCGCCTCAGTCCAGGATTTCCCTCCTGTGGTGGCTGCAGTCCTCCAATCTACTGGAGGGCCGGAGTTTCGGGATTCAGGATTGGACCCTCCTCACGACGGATGTGAGTCTAAGAGGATGGGAAGCTGTCACCCAAGGGGCACAGTTCCAGGGCAGGTGATCAGCCCACGAAAGTCTCCTTCCGATCAACATTCTGGAACTCTCCTCTGCTCAAGTATCGGGTGATCCAGGTTCAGTTGGACAAAGACACAGCAGTGGCTTACATCAGTTGGCAAGGGGGGACAAAAATCAGAGCCTGCATGCGAGAGGTGTCAAAGATACTCCTCTGTTCGCAAAGAAATGCAAGCGCAATGTCCGCAATCTTCATTCCGGGAGTAGACAACTGGGAAGCGGACTTCCTGAGTTGTCACGTAGCATGTCATATGCAGATACAGAAGGGGGCGTTTCTGGGTGTCAACTGACCGTTTTCAGGGAGTGTCTGAAAAACCGCAGGCGTGGCTGGGCGGGTGTATGACGTCAAATCCGGACACGAATAGGCTGAAGTGATCGCAAGCACTGAGTAGGTTCAGAGCTACTCCGAAACGACACAAACAGTTTTTGCAGAGCTCGGCTGCACATGCGTTCGCACTTCTGCTAAGCTAAAATACACTCCCCAGTGGGCGGCGGCATAGCGTTTGCATGGCTATTAAAACTAGCTAGCGAGTGATCAACTCGGAATGACCCCCTTGGTCTTTTACTATGACAGAGCGGAGCTCTGTACCAGACAGCAGTTCCTGCCGAAGGTTGTCTCTGCGTTTCATCTGAAGCAACCTATTGTGGTTCCATCAAGTTCTGGCTCTTCTGCTCCTCCAGAGGCGTTGGATGCAGTGCGAGCCTTGAAGATCTATATCAAGCGAACGGCTCAGATCAGAAAGACAGATTCTTTGATCGTGCTCTATGATGCGCAGAAAAAGGGTTGTCCTGCCTCAAAGCAGTCCATTGCTCGTTGGCTTAGACTAACTATCCAACAGGCCTATGTGTCAGCAGCCTTACATGTTCCTAAGTCTCTAAAAGCCCACTCTACAAGATCAGTGGGCTCTTCATGGGCGGCTGCCCGTGGAGTCTCTGCCTTACAACTCTGCTGTGGAGAGGAGAGGAGCCAGCACACCCAGTGAAGAAATTTAAAGTGCACTGGCTCCTTTGGACCCCGTCTATACCCCATCGTACTAGATTCCCCAATATCTCTTATGGACTACGAGAAAAGTATCTACCGGTAGGTAATTAATATCCTAGTTTTAGCGCTTACTCCTGTTTACACTCTGTTTTCTTCTTTGTATCCTCACAAGTGCATGTAAAAAAGAAGGGTGATCGGTTCGGTTTATACAAAAACTGAACATACTCGAACTTATGGGATCCGAGTAGAACAGAGTCGCGGCTCGGATCACTTTTGGGGATCCGAGTAGACCGAATCCCTAGTCAAGTCTTCTCTCGAGTTCGGAACTCAGATTTAAAAATCAAATCTCAGATTTTGGATTGCATGCAAGTCCATCCTGCGTGATGTCAGGTGCCAGACCACTCAGGAGTAGGGAGGCCAATCCCGGGATCGGGATCGGCGGGATCCCGGGATTTAGGCCCAAAAACGGCCGGGATTCAATCCCGGGATTGGAAGCTCCAATCCCGGGGATTGAGGGATCAGCGTTGAGCGTCCTCAGGACGTCAGACGCTGCCTGGCTCCCTCCTCCCGTCTCCCCCTGCGCAGCGTGACCTGTGCTGTCAGCAGCCTCAGAGCCGTAAAGTACTGCGGACTTCACCCGCCGCCTCCTCCCGGCTCCCCAGCACTCACCCACCGGATCCTCCTCACCTGCTACCTCGCTGTGCAGGTTTGTAGGATTTTTTTATGTCTGCAGGGCGGACAGGGAGGGGCGGGGCGACGGCCAGACACAGTCTAAAGCCAATCCCGGGTATCCCGGGAATCCCGGGATTGACCATTTTTCAATCCCGATACCCGGGATTGAAAAAATGGCCCGGGATTGGCTTCCCTACTCAGGAGTACGATACTACACACTGGAGTCCTTTTAGAAATAGGAGATGTGCCTTTTTTCAAAAAAAGGGATATACTGTAGGTTCCCACGTTTCCAATAGTTAGATATAGAAAAAAAAGGAAATATGGCTTTTTATTTTCTTTGTTTCCTCTTAAATATGTGTCTATAGAATGAACTGTTGGCTGTAAAATCATGTGCAGAATCCCCTCCAAACCAGAGATTCCACCATAGATAATATTATGTGGAAATAAATAGAAATTCTTCAAGTGCATTATTGCTTTAAAAAAAAAAAATGAATGTAAATACAGAATGTAAATATGCAACAAAATGCATGCATGACTGCTTTCAACACAAATGGGGCAAAATCTGTTTACCAGAGGAAAAGCACCAGTGAATTGGTACTCTATAGCATAAGACAGATAAAAGCGTGTTCTGGAACACCATGCTGGTAACCGTTCCAATGGAAAGGGAGACCTCACTCTTGTTTAGTAAGCACAGTTCCTGTGCTGTGTGTGACCTCCAACACGTTTCTACTTCAAATGAGTCTTTATCAAGGTGTGAATTAGCTGTCCCCATAGCATACTTATATACACACATGAATAAACAATAATACTTACAGCTGTCATTAAGTGATTATCATCTGTGGATTCAAATGGGGTGATCTATTGCCGTGTGCGCCGTAACATGCGGCTCCTAACCAGAAACTAGAAGTGTGGACTAGAGTCCACAGACCGGATAGCTATAAGGGGAGATGTACTAAGCCTTGGAGAGAGATAAAGTGGTTGGAGAAAAGCCAATCGGCTCCTAACTGCCATGTTGCAGGCTGTGTTTGAAAAATGACATGAGCTGGTTGGTTGGTACTTATATCTCTCCACTTTACCACTCTCGATGGCTTAGTACATTTGCCCCCTAGTGTAGTGAAAGAATGTCCTAAACTGGAAATGACGTGCAAGTGTCAGCATTTATCTGTTGTTTGACCAAAAGGCCTTGTCTTCTCTTCCTGCTACAAGACAGATCAATATTAGGCCTCTAAGTATTTATTGTAGTACAGTATGTTATGGTCTGATAATGTTATTATAACTAAGGTGGCTAATTGTTACTTCCCTTGCATTGATAGAAAAAAGATGCAAAATCAACTTCGATGTCCCAGGCTGCTCCCACAGAGCCTAGCTCTACGGTAAGAACAGTGATGTATTTGGTTTTACATGAACAATAGATAAATGGTGACCTTGTCTGTAACCTTCACCTCTCAGCCTGGCACACCAACCACTTCCCCCAGGGAGCACATCTCTGGGTGAGAGAAGTGATTGTAATAAAGCTTTGGGTCAACATTAGTGACCTTGCCAGTTTTTCTGTTGCAGGTTTATTATCTGGTATAATTATCTGGAAAACAAGAGGTGGTGAAGTATGACGATAGCAGGCAGAGATGTGCGCAATTTGGATAATACTACCTATTATTTACAATGCAGTAATGTCACAGGCATTATACACGTGTTACGGATTGAGTTACGACAGTAGACCATGGGAACTAAATCTCCATACCATATATGTTTGCTAGTCCAGTCATTTGATGGATTTAATTATTTATTCTTTGTTTTATTTTTATTATTGTTTGCATACAAGATGAAATTTACATTTGGATATTTACAGTATAATTGTTGTATACACATTGCATTATTTATGGCAAAATACAAGTTATTTTGCAGGAAAACAGTGACAGCCTCTATGCAAAGGCAAGGTGTATCAGTGAGCCGTATCTCATAGAGTATTGATGTGCGCAGCCGAGCATGCTGGGGAACCCTGCTTGTCTGGATAACATTAATTTTTTAGGAGCTTTTAAGACCATTTCATTTGGAGCGTGAACAACTCCTTCAATCCTTTTATTTCTCCAAGTTTCTGTATAGTAATTTATCACCAGTCTCCATTTTTATATATAAATCATTTGAGCGCATTTATTGTGGTGAGTCCGTTGCACTAGTGAGGGGACCCCATGGCGGCCCTATCACAATCACACAGCCCACATTACACACACTTCTAAATGGAGAAAAGAGCAGCAGCTGGGGCAGTAATCTGCAGAGCAAACTATTAAAATTTATATTTTGTCCAAAAAAAGTGTCAGATAATTTATCACAAACACGGTTAGTGTATTATGGAAACCCTATTACTGTATATAAGGGGAAACAATGAAGGGGCCTATGCAGATTGCCCCTTTAAAAAAAGTCAGAGATTGGCCGGCATCCCACACCTCTGGCGACCTCAGACTCCATTACATCCCACCACAGATCTAAAATAAACCACAGATCTAAATTTTTATTTTTTTAATGCACATAGGTCACTTTGGTTGCTACCTTCCTCTTGCACTTTTATCCTAACTTCCTACAGATGCCACTTTCCGGGGGGTGTGACTGATGCCACCACTCGGGGCACAAGGCCAAGAACACCCATTTACACCCCGCAAGCTGTTAATGGGTGTTCGTGGCCTTATGACCAATCATTGTCCTGCTTCCCCGTCGCTGCTTGTGTGATGTAATGATGTGTAATGTGTGCTGCACAGTGCGCCTGAATCCTGCTACCACGCTCTTCATGTGTAATTACATTACTTACTGCTTTTGGTATTAGCAGACAATAGATAATACAAAAATATGGTAAGATGATAAAACAATGGGCAGCACTTACCTCTCCCCTGCATTGGGCATGGGCATGTCTGACTGAACCTGCAATTTTCCTGCTCTAGATGTGGACTCATGTAGCCTTTGCACAATTCCGTTCCTACAAATCACGCCGAGTCTCTTTATTCTCGTTAGATTGTTCTGTCTTTTTACTCTGACACTCATGAGTGACTTGTGTCCTGTGTAATTACCAGCCAGTACTTGCAAATAACATCTCTGTGCTGCACCATTGGCAGGACAGCTAGCGACACGTGACAGTCACAAAGCTCTGTTGTGATACCTCAGACACTGATCTTATTGTCTTTGTACCATGTATTTTGTTAGGCATTATCAGAGGATGCTTTAGACCAGCTTTTGGGCACTCTTGACTCGGGGCCCCCAGTGAATGTGCCAGAATCCCCCCAGTATACCGGTCCGGAAATAACAGTAAGACCTCTCATACTCTTTTCCAACCACTACATTTTCTGAAGTGTTTTTGGTGGTACCTGCCTTTTTTCTATTGAGACTATTGAAGGTTTCTGTTTATATGCTGGAAGTTTGTGTGACTTTTGTATAAAGATGCACATTCACGCCCACATGTAAATGACCTACATTTAACTTCATCCATTCTGCGATGTATAGTTATTTTGTGAGTACAAAATTAACATTAGACACAGATATTTAAACTAGTGCCCCTTTTTTTTTTTTTTACCAGGAAACTATTACACCTTCATACCTGGAAGAACTTGGTAAGAGAGACAGCACAATTCCCCCAGAATACAGACACTTGTTGGATGTGAGTATACTACTATATTTTCTAGATCCTTTTATTAATATTGTTTTTTAATTAAAAATGTAAATAGCCTGTAAAACCATCAGGAATACTGTGTTCAGCCTCCCTCTGCTCTTATCATCTTGTGCATAGTTATGTGAGAAGCTGTTGGGTTAGCATCACTCAGAAACAGGCTGGAAGGCCCGTCTCTCTTGCTGTGTTTTACACCTGAATAGGGGAAGGCTGGGATTGCGAGCCCTACAATCAAGGATTGCCCGATTTCTGCATTGTATGACAGCCATGTACTGTTTGCGATTAGCAGTTATCTCACCTTAAACCCACAAGACTCCCATCACTGGAGCCCGACAACGTAGTAAAGACCAGGAGGTTTATTTCTGAAGCATTGGGTTGTAATATCCAGCCCTTCTGATCGTATTTATGCCTGATATTTAAAAGGGAATTGCTTTTACTACCAAGACCTAGCCGTATTAAAGCTTTGCCCTTTTAAATATCCTGTATAAACACAATCAGAGGCACCGAGTTTTACAACCCGACGCTTCGTAAATAAACCCTGCTCTGGGAAAAGCTCTATCTTGTGATTTTAGTTTCATTAGTTGGTCTCACAAGAAGTAGCAGCAGAATGCAGTAATGGGAATAGACAATGTAGGTAGGCAGCAGAGATTCTTGAACTGGCTGAATGTGTTTGAGCTTAAATTGATACAGTACATGTTAATTGGTTTTTTGCTTTACTGAAACTTCATCGGTAATATTTACAATTGACAGGTTTTTTTTTATTAATATAAACATATTATTTAAATAGTGTTTCCAAATAATTAAATGTAAAAATACAATTTTTAACCTCATGAATGGTGAATGCAATCTACAAATGGCAGATGTCGCCTACTAATTTTGAACCAAGATCTCTATCTCTTGATGATTGTATAAAGTCGTGATCTTTGAAACTGAAACACAATTGAATTTTTTAACTGGTTTAAAATTTTTCATGCATCTCTATCCATGTAAATAATAATTACCTGTCAGAGGGGAGCAGAGGTTACTGCCAGGGCCATGTTAATGTATAGGCACACGGGGCAGCTGCCCAGAGCCCCACGATTCATGGGGCCTTTGAACAGGGGTGGGCTGGTGCCTCTGGAGCTTCTTGTATGGCAGGTAAAGAATGAACGAATGCTGCCCGACTGCTCTGATTGTGAATTACACACAATCAGAGCAGCCAGGCAGCACGCTCTACATGCCTCCCAGGCTGCAGCCAGACAGTGAATGTCTTTAAGCATGCTGATTGGTGAATGGCAGGAGCTATCCACCAGTCAGAGTGCTGACAGCTATTCACGTAGAGAGAGAGCGGGACCACAGGAGAGGTAAGTGATGATGATGATATTATTATTTTTTTTAATTATTATTTTCTGCTGCGGGGTACACTGGGCTCCACAAGGATAGACATAGGGGTGTAGAGTAGGATCTTGATCCGAAGCACCAACAGGCTCAAAAGCTTTGACCTTCTTCCCATGATGCATAGCGCCGCCTCCTATATCACCCCACCTCCGTGCACAGGAGCTCGGTTTGTAGTTGGTGCTTGCAGTGCAAGCATGTGACAGGAAGAGCTGCTCACAGCAGCTCTAGAAACAGCTTTTTCCGAGGAAAAAAGAAGACTACAAGGGCACAGATTGTGCTGGATGTCAGTAGACATTGCCTGCTGCAGCTCCATCTCTCCCCCAACGGCGCTGGCGGTGGACACTGTGGCAGTACAGGCGATCCCACTTGATCACCAGGGCATGGTTGCAGGTCAGGTTTCCTCTCTCAACCTTTTTTACAAGTAGCCCGCAGTACCCGGTGGTTTTGCCAGCAGAGGGGATAAGGCTTAGACCTGGAGCCCCAGCCCCAGGGTGCCATTTCCCGCAAATGTTCCTGCCCTGGAGCTGCATATCTGTCTCTCCCTCACTCCCTGGCAGTGTCTGCGGCGCCATTATCCCTCAGCTCACTGTTCCTGGGAATGCTTGGGCAAATCCACCTATGTAAAGCCGCCTGGTTGTCAGTGCTGTGATTTTACAAGACACTTAAGTATTCTACCTACCTTTTTTAGTCAGTGTTAGTTAAGAAAGAGTGCACTTAGTCAGGGTTTTCTAGTACAATTACCCTGTGATATACATCCAGTTCTTACTGTGTACTGTTATATCTATTGTTATATAGCTGTGTAAGCTAGTCCAGTGCAGTATTATTGTTAGTAATAACCTCTGCATTGTACAGACTGTGACTATTTGTGTATGCATTTGATAGCTGAGTGGTGTCCATTTCGTGTCTTTCACTCAACCTGCTATCCCTATATTCTATAACCTGAGGGGGCTTGGTGCGTCAGGTTTTATCTAATATAGGATTTTCACAAAGATATACTGTATTACGTATTTTTCTCTGGGATTTAGTCTCCATATCTCTCCTTTATCTCTGCTGGCGCTGACTACACTGCGCAGGGGTTTGGGCTAGAGGTATTGTGCTGCTGACAAATTGTACTGTGTTACCTGATACTGCAAGTTATATCATGTCTGCTTCTGAGGGTAACGGTTCTGGGGCTGAACACACTGCCGGTGTTGCTGAAGCCGGAGATACCTATGAGGAGAATATAGCAGCTTTGTGCTCTGGTTCTAGGGGCTCCTTGCCCCCCAGTGGGACGGTGGCAACGGGGGCAAATAATGACCCGCCGTGGGCCACTTTTTCCACGCTTCTGCATACGCTAGTTCATAAACTAACACCCCCTATGGGATCCCCAATGCCGGTGCAACCGTTTGTGGTCCCTGCAGCTAACCCGCCGTGGGCGGACGATTTATCTGCTCAAATAAAGAAGTTGAACCAGTCCCTGACTACTAAAAAGTCTGACCGGCGCTCGCCTACGTCCAAGTGGTCCTCTAAGCGAGCGCTTGTCTCCTCACAATCCACTGCTGTCACTGACACCTCGTCGGATGAAGACGGCACTTACACTGACCCCACAGGTTCTGACTCAGATACGGCTGATGGGGAGGGTGGTTCACATGTGGATGTTCCTGATCTTTTGGAGGCTATTAAGTTGATTTTACAGTTTACGGATGATCCCGAGCTATCCGTTCCTCCTAAGAAACCAGATAGGTTCAAGCGTCAGAAGGTGATTAAACAAGTTTTACCTCACTCTGACCACCTAATTGATATACGTCAGGAACCCTGGGAAAACCTGGGTACGAAGTTTGTGCCTCAAAAGAAGATGCTGGCTCGCCATCCCCTCGCGCCGGAGCTGTCTAAGAATTGGGAAACGCCTCCTCCAGTGGACTCACATGTGGCTAGGATGGTGGTTTCCTCGGCTCTACCGGTCACCACCGTCACGTCTCTAAAAGAGCCTACGGATAAACGTGTGGAGGGTTGTCTGAAAGCGATTTACACCCTCACGGGTGCTGCACAAGGGCCCACTATTGCAGCTACTTGGGCTGCAGAGGCCATTGAAGCATGGGCCTTGGAGTTAGTTGCTGAAATCTCCTCTGACCATGCTAGACAATGCTTGTCTTATATTGTCACAGCTTCTCATTGTATTAAAGAGGCGGCTTCCGATGCTGGTATCCTGGCAGCCAAGGCCTCTACTACGTCAGTCCTGGCTCGCCGGATATTGTGGCTGAGATCCTGGTCTGTGGATCTGGACTCTAGAAAAACCCTGGAGGTACACCCTTTTAAGGGAGATATTCTGTTTGGGGAGGATTTAAATAAGATTGTGGCTGACTTGGCTACTGCCAAAACTGCCTGACTGCCAAGTACTGCTCCTTCTGTGTCGAAGGCTAAAGGTACTTCCTTTCGCCCCTTTCGTCCTTCAGGTAAAGCAAAAGGTCAGGCGTACAACAAGCAGTCCCGCACTTCCAAACCTGGTGAGCCTAAGCCCAAAAGAGCCTGGGCGGCCCGTCAGCCAGCTTCCAAGACAGATAAGCCTGCCGCGGATCCCAGGGTGGGGGGCCGGCTTCTAGGGTATACCCAGGAATGGTTGAAGACCACTTCAGATGCCTGGGTACGGGAAGTCGTCACTCGAGGTTACGCCATAGCCTTCAAAAACCGACCCCCTCATCGATTTTGCCAGACAGATGTCCCGTTAGACAAGACAAAGGCAAACACTCTACATTCGGTGGTACAGACCCTCCTGGATACAGGAGTCGTAGTACAGGTTCCTCTTGCGCAGAAGGGCCGGGGGTACTATTCTCCACTGTTTCTAGTCCCGAAACCAAATGGGTCCTCCCGGCCCATTCTCAACCTCAAGTCATTGAACAGGTTTGTGAAGGTTTCCAAGTTCCGGATGGAAACCCTTCGCTCTATAGTTCTGGTCTTGGAACCTGGGGACTTCATGGTCTCCCTGGATATACAGGATGCTTACCTGCATATTCCTATAGCAGTGTCTCATCAGCAATACCTGAGATTTGCGATTGGCAACTGCCATTACCAGTTTTGGGCGTTACCTTTTGGTTTAACAACGGCTCCGCGAGTCTTTACAAAAGTCATGGTGGTGATGACGGTGGTACTCCGCCGTCAAGGGGTCAGGTTACTGCCGTATTTGGACGACTTGTTAATCCTGGCAAATTCCCCAGAACTTCTCCTGCGTCCTCTAGATGTGACGGTCCGGTTTCTGCAAGCCCACGGGTGGCTCATCAACTGGAAGAAGTCATCCCTGATCCCTACTCAGAGCATGGTGCATCTGGGAGCACTACTGGACACTCACAACCAGCGGTTGTTCCTGTCTCAGGAGAAAGTCCTGAAACTTCAGGACAGGATTCGTTGCTTCCTATCTCGTCCGCAAGTGTCGATACATTCGGCGATGCAGGTGCTGGGCCCCATGGTGTCAGCATTCGACATGGTGGAGTACGCTCAATTTCGCTATCGCCCTCTCCAGAGGCTGATTCTAGCCAAATGGGACGGCCTGCCTCATTGGATCAGGTCTCAAATGATCTCATTGACCCCGGAGGTCCGTCTGTCGCTGCTCTGGTGGCTCCGGGACCAGCAACTGTGCAGGGGCCATCCGTTCTGGATATCCGACAGGGTCCTGTTGACGACAGATGCCAGTCTAAGAGGTTGGGGCGCGGTGCTGGAGCAACACTCCCTTCAGGGGCGGTGGACCAAGGAGGAGTCCCTCCTCTCGATCAATATTCTGGAGTTGCGGGCGGTCTTCAATGCCTTGAACCTAGCCCAGCATTTAATTCAGAACCGTCCTGTTCAAGTACAGTCGGACAACGCCACCACAGTGGCTTACATAAATCATCAAGGCGGCACTCGAAGCCGCCTAGCAATGAAGGAAGTCTCACGGATTCTACAGTGGGCAAAACGCCATCTACCGGCCATATCGGCAATATTCATTCCGGGAGTCCTGAATTGGGAAGCGGACTTTCTCAGTCGTCAGGACGTGCATGCCGGTGAGTGGGGCCTCCATCCAGAAGTGTTTCAACTCCTAGTGGAAAGGTGGGGCCTTCCAGACGTAGATCTGATGGCGTCTCGACACAATCACAAGGTTCCGGTCTTTGGAGCAAGGACAAGGGATCCTCAAGCAGCATTCGTGGATGCGCTGGCAGTACCGTGGAGGTTTCGGCTGCCGTACGTGTTCCCTCCGGTGTCACTCCGGCCCAGGGTAATTCGGAAGTTCAAGCAAGAAAAAGGAATTCTGCTTCTCATAGCTCCAGCGTGGCCCAGATGGCACTGGTTCTCAGACATGCAAGGCCTATCGTCAGAGCGTCCAATTTTACTTCTACAACGCCCAGACCTCCTCGTTCAGGGCCCCTGTGTCTACCAGGACCTAGCCCGGCTGTCTTTGACGGCGTGGCTCTTGAAGCTTCCGTCTTATGGGCTAAAGGGTTTTCTGAGGCGGTCATTCAAACTATGTTGTGGGCCCGGAAACCGGCTTCTGCTCGGATTTACTATAGGGTCTGGCATTCTTACTTTGGTGCGCATCTAACGATTATGATGCTTCCAAGTTTAGTATAGCCAACTTGTTGGCTTTTCTTCAGCAGGGCCTGGACTTAGGCCTGCGTCTGGCCTCCCTCAAGGTTCAAATATCTGCCTTGTCGGTGTTGTTTCAGAGAAAATTGCGACCTTACCTGATGTGCATACCTTTACTCAGGGTGTGTTGCGTATCCAACCTCCCTATGTCCCGCCTGTGGCTCCTTGGGACTTGTCGGTGGTTTTGGGGGCGTTACAAGAGTCTCCGTTTGAACCTCTTGGTTCAGCTGATCTTAAGTGGCTTTCCCTTAAGGTGGTGTTTCTGCTGGCTATTGCTTCAGCTAGAAGAGTGTCGGATTTGGGTGCCTTGTCCTGTAGTTCCCCATATCTGATATTTCACCGTGATCGGGCGGTTCTTAGGACTCGTCCCGGCTATCTACCTAAGGTGGTTTCTTCGTTCCACCTTAATCAGATTGTAGTTCCGGCACTTGTTTCTCCTGATCTGTCTCCCAAAGAGCAGTCTTTGGATGTGGTACGGGCCCTCCGTATCTTTGTGAAGAGAACTGCTCCTATTAGGAAATCTGATTCTCTTTTTGTTGTGTTTGGGTTTCTCAAACGGGGCTGGCCTGCTCACAAGCAAATTCTGGCCAGATGGATTAGAATGGTGATTGCACATGCTTATGTGAAGGCTGGTCTCTCTGCTCCTGATCACATTAAGGCCCATTCTACTCGGTCTGTTGGACCTTCTTGGGCGGCCCAACATGGTGCGACCCTTGAACAAGCAAGGCGACTACGTGGTCCTCTGTGAACACGTTCATAAGGTTCTATGCCTTCGATACTGCCGCTTCCCAGGATGCTTCCTTTGGACGCAGGGCTCTTGTGCCCGCTACAGTGCGTCCCCTCCCATAAGGAACTGCTTTAGGACATCCCCTATGTCTATCCTTGTGGAACCCAGTGTACCCTGCAGCAGAAAACGAGTTTTATGGTAAGAACTTACCTTTGTTAAAACTCTTTCTGCGAGGTACACTGGGCTCCACAAGGCGCCCACCCTGACGCACTTAGCTTCTTTGGGTTGGTATGGCATTAGCCGCTAACACTTCTCCTGTCGTGAGAGTGTGGTGTTTGTGGCAACTGGCAGTTGCCGTCTCTTTTACTTGCTACTGCATTGGGCTGGTTAACAAAACTGAGCTCCTGTGCACGGAGGCGGGGTGATATAGGAGGCGGCGCTATGAATTTTGGGAAGAAGGTCAAAGCTTTTGAGCCTGTTGGTGCTTCAGATCAAGATCCTACTCTACACCCCTATGTCTATCCTTGTGGAGCCCAGTGTACCTCGCAGAAAGAGTTTTAACAAAGGTAAGTTCTTACCATAAAACTCGTTATTCCTGTGAATGGGAGAGTAGGGACCCCCATTGCATTGCTTGCCTAGGCTTTGGTTATTGCTAGAAGTAGCCAATGTTATCTGTGCTTTAAATACTGTCTGTGAAAGAACAGGCGATGGTTTGTTCGGCTGTTTAGAGGCAGTGCCAGAGTGCGTCCTATTGCCTGATTGGGGCTAGCTGAAATAGGACAGATGTACTTGTGCTGTTGTGACAGCTTTTGAGTATCAGTAATGGCACCCTTAATCACCCCTACTTTGTGCATTTTGCCTCACAGCCCCAGGGTGCACAAATAATGCACAATACAAGCCTACCGTATATATGTACAGTCATTTTGTGCACACTGCATATTGCCAGTGCACCTCGCTGGAACATGGAATGTAAATGAATTGATCCGGAGTTGCTTATTGCCAGAGTGAGCACATATGGAGTTAGCATATATAAATCTTATAAATGAATGAGCTTGCCAGCTATTGGGAAGAAGGCAGGTCAGGTGTCTGTTTAAGGTACTGTAGTATGGGTGGGTTGGTTGGTTGGTTGGTTGGTTTATTTAAAATCACATTAATTTAAAAATAAACAAAGTCTTAATAGATTTAATATAGATGATTTTCGAAAATGCAGACTTCCATGGGTATATGAAATTATGTCAATCTACAGTATTGATTTAAAAAAGATTTACAAATGCTACTTAGTAATACTATGTACTGTATTTGTCAGGGTAAAGATCATGGTACACCCATACCTCCAGCTCCCGTCGTACAACCACAGGTAAAGTATCTCCAGCATACAGTAAATCTGAATTTGTCCAGATGTTTTGTTTAGTGTATATTTGAAATATCTGACCTTTTTTTGAGAGGGAACCAATTGCCAATTAGCTTTCTCTCTGTAATACAGTGTAGACCTTACAAGCAGCGGTCAGAGTGGCGTGGTTACAGTGTAGTCTGGTCCTGTGTTGGATGTAGGCCCGTTATAGTGGAGTCATATACACCTATCAGTAGTACTTTGTGATGCGTACCATTCAGTATATGGGCTTAAATACACTTTTTATCTTGCATCCTTCAGCCAATGAGTGAAGATGATTTTTTAGATGAATTCTCAAAGGATTTCGACTCTTCACCTTGTCCTCCCATCCAGACAGCTCCTGCTGTAGGACTCAAGGTAGGTATATGCTAGAGTAATGTTTATTGCATATGTTTACACTGCAATTCTCCGCAACACCCCTGCAATCCCCCCACAATGTTTATCAGTGACTGGAGGCACCCTGGAGATTTCTGAACTTTCTGGAAAACCGTTTTCTGAAGATCTCCAACCTTCCTATCGCTGCTGTACTGTTTTAGCCCTCAGTGTATTGATTTATCTGTTAAATACTACGTAATACCTTTACATGATGTACATATTACTGAATTAATATTTTCATGTGGTTTTTTTTTTGTTTGTTTTTTTAAGGACACTGCACAAGATAAAGAAGTTAAACCTGACATATTGGTTCCGTCTTCCGCATCATCTGTTCAGGCTTCCGGAGCACCTTCTGTACGTAAATCCATTTTCTAGCATTGCCTGACATCATAGGGCCAGATGCAAACCTGCCAAAACCATAGGAATCCATTATATCTAGTGATAAACAAGAAATGCCTGTATGTATACAGTGGCTAGCGCTAGTCACTGTAATTCCCAGCTTAGTGTCCCATGCAGAAGATGTCGGCGTTGAGCATTGGCCTGCGGTAACCTCTTTTGCATTATATAATAGATGTAAATACACCCTAACAATTCCTGGCGTCTCCCTCCCATCAATACCTTTTGAAATTTGATATCTACAGTAGTAGAAAAATGATTTAGTATTATATGACATGGACTTTCCGTCACTGCAAGTCACCATGCTGCACATACAGGTATTGGTTATCCTATAGGCTTATTTTTTTAAATGACTAGCAGTTAACTTGTGCATTCTGTTTTCTGTGTGAGTGTGTGATACACATCCTAGTCTAACTAGTGCTTGATTAGAATTTACTGTAAGTATTTATACAGTAACTGTATTATTTTGTCGGGTCAATCCTATAAGCAACTATGAGGATGTTGCCATTGCAATGGCATAGAAATGTCGGCAAGGATACTGCAACTCGCCCCTCTCGAGGCTCGACTTCACCCTGGACTTGCAGATATTTGTACGCAGCCCTATGGGACGGCAAAGAATAATCTGTGAGTCCAGAAGTACTTCCAGTGTGAAGAGGGAAGTGGCAGTTTATTGGATTGACCTCTGTGTGTATTAAGAAAAGGAAATGTTATGTTGCAGAGAGAGAATCTGGTTTCTCTCAGTACATGTATTTTTTTTTTATATATGATTGGGTGCTGACAAGCCCGGCAGTCCAGTAAGGTGACATTGCTGTACAGGGTTGGACTGTCCCACAGGGCTACAGGGGGAAACTCCCAGTGGGCCCTACTGCCTGGGGGTTCCCACCCCCTCCTCTAGGGATCAGGTTCCAGACTGTGCTGTTATTAATCTAGTACATTATCATGCATGCACTAGAGTATTTACTGTATATTACTGTATATATTTATCAAGGGTCCAAACCCATTTAAAATGGTTAGGCAAACCAATGTGGCGGCTGGGCATACCACCATTAGAGACTGGCCACACCCCTAAACATGTGCCCCTACCACTGCATTCCCCGGTGGGCCCTACATACCCCAGTCTGACACTGTTGCTGTACATTTACAGTGTGAAAGGTGGAAAATTGAAGCTGGACCGGCTTCTATTCTGCAGGCTGCTCCTGCACTGCCCAGTCTATACTGCAGGTTTAGCGTTAGCTTATGATGCATGCTGGAGCAGAGACAGGTAATAAACAGTACATGTGATGTACTGATCGTCGCAAGCCGCTCACTAAACCGTAATACCCAACCAGTCTGTTTATCCCACTTGTGCTAGACTGACTACAAGCTCATTGCTTGCACAGTTTTATGTTCTTGTGATTTCTAATTTAATTTTTCTCTTCCATGATGTAGGCTGCTATGGAGGATGCTTTAGATGAATTAATGGGTACTTTGGAAGGCCCAGAGTTCAATGTACCAGAATCTCCCCGTTTCACAGGCCCAGAAGTGACGGTAACTTTATATAATTTCTGTTTCTCCTATTTATTTGTCCAAGAAATAGATCTGTCATCTGAATGAGCAGATCCCTGACTGGTTTGGCCATACTGCCAGAACACTTGTGGCCCCTGCAGTGCTGTTGGGTGACGGGTATCTTCTATACAGATTGCAACGTTCTGCTGGTCATGACAACTTCTCTGATGAGTTTCTATCAGTATGCTGGGTTAGCTGGTGGGTTTGGCCTCAGATGCTCAGCAATGTTGGCCAGTGCTGTATTACATATACATATTGCCCCAGGTCAGGGGTGTGGCACAAAACGTTGATATCTAGAATGTGGACATGGTCTGAATGTCAACGTTGAGAATAGTGTCATTTTTCAGCTCCAGCCTGTGACATGACAGTTTGGAGCTGATTGGTTGCACAAGCTAGGTACACACTTATGCGATTATACTTGAGATGTGATTCTTCTTACAATTACACTTACAATTGAAAGTCCAGATGAACATGCGGATTCATACCTACACCCTTTTCCAATCTACCATGAGATCTGTGATCCAACTCCTCTCTTGAAACCATCTGCTGAAAAGGACTTGACTGCAGTAGCAGTAGCAGAAGTATTGGAGAGAATAGTTAATGGGGCGTACACACTTCCAGGTCTGTCCCACATCCCATATTAGTACGCCCATAAAATCAGATCTTCAGGTGCGATCAGTTTTCTTCTATCTTCACACCTGCGATCATGTTTTAAGATAGTTCATGAACGGGACGGGAAATCGGAAAATCTGCCTGATGATTGTGTACCTAGCTTAAGACAGAGGATTGCTCTGTACTGTTTCTGCCCTATGCTCGAGCTCTTAGTAAGTAGACAGTATTAGGCAATGCATATCTGGGAGGGTGGAATGGTCATTTTATTCTTTTGAAATAAACTATTTTCCAATTTAGCGCTACTTGTCACACCCTTCTGTTCCAAAAAGGTTGAAGCCTTGTGTAATGCATATTTTACAAATTTAGATAAGAAAAATAAAACAAAGCTGGAAAATATTTGCTCATCTTCTTCCATTGGTTGTAGACAATGTCTGTACAAAACTGAATTTACTAATTTTTTTTTTTTATATTTATTTAAAATGTAGTCAAAATTATTCTGACACAATACATTTATGTTGCCAGGTTTTTAGGATTTTTCTTACTGTCCGTTACATGCCATTACTGACTAATCATACTGGTGCTGCATGGCCAGCAGAGACACTGACTATAGGTGTCACCAATGTCCCACCCAATTGTAGGAAAGTCACAGCAACCACCAGGTTCCTTCCTGCAAGGAAGCACCTGGAACGGTTTACTTCTATGTTGGGGTCTGTAGGTGCAATAGCACCTCCTTGATGGTTACTGTGGCTGGATGGATCCACCTGCCCGCTTACTGTTCATCAGGACTGCTGATTAGTGAGCAGAGCAGGTCTCGATACAGAACAGCCATGGGATGGAGGGACAGCCCCCTAGTGAGCTGGGCAGGGCCCAGGTACATTTCAGGGACTTGGTCTAATTGTGGGAGGCATGGCCACACACCCTTAGAAAAAAAATATATAAAAAATGTGTGTTGAACAGGGGGGCACTGTGAACCCCTCAGCTAAGGGCGAATCGGGGATAAGGGTGGTGATCATATACTGTATGTGTGTGGCAACATCACTGAGCAGCAGTAATCACTGGCTTTTGTCACTGAACACCCCGGATAACTCCTTTCCGGATAGTGTGTCCGATTACCGCACATCCGTTCCTAGATCAAACCAGAAAAAGAATACGGATCACTGTTTTTTTACCACTGCTTTCTGGTTGCAGGAAACCAGCACAGCGACACATATTGAAGAACTTGGCGACAGAGATAGCTCAATCCCACCGGAATATAGGCACCTGCTAGATGTGAGTGGGAGAGTCCAGCATTCCACGCAGTTTATTTTATTATGGCTGTAGGTAAACACTTTATGCTTTGGTTTTTTTCAGGGAAAAGTAGATGGTAAAGAGGTGCCTCCACCGCCTGCAGAAAAGGTAAATCCATTTTATTTTTCAGTTAATGAATTGAACACAAAAATTATAAATTAAGAAGTTTACATATTAACATTGTTATTTCTACTAATGCTGAGTAACTGCTATCATACCTCGTAATCCCGATACATGCTCACAGCTGGTTGCTGAGCCACTCACTTCACACTGCAGCGAGCTACACTCACAGGGAGGGGAGCGCAGCCTAAGAAGGCCTCAGGTGGAATCTGCTGGTCACCGTGGGCCTGATTCTGATTTGGATTTAAGCAAAAAGAAAAAGCAAGTAACTTTTGTATGTGGAGCAAAACACTGTTGCAATGCAAGAGGAGCAAATACATTTATATTTTTTCAGTGCAGGGTAAATACTGGCTGCTTTTGCATGTAGCCTACAAATGTAGACAGCTTTATTTTTACACTGCAATTTATATTTCAGTTTGGATACATCCCACCGAAATCTTAACTCTCTCTGCACGTTACATCTGCTCCCCCTGCAGTGCAACATGATTTTGCCCAGGTGCACAGCTTTTGTTTTTGCTTTAGTTCCACATCAGAATCGGGCCCTGTGCGGACGGCATTGCTGGCATGGTACTCTGCACTCTGTAGTCTACTGTTGATATGCTTTGTTTCAGTACTGTCACCAGGGAATAAGAGCCCTTAATGTGTGCAGCACTGTGACAGAGCAATACCTTATCCATTACACATGTGGATGTTACAATAACTACAGTTTTTTACTGTAATCTGTCATTTATATTTATATCTATACCGAGAAAAGAAGCATACTTGAACACTTATGTGTAATATTGTTTGATTATTAAATGAGGTTACATGTTTGTTTCAGCCCATGAGTGATAGTGAACTGGTGGATGAGTTTGCTAAAGACTTCACTTGTCCCCAGTCCCCACCTGTACAGCAGACACCTCCTATCAAACAAAAAGTAAGTGACTATGACTAGTATCCAGGAGGTGGAAGGGAGGGGTGGGTTCACAGTACTGGGACCTGGGCATGCCACATAGTGCAGCCACACCCCAAAAGTTGTTGTGGTTACACCCCCATTTTCTCCCCCCTTCATCTTCAAAGGGGGAGCTAAACTTTCAAAGTGATGTGGCCCCACTTTCCCAGAACCATGGGCACGCTTCCTTGTATGGGATCCTGCAAATTCTCATAATCTCCCTGGTAATAGCACCAGTTGTTACTGAACAAATAATAGGGGAGCACATTAGAATGAACATTTGTATTACTATAAATTACTACTAATAAGTACTTGCTCAGTTGTTTGTTTTGTATCTGTCTCCTAAGGATGCTTCTGAAGGAAAAAAGTCAGAAAGGGATGATTTAGTGGTTAGTGCCGCCTCATCAGCTGTCCAGGCTGCCCCCGCACCATCTGTAAGTAACAAAAACTCTTCCAAATATGCTATCATTTACTTATTGTAACTGATATATGCTGAACACATTCTTGTAGGTTCCGGCAGACCTGTTACCTACACATCTGCATCATGTATTACAGTTATTGTATGTTCCAGCTACAGTATATAGTGCCTTCTACCTGTTGTCACAGCGTGCTGGACACCTGTGCTCACTTACTGCTCTTGCAGCTCTCCACCCAGCAGTTAGCACAGGTGCCCGTGGCTCCCTTAGAGACATGCACATTCCTCTGAGGAAGATTTAAAGGGACAGACACATTTGGTGTGAGTTTTGAATCTCCTCCTCCCTAAAAAAGGGAGCCTCTGAGCAGAAGCTCTGTTACCTCACTGCAGCGTTCAGTGCTTCCCAATGTTCTGCCTGTGTGTCTAGTTCCCGATTCCTACCTACCCTGTGCTCCCGTTCCTTGTTCCTGCCTTCCCTGTGCATCCTAATGTCTGATCCCTGACTCCATACCTGATCCTCCAGCTCTGACCCTCTCTGTTGTCAGTCGTCTCCATGTTTATACACCTCATGGTGAATTCCTATACCAGCTCCAGTGAATACCAGCCCCGTGCTAAGAAACCCATACAGAGGGCTGTAACGTGCGTGTAGGGTACAGCGAAGCCCAAACCTCCTTGCATGGTCCTGGTGAACACCACCGACACATTAGACTCTCCGCCTCTGATATGGGTCTGAGCCATTTCCGAAGTACAGGTCAGCACTCATTATACATCCTTGAGCTGCGATACCCTTAACTTTTTATACTGTACGTCTGCGGAAATAGAACATATGAAATATTCATGGGCACTGAACAGTACAGAGACTAATGGCATCTCCCAAACTAGGAGCTTTGATGGTCTTTGCATTATCATGTGAAAATAGTACCCAGGATCTGTAGCCCACAGGACAGCCCACATCACCTCTAATTTAGTGTTTAATTATAGCAAAGTGTAAGGCAAACAGTGAGATATGCATTTATAGCTGGATTCCAGATAGATGACGAATAAGCTACAAGAGCTACCTATACCTTGTGAATAAATGTGATATGTGTAACTCTGTGTTTGGTTTGTTGTACATGATGAAAAATGTGTATGAACACTTGTATTATGTTATACTGTGAGTGTGAGGAATGTCTGCAGCGATGGTAACTCACTGTTGATGCACTCTATATTAAGCCGATCCTTTCTGAATCATTATCCTTGTCTTGAATAACAGAGTAAGAAAGACTGTAAAAAGTCAGAAAAGGATGGTTTAGCAGTTAGCGCCACCTCATCAGCTGTCCAGGCTGCCCCCGCACCTCCTGTAAGTAGCAAAACTTCTTCCAAATATGCTATCTTATACTATCATTTACTTACTGCAACATGCTAGGTTCCAGCAGACCTGTTACCTACACATCTGCTTCTTGGGCCGGATGTAATGGCTTGCGAGACTGCCGTTTGCTGCTTAAAAAAAGTACGAGTTCAGCTGGAGTCTCGGAGCTCCGGCCATCTCGCAAGCCATTACATCCGGCCCCATATGTTACAGTTACTGCATGTTCCAGCTATATATTGTATAATTTTACCTTCTGTACATATGATCTATATTTATGGATGATGAGCAGCACAGAGACTAATGACATCTGCCATAAGCATCACACTAGGAGTTTTTGCGCTCGCAGTGCTGCGGGCACGGTGGCTACGTGCGCCACGCTATCTATTCTCCCTTCAGGGGCGTTGTGGACCCCCTAGAGGGAGAAAAGCTGTCGGTATGCCAGCGGTCGGGATTCCGGCGCCGGTATGCTGGTCGTCGGGAGCCCGGCCGCCGGCAAACTGAAGACCAGCCATGTGTTCACCTAGTGCATAATAAGGCGTACTCCCGCTTCAGTTAGTGTCTCCGGGCAAATGTTCTTCCAACAATACTCTATTTTTGTTATTTATGTTCTCTATTTTTGTTATGTATTTACTGTAATGCTAAGTTTGTCTCCCTGTACTGTCCTTTGTACGGCGCTGCGAAACACTTGTGGCGCCATATAAATAAAATGTAATAATAATAATAACAATGTTTTCACATGCCAGGCCTAGCTGTAAATGCTTACAGATGTGTCCTCCTACATCTTGCCACACATCTTGCCTCCTACAATACGCCACACAGCGGGAGATGCCTGACGTCAGTGTGCTGACAGGTGGCCTGCAACTCGTTAGTGTCGGGGGGTGTCTTTTTTGCCAAAAATGCGTCGCTATGTGAATAAGATGCACAAGCAGAGTCTGCTGATTAAAATAATATGCAGCATGCTTATATTCTGTGTGACTGCTGCTGTAACTGCATATGAAGTGGTGGTTCTAGGAAAATACTGTAATGTACCATTTCATATGCAGATACAGCCGCAGTCACATGCAAAATATAGGCATGCCTCATATCATTTTAATCAGCATAAGCTATTCGCATCATTTTACAAATAAGACTCATTGTAATGGAAAAGGTTGTATGTAAGGATGCTCAACGCTACCGAGTCACACCACGGCATGGCGTAACTAGAAGAGCTGTTTAACGTGCGTGGAGGCTAGATGTAAATGGACACATCTGTAATATGGGGAAAAACAAATTACTAAGTGTTACTATCACACTTCTGCACCACCCTTCAACTCCTTTTCATGTTAACTTAATTTTAACTGAATCCGGGAACTTCAGGATATTTATGTGTACGTCCCATTGTTATATTATACTTGAACATCAGTTTCCCTGCCATGAAGTGCTTGTGGAAGATGCAAAGCATTCATTTCCAAAATATAAACTGGTACCCGGACTCCACAATGTCCTGTCAGCAAGGTTTTGGTCATCTGCAGTCTTGTTATCACCCCGTTAAGTGTGCCCTCCTAATGCCTTGAAGCTGGTTTATATCTCTAACTCCACACCAACAAATTGGGTGTTTGCATTTGTGTGCAGTCTCAGGGGGTGATTCAGACCTGATTGCTGCTGTGCGTTATAGCGATTATCGATAGACTGCGCTTGCGTATGCACCGCAATGCGCATGCGCGTCTCCAAACAATAACAGGCATCGCTGAACAGCGACAAGCTGGTGCGAAAATTTCAGTCGCACAGCCATTTGCATGCTGAAATGACAGGAAGAGGCCATTTGTGGGTGGTAACTGACAGTTTTCTGGGAGTGTCACGGAAAACGCAGGCGTGCCCAAGCGTTTTCAAGGAGGGTGTGTGACGTCCGCTCCGGCCCCGATCAGCCTGTTCTCATTGCACTGTGGGAGTAAATACTGGGCTGTGAAAAGACTGCACACTGTGGAAAAATCATTTGATGGTGAGTGATGTGTGAACAGATTTTCAGCTGTCTGCTGACTGTGAGATTTTTTGCAGCTCGGCGTACACGTGCGTTCGCACACTTGCACGGGAATATACACTTCCCTCGGGCGGCAACTATCTGAACGCAGGACAACAAATTTAGCAGCCAAGCGATCAGACCTGAATCACCCCCTCAGACACCTAACTGTGGCTAACTAGATCCAATCAGCTTTTCCCATTACAATCAGCAAGCTCTTGCACACCATGCATCTATTTATATGCCATAAAATGGCCTTTATCCTGCAGTGTCATATGGTCGCCATTTTGCTACGGTACAGATCAATAGTTCCCTAATGCGGTCCTCAAGGTACCCCAGCAGTCTAGGTTTTAGGGATATCCCTGCTTGCGCACAGATGGTATAATCAAAAATGTCTGAGGTACTAATTACTGTAAATTACCTGTAAATTATTCCAGTAGTTTATAGTCCAGTGTGCAAGGCTTACATTTTCAGATCCCCTAGTCTTACTCTGACCCTTACACTAGCTATAAACTAGCTCTGTGGCTATTGGACAGAAATGATAACTCATAGATGATTTACAGTAAAATAATGTTAGCCATAATGATTTTTATGCTAAAATATAAAATGATTAACTTTTGTTCTGTGTAAATATTTTAATAGTAATAAAATGCAAGATGTTTTCCTGAGTTTGTCAATTTGTGCCACTTCTCTGCCTCTAGAAAGCTCCTACGGTCAAAGTTGACCCAATTGAGGGCCTGGCTAGCACGCTGCAGGTTAGGCAGGAAGAGCCAAAGGACAAAAAGCCTGCTGCAGATGCAGTAAAGGTAACTTTATTTGTATGAGGAATGCTAATGAAGAATTCTAAACTATTGCCCTACTGTATATTACATACTGGTGTTAACATTCTGTGTGTAAGATGCATTGTTAACGTATATGAAATACATGTAAACAAATTCTGCTTTCAACGTGAGTGATTGTGTTTACTCTTTGTGTTCCATATGTTTGCATCTCGGACATAATTCAGATGTGGGTGGAGAGTGCATCACTGCTGCTTACATGGAAGCAGCAGCAGTGATGCACTATTATGGTAATGTAGCAGAAGGCATCTGGTATAAAATAGACGCCTCCTGCTTGCATTAGTGATCTGTGCTGTTTCCAATGACGTAGCATTGGATCACCTGTGACACGATCAGCCAGCTATGTGACCTATAGAGACGCACAAGCTTGCCGCCTCAGTTCCTACAAAGAGGCCAGGAGATCTCCATCTTCCAAAGGAGATCCTGGTCTCATTATTCCCCCAAAACAAAGGTGACATGTTTCCGTTTTGGAAAACTAAGGCTGTCGCCACCTCCATAGAGCAGCAGACTGTTATTCAGTGACGTCTGTAGCTGTAGTACATCCAACGATGCAGTACCCTTACTGCACATGCACAAAGTAACGAACATCTGTACTTTGTGATATGCGCCGCAATACCGTCAGGACCTGAATCAGGCACCTAATGCGCCGTTGCAATCTTACATTCATACACACTTGCTTACTATCCCAGAATGTCAGGGAGACCCCCAAATTTCAAGGAGTCCTCCTGAACTCCCAGAAGAGCAGTCCATGATCAAACATCCCACCCACTTCCGTAGTGAAGTGGGCAGTTATTGATCTTAATAATGCAAGTTACTTTGAACCATGGCACAGTATAATGTGGAGTGTGGCTCTGCGCTGATGAGGGTGGGGACACCATGGCACAAATTGCACCACCATGCCCCCTGGACCTCCTCTTCAGGGTCTCCCGGAGGGAAGCTCAAAATGTCAGTAATATCCATTCATTCAGCAAATATGCATTCATCTTAATGAGATACAGTTAAAAAGCATTTCCACATGTGATTGTGACACACAGGAAGTGATTATCTTGTACAAGCCATATGCATGTTTAAAAAAGCAAACATTTAATGCACCTTTAAACGCATACCAAATAAATAATACATACATACATACATACATACATACATACATACATACATACATACATACATACATTAAATTAAATTTTATTGTTTTTTACTTGCACGTTAACACATGTTTTCCTCTTTGCAAACATCAGCGTTGACAAAGCCTTCCTGTTAGTTGTGATGGCAATCCATACTGCGTTTCTTTGCAGCATTAAACAATCACTATTGTTTATACTGTTTAGCGCATCCAGTCACACAAATCGTTGCTGACACATTACACACAGTCATTTGAATGAAATTCTACCTTTACCTGGATTTCTACAATCACATTGCAGAAATTGTGGCTCTGAAACATGCTGGGCGTAGTCAGCCGATAAAAGTTGGAGAAGGATTTCCTTAACCCGTCATGTGGGGCATGATACCTTTCTGTGCCAGTTGGATCTGAAATGTGCGTTTTTGTTTTTGTTTGTTTATTCTAGGAAAAAACCGACAAAGAGAATTGGGAAAAACTTGGTGAAGATGAAGAAACAATACCTCCTGACTACAGGCTAAAGGAGGCTAAGGTAGGCAACGTGCATCTCCTCAGCATTCTGTTGGCTGTAGTGATGAGCTGAATATGGCTGAGCCCACAAGCTGGCTGCCTCAGTACTGTGCAGACGACTGTTACTCTTTAAAGCCTATAATTTGCTTTCTGGTTACAGGATAAGGATGGGAAGCCTCTTTTGCCAAAGCCTGAAGAAAAGCCACAGGTGAGATAATATAAAGGCATATAATACCAGATAATATGGGTCTTCTATGCTCTCCTGCCTCTGGAAACTCCCCAATTATGTGAAATTGTGCTGCTTCCTTGATAGTTTTTCCTGCAAAACAAGAGACTGCAGCACACGCAGAGCACTTCAGTAGCACTGTGTGGTGCCCCCATGTATGCTGTGCGGAGCAGTGTTTATTACATTCATGTATTTAACTGCAAACAACAGAATATACCGTCCTACCTCTATGACTGGCTGTTATTACCCAGTTTTGTTTTATCACTGTTGTTTCCAATTGTAAAGCACGAAGGAATTTGCTGCACTATATGACTTAATAAATAAATAAATATAGTAAAATATAACTTTTTCAGAATCAGTCAACTTTAAAATATGTAACATAAATATAAAAAAAGGCCATATAATGTTTTAGTTCATTAGTTCACCTGTTAGGCTTTTCTATGAGTACAGATGGTTGTCTGAGGGGTTTGTTTTTAGAACGTTGCTGGGCAGACGTTTTTTGTCTGTTCCGTCTGATTCTGTTTCACATGTATTATGTGCTGCAGTGTCGCATTACAGCTCTGCTCACATAACACCATCAGTTCCACCCTCATACTCTGCATAAAACCTTGCAGCTCACTCTCCTCTCATTTTGTGCTCCTTGTATCCCTGTGAACATGCAGCCGATGAGCGAGGATGACTTGCTGGATGCTTTGACTGAAGGGTTTGTTACATCTCCCACCACCTGCCAGTCTGCACCATTACAGTCTTCTGCGGTAAGTTCTCTGCTTTCCTACTTCCTGCATTGCAGCAATACATGTCACCCTGGTGTCTAAGTGCTTTTGTTGTGTTCTCTCTTTCTTCTTACCTGTATCCATCCATCCATCTCTTTTTAAATGGTCAGAATGGATGCACCCAGTCACCTACGTAAACAGGCACAATTATACCTTTGTAGATGTGACTCAAAATAAAACGCCACTTTCTGAAGAAAACATACACATTATATAAAGCTTTAGTATAAACAACAATCTAGCACAATAAAACTGAAATCATATTAGCATTAATTGAACAAACAGAAAAGGAATGTTGGGTATCCATGGAGATATATGTCCTCAGAGACAGCCATTTTGTTGTAGTGCTTGTCATACTTGTAAAGTGATCCTTAAACCAAGGACTAGCTGATTATCTTTATCCCTATGTACAAAACACATAGACTTTCACAAAGCCGTGCAAAGCTTGTTCACATTACGGTTTAATTTGATGGATTTTTTTTTACATTTTAGGACCAGTCATCTGTAAAGTTGTACCAGTTTGAATAATAATAATAATAATAATAATGTATTGATCGTGAACTGCAAACAGTACAGTACAGTTCAGAAAGTTAAATTAAGAAAGATGACGAGAATACTATTCTGTTTAAAAATAGAATTTTAATTGTGGACCCCATACTCTGCTCAATATCGAGGTATTGAGCAGAGTATGGAGTTATATGGAGGTATTGAGCAGAGTATACAGGTATTGAGCAGAGTATGGAGTTATATGGAGGTATTGAGCAAAGTATGGAGTTATATGGAGGTATTGAGCAGAGTATACAGGTATTGAGCAGAGTATGGAGTTATATGGAGGTATTGAGCAGAGTATACAGGTATTGAGCAGAGTATGGAGTTATATGGAGGTACTGAGCAGAGTATGGAGTTATGTGGAGGTATTGAGCAGAGTATGGAGTTATGTAGAGGTATTGAGCAGAGTATACAGGTATGGAGCAGAAAATGTAGTTATATGGCGGTATTGAGCAGAGTATGGAGTTATATGGAGGTTTTGAGCAGAGTATGGAGTTATATGGAGGTTTTGAGCAGAGTATGCAGTTATATGGAGGTTTTGAGCAGAGTATGGCAACATTTGAGCAAATGTTTTGTTTTTAGAAAGCACCTGGAAAATCTGGCTCTGAAGAAATCGTGTCCTGTTCCAAAGCTTCTGCTGTTCAGTCAGAGACCCCAAAGCCACCTGCCTCTGTGAGTCCATTAATGATACTGAGATAAAGAGAACGTACTTTGCTGATGCTTGTCCTGTAGCATTTCTCCATTACCTCTTGTAAGCTGGACACATCTCTTAATTGTACAATGGTATGGGTCAAATAAACAGCAGAGGTAACTTAATAACAGCAACGTATGGTGGCAGCCCAAGCGTTTTATCTTTCCTATTGTCCACCTGACACACTGCGAAGAGCACACTCACTCTATTTGCCACTTCCCCCATAAAATCATTGTAGGCAGGCCCATATGGCATGCATCAGGAGGAAATGGTGCCGCCTGTCTGTTATCACTTTAGGACCATCTCTTTCATCCACCTCCTCTTCATTTCATTTATTCCCCTAAAGCACAGTTCCTCCTAGGTGTCTTAAATGAATCATAACATCAGGACGGTCACTACAGATGTCCTTTTGTGTGTTTGACACTTTGTTATTGGTTGCAGTGCATCCAGAAATGGATTAGCTTGATATTGACAAATTGACATTCATAATATCAACACCACAATTTAGACAGTTATGTCAACATTGTTTAAATGTTGGCAGGCAGTGTGTCGACATTAGGACTAGGCTGTTTGAGGGGGAAGGTTTGGGTTAGGCTGCATGGGGGATGGGGTGGTTAGTATTAGGCGGTGCAGGGGGGAAGTTAGGATTAGACTATGGGAGGGGGGTAGGGTGAGTATGTATGTGGGCTGGGGGGGTTAGGGCTAGGCACAGGCACCAGATGACGGGAAATACTCACTGGAATGCCAGAGGATCAGAGGTGTGACCCGGAAGTGAGTCACATGACTGCGGACCATGTCAGCATGGTCAGTGTTGACGTGATGAATGCATTATGACTATATTATACCACACCTGACTAGAAATGCATTTATCCTTAGAACTAATTATGAGAGTGAGGGAATACTGATTCTTTGACATGTGGCACTATTGAGTTTCTGAATGTGTTAAAAACAGTAAGGTATGAAAGTACATAGCAAGGCTTGTTATTCACCAGCTCTAAGGAAGAAAATGTGCTGCACAGTGCCACCGCAACAGTCATGAACGCACTGTGCCGTAGTTAATAATCACAAAAAAATGAGCAACCATACCTGGCCATGGTATTTAATAATGAACGCAGACGGTATTGCATAGAAATGAATTGCCCCTAATAAGACACACACTTGTAGCTATACCCATGGTATTCATAGGCACAATTTGGAAACTGGGTCCAGTATTAGATGCACAATTTTTAACATTGCAGATATCTCACATTTATTCACTGAGTTTCTATACCTTCATAATGTACAGATACCTGACGATGCTCTAGATCTGCTCTCCGGATCACTGGGAGCAAGAGAAGCTGATCCGGATGAGAACAAGCCTGCTGTGGACTTGGTAAAGGTGAGCAGTGTGGAGACTTATAAGTGTCTCATCCTCTGTAGCTGTCTCCTGGATCGTGCGTCTCTGCTGCTGCTGCTGCTATAACGCCCTGCTAGATATCTCCTTCTTAGTCAAACATGCGCCATCTCCTTCCTCCCCAGTTGGTTTCTCTGTTAACTGTAAGAGCAGTTTGTGCATAGCACTGCAATAGAGCTACAGCTGGCTTGTAGTTCCCTTGTTTTCCAGTAGGCACCACTGCAGAAAAGTGAGCATTCAGATGATGTGGTGGTGACCTCTGCCTTTAGTCTATACAGTATATCACTTTCTACACTCCTGGGTGCAGAACTAGGGTGACAATATGCCTTCAGTGTTTTTATATTGAGAAAAATATTAGTCTGGATGCGCAACTTTATTGTTTGAATTTTTTTTCTAGATTCAACTTTCTTACCTGTTTGCTAGGTAAGGGAATGGTGGCCATTTGCAGGATTGTAGATTGAAGATCATTGTTAAGGGGAGTACTCACGGAGCGATCCCAGCCTAAAATCTAAGCAATCTGACTAGATTGTTTAGATTTTAAGCAGTGATCACTCAGTGTGTACCCCCCACAGCGACAGCTGCATCGCTATCGCTGGTGCTAGATTGGCCTGCATATTGGCCTGCATGCAGGCTCAATCTAGTAGGTCGCTCATTTCACCCGCTGGGTGAAATGAGCGGCCCCTCCCGTCTCCCCCCGGACGCTCAGCACACATCGCGCTGTGCTGAGTGGGGGGAGAGATGTGTGCTGAGCGGTTCGCCACTATATCATGCTGCCCTGTATATGTATGTGTATTTTAAAAGAATATTTCGAGGGGGGAGGGCATCAGGCATACCCCAAACACAGCTACACCGAGTATAGATACACCCACTAGTAATCACTGGAAGGTGCACTCTCGCCAAAATTAGTCTCTGGAGTCATTGGTTGTGTCAACTTTGTTTTAATCAGATTCACGGGTGATGCCAATAACAATCGACGTTTCGGTCCATGTGTGGACCTTTATCAAGATAGGCACTTCACAACATCTAAGTAATAAACAATTAAAAACAATTAAAATCAATATCACATAATTAACCGAATCACCTACACCTCCCAGGCCTCCCAGGCCCTTGTGACAGACGGTAATGGCTAAAGAATACCGAGATGAAATACTATAACATTAATTATACATAAAGTCCACCTACTAGTGTAATCAGGAAAACCTCCACCTCACCTCTCATCTCAGGGAAAAATAGCTATTCCAATGGTGGCAATAAGCCTAATTACCTGGATACAACCACTGCATCAAAAAAGGGGGGGCCCGATTAGGTACCCCCAAAAACCCAGAAACCACTAAACTGGAAATAAGGCTGAAAGCCTATCAGAGAAAATGCCATAAAGGGTATAACAAATAACCAACAACGCTACTCAATCAGAATCATACCTGGTGGTCAAGGAGAAAACAAATGGCAGCCATAGCTAAACGAACATGGTCAAACATGCATCTGTAACTATAGAACAAAAAGGTGTATTTACATACCAACTAGAGGAAAAAACACCAAGATAGCAGGGATAAACACTACTATAATACTCACAGCTCAGATGTCAGAGGCCCAGGAGTGGCTGCATGCTGAACTACCAAAGCTGGAGGCTATTTAAGGGATTAGAACAGGAAGTGCCAATTAAGGTTGCACACAGGCACTAATGGGCTAATAGAACTGCTAACAAGGGTAGTCTCAAACTCTAAAAATCACATAGGGCTGTATGGACAAAGAAGCATAACCATAGACCACAAGAAGAGGCGCTACATCGTGTATGAGATGAGTAATAGAACGACGCGGACGCCGCATCCGCGGCTTCCGCGTTCCATAGACAGGAAGTACATGCGCTTCAATTACCGGAAATTACTGTGGTGAGTAATAGAAAGACGCGGACGCCGCATCCGCGGTTTCCGCGTTCCATAGACAGGAGATACAAGCGCTTCAACAGCCGGAAGTGACGCAGCTCCGGCTCCGCCAAATGGCACAGCCGCTAATACACTGCAAATCTAACCAACAATGTCTCTAAAAGAGTGGAGAATACCTTAAAGAGAGTAAACAAAATCCATAACAAATAACTATGGAGATTTCATGAAAACACTAGTGTGTGCCATATAATCCCGCTGTGTACTAATGTTGTCCCATTAGTACTTAATGCTCTGTATTAATATTTACATTGTTTTTTGTATTTATTCTTTGGTAGTTCACTTGAGCATTTTGATTGATTATTAACTAGGCTGGATTGGTATCTGGTTATATTGCCCTCCTAGGTAATGTTCTTTCTATATTTTGTTTATAGTATAAATCCTCCCTTCATTGGGATTCCCTCGATGATTGATAGAGACCTTCACCTCTCGTGCCCCCATTGAGTTATGACGTCATTTCCGGCACAGCGGGATTATATGGCACACACTAGTGTTTTCATGAAATCTCCATAGTTATTTGTTATGGATTTTGTTTACTTTAACTCTCTTTAAGGTATTCTCCACTCTTTTAGAGACATTGTTGGTTAGATTTGCAGTGTATTAGCGGCTGTGCCATTTGGCGGAGCCGGAGCCGCGTCACTTCCGGCTGTTGAAGCGCTTGTATCTCCTGTCTATGGAACGCAGAAACCGCGGATGCGGCGTCCGCGTCTTTCTGTTACTCACCACAGTAATTTCCGGTAATTGAAGCGCATGTACTTCCTGTCTATGGAACGCGGAAGCCGCGGATGCGTCGTTCTATTACTCATCTCATACACGATTGTAGCGCCTCTTCTTGTGGTCTATGGTTATGCTTCTTTGTCCATACAGCCCTAAGTGATTTTTAGAGTTTGAGACTACCCTACCTCTATTAGCCCTTTAGTGCCTGTGTGCAACCTTAATTGGCACTTCCTGTTCTAATCCCTTAAATAGCCTCCAGCTTTGGTAGTTCAGCATGCAGCCACTCCTGGGCCTCTGACATCTGAGCTGTGAGTATTATAGTAGTGTTTATCCCTGCTGTTATCTTGGTGTTTTTTCCTCTAGTTGGTATGTAAATACACCTTTTTGTTCTATAGTTACAGATGCATGTTTGACCATGTTCGTTTAGCTATGGCTGCCATTTGTTTTCTCCTTGACCACCAGGTATGATTCTGATTGAGTAGCGTTGTTGGTTATTTGTTATACCCTTTATGGCATTTTCTCTGATAGGCTTTCAGCCTTATTTCCAGTTTAGTGGTTTCTGGGTTTTTTGGGGTACCTAACCGGGCACCCCCTTTTTTGATGCAGTGTTGTATCCAGGTAATTAGGCTTATTGCCACCATTGGAATAACTATTTTTCCCTGAGATGAGAGGTGAGGTGGAGGTTTTCCTGATTACACTAGTAGGTGGACTTTATGTATAATTAATGTTATAGTATTTCATCTCGGTATTCTTTAGCCATTACCGTCTGTCACAAGGGCCTGGGAGGCACTGGTGGTGTTGGTGTAGGTGATTCGGTTAATTATGTGATATTGATTTTAATTGTTTATTACTTAGATGTTGTGAAGTGCCTATCTTGATAAAGGTCCACACATGGACCGAAACGGCGATTGTTATTGGCATCACCTGTGAATCTGATTAAAACAAAGTTGACACAACCGATGACTCCAGAGACTGATTTTGGCGAGAGTGCACCTTCCATTTAAGTGGTTGTTGCGGTTTATATATATATATATATATAATAGAAACACTTAAGTCCCTTTAGTGCGCTAAATAAGGAAGAGCTCAAACCACTGAGAAGTACCTCCTGTCAGAATAGGTACAACGATAGAATGAAAGAAAAAAACAGAATTCTCATGGGAGCTATAACCACCTCAAAAAATCAAGAACATTGTTAAAAATTATTTAATAATAAAATTAGCAATACATCTTTATCACTGTTGTGAATATTTGTAACACAAATGAATACAATTCTTTTCTTAATATCATATACATCTAATAGACAAGAACATATTGTTTTGACAATGAGCTGAAGAATTGTATTGTGATGATATCAGCTGTTGTATAAAATATCTAATCTTCAAGTAATTCAGATGTATGATCTAATCCACATGTTTGAAGAAACCCAACGCGTTTCGTCTGTTAGGACTTCATCAGGGGTTGTAATCATATATCAATATATATGAATTTCAATATCATATCCAGATTGTTATGCCGTTGAATTAGGCAAGATATTGGTTTAATTTCACCAACTGATATCGATAGAAAGTAGTGCTGTGAACAATTCCTTCAAGGTGTATCAATCACTTCACAACAGTGAGTGAAAGTGATAGTGTGATTCAAAGACAGGATTAATAATTTCTTTCAACAATGCCTCAAGGTTCACCTCACAGCTATCATAGAATATCATATATCATCAGAATACAATTCTTCAGCTCATTGTCAAAACAATATGTTCTTGTCTATTAGATGTATATGATCCTAAGAAGATCCTATTCATTTGTGTTACAAATATTCACAACAGTGATAAAGATTTATTGCTATTTTTATTAATAAATAATTTTTAACAATCTTCTTCATTTTCTGAGGTGGTTATAGCTCCCATGAGAATGCTGTTTTTTTTCTTTTAAATATATATATATATATATATATATTATTATTATACTGTGTATGTATATGTATATATATATATATATATATATATTATACTGTATATAGTATTATACTGTATATAGTATTTTTATTTTTATCTGGTTGGAAACTGAATAATACCTACATGCGTGTCCTCATACATCTTGTCTCAATACACCACTCAGTGAATTGAGTAAATGGTGTGAGTGAGCTGACAGGTCCCGTGCAACTCCTGACATCTTTTTCTGCTGACAATGCATCTTATTTGCTATGCGAATAGGACTCACAAGCAGACTCTGCTGATTAAAATGATATGCGGCATGCTTATAGTCTGTGGCTGTAACTGATACGAAATGCTGCGTTACAGTGTTTTCTAGAAAAACTCTGTAATGTACTGATACAGCCACTGTCACACACAGAATATAGGCATGCCGCATATAATTTTAATAAGCATAATCTTACCGTGTGCATCGTCTTGCGATTTAAGAGGCATTTTTATGGAAAAAGTCACACTTAAAGCCGATCGGGGCTACAGAGTGGCGTGGCCAGAATGTCTGTTTAACGTACTGGGAGGCTAGATGTTAGTGGACACATCTGTGTACGTATAAGCCAGGAATGTAGCCTTTGAATAAAAGATGCAATTTGATTTTCTGGGCAGTGGGTTTCTTAGTATATGGCGACACCTAGTGGTAATGCGCCATAACAACGCACAACAATCTTATTAGATGTGCCTCTGATTTAAAGGAAATTAGGGGTCCATTTACTAAGCCTCAGGTGGAAATAAAGTGGATGGATATAAAGCAGCAGCCAACCACCTCCTAACTGTCATTTTTCAAACCCAGCCTGTGACAAGGCTGATTGGCTGGGACTTTATCTCCTGCCACTTTATCTCCATCGAAGGCTTAGTAAATAGACCCCTAAGTTCCAAACACCCTCAATCTGTATTGAAATGTAATCGATCTCTGCTCTACCATTCACAGGAAAGAGCAAAAGAAGAGCACATTGATAAGCTTGGAGATAGAGATAGCACAATCCCTCCTGAGTACAGGCATCTGTTGGATGGGAAAGATCAGGTAATATTCTGCATGCACATTGTTATATGTACTGTGTATTTTTATGTGTGTACAGTTCTATATATAATTTATGCTCATTTATATGTAATTTTACAGGGAAAACCTGCAAAACCAGAGCCGGTGAAACCAAAGGTAAACATGCAATGTTATTACCAGTATACATTTATTATTTACATTTCTATTTATTTCATTTAAGGTTATTATGAAGTCTTGACCTTTGGAGTCTAGCAGCGAATCATGTGTTTGTTTTTATGGTTATGCTTCATGGACTTAAATTGGGAGGCTGCACGCTGTGCTGTCACCAGGTACTATAGGATGAAGCCATGCTCATCTTTGCTGCAATGCACCATGCTGCAACACGGCTTGCTGCATGGCATGTCAGATTGGGACTATTTGCAGCTGGAGATCACTCCATTCATTCCTAATTGAATAAATGGAGCGATGGCTGGCTGCGAATAGTCACAACCTGGCACGCCATGCAGCATCGCAGCAAGGTGAGCTTGGCTACATCTGTACTATATTCTATGACCTATGTAATATATGTGTTCTGCTTGTGCAATGTGATAAAGAAGACTTGTATCTGATTGTGGGCAGGGACTGATAGGAGCTGGGTCACACCTGCAGTACCCCCTGCATACAGGTGCAGACAGTATTGCTAGATGGTAAGTGAAGTGACTTGTGTTCCAGAAACCACTGGATGATGATGCAGCGATCGGGGCTCTCTCCAGTGACTTTGCATCCTGTGCTACCAGTACCACTGACAAATCAAAGGATCCATCAAAGGTATGTCATTGCTGTGTCTGAACTTGAAGATGCACAGCTAAACCCATCACAGTAATTATGGAAATGGTTATTTATTTTTATTACTACTTTGTAAGTCTTTGTTTATGTACTAATAAAAACCCCACAACAGTAACAGAAGGCATTTTTTCCTGCACTAGGACAAGGCAAAGGTCTCCTGTAGTGCTCCAGTTTCCCAGACTCCAGGGAAAACTCCAGATTCTTCAAAGGTATAGATAATACGTAAGCTTATAACATGCTGATAGTTGCTGCATGATCTGCAAAAGCACCACATGCTGGAATTTTATATTACTCATACTACAAGTAAGATCTAAATTGGTGTATAGTTCAGTTACAGCTTCCGCTTCATAAAAATGGTCGCTAATTATTTTAATAACAAGAAAGTAGACCTGTCAGCTGCACAGTACGGAGGATCTCGTTTTGTATGCAGCCTATCAATATGCTAGGGCAGCGATTCCCTTATGTGGTCCTCAAGGTACCCCAACAGTCCAGGTTTTAAGACTATCCATGCTTAGGCATAGGTGACTTAATTAGTTCCTCAGTCAGTATAATTATACCATCTGTGCACAAGTAGGAATAGCCCTAAAACTTGGACTGTTGGGGTGCCTTGAGAACCGCATTTGGGAACACTGTGCTAGGCACTAGAGAGATCTCTAAGGCTTTTTTTTTAATAGTATTCATGATGCCTGGCATATAGTAGTTAGGTTCTGGTTCTAGGGATTTGGCAGGATTGTAATAGGATAATGCAGAGAATCCTAAAATTTCTTCAATTACGGCACCCTGGAGTGTCAGTATTTTGTCTACGGAACCCCTAGGACAAATGTCTATAATTGGGAGATTCGGCAAAACGTATTCAATTAAATAAATGGTTCTCGCCTGTCATCTTTAGGGTCCATTATGTGGTGATGGACAGGGTTGTGCTTCTATGTGCCCACAAATGTGATGACTGGCAGCCACCAGTGCTGGTATTACCCATCACATTGACCATAAATAATTTTATTTAATACTGGAATACCAACCTGTGGCATCCCAGGGTGCCATGGCACCCAGTTTGGGAACCAATGGCATAAGGCTTTAAGAGTCATCTTCTTCAAAGGGTTTGTATCGCAGAGATACAAAGAGCATGTGGTAAATATATCTCCGGGATGATAATGTAATACTCCAAGGGGTGTAGGTCTACCAAAGCTTCTAAAACTGATAAGTAGTTGTGTTGCCCAGATCAACCAGAACTAGGCACAAAAGAACATTTGCGCTGCGGTTTTACACTGTGTGGTTTGTAAATGACCCTTAACGTAAATAATATATTAAGCTATGTAACATTATGCTGCTTTTGTATGTGTGTCGCTAACCCTCCTTATTTTATATCAGCCCACAGGTCAGAGCGCCGCTGTAAAACCTAGTGCGCAAAAGACAAGCAGAAGCTAGGTAAGTAGAAGCTGTGCTAATGTCAGACATAACTGTGTGAATAACACACGTTACATCCAGCACTGAGCACAGGCTTTGGAGAACCCTCCCTCACTGCAGTAATTGGCTTTATGCTATGCTTGGTTCACAGAATAATTGGCTATGAAGAAAGTGTGAAGCCGTTTTCAGTATTTTGTAATCACACTTTACACTATTTCAAAATATTAAATGTGTCATATTGGATCTATTATACTAATGAGTGTTCTATGTTTTTGCTCATTCTAAGTGGATCTCAACACAAGAAAACAGCCAGGATAGAGACACACTGATGCCTATGCTGGGTCACAGTTGTCCGTAGGCTTTAGACCACAGTGCCGTTTATTAAACAAAGCCAATAACAGACTAGGAATTATATTGATTAGCTTCTGGCCCCACGTTTAGTACACACAGCACAGAGGCTGATTGACGGGTAGAGGCAGGTGTGGGGTGGGGGCGTGCGTGCCAACGGTGTTAGAATGATCGTGGATGTGCTAAATTTAGCACATCTACGATCAGATCTGAATTACCCCCAGAGAGCGAATCCTGCACTTCTGTGCCAGGAAGTCCTAGGGACATCACCCCGTAAATTTCTGTGCATGGTACAAGCCACGGGTAAATGCATACAATACTAATACTAAGCCCAATGTAAAGCTTGTGTCCCGTTGTCTTGTGTCCAGCATTTGTGTGCCTCAAAAACATCCAAAGTTCATTGAAAATCCAGGTTATAGACAATACTGTATGTTGGTAATTGCAGCTGAAAGATTAATGTTTTTAGATTGTGGGGGAGATGTATCAAACCTTGGAGAGAGATAAAGTTCCAAGCAATTAGCTTCTGACTGTCATTTTACAGGCTGTATTTGAAAAATGACAGGCAGGAGCTGATAGGTTGGTACTTTATAGCCGGCTCCACACTAGATGATATTGTGGATGATGTGCCTGATTCCAACACATCGTTCACGATACTGTCTAGTGTGTATGCACTGTGTCTCTGACGATGCGCACAACTGAATTACGATCGCATCGCTGCCGGGTATTTGCATGCTGGGAGGCCTTGCCCTGTGCTGGGCGGCCCCCAGCATGCGATTGTGGCCAGTTGCAGTTTTGCTAAAATCGCTAAACTGATGCTGAATGAGGGTGTAAATGTATAATGCAGCAATAGATGGGAGTATAGGGTGCATCTTAATAGGCGTCAATTATTTAACACTTCTCCTGTTTCCTTCTACTCTTAGATCCGTGTACAGTCTCCGTTGCACTTACCTAAGACCTGCTTGGGAAGAACAAAGTTTGATACAAGCACATGGCTTCCGCTCAGTCCCTTTCCTTACACCCTGATGTGTTAATGGAAGCGCTTGGTTGGTTTTTATTTCCTGCAAAATCTCTTTTTTCCGGTTCTTTTTCTTGAATTCTCAAGGGGCAAAGCTTTTCTAGTTATAATGAAATGTTTTATGTAAGTAATAAAATACAGCCTGCAACCTTTGCACATATTTTCCATGTAGTCGGAGTGCCTGAGAACCTCTGTGGTTACCAAGAACTGTGTGTAAATTACTATATTGATAGAGATTTTTACCTCTGTGTATACAAAGAACATTTGGTCAGAATTGTGTCTGTGTGTTGATTGCTAAGAATATACAGGAGCAGAAGAAGAACGGGTTCTCTGTTTACAAGGACTGTGCCTTTTCTACTTGTCAATCCCTTGTTCTTCTTGTACGTGAACGTTGGGCTTCCCAGCATGGACTGGCCTTTACAGTTTTGCATATATAGGTCATATTTTTACAGACGATGGTTGCACTGAGTCCCACCCAAATAAAATCCCAGTCATTGGTTTAGTATGAATATGATATGACTGCTATGCAAAGATTCATATTTTTCCAGAGTACTGGATGTCTCTCAGTCAGAACATGTATGTGTGTGGAGAAATGATATTGTCTAAGTGATATAAGGGCTGTTTTGCTTTGGACTTATAATTGTTGAACACTATGGGAAATAAACATTACGCTACAACACTGGTCCTTTTGTTTTTATTTTTTATGAATTAAAGTACAGTATTTGGTTTAAAATGTATACAGTGATCATGTTTATACAGGTGTAGAAGTGAATTCTGAGTACCTGAATACTAATATATATATATATATATATAAAATATATTTTTTATTTTATTTTTTATTTTTTTAAATAGCTTCTTCCTGGAAAAGACAGGAGAGAAAAACTCCTTCATGGGGGCACACTTATAAATTTGTTAAAATATAACTTTTATTATTTTACAGTATTTAAAAACAAAGAAAAAGTAAGGGTGTGTACACACGGTGAGATAAATCTGTGAGATTTTGACTATATAGTCAAAATCTTATGAAAAGTTAGTGCATATCTCATGGTGCTAGGCAGCTTGCGATACAGATTCGATCCCGATGCGCGCTCCCGTGGGGTCGGTATCGTAAGGCTACATAGACTGTGCAGGCAAGTCAATCTTGACTATCTAGTGTACAGTTTAGTACAAAGTATAGTCAAAATTGGCACTTAGTCAAAATCGTACATAGACAAAATCTCAAGCACAGATAGTCAGAATCTGTACAATCTGTGCTATCTGGGCTCTGGGGGAGTTCAAGGGAAATCGCATAGTGAGAATCCAACATAGCACGGATCTCACCTAGAATCAGGGAATCAGATAGTGTGAGGGGTCTTAGCACACCCACTCACGGGGTAAAATAAGTACAGGTTGGGTATCCCATATCCAAATATTCCGAAATACGGAATATTCCGAAATACGGACTTTTTTGAGTGAGAGTGAGATAGTGAAACCTTTGTTTTCTGATGGCTCAATGTACACAAACTTTGTTTAATACACAAAGTTATTAAAAATATTGTATTAAATGATCTTCAGGCTGTGTGTATAAGGTGTATATGAAAAATAAATGATTTGTGTGAATGTAGGCACACTTTGTTTAATGCACAAAGTTATAAAAAAATATTGGCTAAAATGACCTTCAGGCTGTGTGTATAAGGTGTATATGTAACGTAAATGCATTCTGTGCTTAGATTTAGGTCCCATCACCATGATATCTCATTATGGTATGCAATTATTCCAAAATACGGAAAAATCCGATATCCAAAATACCTCTGGTCCCAAGCATTTTGGATAAGGGATACTCAACCTGTATTAAATAGATAAGTAAGGAATTTCACATCTTACCACGTGGATAGTCACACAACTCCTTTGCAGAGTAAAGTTTGGAGATCAGTATCTATAAATATCCTCTGTTAATGGAGTCTCAAAATATACCCACAGGCCACTTATACATGAGGCTGGTATAGATCTGAAGTGGTCCGTGAGAACTGAAGGTAAGTAATAGTAAATAGACCCCATAAGGTCTCAACTTGGAGTTAAAGTACCAGCCAATCGCCACCGAATTGCCATGTTACAGGCAGTGTTTACAAAATGGCAGTTAGGGGGTGATTGGCTGGTACTTTATCTCCATCTACTTTATCTCTCTCCAAGGCTTAGTAAACAGACCCCTATTACTTACCTCTGTTTCCCACAAACCACTACAGATCTGTTTAGACATACTAGCCTTAATTATAAGTAGTCTATGTGTGCAGTTTTTGACTCCTGTGAAAAATTATAGCTGATTAGTTGGTACTTTATTTCTCTCTATGGTTTAATATGCCGTATCTCCCCCCCCAAGTTCCATCTAAATCAAGACATTGTCATCCCACGTTGGTACAAGATAAGTCTCCAAAAAAAGAATTCTTTCTTTGCTGTTTGGGCATCGTGAAGTCATTGGCAATTTATGTCCATAGTGTGAGGATACGGATTCTGTGATCACTCAGGTAAACAGTTTAGTAAAGTGGCAAATGCCCTTTATTGTAAATATACACACACAGTACACTATAACATCAATAATTACAAGGGTGGTACAGATGGAGCCCTCCTCATCTATGCCTTTAATAGAATTAACTGAGCCAGGGCAGTCGGACTTAATCCCCTGCTGTATTGTTCTCTCTGTATTGTATTGCGGCTGAGAACAATAGATGAAACACTTATGATAATAAGCCTTGGTGCACCTAGGCGCAGCAGAGAAGGCTAGATGAGAGAGGCTCCATCTGTATCATACTTACTAAATCCCCACAGTAGTTTAGGATTACAGATGCCTGCAATCTCCTGTTACATGCCAGCAGTAGTTCTGTGTCCCCTGGTCTGGGATACCAGCTCACACAGTACCCTTTGCTACGGATTCTCACCACTGATGGCACCGCAATGCCTAGTCAGCTCCTGCACTTCAGAAGTACATCTACTTTCCTAACCTTCTGTGCAGATCTCTTATCAGTAGAGCTCACTGCTCTTGTTACACCCCACCCTGTCTATTCATCACACAAGCAGGTCAGTTAGGAGGTCACAGAGGAGTGGAGACTAGGTGTCTGGGCTCCTGTACACAATGGGGTGTATAGGATCAGATTACCTGCAGCTCCATACATAACCTGTTTACTACTTAACCTACTCATCCTAATCACATCTGATAGCACCGTCAGAGGTCTTAGAACAATGGGCATATTTAACTGTATTAAATAACACTCTGGCCTAGACTTATTCCGTTAACAATAACATTGAATACATAATAACCAAATAAACTACATATTCTAAATATAGCAGATAAAAAACATAAGTGTACAATATAGTAATAATACAATATTGTCTAGCATATAACTAAATACATGTTGGCAATTAGTGGAGTCCATGGGTAGAATCGGGGCTAGGAAAGTAACCACGTGGCATTTACCACTGTGCGACATGACGTGCAGGCTGTGTCGTCACATTACCTCCCCCTACTTTCTAGCCCTATGTCCTGGGTAGCTTAAGCTTGATGAGAGCAGTGGCACTCTCCTAAATCAAACAGTCTGGGCCACGTCATAACAGTTATTGGCTGTATTCTCTTGTGGGTCTGGAGGTTTAGGGGCTAGAATTTTACTGTTTGTATGGAGCCAACCAGCATCCCATGTCCAAGCAATTGTCACAAGGCTTGTGTGGGGATTTCTTTCCCCGGTCTGGCGGGTGCGTGGCCTACGGTACATAAATAAATAGAGTCTTACCAGGGTCCGGTGGAAATGTGATCAGTAGTACATAGTTCTTGTATTTTCCCCAGTTCCCGTCCAAATACATTAATCAAAGTCCCTTTTGTAGACAGCCGCTGGGTTGGGCTAACAGACGGTACAACAGTGTATTTCAGTAAGTCCTGTAACTACACCTGTGGACTTAATAATTCCCCTACACCCAACTGGGTAAACTTATATTTCACAGTTTTCCTCCAAAAACAAAATCTGATATCTGGGGCCCTCACTCTCCCTTCCCAACAATGTATTCCCTGGGAACCCCACTTCCATCACCTCTGGTGCATCACGACAGTGCCTTGCCTCCCCCAAACATAACCCACACAGGGCACAATGAGGATTGATCCATGCCTGTGGATGAAGATACACCCTTCTTTAGGAACAGTCCATGTAGCGGCTGCAGGAAAGCCTCATCCTGACCTTGGTTTCCCCCCTCAAAAGCAGATGTCTCTTTCTGCAACACCACAATATTGACAGGC
Organism: Pseudophryne corroboree; assembly: GCF_028390025.1. Taxonomy (NCBI): domain Eukaryota; kingdom Metazoa; phylum Chordata; class Amphibia; order Anura; family Myobatrachidae; genus Pseudophryne; species Pseudophryne corroboree. The sequence goes on from NC_086444.1 coordinate 209,126,851, forward strand.
CCCCCAGGACTTATATTTTGTTTCTTACCAGAAGTTTCTTCTGTGCTATCCTGGGTAAATGCCTCCTCTAGCCTGGCTGGCTGGGTAACTTGTGTGATTCCTCTCTGAGTCTTGGCCTGGAGTACAATCTGCTCATCTGCCTTGTGTGTACCCACCAACTCGACCATGGTTGTTTTGGAACATGGATGTAGGTTTACAGGGACAGTGGCATTACCGTCTCCATTTACTGCATACACTGTAACATGTCCTGACTGAACATCTTTGTCCTAGTTAGAGTCAGTCAGTTCACCTTGCAGACAATGTCAGTCCAAAAAACATTCAGGTGACTTAGAGTAGAGCAACATATTCCCTTCCAGCTCCTGCGCTAATGTTGTTTTCACCATCTCTGATACATGGATTCTCTATGAGTCACAGGGCAGGTACTGGCATTTAGACTGCAGCTCCTTATCATCAAGTTCACTGAATGGGAACAGACCTCCAGAATCTTCTGGGAGAGATACGGTAGCTGGGGATACACTGGGCACTTCCTGACCATCCTTTTCTGATAAAATAACTGGGGCAGCCATGGACATTGCTTCACAATAGGCCTCCGTCAGCCGAATATGCTGATCAGCCTGAAGTGAGACACTGTCTGCACTAACCATGTTTATAGTTGGGACATGACAACCTATTTCTACACTCACAGAGATCTTCTCTTCCACACAGTCCTTGTAGATCTCATGGCAGCTGGTTACTAGATCCCCTACAAATGGGAAAGTGTAGTTCATCTCATACTGGGGTGCCTGAATAACAGATCCCACTTCCTTCTCATTTTCAGTAGCCTCCCCCAGTATAACACATGGGACAGCTAAAAGCACGGCAGAACCACAACGTATCCGTTCCTTGTATAGGGTAGTGCAGGTTAGCATTCACTGCACTTACCTGCTCTGTATGACCCAGACACCACTGTCCCCTGTATGGAGATAACTGCCTCCTGGTGTAGTCCAACACGACCTGCTCCCTGGTCTGTTCACGCCACCTCAGAGTGGATTCCATCAGAGCTCTCCATCCTCTGACCCAGTCGCTGACTTTGCGAATCTCCTCTGTATAAAACTTCAAACACCAGGTTGCGTCGCTGACAACTTTTCAGGGGTAAATCATGATGGGACAGGGGGGGTCTGTAGAACAGTGGCTGCTGGTGCAAAAGTTTGGACTGTTCTCTGGTAATCCCAGTACCTCCTTAATTACCTGCATCTGATCATCCGGTGTTGTCATCTTCCAGCGCTTCTAGATGGCCCTTTAATACCTACAGTGTCCTTTCAAGCCTTTCTCCAACCTTCCCTTCTCCAAGGGCTTTCAGACGGCGTTGTGCTAACCCTCGAGATCCCATCTCCGATTTCACTGCTGTTATTGGCATTGAATGTCCCGGCTGAAGGTCCCAACCATCCCGTCACTTGTTCCTCATCGTCCGACTCCTCATTATAAGGGTGTTCTTGATCCCATTGCAGCAATTTTGCAATTAGGGATCCCTTTTCATCCGATGCCTTAAACTTAATACCTCTTGCTAGACAGCGTATGTGCAATGCTCGCTTCTTTAGGTTTTGTAATCTTCTGCTCCTGCCTACATACTCCTGATATTATAAACGTACCGTGACATTTCTCGCAACAACTTTTCAGCAAGATATCTGGCTACTGTGTGCCAAACTGTTTACAATGCTCTTAGGTGCCCTCTGCTGACACCTCTCGCAACCTTAACCAGGGTAAACTGGGACTGAGTGACCCCACTGCTTGCCACCATTTGTGAGGATACAGATTCTGTGACCCTGTCTATTCATCACACAAGCAGGTCAGTTGGGAGGTCACAGAGGAGTGGAGACGAGGTGTCTGGGCTCCTGTCACAGTGGGGTGCAAAGGATCAGATTACCTGCAGCTCCATACATAAGCTGTTTACTACTTAACCTACTCATCCTAATCACATCTGATCGCACCGTCAGAGGTCCTAGAACAATGGGCACATTTAACTGTATTAAATGACACTCTGGCCTAGATTTATTCCATTAACAATTACATTGAATACATAACCAAATAAATTACATATTCCAAATATAACAGATAAAACATAAGTGTACAATATAGTAATAACACAATACAATACAATTTTGTCTGGTATATAACTAAATACATATCGGCAATTAGTGGAGTCCATGGGTAGGACCAGGACTTGGAAAGTAACCATGTGGCGTTTACCACTGTGTGACATGACGTGCAGGCTGTGTAGTCCCACCTAGGGCCTGGGAATTACAGTATGCAGGAGGTATTTCTTATTGGTCCTTTACGATACCTGGAAGAAAGACTTGCCTGCATCTGTACAGACTATTGCTAGATTGACTATTTTAGTAATGTACCAGGTGTACATTAGAAAATGACAATTTGAAAATGTGATGGCACATTCCTCTCAGGTAAGTGGCAGGCTGTTGGGCCCAGGATTCTCGGTTAAACAGCTGTGTAGGGAGGCCATCTGGTTTTCAGACCTTCACACAGTTCTACACTTTCAATACTTTTGTGTGCAATTGAGCCAGTTTTGGATGTAAGCGGCTATGGGGGGTATGCAATTAGGTCGGGTTTTTTTCTGGGTAGGACGAAAAAATTTCACTTTTCACTATTTTTAGGGTGAATAAGGATTCGCCCTATTCAATAGCAGGGACTTTTTTTGCCTAGGCGAAAAATTAAGCAGGAGTGAAAAACGTGGATTGGTGAATCCACATGTTTTCTCACCTGCGCTGGCAAAAACATGGACTGTTTTCGACGATTTTGAGGCATTTTTTTGCCAATTACTTTTCACAAAATAAATAAAATAAAAAAAGGTGAAAAGGCATTTGTGAACATTTCCCTAAAAAACAGGTGTAAACAGCCTCAATTGAATGGGCAGATCTGTGAAAACTGCATACCCCCCCCCCCCCCCCCCACCCCATGCATGACAACATTTCACAGTTCACCTTGGAAGGATTACAGTACTCTTGGTTTTATTTCATTTTTTTGTCCTTTTGAGCTTTGGAGAGAAAAAATGGAATCCTTGGCAGCACCAGGGAGTGTAGAGGGGCAGGATCTTGAGCTATTTGCTAATGAAATTAAAGTGCCTAAGCTCCTGTGACAGCACTCTATATTTAGTGTGCCGATTACTTCCATTGAATCCAGAGAGAAGGATTCAATCCAGTTACAAAAATCTTTTCCTCACGGTTCACGGTTGTTACATGCAGACAATATAGGCCCTCATTCCGAGTTGATCGGTCGCAAGGCGAATTTAGCAGAGTTACACACGCTAAGCCGCCGCCTACTGGGAGTGAATCTTAGCTTCTTAAAATTGCGACCGATGTATTCGCAATATTGCGATTACTAACTACTTAGCAGTTTCAGAGTAGCTTCAGACTTACTCTGCCTGTGCGATCAGTTCAGTGCTTGTCGTTCCTGGTTGACGTCACAAACACACCCAGCGTTCGCCCAGGCACTCCCACCGTTTCTCCGGCCACTCCTGCGTTTTTTCCGGAAACTGTAGCGTTTTCAGCCACACGCCCCTGAAACGCCGTGTTTCCGCCCAGTAACACCCATTTCCTGTCAATCACATTACGATCGCCGGAGCGATGAAAAAGCCGTGAGTAAAATTACTTTCTACATAGCAAAGTTACTTGGCGCAGTCGCAGTGCGAACATTGCGCATGCGTACTAAGCGGATTTTCATTGCGATGCGATGAAAAACACCGAGCGAACAACTCGGAATGAGGGCCATTGTACGGCAGGAATTCACAGAAATTCCATATACTGCTTGTATAGTCCAGTGTGTTTAATACTATGGTATATATCACAATCATGTATATTCAAAAATCAGTGTGATCATTTCAGTGTCAAGTAGGTTATAACATTGCAAAAGCAATTAAGCATTTTGTCTTCCAGCAGTACATAACGAGCCAGAAGTAGACTTCCTCATGCGTCTGTGTCATGTGACACCACAAGTGCATGTGATGCATCACAAAACTATACAATATGTCACTAAGGTGATGGAGATTTATTATGATAAATAATGTTTAAACAAAGATGTACAATTGCAGCTTATTAATAAAAAATTGCATATACTTTTTTGCCATAGGAAGATATGGCTATACAGTAAACCCGTGATGATACGAATGAGTAACTTTCTGGTAAAGGGGCAGGTTGCTGTAATGGGAAGTGTGCCAGGCAGCAGATGACACACAGTGAAAGGCCTCACACAAGGCCTCAGTCTCATCAGACTGTAAGGTACAACATAAACAGACATATAACTCTCAGTGCCCAATAAATGAGACATTGGGTAAAGCACCTTGCTGGCCCAGTGCTAGCCAGTGGAAGGCAGTGGGGTCTGATGCAGGGAGAGAGAAGCCACAAGGGAGGCAGCCAGAGGGAGAGCAGGCTTACCCCTCTCCTGCTGCCAGGACACCCAGTGCCATAACTAAACTTTCTCTTACGTCCTAGAGGATGCTGGGGACTCCGTAAGGACCATGGGGTATAGACGGGCTCCGCAGGTGATCAAGTCAATTATTATCATTAAACATAAAGCTATACACTATTACCGTGGAGCCGCTATGGCCGCTAGACCACGTGCACGTGCTACGCACTTTGTACGCTATTTTCATACAGAGTCCCGCACGTGGTACGCACTTGGCGTACACACGCTGCGCTGAGTGTATGGAATACACACAGCGGGCGCACACACAGTCGATAACCTTTAAACCTTGTTAATAAAACACAGTAGGAATATGCTTATACTCTAAACCTTAGTAGTCAAATACCACAATGATGTAACGTTTAAAAACCTTAACAATGTGTATGCTGTTTGAGCGATTGAGACGCTAAGAGAGCCCTTTGCAGGAAAGTGAATACGCAACGCCTGGTTTGGATTTAAAACCACAGCAGCTCTAACACCGCCGTGGATTGTTTAGAGAAAAAGGGGAAAAACAATACAAGTTATACACTACAAGCTAACACAGAAATCTAACATAATAACAGAGAATAACATGAACAATGGCGAACAATTGCAAACAAGGGCGAACAATGGCGAACAATTGCAAACAAGGGCGAACAATGGCTACAGAGAAATATACATATGTGGGGAATCTTTCGCAAGCGCGACCTGGAGTCCAGTCCTCAGCTGTTCAGGAAGAAAGCCTTCAGAGACATTGAGTCTGGCCAGGCAACAGTGATCTTTATATACACAACATACATTCACAATACAATGGTACCTTGTAATCTCATTGTGCATTGGACACAGGAATGTGTCTCTACATTACAGCAAAGGTCATAGGTGGATTTGAACAGGTGGGCTGTGTCTTTCTCCAACTGCTCTGGTGGGAGGTATCCTCAGGATTCCCGCCGCATGTGTAATTTACAGCAAATACAGTTAATGTTCATAAACTACTTTTGTACATAACTATATGCAGGAGCGAGCGATCATTTCCTAACTAACATCGGAATGTTACCCTTAAAATACCCTACAGCTGAATACTAGACACCACCTTTCAACCTTTATCTGACCCTTCCTATCATGCAAAGAGGAATCTCTCTGTCCAGGAACAGTTTAAACTAATCATACTCGCTGACATGGTCTAGGGGAATATTAACTACAAAATGCACTATTTGGGTTAAATATGCTACGATCGAGTCGCACGCTACACGCTCACAAACTCCGCCGTAAATACACATATCACGTGCAGGGTCGCCGGAGCGACTCCCACGCAAACTGCGTATCACGTACAGAATCGCTGGAGCGACTCCTACGCAAACTGCGTATATGTGCACGCATGGAGGACTGAGTGCACGAGCAGCGGGCATGTGCATGGGGTTAGTACAAGGCATAAGCATTATGATATTTTTTCGACTTTGACACAGGAGACATGGGCACTATAAAGAACTTTTAGTATGGGTGTGCACTGGCTCCTCCCTCTATGCCCCTCCTCCAGACCTCAGTTAGATCCTGTGCCCAGAGGAGATAGGGTGCATTACAGGGGAGCTCTCCAGAGTTTCTCTGAAAAAGAATTTTGTTAGGTTTTTTATTTTCAGGGAGCACTGCTGGCAACAGGCTCCCTGCATCGTGGGACTGAGGAGAGAGAAGCAGACCTACTTAAATGATAGGCTCTGCTTCTTAGGCTACTGGACACTATTAGCTCCAGAGGCAGTCGGAACGCAGGTCTCACCCCGCCGTTCGTCCCAGAGACGCGCCGCCGTCCTCCTCGCAGAGCCGGAAGATAGAAGCCGGGTGAGTATAAGAAGAAAAGAAGACTTCAAGGCGGCAGAAGACTTCAGATCTTCACTGAGGTAAGCGCGCAGCGGTAACGCTGCGCGTCATTGCTCCCGCACACTAACAGTGCCATTTTCTCCACAGAACGCTGCAGAGAAGCTGGCTCCCCGGACTCTCCCCTGCTGAACTCGGTGACAGAGGGCAGAAAAGAGAGGGGGGGGGGGGCATGTTTAAGGCACAGTGAGTGTATAACATTGATTATATATATAAAAAGCGCTATCTGGGTTTTATTCCAGTGTCAGTTTGGCGCTGGGTGTATGCTGGCATACTCTCTCTCTGTCTCCCCAAAGGGCCTTGTTGGGGAATTGTCCCCTTATAGATATATCCCTGTGTGTGGGGGGGTGTCGGTACATGCGTGTCGGCATGTCTGAAGCGGAAGGCTCGTCCAAGGAGGAAGTGGAGCAGATGTGTGGTGTGTCTCCGTCGGCAACGCCGACTCATGATTGGATGGACATGTGGCATATGTTAAATGCGAGTGTGGCCTCATTACATAAAAGACTGGACAAAGCAGAGTCCAAGGAGAAAGCAGGGAGTCAATCCACGGATTGGACTGGGTCACAGGGCCCTTCTGGGTCTCAAAAACGTCCCCTATCCCAAATAGTGGACACTGGTACCGACACGGATTCTGACTCTAGTGTCGACTACAATGATGCAAAATTACACCCAAAGGGTGGTAAAAAGCATTCAGTGTATGATTATTGCAATAAAAGATGTTTTGCATATCACTGATGACCCCTTTGTCCCTGATACGAGGGTGCGCATGTATAAGGAAAAGAAACCTGAGGTAACCTTTCCCCCATCTCATGAGCTTAACGAGTTATTTGAAAAAGCTTGGGAAACTCCAGATAAGGCGCAGAGGGGACAGTAATCAGCCTGCTCGGCTGCATCAGGCATATGAGAAAGGGGTGCCGGACATTAGGGGGTGCCTGTGCGCACCAGGCACCCCCCCCCCCTACGCACACCTATGCCTTACAGTAAATCCTGAAGTTCCACACTGCCCTGTCTGCTCCTACTGGACATAGAGGACAAACCCTTTATAATCAAACTTAGCAGAGACTGCCACCTGGTGGACATTTGGGGTCATTACAAAGGAATAATGGGGCAGATGTATTAAGCCTGGAGAAGGGATAAAGAAGTTATAAAGCAGTGATAAGTGGAAGGTGATAATGCACCAGCCAATCATTACAGATTTGAAAAATGACAGTTAGGAGCTGACTGGCTGGTGCATTATCACCTTGCACTTATCACTTCTTTAACCCTTCTCCAGGCTTAATACATCTGCCCCATTGAATATTCCAGTTGCAAAGTGAACTGTATACTGATATATTTTGCCACTTTAAGTGTACTGTGTTCTTTATTCGGGTGGTATTCATGTGACTGGCGGTCGGGAGACCGACAGTCACATGACCTCCTCCAGCATCCCGACCCCTCACTATCCCGATGGTCGGCATGCCGACCAACAGGGACTATTTCCACTCGTGGGTGTCCACAACACCCATAGAGTGGGAATAGAACCCGTGGTGACCGCAGGTCGCCACCGAGCCCGCAAGGGGCTTGCTGCACTCGCCCCTCCCCGCCGGGATCCCGGCGTCGGTATGCTGACCGGCGGTCTCCTGACCGCCGGTCAGCCATACTACACCCCTTTATTCTCTCATAGTACTGTTTTATGCACAACTGGTAATTATAATGTTATGACTGTTATCTACTGTGAATTGCATTTGTTTTTGAACCATTAATCCCACTTACTTCCAACACCTTAACCAAGTTGAATCTACAGCGGTGACCAGCCTTTTTCCTGCTAAACAAAGTTAAAATCACCATCCTCATGTAAGGTGATTATTTCTGGGGTTGTCTCTGGGGGGGTCCTGATCCTTCACTACCAACTTACTATTTTATCACAATTATGCCACACACCACAATGCCTGTAATACATTATGCCACACACCACAATGCCCATTACACATTATGCACCACAGTAAGGCTTCTAAAACTTTTAAATGACTTGCTAATTGCCGGGTGTTTCATGCTCGGGGTTACATGCTCGTTGCCAGGGGTTTTGATGCTCTGGGTGTAATTCTCGTTGCCAGGGGTTTCATGCGCTGGGTGTCATGCTCATATCAGGGGTGTAATGCTCGTTGTCAGGTGTTTCATGCACTGGGTGTCATGCTCGTTGATAGGGGTTTCATGAGATTGGTGTCATACTCGTTGCCAGGGGGTAATGCTTGTTGCCAGGGGTTTCATGGGCTGGGTGTCATGCTCATTGCCACGGGTATAATGCTTGTTGCCAGGGGTTTTCATGCTGTCGGTGTCATGCTCGTTGCCAAGGGTGTAAGGCTGCCGCAAGCGCTATGCACTCCCTGGCTCTTTCAGATGCTAGAGGTCAAGTATAACCTCTAGCATCTGTCTCCTCCATGGTGGCGGCCATTTTGGGAGGGACATTTAGCAAATTGACACGCGGACGGCTAGTCCTCATGGGAATCTGCACTGAATCAACGGCAGCTCCTCCGTAGTGGCTGCTGTAGTTATGTCACTGGGGTGAGAATTTGGCTACAGAAGAAAGATAAACCAAGAAGAAAGATATATGAATTCCTATATCGGTTGTTGACTATGACTACAGAACACTGACTTTTTATCCTTTATTTGATGGACTTTATCGTCCTCAATTTTTAGAGGGCACAAATGGTGCTTTTAGCTTCATATATATCTTTTGTGGAGGACAGGTGACCTAACTTGAATACAGTTCGGATTTGGTGCTTCTAGTGTGCGAGGTTACATACCCATATTTCCTTGTATTTGTCTCAGTTATTGGTTGACACAATATAGTGGGGTGCCGGTGAGTTGGCCTCTCCATCCCTATTACTTTCACTTTCTCTTCCACTTACCCTCCAACATGACCCATTCCATTAGGTACAAAATACTCTGTTCCTGGACTTCTTGCCAGTGGCAGTTGCAGATGTGGGGCTGCAGTGCTGTCCAATATTCAGGGGTAGCCAACCTGGGTTATGGAGCACATTATCAAGCCATGTCCAGCTGCTTGAAACTGTGCTCACAGTGCAGGCTGGACCCGGGTCATTGCCAGACTGTCCCTTTGCCAGGACTTGGACATGACATCATCTCCAAGCGCCGGTGTTATGGCTCTCTGCATACTTTTAGCGTGAGAGAGGGAATAGATAATTTGGCCAGGCAGCTCATCCACCTTCCCCACTAACGTAACCAATTAATTGTCTACAACTGCTAGTTGGACACCTTTTTCCCAAGCCAGTGTTATATTGCTGACACAGTTAGAATACACTACAATGTGGGCATTCTCAGGATGACATTACACTGTCCACTTTGGGACCGCCAACATTCTGAATGTCGACAAATCATACCAAACAGCCAAATTTCTATACTATCTACTGCCAGTTTTTATAGTGAAAATCCTGCAATACTTTTAAAACAAGCTTGTGTAATGAACATGAGCTCAATAATAGAGTATTTGGTCCTGATTCAGAGGTGGAAGCAGAAGTGCCCTCAGCAGCGTCTATTGGCGGTCACCCGTTGGCGACCTCATGCAACTGTTGCTACAAGAAATTGCCTTGTATGCATTCATGCGTTGGAATGTGCAAGGCCTAAGACACCTGCTATCAGCATCTGTGCACCCAATAAATAAGATTTTACTTACCGGTAAATCTATTTCTCGTAGTCCGTAGTGGATGCTGGGGACTCCGTGAGGACCATGGGGAATAGACGGGCTCCGCAGGAGACAGGGCACTTTAAGAAAGAATTTGGATATTGGTGTGCTCTGGCTCCTCCCTCTATGTCCCTCCTCCAGACCTCAGTTAGAGAAACTGTGCCCGGAAGAGCTGACAGTACAAGGAAAGGATTTTGGAATCCAGGGCAAGACTCATACCAGTCACACCAATCACACCGTATAACTTGTGATAAACTTACCCAGTTAACAGTATGAACAACAACGGAGCATCAGATCAACCCTGATGCAACCGAACATAACCCTTATTTAAGCAATAACTATATACAAGTATTGCAGAAGAAGTCCGCACTTGGGACGGGCGCCCAGCATCCACTACGGACTACGAGAAATAGATTTACCGGTAAGTAAAATCTTATTTTCTCTAACGTCCTAGTGGATGCTGGGGACTCCGTAAGGACCATGGGGATTATACTAGAGATGTGCACCGGAAATTTTTCGGGTTTTGTGTTTTGATTTTGGGTTCGGTTCCGTGGCCGTGTTTTGGGTTCGAACGCGTTTTGGCAAAACCTCACCGAATTTTTTTTTGTCGGATTCGGGTGTGTTTTGGATTCGGGTGTTTTTTTCAAAAAACCCTAAAAAACAGCTTAAATCATAGAATTTGGGGGTCATTTTGATCCCAAAGTATTATTAACCTCAATAACCATAATTTCCACTCATTTTCAGTCTATTCTGAACACCTCACACCTCACAATATTATTTTTAGTCCTAAAATTTGCACCGAGGTCGCTGGATGACTAAGCTCAGCGACCCAAGTGGCCGACACAAACACCTGGCCCATCTAGGAGTGGCACTGCAGTGTCACGCAGGATGGCCCTTCCAAAAAACACTCCCCAAACAGCACATGACGCAAAGAAGAAAAAAAGAGGCGCAATGAGGTAGCTGTGTGACTAAGATAAGTGACCCTAGTGGCCGACACAAACACCTGGCCCATCTAGGAGTGGCACTGCAGTGTCAGGCCGGATGGCCCTTCCAAAAAATACTCCCCAAACAGCACATGACGCAAAGAAGAAAAAAAAGAGGCGCAATGAGGTAGCTGTGTGACTAAGATAAGTGACCCTAGTGGCCGACACAAACACCTGGCCCATCTAGGAGTGGCACTGCAGTGTCACGCAGGATGGCCCTTCCAAAAAACACTCCCCAAACAGCACATGATGCAAAGAAAAAAAGAGGCGCAATGAGGTAGCTGTGTGAGTAAGCTAAGCGACCCTAGTGGCCGACACAAACACCTGGCCCATCTAGGAGTGGCACTGCAGTGTCAGGCCGGATGGCCCTTCCAAAAAATACTCCCCAAACAGCACATGACGCAAAGAAGAAGAAAAAGAGGCGCGATGAGGTAGCTGTGTAACTAAGATAAGTGACCCTAGTGGCCGACACAAACACCTGGCCCATCTAGGAGTGGCACTGCAGTGTCACGCAGGATGGCCCTTCCAAAAAATACTCCCCAAACAGCACATGACGCAAAGAAGAAAAAAAAGAGGCGCAATGAGGTAGCTGTGTGACTAAGATAAGCGACCCTAGTGGCCGACACAAACACCTGGCCCATCTAGGAGTGGCACTGCAGTGTCACGCAGGATGGCCCTTCCAAAAAACACTCCCCAAACAGCACATGACGCAAAGAAAAATGAAAGAAAAAAGAGGTGCAAGATGGAATTGTCCTTGGGCCCTCCCACCCACCCTTATGTTGTATAAACAGGACATGCACACTTTAACCAACCCATCATTTCAGTGACAAGGTCTGCCACACGACTGTGACTGAAATGACGGGTTGGTTTGGACCCCCACCAAAAAAGAAGCAATTAATCTCTCCTTGCACAAACTGGCTCTACAGAGGCAAGATGTCCACCTCATCATCATCCTCCGATTCATCACCGTGTACATCCCCCTCCTCACAGATTATCAATTCGTCCCCACTGGAATCCACCATCACAGCTCCCTGTGTACTTTGTGGAGGCAATTGCTGCTGGTGAATGTCTCCATGGAGGAATTGATTATAATTCATTTTAATGAACATCATCTTCTCCACATTTTCTGGAAGTAACCTCGTACGCCGATTGCTGACAAGGTGAGCGGCGGCACTAAACACTCTTTCGGAGTACACACTTGTGGGAGGGCAACTTAGGTAGAATAAAGCCAGATTGTGCAAGGGCCTCCAAATTGCCTCTTTTTCCTGCCAGTATACGTACGGACTGTCTGACGTGCCTACTTGGATGCGGTCACTCATATAATCCTCCACCATTCTTTCAATGGTGAGAGAATCATATGCAGTGACAGTAGACGACATGTCCGTAATCGTTGTCAGGTCCTTCAGTCCGGACCAGATGTCAGCATCAGCAGTCGCTCCAGACTGCCCTGCATCACCGCCAGCGGGTGGGCTCGGAATTCTGAGCCTTTTCCTCGCACCCCCAGTTGCGGGAGAATGTGAAGGAGGAGATGTTGACAGGTCGCGTTCCGCTTGACTTGACAATTTTCTCACCAGCAGTTCTTTGAACCCCTGCAGACTTGTGTCTGCCGGAAAGAGAGATACAACGTAGGTTTTAAATCTAGGATCGAGCACGGTGGCCAAAATGTAGTGCTCTGATTTCAACAGATTGACCACCCGTGAATCCTTGTTAAGCGAATTAAGGGCTCCATCCACAAGTCCCACATGCCTAGCGGAATCGCTCAGTGTTAGCTCCTCCTTCAATGTCTCCAGCTTCTTCTGCAAAAGCCTGATGAGGGGAATGACCTGACTCAGGCTGGCAGTGTCTGAACTGACTTCACGTGTGGCAAGTTCAAAAGGTTGCAGAACCTTGCACAACGTTGAAATCATTCTCCACTGCGCTTGAGACAGGTGCATTCCACCTCCTATATCGTGCTCAGTTGTATAGGCTTGAATGGCCTTTTGCTGCTCCTCCAACCTCTGAAGCATATAGAGGGTTGAATTCCACCTCGTTACCACTTCTTGCTTCAGATGATGGCAGGGCAGGTTCAGGCGTTTTTGGTGTTGCTCCAGTCTTCTGTACGTGGTGCCTGTACGCCGAAAGTGTCCCGCAATTCTTCTGGCCACCGACAGCATCTCTTGCACGCCCCTCTCGTTTTTTAAATAATTCTGCACCACCAAATTCAAGGTATGTGCAAAACATGGGACGTGCTGGAATTTGCCCATATTTAATGCACACACAATATTGCTGGCGTTGTCCGATGCCACAAATCCACAGGAGAGTCCAATTGGGGTAAGCCATTCTGCGATGATCTTCTTCAGTTGCCGTAAGAGGTTTTTAGCTGTGTGCGTATTCTGGAAAGCGGTGATACAAAGCGTAGCCTGCCTAGGAAAGAGTTGGCGTTTGCGAGATGCTGCTACTGGTGCAGCCGCTGCTGTTCTTGCGGCGGGAGTCAATACATCTACCCAGTGGGCTGTCACAGTCATATAGTCCTGAGTCTGCCCTGCTCCACTTGTCCACATGTCCGTGGTTAAGTGGACATTGGGTACAACTGCATTTTTTAGGACACTGGTGAGTCTTTTTCTGAGGTCTGTGTACATTTTCGGTATCGCCTGCCTAGAGAAATGGAACCTAGATGGTATTTGGTACCGAGTACACAGTACCTCAATCAAGTCTATAGTTGGCTCTGCAGTAATGATGGATACCGGAACCACGTTTCTCACCGCCCAGGATGCCAAGGCCTCAGTTATCCGCTTTGCAGCAGGATGACTGCTGTGATATTTCATCTTCCTCGCAAAGGACTGTTGGACAGTCAATTGCTTGGTGGAAGTAGTAAAAGTGGTCTTACGACTTCCCCTCTGGGATGACCATCGACTCCCAGCAGCAACAACAGCAGCGCCAGCAGCAGTAGGCGTTACACTCAAGGATGCATCGGAGGAATCCCAGGCAGGAGAGGACTCGTCAGAATTGCCAGTGACATGGCCTGCAGGACTATTGGCATTCCTGGGGAAGGAGGAAATTGACACTGAGGGAGTTGGTGGGGTGGTTTGCGTGAGCTTGGTTACAAGAGGAAGGGATTTACTGGTCAGTGGACTGCTTCCGCTGTCGCCCAAAGTTTTTGAACTTGTCACTGACTTATGATGAATGCGCTGCAGGTGACGTATAAGGGAGGATGTTCCGAGGTGGTTAACGTCCTTACCCCTACTTATTACAGCTTGACAAAGGCAACACACGGCTTGACACCTGTTGTCCGCATTTCTGTTCAAATACTTCCACACCGAAGAGCTGATTTTTTTGGTATTTTCACCAGGCATGTCAATGGCCATATTCCTCCCACGGACAACAGGTGTCTCCCCGGGTGCCTGACTTAAACAAACCACCTCACCATCAGAATCCTCCTTGTCAATTTCCTCCCCAGCGCCAGCAACACCCATATCCTCCTCATCCTGGTGTACTTCAACACTGACATCTTCAATCTGACTATCAGGAACTGGACTGCGGGTGCTCCTTCCAGCACTTGCAGGGGGCGTGCAAATGGTGGAAGGCGCATGCTCTTCACGTCCAGTGTTGGGAAGGTCAGGCATCGCAACCGACACAATTGGACTCTCCTTGTGGATTTGTGATTTCGAAGAACGCACAGTTCTTTGCTGTGCTTTTGCCAGCTTAAGTCTTTTCATTTTTCTAGCGAGAGGCTGAGTGCTTCCATCCTCATGTGAAGCTGAACCACTAGCCATGAACATAGGCCAGGGCCTCAGCCGTTCCTTGCCACTCCGTGTGGTAAATGGCATATTGGCAAGTTTACGCTTCTCCTCCGACGATTTTATTTTAGATTTTTGAGTCCTTTTTTTACTGATATTTTGTGTTTTGGATTTTACATGCTCTGTACTATGACATTGGGCATCGGCCTTGGCAGACGACGTTGATGGAATTTCATCGTCTCGGCCATGACTAGTGGCAGCAGCTTCAGCACGAGGTGGAAGTGGATCTTGATCTTTCCCTATTTTTGGAACCTCAACATTTTTGTTCTCCATATTTTAATAGGCACAACTAAAAGGCACCTCAGGTAAACAATGGAGATGGATGGATACTAGTATACTTATGGATGACGAGTGACTGACGACACAGAGGTAGCTACAGCCGTGGACTACCGTACTGCGTCTGCTAGTATAGAGATGATAATGATATAAAAAATATATATATATCACTACTGCAGGTATATATAATATAATGACGGACCTGCTGGACACTGTCAGCAGACTCCTAAACTACTAGTATGAAGAAGATAGAAAAAAAAAACCCACCACAGGTAGGTATACAATTATGGACGAGCACTGACGACACAGAGGTAGCTACAGCCGTGGACTACCGTACTGCGTCTGCTAGTATAGAGATGATAATGATATAAAAAATATATATATATCACTACTGCAGGTATATATAATATAATGACGGACCTGCTGGACACTGTCAGCAGACTCCTAAACTACTAGTATGAAGATAGAAAAAAAAAAACCACCACAGGTAGGTATACAATTATGGACGAGCACTGACGACACAGAGGTAGCTACAGCCGTGGACTACCGTACTGCGTCTGCTAGTATAGAGATGATAATGATATAAAAAATATATATATATCATCACTGCAGGTATATATAATATAATGACGGACCTGCTGGACACTGTCAGCAGACTCCTAAACTACTAGTATGAAGAAGATAGAAAAAAAAACCCCACCACAGGTAGGTATACAATTATGGACGAGCACTGACGACACAGAGGTAGCTACAGCCGTGGACTACCGTACTGCGTCTGCTAGTATAGAGATGATAATGATATAAAAAATATATATATATCACTACTGCAGGTATATATAATATAATGACGGACCTGCTGGACACTGTCAGCAGACTCCTAAACTACTAGTATGAAGAAGATAGAAAAAAAAAAACCACCACAGGTAGGTATACAATTATGGACGAGCACTGACGACACAGAGGTAGCCACAGCCGTGGACTACCGTACTGCGTCTGCTAATATAGAGATGATAAAGATGATAGAGATGAACAAAAAAAATATAACACTACTGCAGGTAAATATTTATATAATATAATGAATGACGGACCTGCTGGACACTGTCAGCAGAATGCGTTTATAGAATAAAAAAAAAAAACACCACAGGAGTGTTTAACTTTTTCAGGCAGACAATATACTGGTGGTCACTGGTCAGTCACACTGGCAGCAAAAGTGTGCACTGTACTCCTGCTATAACTGCACCCCAGTCTCCCCCACAATTCAGCTGTGTGAGCAGTGAGCACTCAGCACAGTCAGATATACATAGATGATATTATCATGCAGCACACTGAGGCTGAGCACAGATATGGTATGTGACTGTGTATCGTTTTTTTTTCAGGCAGAGAACGGATTATAATAATAAATAAAACTGGTGGTGGTCAGTCACTAGTAACTAACTATCAGCAAAACTCTGCACTCTGAGTACTCCTAATGCTCCCCAAAATTACTAAGTAATCAACTCAAGTGTCTCTATCTATTCTAACGGAGAGGACGCTAGCCACGTCCTCTCCCTATCAATCTCAATGCACGTGTGAAAATGGCGGCGACGCGCGGCTCCTTATATAGAATCCGAGTCTCGCGATAGAATACGAGCCTCGCGAGAATCCGACAGCGGGATGATGACGTTCGGGCGCGCTCGGGTTAGCCGAGCAAGGCGGGAAGATCCGAGTCTGCCTCGGACCCGTGTAAAAAGGCTGAAGTTCGGGGGGGTTCGGATTCCGAGGAACCGAACCCGCTCATCTCTAGATTATACCAAAGCTCCCAAACGGGCGGGAGAGTGCGGATGACTCTGCAGCACCGAATGAGCAAACACAAGGTCCTCCAAAGCCAGGGTATCAAACTTGTAAAACTTTGCAAAAGTGTTCGAACCTGACCAAGTAGCCGCTCGGCAAAGCTGTAATGCCGAGACCCCTCGGGCAGCCGCCCAAGAAGAGCCCACCTTCCTTGTGGAGTGGGCTTTTACTGATTTTGGAAGCGGCAATCCAGCCGCAGAATGAGCCTGCTGAATCGTGTTACAGATCCAGCGAGCAATAGTTTGCTTTGAAGCAGGAGCACCCAGCTTGTTGGGTGCATACAGGATAAACAGCGACTCAGTTTTCCTGACTCTAGCCGTTCTGGCTACATAAACCTTCAAAGCCTTGACCACATCTAGTAACTCGGAATCCTCCAAGTCACGAGTAGCCACAGGCACCACAATAGGTTGGTTCATATGAAAGGATGACACCACTTTTGGCAGAAATTGTGGACGGGTCCGCAATTCTTCCCTGTCCATATGAAATACCAGATAGGGGCTTTTATGTGACAAAGCCGCTAATTCTGACACACGCCTAGCTGAAGCCAAGGCTAATAGCATGACCACCTTCCACGTGAGAAATTTTAACTCCACGGTTTTGAGTGGCTCAAACCAGTGTGACTTCAGGAAACTCAACACCACGTTAAGATCCCAAGGTGCCACTGGAGGCACAAAAGGAGGCTGAATATGCAGCACTCCTTTTACAAACGTCTGGACTTCAGGAAGAGAAGCCAGTTCTTTTTTAAAGAAAATGGATAGGGCCGAAATCTGGACCTTAATGGAACCCAATTTTAGGCCCAAAGTCACTCCCGACTGTAGGAAGTGAAGGAACCGGCCCAGCTGGAATTCCTCCGTAGGGGCATTCCTGGCCTCACACCAAGCAACATATTTTCGCCATATACGGTGATAATGTTTAGCCGTCACGTCCTTCCTAGCCTTTATCAGTGTAGGAATAACCTCATCCGGAATGCCTTTTTCTGCTAGGGGTCGGCGTTCAACCGCCATGCCGTCAAACGCAGCCGCGGTAAGTCTTGGAACAGACAGGGCCCCTGTTGCAACAGGTCCTGTCTTAGAGGCAGAGGCCATGGGTCCTCTGTGAGCATTTCTTGCAGCTCTAGATACCAAGTCCTTCTTGGCCAATCCGGGACAATGAGTATTGTTCTCACTCCTCTTTTTCTTATGATTCTCAGCACCTTGGGTATGAGAGGAAGAGGAGGAAATATATAAACCGACTGGAACACCCACGGTGTCACTAGTGCGTCTACAGCTATCGCCTGAGGGTCTCTTGACCTGGCGCAATACCTCTGTAGCTTTTTGTTGAGGCGGGATGCCATCATGTCCACCTGTGGCAGTTCCCACCGACTTGCAATCTGCGCAAAGACTTCTTGATGATGTCCCCACTCTCCCGGGTGGAGGTCATTCCTGCTGAGGAAGTCTGCTTCCCAGTTGTCCACTCCCGGAATGAACACTGCTGACAGTGCTCTTACGTGATTCTCCGCCCAGCGAAGAATTCTGGTGGCTTCCGCCATCGCCACCCTGCTCCTTGTGCCACCTTGGCGGTTTACATGAGCCACTGCGGTGATGTTGTCTGACTGAATCAGCACCGATTGGTCGCGAAGCAGGGTCTCCGCTTGACTTAGGGCGTTGTATATGGCCCTTAGTTCCAGGATATTGATGTGAAGGCAAGTTTCCTGACTTGACCACAGACCTTGGAAATTTCTTCCCTGTGTGACTGCCCCCCACCCTCGGAGGCTTGCATCCGTGGTCACCAGGACCCAGTCCTGAATGCCCTGAGGGATAGGGTGATCAGCCGATGCATCTGAAGATGCGATCCGGACCACTTGTCCAACAGATCCCATTGAAAGGTCCTCGCATGGAACCTGCCGAATGGGAATGGCCTCGTACGATGCCACCATCTTTCCCAGGACTCGCGTGCAGTGATGCACCGACACCTGTTTCGGTTTTAAGAGGTCTCTGACCAGAGTCACGAGTTCCTGAGCCTTCTCCGCCGGGAGAAACACCTTCTTCTGGTCCGTGTCCAGAATCATGCCCAGGAAGGGCAGACGCGTCGTAGGAATCAGCTGCGACTTGGGAATATTCAGAATCCAGCCGTGCTGTTGCAACACTTCCTGAGAGTGTGCTACGCTGATCAGCAACTGCTCTCTGGACCTCGCCTTTATGAGGAGATCGTCCAAGTATGGGATAATTGTGACTCCTTGCCTTCGTAGGAGCACCATCATTTCCGCCATTACCTTGGTAAATATTCTCGGTGCCATGGACAGACCAAACGGCAACGTCTGGAATTGGTAATGACAGTCCTGTACCACAAATCTGAGGTACTCCTGATGAGGTGGATAAATGGGGACATGCAGGTAAGCATACTTTATGTCCAGAGACACCATAAAATCCCCCCCTTCCAGGCTTGCGATGACCGCTCTGAGCGATTCCATCTTGAACTTGAACCTTTTCAGGTATATGTTCAGGGATTTTAAATTCAATATGGGTCTGACCGAACCGTCCGGTTTCGGAACCACAAACATGGTCGAATAATAACTCTTTCCTTGTTGAAGGAGGGGAAACTTGACCACCACCTGCTGAAGATACAATTTGTGAATTGCAGCTAACACAATTTCCCTCTCTAAGGGGGAAGCTGGCAGGGCCGATTTGAGGTATCGGTGAGGGGGCATCTCCTCGAATTCCAGCTTGTATCCCTGAGACACAATCTCTATTACCCAGGGATCCACCTGGGAGTGAACCCACCTATGGCTGAAATTTCGGAGGCGCGCCCCCACCGGGCCTAGCTCCGCCTGTGGAGCCCCAGCGTCATGCGGTGGATTTAGTAGAAGCCGGGGAGGACTTCTGTTCCTGGGAACTAGCTGTGTTGTGCAGCTTCTTTCCTCTACCCTTGCCTCTGGCAAGAAAGGACGCACCTCGGACTTTCTTGCCTTTTTGCGAACGAAAGGACTGCATTTGGTAATACGGTGCTTTCTTAGGTTGTGAGGGAACATATGGCAAAAAATTTGACTTTCCAGCAGTAGCTGTGGAGACCAGGTCCGAGAGACCCTCCCCAAACAATTCCTCACCCTTGTAAGGTAAAACCTCCATGTGCCTTTTTGTGTCGGCATCGCCTGTCCATTGCAGAGTCCACAGGACCCTTCTGGCAGAAATCGACATTGCATTTATTCTAGAGCCCAGTAGGCTAATGTCTCTTTGAGCATCTCTCATATACAGGACAGCGTCTTTTATATGCCCCAGGGTCATTAATATAGTATCCTTGTCTAAGGTATCCAGATCCTCAGATAAGGAATCCGTCCATGCTGCTACAGCACTACACACCCAGGCCGACGCAATTGCCGGCCTTAGTAAGGTACCTGAATGTGTGTAAATGGACTTCAGGGTGCCCTCTTGCTTTCTATCCGCAGCATCTTTTAGGGTGGCCGTATCCTGTGACGGCAGGGCTACCCTCTTGGATAAGCGTGTTAGAGCTTTGTCCACCCTAGGGGAGGATTCCCAGCGTAACCTGTCCGTTGGCGGGAAAGGATACGCCATAAGCATCCGTTTGGAAATCTGCAGTTTTTTATCTGGAGATTCCCAAGCCTTTTCACATAACTCATTTAGCTCATGTGAAGGGGGAAAGGTCGCCTCCTGCCTTTTTTCCCCATACATATGAACCCTCTTGTCAGGGACTGGGGTTTCCTCTGTGATGTGCAACACCTCCTTCATTGCTATAATCATATAACGTATAGCTTTAGCCAATTTAGGCTGTAACTTTGCATCATCATAGCCGACACTGGAGTCAGACTCCGTGTCGGTGTCTGTGTCAACAATTTGGGATAGTGGGCGCTTCTAAGACCCTGACGGCCTCTGCGACATAGGATCAGGCATGGGCTGAGACCCTGACTGTCCTAAGGTTTCAACTTTATCCAACCTTTTATTCAAGGAATTAACATTATCATTTAAAACCTTCCACATATCCATCCAATCAGGTGTCGGCGCCGTCGGCGGCGACCCCACATTCATTTGCTCCCGCTCTGCTTCCACATAGCCTTCCTCGTCAAACATGTCGACACAAGCGTACCGACACACCACACACATACAGGGGATGCTCTTTTTGAAGACAGTTCCCCCACAAGGCCCTTTGGAGAGACAGAGAGAGAGTATGCCAGCACACACCCCAGCGCTATATGTCCCAGGAATCACACAGTAACTTAGTGTTAACCCAGTAGCTGCTGTATATAAAGCTTTTTGCGCCTAATTTATGTGCCCCCCCTCTCTTTTTACCCTCTTCTACCGTGTTTCTGCAGGGGAGAGCCTGGGGAGCTTCCTCTCAGCGGAGCTGTGGAGAGAAAATGGCGCTGGTGAGTGCTGAGGAAGAAGCCCCGCCCCCTCAGCGGCGGGCTTCTGTCCCGCGTTTGTGTGTAAAATAATGGCGGGGGCTCATGCATATATACAGTGCCCAACTGTATATACGCTACTTTTTGCCAAGAGGTTCCTAATTGCTGCCCAGGTCGCCCTTCCCTGCGCCCTGCACCCTACAGTGACCGGAGTGTGTGGGTTTAATGTGGGAGCAATGGCGCACAGCTGCAGTGCTGTGCGCTACCTCAGTTTGAAGACTGGAGTCTTCTGCCGCCGCTTTTGAAGTCTTCTTGCTTTTGTCACCGGCTTCTGTCTTCCGGCTCTGCGAGGGGGACGGCGGCGCGGCTCCGGGATCGGACGACAAAGGGTGAGATCCTGTGTACGATCCCTCTGGAGCTAATGGTGTCCAGTAGCCTAAGAAGCAGGACCTATCTTCAGTGAGTAGGGCTGCTTCTCTCCCCTCAGTCCCACTCTGCAGAGAGTCTGTTGCCAGCAGATCTCTCTGAAAATAAAAAAAACCTAACAAAATACTTTCTTATAGCAAGCTCAGGAGAGCTCACTAAGTAGCACCCAGCTCGTCCGGGCACAGATTCAAACTGAGGTCTGGAGGAGGGACATAGAGGGAGGAGCCAGAGCACACTAGTATCCTAATTCTTTCTTAAAGTGCCCTGTCTCCTGCAAAGCCTGTCTATTCCCCATGGTCCTTACGGAGTCCCCAGCATCCACTAGGACGTTAGAGAAATACCGATTGGTGCATCCTTAGACACCAGTCCTATGAGAGCTGCAGCTTCTCCATCTGTGTATGGCCACCTGTGTGTGTGGTCAAGCATCTGGGTATGCAAACACTTTCAACAACACGCCTGCAACACTCCCATAACACAGCCCATCTCTGTGGGGAGATCTAGGGGGGTAATTCAGAGTTGATCGCAGCAGCATATTTGTTAGTAGTTGGGCAAACCCATGTGCACTGCAGGGGGGACAGATATAACATTTGCAGAGAGAGTTAGATTTGGGTGGGTTGTTTCTGTGCAGGGTAAATACTGGCTGCTTTATTTTTACACTGCATTTAGACTTCAGATTGAACACACCCCACCCAAATCTAACTCTCTCTGTACATGTTATATCTGACCCCCGCCCCCCTGCAGTGCACATGGGGCCTAATTCAGACCAGATCGTAGCCCTGCAAAACCTACGTTCAGGCACACTGACATGCGGGATGGGACGCCCAGCACAGGGCTAGTCCAACACCACATGTCAGGCCCTCCCCCGCAGATGTACAAAAGCATCGCACAGCGGCAATGCTTTTGCACTTCAGGAGTAGCTCCCGGCCAGCGCAGCTTTTGCGTGCTGGCCAAACGTTACTCATCGCTGCCCGGGTCGCAGAGGCTGCGTCTGATGCCACGCAGCTGCCGCAGCCCGCCCCCCTGCACGGTCCGGCCACGCCTGCGTTGGCCGGACTGCGTCCACAAAACGGAGGCCAAACGCGATGTGCCACCCCCTCCCAACGATCGCCTCTGCCTGTCAATCAGGCAGAGGCGATCGATAGGCAACGACAGCTGTCGGCTGTCAGCCATGTACCGGCGCATGCGCACTTCTGACCTGATCGCTGCGCTGCGATGAACGACAGCGAGTGATCAGGTCAGAATGACCCCCATGGTTCTGCCCATCTGCTAACAAAGTTGCTGTTATGATAAATTCTGAATTAGGCCCCTAGGCAGAGAAAAGTTTTCCCAGAGCAAAGTCCGTAAAGAAGCGTTCTCTATGTACATAAAATGAAGAGTGAGTTGCACACATTTGCAATATATGATAAGCACAGACTCACCAGTCTTGCAACACTTAGGGGTAAATTTAATTAACTAAGAATAGTGTTTGAAGTGAAAATCACATTGTAGAACATCGCCAAAAGGAATTCTGCTCAAAATCACAAATTTAGTAAGCGGACGTTTTTTTATCCAATTCTGGCCTGTGCGAGTTAAGTCAAAATCAGTTGAAAAACATAGAGGATGGTGAGAGAGAGAGAGAGAGAGAGAGAGAGAGAGAGAGAGAGAGAGAGAGAGTGTGTGTGTGTGTGTGTCTGTGTGCGTGCGTGCGTGCGTGTGTGTGTGTGTGTGTGTGTGTGTGTGCGTGTGTGTGTGTGTGTGTGTGTGTGTGTGTATTTACTTTGATATTTTCTCAGTGTATAGTGTTATTTGTCGTGATGTAAGGGGTTTTAGTAGGAGCACGGCTGAGGAGGTCGAGTCGGAGTTGGAGCAGGAGGTGATGATGATGATGAGTTCACTGTGCCCACAGAGAGCGGATGTAGCGTGTGCTTCACTTACAATTTATGCGTATGGTGAGAGTACGGAAGGATGGTATAGACCTGTGACTTTCTTCTCCTCTGAAACCAAATTGTAGCGTGCAGTGGCGGAACAAGCAAGCGGTGGGCCCAGGTGCAACAAAATGCTTTGGGCCCCCCCCCCCCATCCAAGTCCACCCCATGGGCAGTGCGCGCCGTAGGCGCGCAAAAATACATAGTGGCGTGGCTTCGTGGGGAAAGGGTGTGTCCACAAAATAATACCAATTCATAAAACGGTGCACAGTAGTCTCCATTCTTCAAATTACGCCGCACAGTAGCACCACTACACCAGGTAGAGACCCTTTTACTCCTTACAGCGAACAGATTCCCCTTTTTACACATAACGGCAGACAGCGTGCACTTTTTACACATAACGGCAGACAGCGTGCCCTCGTTACACATAGCGGCAGACAGCATACACTTTTTACACAATGGCAGACAGCGTGCCCTCATTACACATAGCGGCAGACAGCGTGCCCTCGTTACACATAGCGGCAGACAGCGTGCACTTTTTACACATTACGGCAGACAGCGTCCCCATTTTACACATTACGGCAGACAGCGTCCCCATTTTACACATTACGGCAGACACCATACACTTTTACACATAACGGCAGATAGCGTGCCCTTTTTACATATTACGGCAGGCAGATTCTACCTTTTTACACATAGCGGCAGGCAGATTCCCCATTTTTATACATAGCGGCAGGCAGATTCCCCATTTTTATACATAGCGGCAGGCAGATTCCCCATTTTTATACATAGCGGCAGGCAGATTCCCCATTTTTATACATAGCGGCAGGCAGATTCCCCATTTTTACACATTGCGGCAGGCAGATTCCCCATTTTTACATTGCAGCAGGCAGATTCCCCATTTTTACACATTGCGGCAGGCAGATTCCCCATTTTTACATTGCGGCAGGCAGATTCCCCATTTTTACATTGCGGCAGGCAGATTCCCCATTTTTACATTGCGGCATGCAGATTCCCCATTTTTATACATAGCGGCAGGCAGTCCCCCCTTTTTACACATTGCGGCAGGCAGTCCCAACAAATAAAAAAAGAAAGAGAAAGAAAGTGAAAGAAAGAAAGAAAGAAAGAAAGAAAGAAAGAAAGAAAGAAAGAAAGAAAGAAAGAAAGAAAGAAAGAAGGAAGGAAGGAAGAATTATACTTACCCTCTCTGTTGGCTCAGGCTCCTCGGTGCAGCTTCCCGGGCAGTAGAGAAGAAGGAGGAGGGAGGTGAAGGAGGGAGCCGCAGCAGCGCTGTGTTACTGGTGGAGGCGCTGCTGCTGCTGCCCCTCTGCTTCCCTATAGGCTGTTCTCAGAGACAGCCTATAGTGAAGCAGAGGAGCAGCAGCAGCAGCGCCTCCACCAGTAACAAAGCGCTGCTGCGGCTCTCTCCTTCACTGAGAGACTGTGACCTGTTTGTATATGAGGGAGGGAGGGACGGACCCACCTCCCTCCTTCGTGTGCGGGTGGCCAGAATCGTTCCTTATGACGGGCGGGTCACGGGAGCGCTGGTGTGCGGCTGCGGCATGACATACAATGAGTCATTGTGACCAGTGGCGTAACTAGAAATTTTTCTCCCCCAAGCCAAAAAATCCTTCGGCGCCCCCCCCCCCATACACCCCGTAATTGGCACTAGCAAAGGTAGAAAAATGCGTGCGCCGCATTGCCCGTTATACATTATGCTACACACTGCAATGCCCCTGATACATTATAGCACATACAATGTCTGTGACACGGTATGACACACACCACAATGATCCTGAGACATTATACCACATACCACAATGCCCGTGATATAGTATACAACACACCGTAATGCCTGAAACATTATGACACACACCGCAATGTCCGTGATACATTATGCCACACACCGTAATGCCCATTACACATTAAGTTCTACAGTAAGGCTTCCAATTACTTTTAAATTACCTGCTTGTTGCCAGGGGTTTCATGCACTTGGTTCCATGCATGGTGCCAGGATGTCATGCTCGTTGCCAGGGGTTTCATGCACTGGGTGTCATGCTCGTTGCTAGTGGGTAGTGCTTGTTGCTAGGGCCGTGCTCCCAGTGCCACATATGCTCCCAGTGCCAGATATTCCCCCACAGTGCCAGGTATATGCACCCAGTGCCAGATATTCTCCCACAGTGCCAGATATTCCCCCCCAGTGCCAGGTATATGCCCCCAGTGCCAGGTACATGCCCCCCCAGTGCCAGGTACATGCCCCCCCAGTGCCAGTTATATGCCCCCAGTGCCAGGTATATGCCCCCAGTGCCAGATATTCCCCCCAGTGCCTGCTTCCCCCCCAGTGCCAGGTATATGCCCCCAGTGCCGGGTATATGCCCCCAGTGCCGGGTATATGCCCCCCCAGTGCCAGATATTCTCCCACAGTGCCAGATATCCCCCCCCAGTGCCAGGTATATGCCCCCAGTGCCAGGTATATGCCCCCAGTGCCAGGTACATGCCCCCCCAGTGCCAGTTATATGCTCCCAGTGCCAGGTATATGCCCCCAGTGCCAGATATTCCCCCCCAGTGTCTGCTCCCCCCCCCAGTGCCAGGTATATGCCCCCAGTGCCGGGTATATGCCCCCCCAATGCCGGGTATATGCCCCCAGTGCCAGATATTCCCCCCCAGTGCCTGCTTCCCCCCCAGTGCCAGGTACATGCCTCCAGTGCTGGGTATATGCCTCCCCCCCAGTGCCAGGTATATGCCCCCCCCAGTGCCAGGTATATGCCCCCAGTGCCAGGTATATGCCCCCTGTGCCAGGTACATGCCCCCAGTGCCAGGTATATGCCCCCCCCCCCAGTGCCGGGTATATGCCCCCCCAATGCCAGGTACATGCCCTCAGTGCCGGGTATATGCCCCCCCAGTGCAAGGTATATGTCCCCAGTGCCAGGTATATGTCCCCAGTGCCAGGTATATGTCCCCCCAGTGCCAGGTATATGTCCCCAGTGCCAGGTATATGTCCCCCCAGTGCCAGGTATATGCCGCAGTGCCTGCTCCCCCGGTCCCCCCTCCCCCCTCTATGTGTTGGAGGGACACGAGCGCATCGCGCGTCTCTCCTGTGTCCCTCCTGGCTCTCCCCCCGGCCGGTCTAATGAAGGAAGTGCCGTTCGTGAGCCAATCAGAGCTCACGAACGGCACATGCTTCCTTAGATCGGCCGGGGGAGAGCCAGGAGGGACACAGGAGAGACGCGCGATGCGCTCGTGTCCCTCCAACACATAGGGGGGGGGGGGGCGGGGGAGCAGGCACCACAGCAGGGAGGGAGAGGAGACCGCAGATTGACATGCGGACGTTCGTCCGCATGTCAATATGTTCTAAATGCCGGCCGGCGGCTGTGGGCCCTTCAGTGCGGCGGGGCCCCAGTGCAATGCACTGCCTGCCCCGCCAGTAGTTCCGCCCCTGGTAGTGTGGACAGTTCCCTGCATTCCTTCTGCTTGCTGTTTATGAATTACTCCGTACCTCCTTGTGAATTTACAGCAGTACTTCCTCCTCTGTACACAGGATTTCTCTCCTCACTGGTGGATGATGGTGACTGGATCACCCGAACACTGTGGTACATACTTGCCTACTTTTGAAAACTAAAATCAGGGAGATTACAGTAGCATGTCCCGTGCAAAGCGCGGCGTGCCGCCATGGGGGCCTGTCAAACTCTACCCAAAGGGCGTGTCTAGTTCCACAAATAGGCGTGCCTATGCTTAAATGCTTGTTGTTGCAAGATATTTCTATATAACATTAGTAACAATATATTTTGGGAAGTTTTGCAAGTATTGATACTAACATTACTGCCTGAAATACAGGGTTTCTTATTTGCAATATGTTTTCGCTGTGATATTTCTTTTCTTCTCACTCAGCACAATATGCATGGTAAATGTGATGCCTACTGTATGCAATAAATTCCAAATGCAAGTTGACCGTGTGTGAATTCATCCATAAACATATAAGTAAACGATTATTTTGGTGTTGTAGATTTTATTTTCATTGGGAACACTGGATTGTCTGCGTCTTGTAGGCACGACCTATATTTATTGGATGTGCTATTTTCCATTCCATTGCAGCATTAACCAAATCATTACAGATACCAGCTGCTCTAATTAAACGAATGTGTTTAACTACAGAAAGATTATACTAACAACAATTGTTACAGCAGCAGCAGCAGCAGCAGAGGCATGCTATGGGTCAGTGCACACCAGCACAGTTAAGAGGAGTGTGTGATCAGGTACTGCTATCTCTCTCTCTCTCTCTCTCTCAGGGGATACACAAGGGGGGTAATGAGAGCCGTCAGCAGTGATTCCTGAGCAACTACAGCAACTCACTGTTCTTGCAAAGAAACTCCTTAGTGTCACCCCTGACAGAATCTGAAGAATCCGGGAGAATTGACCTATAAAGCAGGGGATCAGGAGATTTATGTCTGAAACGGGAGGCTCCCGCAGGATGCGGGAGGGTAGGCAACTATGCTGTGGTATGCTCTCTATATTTTAGTCACTGAGCCAGATTCCATTTCCCACTCGCACCTGCATGATAGCCCTTCCCAATTCTTCTGAGCTTACACTGCCATACATGTCTTGATACTTGGACAAGTCACACACCTCGCAGACAAAATCCCCCCACATTCTAATGCTGGCATTAACCCCCTCACTGCGTCTGGTGGGCTACACCAAGTAGCATTTTGTGAACAAGTTGTGGATAATTTCTAGAATCCATCTGGAATATGGTTATCACAAGCAAGGGTCTTTGTTTTTTACAAGCTTCTCTACTGGCTTGGAGTCAATGTAGTGTGAGATGATCTGTACAGACAAGTATAGGGCAAGATGGAAAACCTATCTACAGAAAGATACTAGCAAATAATCTCCCTGGGTTTACACTAAATTGCACATATTTTGGTAAGTTTTAAGAAAAGAGTTTTTACCTCCTCCTAGAGTATTTATTGCACAAATTGGGGAGAGGCTTGGAAAAGGACAAATCAGTCTTTTAAGGACAACTGTGTTTAGACTTTTCTGGATCTCTCTGCGCCTGAAAATTTTCTGTGGACTGGATGGCACAGTCCTTATCTGGTTCAAACAATTTCTCACTGGCAGGTCACAGAGAGATACTTCTGGAGTATACTCATTGTCACCAGTGCCACTGCCATGTGGTGTCCCACAGGGTTCTATACTACAGTATATCCCATGCTTTTTGCAGTACACATGCAACCACTGGGTGAATTAATCAGATGTCATGGTCTGGTCTACCACTGCTGTGCAAATATACAACTGTACCTGCCTTTTGCTCCAGGTACTGAGAACCCAATAACATCCCTAAATGGCTGTCTAGCTGAGCTTCAGAAGTGGATGAGTGCCAGCTGGCTGATAAAACATTATAGGTCAAAGCACAAGACTGCAGCAAAGCCTGCGACTCGCGTCAGCTTTACCACGGCTAATAGGATACTGCCCATAAACTTAAGGGGTCGAATCTGTTGAATGAGCAATGGTCTTGGGTAGAGATGAGCGGGTTCGATTCTCAGAGAACCGAACTGTACTGAACTTCACGCTCTGAACCCGGTTCCGAGCCCGGCTCGGGTTTTCCCGCCTGTCTCGGAAACCAGAACGATGCAAAATTTCATCATCCCGCTGTCGAATTCTCGCGGGATTTGGATTCCATATAAGGAGCCGCGCATCCCCGCCATTTTCACTCCGGCATTGGAGAGTGTACAGAGAGGACGTGTCTCCGTTCTCTCAGTATCCTCAGTGTCCGTGGCTTGTGCTAAATCTGTCCAGACACAGTGCTTGTGTTCTCTGTTGCCATATGTCCAGTGCTGCTGTATAGGGTGCTCTGTTGTGCTGCATCAGTTTAGGGTGGTGTATTGTGTTGCATCAGTCCAGTCACAGTGGTGGTGTCCTCTGCTGCCGTATGTCCAGTGCTGCTGTTTAATAAGTCCCTTACAGTGTTGCTGTGTTGTCCTGCATCAGACCAGTGGTAGTGTCCTGGGCATCAGACACTCCAGTGACCATTCAACAGTGGTGGTGTCATCTGCTGCCATATGCCCAGTGCTGCTGTATAATTATCTGTGTTGTCCTGCATCAGACCAGTGCTAGTGTCCTGTGCATCAGTCAGTCCAGTGGGGGTAATTCCAAGTTGATCGCAGCAGGAAATTTTTTAGCAGTTGGGCAAAACCATGTGCACTGCATGGGGGACAGATATAACATTTGCAGAGAGAGTAAGATTTGGGTGGGTTATTTTGTTTCTGTGCAGGGTAAATACTAGTGATGAGCACCGGAAATTTTTCGGGTTTTGTGTTTTGGTTTTGGGTTCGGTTCCGCGGCCGTGTTTTGGGTTCGAACGCGTTTTGGCAAAACCTCACCGAATTTTTTTTGTCGGATTCGGGTGTGTTTTGGATTCGGGTGTTTTTTTCAAAAAAACCTAAAAAACAGCTTAAATCATAGAATTTGGGGGTCATTTTGATCCCAAAGTATTATTAACCTCAATAACCATAATTTCCACTCATTTTCAGTCTATTCTGAACACCTCACACCTCACAATATTATTTTTAGTCCTAAAATTTGCACCGAGGTCGCTGGATGGCTAAGCTAAGCGACCCAAGTGGCCGACACAAACACCTGGCCCATCTAGGAGTGGCACTGCAGTGTCACGCAGGATGGCCCTTCCAAAAAACACTCCCCAAACAGCACATGACGCAAAGAAAAAAAGAGGCGCAATGAGGTAGCTGTGTGAGTAAGCTAAGCGACCCTAGTGGCCGACACAAACACCTGGCCCATCTAGGAGTGGCACTGCAGTGTCACGCAGGATGGCCCTTCCAAAAAACACTCCCCAAACAGCACATGACGCAAAGAAAAAAAGAGGCGCAATGAGGTAGCTGTGTGAGTAAGCTAAGCGACCCTAGTGGCCGACACAAACACCTGGCCCATCTAGGAGTGGCACTGCAGTGTCACGCAGGATGGCCCTTCCAAAAAACACTCCCCAAACAGCACATGACGCAAAGAAAAATGAAAGAAAAAAGAGGTGCAAGATGGAATTGTCCTTGGGCCCTCCCACCCACCCTTATGTTGTATAAACAGGACATGCACACTTTAACCAACCCATCATTTCAGTGACAGGGTCTGCCACACGACTGTGACTGAAATGACGGGTTGGTTTGGACCCCCACCAAAAAAGAAGCAATTAATCTCTCCTTGCACAAACTGGCTCTACAGAGGCAAGATGTCCACCTCATCATCATCCTCCGATATATCACCGTGTACATCCTCCTCCTCACAGATTATCAATTCGTCCCCACTGGAATCCACCATCTCAGCTCCCTGTGTACAACTTTGTGGAGGCAATTGCTGCTGGTCAATGTCTCCACGGAGGAATTGATTATAATTCATTTTAATAAACATCATCTTCTCCACATTTTCTGGAAGTAACCTCGTACGCCGATTGCTGACAAGGTGAGCGGCGGCACTAAACACTCTTTCGGAGTACACACTTGTGGGAGGGCAACTTAGGTAGAATAAAGCCAGTTTGTGCAAGGGCCTCCAAATTGCCTCTTTTTCCTGCCAGTATAAGTACGGACTGTCTGACGTGCCTACTTGGATGCGGTCACTCATATAATCCTCCACCATTCTTTCAATGGGGAGAGAATCATATGCAGTGACAGTAGACGACATGTCCGTAATCGTTGTCAGGTCCTTCAGTCCGGACCAGATGTCAGCATCAGCAGTCGCTCCAGACTGCCCTGCATCACCGCCAGCGGGTGGGCTCGGAATTCTGAGCCTTTTCCTCGCACCCCCAGTTGCGGGAGAATGTGAAGGAGGAGATGTTGACAGGTCGCGTTCCGCTTGACTTGACAATTTTGTCACCAGCAGTTCTTTGAACCCCAGCAGACTTGTGTCTGCCGGAAAGAGAGATCCAAGGTAGGTTTTAAATCTAGGATCGAGCACGGTGGCCAAAATGTAGTGCTCTGATTTCAACAGATTGACCACCCGTGAATCCTTGTTAAGCAAATTAAGGGCTCCATCCACAAGTCCCACATGCCTAGCGGAATCGCTCTGTGTTAGCTCCTCCTTCAATGTCTCCAGCTTCTTCTGCAAAAGCCTGATGAGGGGAATGACCTGACTCAGGCTGGCAGTGTCTGAACTGACTTCACGTGTGGCAAGTTCAAAAGGTTGCAGAACCTTGCACAACGTTGAAATCATTCTCCACTGCGCTTGAGACAGGTGCATTCCACCTCCTATATCTAGCTCAGTTGTATAGGCTTGAATGGCCTTTTGCTGCTCCTCCAACCTCTGAAGCATATAGAGGGTTGAATTCCACCTCGTTACCACTTCTTGCTTCAGATGATGGCAGGGCAGGTTCAGGCGTTTTTGGTGTTGCTCCAGTCTTCTGTACGTGGTGCCTGTACGCCGAAAGTGTCCCGCAATTCTTCTGGCCACCGACAGCATCTCTTGCACGCCCCTGTCGTTTTTTAAATAATTCTGCACCACCATATTCAAGGTATGTGCAAAACATGGGATGTGCTGGAATTTGCCCATATTTAATGCACACACAATATTGCTGGCGTTGTCCGATGCCACAAATCCACAGGAGAGTCCAATTGGGGTAAGCCATTCTGCGATGATCTTCCTCAGTTGCCGTAAGAGGTTTTTAGCTGTGTGCGTATTCTGGAAAGCGGTGATACAAAGCGTAGCCTGCCTAGGAAAGAGTTGGCGTTTGCGAGATGCTGCTACTGGTGCCGCCGCTGCTGTTCTTGCGGCGGGAGTCCATACATCTACCTAGTGGGCTGTCACAGTCATATAGTCCTGAGCCTTCCCTGCTCCACTTGTCCACATGTCCGTGGTTAAGTGGACATTGGGTACAACTGCATTTTTTAGGACACTGGTGAGTCTTTTTCTGAGGTCTGTGTACATTTTCGGTATCGCCTGCCTAGAGAAATGGAACCTAGATGGTATTTGGTACCGGGGACACAGTACCTCCAACAAGTCTCTAGTTGCCTCTGCAGTAATGATGGATACCGGAACCACGTTTCTCACCGCCCAGGATGCCAAGGCCTCAGTTATCCGCTTTGCAGCAGGATGACTGCTGTGATATTTCATCTTCCTCGCAAAGGACTGTTGGACAGTCAATTGCTTGGTGGAAGTAGTAAAAGTGGTCTTACGAGTACGACTTCCCCTCTGGGATGACCATCGATTCCCAGCAGCAACAACAGCAGCGCCAGCAGCAGTAGGCGTTACACGCAAG
This sequence comes from Pseudophryne corroboree, assembly GCF_028390025.1. Lineage (NCBI taxonomy): Eukaryota > Metazoa > Chordata > Amphibia > Anura > Myobatrachidae > Pseudophryne > Pseudophryne corroboree. The sequence goes on from NC_086444.1 coordinate 209,159,605, forward strand.
GATGCATCGGAGGAATCCCAGGCAGGAGAGGACTCGTCATAATTGCCAGTGACATGGCCTGCAGGACTATTGGCATTCCTGGGGAAGGAGGAAATTGACACTGAGGGAGTTGGTGGGGTGGTTTGCGTGAGCTTGGTTACAAGAGGAAGGGATTTACTGGTCAGTGGACTGCTTCCGCTGTCGCCCAAAGTTTTTGAACTTGTCACTGACTTATGATGAATGCGCTGCAGGTGACGTTTAAGGGAGGATGTTCCGAGGTGGTTAACGTCCTTACCCCTACTTATTACAGCTTGACAAAGGCAACACACGGCTTGACAAATGTTGTCCGCATTTCTGTTGAAATACTTCCACACCGAAGAGCTGATTTTTTTGGTATTTTCACCAGGCATGTCAATGGCCCTATTCCTCCCACGGACAACAGGTGTCTCCCCGGGTGCCTGACTTAAACAAACCACCTCACCATCAGAATCCTCCTGGTCAATTTCCTCCCCAGCGCCAGCAACACCCATATCCTCCTCATCCTGGTGTACTTCAACACTGACATCTTCAATCTGACTATCAGGAACTGGACTGCGGGTGCTCCTTCCAGCACTTGCAGGGGGCGTGCAAATGGTGGAAGGCGCATGCTCTTCACGTCCAGTGTTGGGAAGGTCAGGCATCGCAAACGACACAATTGGACTCTCCTTGTGGATTTGTGATTTCAAAGAACGCACAGTTCTTTGCTGTGCTTTTGCCAGCTTGAGTCTTTTCATTTTTCTAGCGAGAGGCTGAGTGCTTCCATCCTCATGTGAAGCTGAACCACTAGCCATGAACATAGGCCAGGGCCTCAGCCGTTCCTTGCCACTCCGTGTGGTAAATGGCATATTGGCAAGTTTACGCTTCTCCTCCGACAATTTTATTTTAGATTTTTGAGTCCTTTTTTTACTGATATTTGGTGTTTTGGATTTTACATGCTCTGTACTATGACATTGGGCATCGGCCTTGGCAGACGACGTTGCTGGCATTTCATCGTCTCGGCCATGACTAGTGGCAGCAGCTTCAGCACGAGGTGGAAGTCGATCTTGATCTTTCCCTATTTTTGGAACCTCAACATTTTTGTTCTCCATATTTTAATAGGCACAACTAAAAGGCACCTCAGGTAAACAATGGAGATGGATGGATACTAGTATACTTATGGATTGACGAGCGACTGCCGACACAGAGGTAGCTACAGCCGTGGACTACCGTACTGCGTCTGCTGCTAATATAGACTGGATGATAATGATATAAAATATATATATATATATATATCACTACTGCAGCCGGACAGGTATATATTATATAATGACGGACCTGCTGGACACTGTCAGCTCAGCACTGCAGACTCCTAAAGTAAGCTACTATTAGTATCAAGAAGATAAAAAAAAAAAAAAAACACCACAGGTAGGTGGTATACAATTATGGATGGACTAGCGACTGCCGACACAGAGGTAGCTACAGCCGTGGACTACCGTATTGCGTCTGCTGCTAATATAGACTGGATGATAATGATATAAAAAATATATATATATATCACTACTGCAGCCGGACAGGTATATATTATATAATGACGGACCTGCTGGACACTGTCAGCTCAGCACTGCAGACTCCTAAAGTAAGCTACTAGTATCAAGAAGATAGAAAAAAAAAAACACCACAGGTAGGTGGTATACAATTATGGATGGACGAGCGACTGCCGACACAGAGGTAGCTACAGCCGTGGACTACCGTACTGCGTCTGCTGCTAATATAGACTGGATGATAATGATATAAAAAATATATATATATCACTACTGCAGCCGGACAGGTATATATTATATACGTATATACTGGACACTGGTCAGTCACACTGGCACTGGCAGTGGCACTCTGGCAGCAAAAGTGTGCACTGTTAAAATATGTACTCCTGCTATAACTGCTCCCCAGTCTCCCCCACAATTAAGCTGTGTGAGCAGTGAGCACTCAGCACAGTCAGATATACAGTATTACATAGATGATGCAGCACACTGAGGGCACACTGAGGCTGAGCACAGATATGGTATGTGACTGTGTCACACTGTGTATCGTTTTTTTTTCAGGCAGAGAATGGATTAATTAAACTGGTGGTCACTGGTCACACTATCAGCAAGTAGTACTCCGTCCTAATATGCTCCCCAAAATTAGTAAATCAAGTGTCTCTAGACTCTCTACTCTCTACTCTACTCTAAACGGAGAGGACGCCAGCCACGTCCTCTCCCTATGAATCTCAATGCACGTGTGAAAATGGCGGCGACGCGCGGCTCCTTATATAGAATCCGAGTCTCGCGATAGAATACGAGCCTCGCGAGAATCCGACAGCGGGATGATGACGTTCGGGCGCGCTCGGGTTAACCGAGCAAGGCGGGAAGATCAGAGTCTGCCTCGGACCCGTGTAAAAAGGCTGAAGTTCGGGGGGTTCGGATTCCGAGAAACCGAACCCGCTCATCTCTAGTAAATACTGGCTGCTTTATTTTTACACTGCAATTTAGATTGCAGATTGAACACACCACACCCAAATCTATCTCTCTCTGCACATGTTATATCTGCCTCCCCTGCAGTGCACATGGTTTTGCCCAACTGCTAAAACATTTCCTGCTGCGATCAACTTGGAATTACCCCCAGTGACCATTCACAGTGGTGGTGTCCTCTGCTGCCATATGTCCACTGCTGCTGTATAATAAGTCCCTTACAGTGTTGCTGTGTTGTGCTGCATCAGACCAGTGGTAGTGTCCTGGCCATCAGTCATTCCAGTGACTAGGCAGTCACAGTGGTATACGCTGCTGCTATATGTCCACTGCTGACGTATAATAATAATACTAACAACAACAAGTCCCTCACAGTGTTGCTGTGTTATGCTACATCAGACCAGTGGTAGTGTCCTGGCCATCAGTCATTTCTGTGACCAGGCAGGCACAGTGGTATACGCTGCTGCTATATGTCCACTGCTGACGTATAATAATAACAACAAGTTCCTCACAGTGTTGCTGTGTTGTGCTGCATCAGACCAGTGGTAGTGTCTTGGCCATCAATCATTCCAGTGATCAGGCAGGCACAGTGGTATATGCTGCTCACTAGCTGTTTTTAGCAGCCGTGTAAACACTATGTCACCTCCCACTGGGAGTGTATTTTAGCTTAGCAGAAGTGCGAACGAAAGGATCGCAGAGCGGCGGCAAAGTTTTTTTGTGCAGTTTTAGAGTAGCTCAATACCTACTCAGCACTTGCGATCACTTCAGACTGTTCAGTTCCTGTTTTGACGTCACAATTACGCCCCGCGTTTGCCCAGCCATACCAGCGTTTTTCCTGGCATGCCTGCGTTTTTATGAACACTCCCTCAAAATGGACAGTTGACACCCAGAAACGCCCACTTCATGTCAATCACTTTGCGGTCAGCAGTGCTACTGAAAAGCTTTGCTAGACCCTGTGTGAAACTACATCAGCCGTTATAATAGTACATCACGCGTGCGCATTGCGCCGCATACGCATGCGCAGAAGTGCCATTATTTGCCTCATCGCTGCACAGCGAACGAATGCAGCTAGCGATCAACTCGGAATGACCCCCATTGTGTTATATAACTCCAGAAAAATTATGGAGAACAAACATTTGGAGGATAAAATAGGGAAAGATCAAGAACCACTTCCTCCTAGTGCTGAAGCAGCTGCCACTAGCCATGACATATACGATGAAATGCCATCAACGTCGTCTGCTAAGGCCGATGCCCATTGTGATAGTACAGGGCATGTAAAATCCAAAAAGCCAAAGTTCAGTAAAAAGACCCAAAAAAAGAAATTTAAATGGTCTGAGGAGAAACGTAAACTTGCCAATATGCCATTTACGACACGGAGTGGCAAGGAACGGCTGAGGCCCTGGCCTATGTTCATGACTAGTGGTTCAGCTTCACATGATGATGGAAGCCCTCATCCTCCTGCTAAAAAAATTAAAAGAGTTAAGCTAGAAAGAGCACAGAAAAGAACTGTGCGTTCTGAGATGGTATCACAAATCCCCAAGGAGAGTCCAAGTGTGTCGGCGGTTGCGATGCCTGACCTTCCCAACACTGGACGGGAAGAGGTGGCTTCTTCCACCATTTGCACACCCCCTGCAAGTGCTGGAAGGAGCACCCACAGTCCAGTTCCTGATATTGAAATTGAAGATGTCACTGTTGAAGTACACCAGATGAGGATATTGGTGTTGCTGGCGCTGAGTAGGAAGTTGACGATGAGGATTCTGATGGTGATGTGGTTTAAGTCATGCACCGGGGGAGACACCTGTTGCCCCGTGGGATGAAGAAGCCCATTGTGATGACTAGGCAAACTACCAAAAAAGCCACCTCTCGGGTGTGGAATTATTTCTCCACAAATCCGGACAACAGGTGTCAAGCCATCTGTTGCCTCTGTCAATCTGTAATAAGTAGGGGTAAGGATGTTAACCACCTAGGAACATCCTCCCCTATACGTCACCTGCTGTGCATTCATCAGAAGTCAGTGTCAAGCTGTGAAACTTTGGGTAAGAGCGTAAGCAGTCCACTGACACCTAAATCCCTTCTTCCTCTTGTACCCAAGCTCCTGCAAGCCACACCACCAACTACCTCAACGTCAACTTTCTCCTCAGTCAGGAACGCCAGTAGTACTGCAGGCCATGTCACTGTCAAGACTGAGGAGTCCTCTCCTAACCGGGATTCCTCCATAGGATCCTTGAGTGGTACACCTGCTGTTGCTGCCACTGCTGTTCTTGCTGCTGGGAGTCGATCGTCATCCCAGAGGGGAAGTGGGAAGACCACTTGTACTACTTCCAGTAAGCAATTGACTGTCCAACAGTCCTTTGTGAGGAAGATGAAATATCACAGCAGTCATCCTTTTGCAAAGCGGATAACTGAGGCCTTGACAGCTATGTTGGTGTTAGACGTGCGTCCGGTATCCGCCATTAGTTCAGTGGGACTTAGAGAATTGTTTGAGGTACTGTGTCTCCGGTATCAAATCACATCTAGGTTCCACTTCTCTAGGCAGGCGATACCGAGAATGTACACAGACGTCAGAAAAAGAGTTACCAGTGTCCTAAAAAATGTGGTTGTATCCAGTGTCCACTTAACCACGGACATGTGGACAAGTGGAACAGGGCAGATTAAGGACTATATGACTGTAACAGCCCACTGGGTAGATGTATGGCCTACCGCAGCAACAACAGCAGTGGCACCAGTAGCAGCATCTCGCAAACGCCAACTCGTTCATAGGCAGGCTATGCTATGTATCACCGCTTTCCGTAAGAGGCACACAGCTGACAACCTCTTACGGAAACTGAGGAACATCATTGCAGAATGGCTTACCCCAATTGGACTCTCCTGGGGATTTGTGATATCGGACAATGCCACCAATATTGTGCGTGCATTACATCTGGGCAAATTCCAGCACTTCCCATGTTTTGCACATACAATTAATTTGGTGGTGCAGAATTTTTTTGAAAAATAACAGGGGTGTGCAGGAGATGCTGTCGGTGGCCAGAAAAATTGCGGGCCAGTTTCGACATTCAGCCACCGCGAGCCGAAGACTGGAGCGCCAGCAAACACGCCTGAACCTGCCCTGCCATCAACTGAAGCAAGAGGTGGTAAAATTCCACACTCTATATGCTTCAGAGGATGGAGGAGCAGCAAAAGGCCATTCAAGCCTATACATCCACCTACGATATAGGCAAAAGAGGGGTTTTAGCTATGACTCAAGCGCAGTGGAGAATGATTTCCATCTTGTGCAAGGTTCTCCAACCCTTTGAACTTGCCTCACGTGAAGTCAGTTCAGACACTGCCAGCTTGAGTCAGGTCATTCCCCTCATCAGGCTTTTGCAGAAGCAGCTGGAGAAATTGAAGGAGGAGCTAAGATGGAGCGATTCCGCAAAGTATGTGGGACTTGTGGATGGAGCCCTTCATTCGCTTTGCCAGGATTCAAGGGTGGTCAATCTTTTGAAATCAGAGCACTACATTTTGGCAACCGTGCTCGATCCTAGGTTTAAAGCCTACGTTGTATCTCTCTTTCCGGCAGACACAAGTGTGCAGAGGTGCAAAGACCTGCTGGTGAGTAAATTGTCAACTCATGCGGAACGTGACCCGTCAACAGCTCGTCCTTCAATTTCTCCCGCCACTGGGGCTGCAAGGAAAAGGATAAGATTTCCTAGCCCACCCGCTGGTGGTGATGCAGGGCAGTCAGTAGCGAAAGATGACATCTGGTCCGGACTGAAGGACCTGCCAACGATTACTGACATGTCTACTGTCACTGCATATGATTCTGTCACCATTGAAAGAATGGTGGAGGATTATATGAGTGACAGCATCCAAGTAGGCATGTATACTGGCAGGAAAAAGAGGCAATTTGGATGCCCTTGCACAAACTGGCTTTATTTTACCTAAGTTGCCCCCCTCCAGTGTGTACTCCGAAAGTGTGCTTAGTGCAGCCGGTAACCTTGTCAGCGATCGGTGTAGGAGGTTACTTCCACTAAATGTGGAGAAGATGATGTTCATCAAAATGAATTAAAAATTCCTCCGGGAAGACCTTTACCAGCAATTGCCTCCAGAAAGTACACAGGGACCTGTGATGGTGGATCCCAGTGGGGATGAATTAATACTCTGTGAGGAGGATGTACACAGTGAAAGGGGTGAGGAATCGGGGGATGAGGTCGACATCTTGTCTCGGTAGAGCCAGTTTGTGCAAGGAGAGATTGATTGCTTCTTTTTTGGTGGGGGCCCAAACAAACCAGTAATTTCAGCCACAGTCGTGTGGCAGACCCTGTCGCTGACATGATTGGCTTGTTAAAGTGTGCATGTCCTGTTTATACAACATAAGGGTGGGCGGGAGGGCCCAAGGACAATTTCATCTTGCACCTCTTTTTCTTCTTTGCATCATGTGCTGTTTGGGGACTATTTTTTTTAAGTGCCATCCTGTCTGTAACTGCAGTGCCACTCCTAGATGGGCCAGGTGTTTGTGCTGCACACTTGTGTCGCTTAGCTTAGTCATCCAGCTACCTCATTGCACCTCTTTTTCTTCTTTGCATCATGTGCTGTTTGGGGCCTATTTTTTAAATCTACCATCCTGTCTGCCACTGCAGTGCCACTCCTAGATGGGCCAGGTGTTTGTGCCGCACACTTGTGTCGCTTAGCTTAGTCATACAGCCACCTCGGTGCAACCTTTTGGCCTAAAACAATATTGTGAGGTGTGAGGTGTTCAGAATAGACTGGAAATGAGTGGAAATTAATGTTATTGAGGTTAATAATACCGTAGGTTCAAAATGACCCCCAAATTCTGTGATTTTAGCTGTTTTTTTTTTTTTTTTTAAATCATCCAGATCCAAAACCAAAACACAAAGGGGTGGTTTGGGCAAAACTAAGCCAAAACTAAAACACGAAAGTGGAATTAGAACCAAAACCAAAACACGAAAAGTGCCAGCTGCACATCTCTAGTCTTGGGGGGATCATGTTCGATCCTTCACAGATTAGAGGGCCTGATGTATTGCAGAGGTATGGTCCAGGGTGCAGAAATGTAGCTGGCACCTTAACCAAGGCTACAGTATCTCTAGGTTAGGAGTCACTGATAGTATTGAGCGGTGACCACTGGGTACCACATGCTGGGGCAGTTTAAGTGCAGGAAACAAAATGTAATATTTAATATCTAGTGCGTTTTTCATTGTGTAGTTGACCCTCAACATAAGCAGTGAGCTATGGGGGAGAGCACCTGGACTAGGCTCAGCAGCGATATTCCCATCGTACTTGAGTGTGCTCCCCACATTCTCATACCCCCCCGTTCTGCTCCCATGAGACCGGGACATTTATAGTTTTTTCAAAATAATGTTATCCTAATTGTCCCCCTTCCGTTGGTTACCTGCAAATGTTTTTTTGCCATGTATTTTTTCCCCTCTTCCACCCCACTGTGTGCTATTCCTGTAATGTGTATCTCCACTGTTTGCACACCCTGCAAGTGTGACCTACGCAGTGCACCCTAGATGGTGGCCTCGGATGGTTCCTCCATGGGCAGGATGTTCTTCATGTGGACCTTTCCATACAGGGTACAGTATATCATACTTCTTCTACTACTACTACTACTACTACACAAGTGTCAGTTTTCTCATGTATGCATTGGGCCCTTATATGGCTCACCTCCCTCAGTGTAACCTTTGTAGTGCGCCCAACGTGACTGCCTCATCTGGTACGCTTGTGGATGGGATGAAAAATAAATGGACCTGACTGTTCCATTGGGACCCTACTATTAGCATTAGGATACTGAAATCACCCCATTTTGTGTCATCTCTTCTAGGGGTAGACTATTCCACTCAGGGTAATCCTATGCAGCGCGCCCAAGATGGCTGCCTCACCTGGTACCTGTGAGGGTGGAGTACACAAACCTTGGAAGTTCTTACCCAAAATGACTACACCAATCCTGCATTACACTTACTGGGCACTTCAAGGTTTTCTTTTTATGTCTGTGTGGCTTGTCTATTGCTGTATTACTGCAATCTTCTGTTTTATGTGCATTGTTTTTAATGTCTGGAAAGTCATGCTAGTCCTGTTGGAGAAAGAGCGCTATATAAATAAAATCATCATCATTATTAAAGTTAATAATTGGTGGGACCAATTTGAAAAGAACTGACCGGCATTGGGGTATGTATCCCACCCATAATTATTTTAATACAGACACAGCATGTAGGTGGGGTTCTTTGATAAATGTGGGTTACCCCTTTCTAGGTAGGCCGGTTGTATTAGAAATACCCATCAATGGGCAAAGTCCTGCAGGGGGAAGCAGCTGGTCCCTTGAGCCAGACTACCTTGCAGTTGAAGTGCAGCTGATACTTTGGCAATTACTGTAGGTGATGTAGGTATGTTCATGCTATGTTCAGGAAAAATAAAATGTTTGCTTAAGCCATGTCTAGTGTTTAACAGTTTTCTTCATTCTGTATTAATATATGTCTTAGCCTACCGCATCCACATCTTCAGTGTTCTGAGGTGTTACACGTAGGACTAACGCATTGTGGAGTAGTGGAATCACCGCTGCGCAGCCAAGACCAATCTTAACACGAAAAATATATTGTTACATATAATGTGTATCCAATCTGTCACTCCACTGCATGTCTGCTCTCTGTCCCACTCACCACACATTGCTCTCTTCCAAATAAGGAGACAGTTGCTAAGGAAGATCTCAGACATTTTCAATTACAATCAAATTTATTTTACTATTATTATTACTACCCTCAAGGGTTTCAATTCGTGGGCGATATGGTGATATATCAAACCTTGGAGAACAATAAAGTGCCACCCAATCAGCTTCTATTTACAGGCTGTGTTTGAAAAATGACAGGAGCTGATTGGCTGGTACTTTACCTCTTTTCAAGGTTTCATACGTTTCCCCCCATGTTTGTAAAAAGCTAAAATGACCATTACCAAGCTCTAACCTCTATTCACACACATTTTCCAATTTGTAAAAACAGAATTAGGTATAAATGGTAATAGGGACTAGATCTATAGGCCATCTCCTAGCAACAGCAGATACAGTATGTCACATAAAAAGTGCTGAAAGATTCTAACCCTCTAATAAACAGGATGTTTTCCACTACAAACAAGTGGATACCAAGTGGCCAGATCTTGCAGGAGCTTGCAACTATGCTGACAGCTGTCATGCTCCAACTAACTTTTATGGTGTCCAGGCAAATGATTCCACTGATTTTAATGGCAATTTCTGATCAATTCATAACAATATTCACAGGGGTTGGGTAAGGGATGCCAGCGGTTGAGAATACTGACCCCAGCATCCTGACTGCCATGATTCCGGCAAGAAAGCACAATTGAAGTAACTCTAATCCTAATCCTCCCCCCAGTAGCCTAACACTAACCCTCCCTTCAAGCAGCATAACCCTGACCCTACCCAGCATACTTGCTGTTGAGATTCCAGCATCGGCATTCCAGGAGGTGTCGGGATTCTGGCGTCAGTCTCCTGACCGCCACTATCCCGTACGTCAGGATGCCAACTACATCCCATTCACAGGTTCACACAAAGTAAAAAAATATATCTATACACTATTATTATCCAGCCACGTCTTAACAAGATCAAAGTTTTTATCCATCCATTTAATGTTCTCTTCTATAGTCTCCTTTGCTTGTTGAACACTCCGGAGCTGAGAACCATTTTCCTTCAACAGTTCAAAATATTCTGTCACCTAAAAAAAAAAAAAAAAAAAAGTAACTATTTGTAAAAGTGAAGCAGACAAAGTAAGCGTCTTAACAATACATTTGGTGCAAAGAGAAATAATGGTCTATTTTGTTATTTCATACACCTGGGAAGGAAAACCTGTATGGGATCAGATCACTGGAATGATCACATCTGCAGAGAATATAGGGCAGGCGTGTACAGTTCTCATAAAAGGGCTCAGTGGAACAGTACTGCATGGGACAGGGGTGGTGTCATGATGTGGAGAGGAGGATGGAGACACAGCATGCAATAGGGGTTTCAATAATGAAAACAAAGAGGTGTAACTGGACACCTATGAGCCCAACAGTAGCATTTTGTAAGGGGTCCCCATAACTGCCCAATGGTGAAAAATATGAAGTTATGGTAGACTTACAGTCGATAACTCTATTTCTCCTAAGTCCACAGTATCCACAGGATATATATTGGTATATGAGGTAGCGTCAGCGTATTAACACCAACGATCAAAAGCTTTCGGCCTCCCAGAATGCAACAGGCCAGTTCCCTATATCCCCGCCTCCTGGCTCAGGCAATTCAGTTCATTTCCAAAGCTCAAGGCAGGAGCATCATATAGAGCCCTAATCAGGTAAGAAAAACACACATACACACTTCCATACAAGAAGGAAGAGGTTAGTAGGTGTAAGGATCCTCAAATCACGTGCATTAGGGTGGGATGCCTGTGGATACTGCGGACTTAGGAGAAACAGAGTCCACAGATTATCCACAGGATATACATTGGGATGTCCCAAAGCAAATTTAGTCGAAGGGACGTTCCTGATTCGACAGGAGAATCCTTCGCCCGAATGCAGTGTCATGAGAGGCAAAGGTGGCAAAGGCATAATATCTAATGAATGTATCAATGGAAGACCATGTGGCTGCCTTACATATTTGTTCCGCCATGGCACCCTGGCGTGATACCCAAGATGGACCTACCTTGCGAGTAGAATGAGCACAGACATTAGCCAGAATAGGCAGACCCGCCCAAGAGTAAGCTTCCGAGATAGTCATCCGAAGTCACCTCGCCAGCGTTTGCTTGTCTACAGGCCATCCTCTCTTGTGGAACCCATAGAGAACAAAGAGAGTATCTGTCTTTCTGATGGCATTGGTACAATCCACGTAGATCCTTAAAGCCCAGACTGCATCCAAGGATGCATCTCCCGCAGAAAGATCCTGCTCTTGGAAAGGCCAGTACTACAATTTCTTCATTAAGGTGGAATTTAGACACCACCTTAGGAAGATAACCAGATTTGTTTCCGAGAACCGCTCTATCTGGATGAAAAATCAAAAAAGGGGAGCAACATAACAATGCCCCTAAATCTGATACTCTTGTAGCTGAGGCAATAGCTAGCAAAAAGAAAGCCTTAGCAGTCAGCCATTTAAGATCCACTTGCTTCAGTGGTTCAAATGGAGTAACTTGAAGCGCCTTTAGGATTTAATCTAGATACCAAGGAGCTGTAGGGGGAACAAAAGGCGATTGGATGTGAAGCGCCCCTTGGAAAAAGAGCGAGCATCCTGCAGGTTGGTAATTTTCTTTTGAAACCAAACCGCTAATGCCGATACTTCTATTTTCAAGGAGGACACACAGAGACCTTTATCCATTCCTGCCTGAAGGAATGCTAAGACCCTAGAAACTCTAAAAGACCTGGGGTCTAGCGTCTTGGCACAGCACCATTGGAAATATGCTTGCCACACCCGGTAATAAATACGAGCAGAATATGGCTTCCTTGCTCTAAGCATTGTTTGAATTACCTGTGGAGAAAACCCTCTAGCTTTCAGGATTGACGTCTCAAGAGCCACGCCATCAAAAACAGTCAATCCATATGGTTGTGATCACAAGGACCCTGTGACAGTAGATCTGGATGTTGATGCCAGGGAGTGTCCACTGACAGCCTCTGTAGATCTGTTTACCAATGCCTTCTGGGCCATGCCGGAGGTATTAGAGCCACGGTGCTCTTTCCTTGTTTGACCTTCCGAGACACCCTGGGCAACAGGGTGATTGGTGGAAACACATAGGCTAGCTGAAAGTCCCATCTTACCGACAGAGCATCGATGAAGACCGCTTTGGGATGCTTTGTTCTTGATCCGTATTCGGGTACTTTGAAATTCTGGCGAGAGGCCATGAGATCTATCTCTGGCAACCCCCACTTGTCCACCAGACTCTGAAAACCTCGGGGTGTAAAGCCGATTCGTTTGCATGAATGGCGTGCCGACTGAGAAAATCCGCTTCTCAGTTTAGGACCTTTAACGTATTCAGCCGCACAGCGAAAGAAACGGCAGCAATAGTTTACAGACTCATATGCATCAGGCACTTATACAACTACTCCTACCCAATGGTAGGTAGAGACTTAGTGCTGTATTACCTGCCTCAGGAGAGTGGGATAAAGGGAGACTTCACCCCGCTTCCAGGATTGAGCAATATGTTAGCAAATGCTGAGTGGATCCAGACGCCTAGCATCCACAACAGTGAACACAGACGCACCAGTCACACAGCCGCCTATGCTGCGACTGGGTCCTTTAGATACACAGCATCTCAGACGGAAGCGGGGAATCAGTTCATGGCAGGAAACTCGGCGGAAACTGGTCATGAACCGGGGGGAGGGGCGACCAGGGAGGCACCTAACTCCCCACTGCTGACGTCAACCCAAGGGAACCCGGCCTCATACTAATCCCTGGAGCCTATGATCCCTGGAACCTAGCGCTGGTGCACCCGAGGTGACAGACGCGTCAGCGACTGTTCAGTAGTCTCCTCCCGAAACAGTGCAGCTGTGTCTTGCGTCTCCCCCGCTAAGTGGAACCAACGCCTTCTCCCCGTGCACCGGCCACAGCCTGATAACGTCAGCTGGACTTGCTAGCAACAGCACTGTACACGTGGGTAAGCGTTGTCGCGACGCGGCAGAATGTTGTTGAAGCGACTCTTTCTAAGGTGTGTGTAAGGCGCTTTTTAGAAAGCTTGCTCAAAAAATGTAAGACTATAAAAATGAATGAATTAAAAAGCTTATGGCTGCCAAAATCAGCAGCCGAAAGATCGTGGTCCAGCTCCTGCCGCACCAACAAAAAACTGAATTGCCTGAGCCAGGAGGCGTGGTATAGGGGACTGGCCCGTTGCATTCTGGGAGGCCAAAAGCTTTTGATCATTGGTGCCAATCTGCTAATGCTACCTCATATCTCAATTTATATCCTGTGGATAATCTGTGGACCCTGCAGAAGAAAGTCACATATACAAAGAGGTTCTAATAGGGATGATTGGCGGCATATCCGTTGCACCCCCAGTTCCTATGGACGTTACACCCTTATAAGTGGACCTTGTACGTAAGCTTACAACATGGATATGTGAATGACTGTGGGCCTGATTCAGAAGGGGATGCAATTGAGCAGAATGTCTATCTCCATGGCTGACTGTCAGTGTAACTGCGTATTTGGATGCACCACATTCGAGTCTGTCTAGCAAACACCTGTGTTACGACCCAGGTATGCCCACTGACATACCAGTTCTCTGCATCCAAAACTGCACAGCTGTAATCATTGGGACACATGCAGAGAACATAAAACATCGGTATAGCGGAACAAGCCCTGTATGTGACTCTGTGCAAACATTGGTATAGCGGAACAGGCCCTGTATGTGACTCTATGCAATGATAGGCATAGCGGGATATTTCCTGTATGTGACTCTGTGCAAACATCGGTATAGAGGCATAGGCCTGTATGTGACTCTGTGCAAAGATTGGCAGAGCAGCATAGGCCTGTATGTGACTCTGTGCAAAGATTGGCAGAGCGGCATAGGCCTGTATGTGACTCTGTGCAAAGATTGGCAGAGCGGCATAGGCCATGTATGTGACTATGGACAGTGGAACTGGCAGGAAAATGTTTAGTCAAACAAATGTTCACATTTAAAACAAAAATGGTGTTTTACAAATACAGCCCCGTGAGTGAGTACTGCGCATGCCAGCAAATTGCCTAATGGCGCATGTGTAAAGGGTTAAGACCTTGGGGATAATCTTCGTTCGTCAGCTGTGCAGTAGTGTAAACTGCAGCACTGACAGGACAGATACCGTTACAGCTTGCTGTGGTAATAGCTCATCATAAATAAATGAGCATAAAACCGGAGTACCACGGTGAGTGATAACTGTAATTCACACTACCCTGCAGGACTTTCGATAAATGAGAGCAATAGATTGAGGGAAGGGGAAGTGGGGAGGGGGGGGGGTGGGGTTGGAGCAGAGGACACTGCACTGAGATATAAATTATTTTTCAAACACAGGGGCAGATGTATTAAGCCTGGAGAAGTGATAAAGTAGTGATAAGTGGAAGGTGATAACGCACCAGCCAATCAGCTCCCAACTGTCCATTTACATAATGGAGCTGATTGGCTGGTGTGTTATTACTGCTTTATCACTTCTCCAGGCTTAATACATCTACCCCACAGTCTGTAACATGGCAGGTAGGAGCTGACTGATTGGTGCAATTTGTCACTCACAGTGAAATTTATCACTCATTCATAAATAAGGGCATTAGATTGAAGACGGGGGACACACTGCACTGAGACTAAGGGGTCTATTCATGAAGCAGTGAAAAGTGTGGAGAAGTGAGAGGTGAGCCATGGCAACCAATCAGCATTGAAGTAACATTTTTAATTTGCATATTATAAAATTATAGAGAGCAGCTGATTGGTTGCCATGGGCAACTTCTTTACTGGCTCACTTCTCTACTGTCTTCACTGCTTCATGAATAAACCCCATAGATTCAAGGTTGGGGAGATACTGCGCTGAAGCATAGATTGAAGAGGGGGATGAAGGGGGGGGGGGGGGAGATGGCACTGCGCTGAGACATAGATTGAAGGGAGGGGAAAACAGAGAGACAGAATGAATGCAGGGGGACGAGACGCAGAGAGACATAGAATGAAGGGGGGGGGGGGGCAGAGAGACATAGAATGGAGGGGGGATGAGACATAGAATGAAGGGGGGGGGAGAGACATAGAATGAAGGGGGTGAGATGATGGTGTGGCTGAGAGATGACACAGGGGTGGTGGTGGTGTGCTGAGAGAACGCAGAGGGAGATGATGGTGTGCTGAGAGACAGTGCAGGGAGAGATGATGGTGTGCTGAGAGACAATGCAGGGAGAGATGATGGTGTGCTGAGAGACAATGCAGGGAGAGATGATGGTGTGCTGAGAGACAACGCATGGGTAGGTGATGGTGTGCTGAGAGATGGCGTAGAGGGGGTGATGGTGTGCTGAGACACAATCCAGGGGGAGATGATGGTGTGCTGAGAGACAACACGGGAAGGTGATGGTGTGCTGAGAGACAGCGCAAAGGGGCTGATGGTGTGCTGAGAGACAACGCAGGGGGAGATGATGGTGTGCTGAGAGACGACGCAGGGGGAGATGATGGTGTGCTGAGAGACGATGCAGGGGGAGATGATGGTGTGCTGAGAGAACGCAGGAGGAGATGATGGTGTGCTGAGAGACAACGCAGGGGTAGGTGATGGTGTGCTGAGGGACGGTGCAGAGGGGGTGATGGTGTGCTGAGAGACAACACAGGGGAAGATGATGGTGTGCTGAGAGATAATATGTTGGGGAGATGATGGCGTGTTGAGAGATGACGCAGGGGGAGATGTAGGTATGCTGAGAGATGATACGTTGGGGAGATGATGGTGTGCTGAGAGACGACGCAGGGGGAGATGAAGGTGTGCTGATAGATGATGCGTTGGGGAGATGATGGTGTGCTGAGAAACAACGTGGTGGGAAGGTGACGGGGTGCTGAGAGATGCAGTGGGGAGATGATGGTGTGGCTTAGAGACAATGCAGTGGGTAGATGATGGTGTGCTCAGAAACGACGCACAGTGGATAATGTGCTGAGAGATGCAGGGGAGAGATGGTGTGGTTGAGAGACGTAGGGGTCAGGAAGTGACACAGGGGGGGGGGGCACAAGTGTTGAACCGCTATAGTATGATGCCGACCTTGTTAATATTCCTACACAAACAGGCATCTCCCAGGCGATGTGACCTACAACAATAGTGAATACAGACTGCAGATGCCATCTTCCCAGAGAGGATGCATTTCTTCAGAGGTTCCACATTGTGAGAAACCATCATATAGGTAAGGCACATATGGAATTGAAAGGAATGTTCCTAGAGTGACGAGAGATGGGTGGCGTGTCATGTAGGCACGGCCCATTTTCAGTGGCCACGCCCCTTCCAATATGTGGCTATGCTAATTTTTCCAGTGTACATTGTATTTGTGTGTGTGGGCAGGGGGGGCGCACACCATTCTTAATCTTGCCCTGGGCACCGAAGACCCAAGATACGCCTCTGCCTGGCAATGTGCATTTAAAAAATATCAAAGTTGTCTTTTCAATTTCTTATACAGATGATGTCTTTCACTAATTGGTAAACAAGCTTTTCCCAGTATTTTGTAAGTTGCAGTAAAAAATTGCCAGGAAAATGGCCGCTGCGCTATTTCCCCAGAGACTAGTGCACGTGCATAGCGCCAGAGACTAATGCACGTGCATAGCGCCAGAGACTATTTACTAATGCACTGTGGCTAGAGGGGAGGAGGCCCGGGTGGAGGCTGCACCCAGACCAGACTACAGCAATACTGTAACCTGAGTGTAAAAGGGGCACTGTGTGTAAGAATGGTATTACAGACACAGTTATCATGAAACCATTATTAGTCTTTTGACATCTATGTTTTGTAGGTTACTGTTTATATTAATCACAGACTGCGTTATGGCATTTGCCCATAAGAAGGACAGGCAGATAAGAAGACTCAGCAGACGTGAGGGAGGCTGCCATATGTGCCCTAAGGCAGGGACGTAGCCAAGCAAGCATTGTACACAATTTCACCATCTCACAACAAATAGTCAATGGGCCTAATTCAGACCTGATCGTATAGGCAAAACCATGTGCACTGCAGGTGAGGCAGATATAACATGTGCAGAGAGAGTTATATTTGGGTGGGTTATTTTGTTTCTGTGCAGGGTAAATACTGGCTGCTTTATTTTAACACTGCAATTTAGATTTCAGTTTGAACACACCACACCCAAATCTAACTCTCTCTGCACATGTTATATCTGCACCCCCTGCAGTGCACATATGGTTTTGACCAACTGCTAACAAGGTTGCTGCTACGATCAAGTCTGAATTTGGCTCAATGTTTGGAATCATTTCCAGGGGTCCGGGGCCACGTCAACAACAAGCTACTGCAGGGCCATACCATGACAACCACAACCAGGGTGGAGAGAATGATTAGAAATAAATCAGTAGCTAATTCCTGCAAGTGTGCACAGCAAATAGCCCACGATCTATGGGAAAGCCAAAAAGTAAATGTCCACGTTTCACATGTAATGCAACGACTGAAGGATCACGACATACTGGGTCACTGCTGAAGCAAGAAGCCCTTCATGAGCAGCGGCATAACAATGGTGGGACAGTCAGGGCATGTGAGGGAGTGCGGAGCACAGCTTGTGTTGTGGCAATCACCAGTAACTGTTACCCCAACACTGCCTGCACACGCTATATGCTCAAGACACGTTTTCCTTTCCTATGCTTAAAAGACTCAGGGGTCTATTTACTAAGCCAAGGATGGAGATAAAGTCACTGGAGATAAAGTACCAGCCAATTGGCTAACTGTCATTTTTCAAACACAGCCTGTGGCATGTCAGTTAGGAGCCGATTGGCTGATGCTTTATCTCCATCCAAGGCTTAGTAAATAGACCCCACAGTCTCTGCCCTGCTGGGCTTCTGTGGCTGATTCTTTCCCTGAGGATCATCCATTCTTCTCAACTTCCCTCCTCCTACTATACCACCGCTTCTCTTGCCCTACATCTACACTTACACTATATGGCTGCTGACACCCCCAGGGGAATGCTGGGCGACATATGCTTTCTGGACCAACTGTTCTGATTTAGGCCGGACTTGGTTTAACAATAATTAAAAGAAGCTTCTAATAAATACTGTAAAAGCCTCTGCACAAGCTGGCTGAGAAAAACACTGTACTAGTGCTGTTGTATTGAAATTAGGATTTTAATTACCTACCGGTAAATCCTTTTCTCGTAGTCCTTAGAGGATGCTGGGCACCCGCCCAGCGCTTCGTGATCCTGCAGTGGTTACTTAGTTCAGTACTGCTTGGTTCTTGGTTAAAGTACTGTTTGTTACTTGGTTAAGCAATATTGTTCAGCCGTTGCTGAGTTTTCAAGCTGGTTAGCTTGGTATGCCTGGTATGCGTGAGCTGGTGGGAATCTCGCCATTATCTGTGTAAAATCCTTCTCTCAAAGTTGTCCGTCTCCTCGGGCACAGTTTCTAGACTGAGTCTGGTAGGAGGGGCATATAGCGAGGAGCCAGCCCACACGGTTAAACTCTTAAAGTGCCAATGGTTCCTAGTGGACCCGTCTATACCCCATGGTACTAATGTGGACCCCATCATCCTCTATGGACTACGAGAAAAGATTTACCGGTAGGTAATTAAAATCCTATTATCCTGAGGCTTATACATTTTGACAGTACAGCACTTTTTCATTTTAATGTATAGCCTGCAGCAAGAAAACAACGGAAAACTGAAATTTTCTCTTACGTCCTAGAGGATGCTGGGGTCCACATTAGTACCATGGGGATATACCAAAGCTCCAAGAATGGGAGGGAGAGCGCGGAGGCTACGGTAAAACTGATTGACCAAACTTCAGGTCCTCAGAGGCCAAAGTACCGAACCCAGACCAAGTAGCCGCTTGGCAAAGCTGCAAAGCCGAGACACCCCGGGCAGCCGCACAGGAAGAACCAACCTTACGAGTAGAGTGGGCCTTAACAGATTTTGGACACGGCAATCCTGCCATAGAATACGCATGCTGGATAGTGCACCTGACCCAGCGAGAGATCGTCTGCTTTGAAGCAGGACACCAAAGTTTCTTGGGATCATACAGGACAAACAAAGAGTCAGATTTTCTGTGACGAGCAGTCCTCTTTACATAGATTTTCAGAGCCCTTACAACATCCAAGGACTTGAGGAGGCAGTAGCCACTGGCACCACAATAGGTTGGTTGATATGAAAAGCCGACACAACCTTTGGAAGAAACTGCTGACGTGTCCAGAGCTCAGCCCTATCTTCATGGAAGATCAAGTATGGACTTTTGCAAGACAAAGCCCCCAACTCCAACACACGTCTAGCAGAAGCTAAGGCCAACAAAGCGACAGCCTTCCACGTGAGAAAATTGACCTCAACCTCCTGAAGAGGCTCAAACCAATCCGATTGGAGGAACTGTAGTACCAAGTTAAGATCCCAGGGTGCCGTAGGCAGCACAAAGGGAGGCTGGATGTGCAGAACCCCTTTCAAAAAAGTCTGAACCTCAGGGAGTGAAGCCAGCTGTTTCTGGAAGAAAATGGATAAGGTCGAAATCTGGACCTTTACGGATCCCAACCTCATGCCCATATCCACACCTGCTTGCAGGAAGAGGAGAAACTGTCCCAGTTGAAACTCCACCGTAGGAAACTTCTTGGATTAACACCAAGATACATACTTTTTCCGAATGCGATGGTAATGTTTAGACGTTACTCCTTTTCTAGCCTATATCAGGGTGGAAAAACTTTGTTCGGAATGCCCTTCCGAGCTAAAATCTGGCGTTCAACCTCCATGCCATCAAACATAGCCGCGGTAAGTCTTGATAAGCGAACGGCCCTGTTGTAACAGGTCCTCCCGAAGAAGAAGAGGCCTCGGATCTTCCAGCAGTAGATCCCGAAAATCCGCGTACCAAGCCCTTCTTGGCCAGTCTGGCGCAATGAAGAATGCCTGAACTCTTGTTCTCCTTATGAGCTTTAGAATCCTTGGGATGAGTGGAAGTGGAGGAAACACGTACATGGACTGGAACACCCACGGAGACACCAGAGCGTCCACTGCCACTGCTTGCGGGTCTCTCGACCTGGAACAATACCTCCGAAGCTTCTTGTTGAGGCGGGAGGCCATCATGTCTATTTGAGGAACCCCCCAAAGATTTGTCACCTCCGTGAACATCTCTGGATAGAGGCCACAATCTCCTCGATGGAGATCCTGTCTGCTGAGAAAGTCCGCTTCCCAGTTGTCCACTCCCGGAATGAAAATTGCTGACTGCGCCAACGCGTGTTTTTCTGCCCAGAGGATGATCCTTGTTACCTCTGACATTGCAGCTCTGCTCTTTGTTCCACCCTGTCGGTTTATGTAGGCCACCGTCGTTACATTGTCTGACTGCACTTGAATGGCTCGATCTTGCAGAAGATGTGCCGCTTGGAGAAGACCATTGTACATGGCTCTTAGTTCCAGAATGTTTATTGGAAGACCGGATTCCAGACTTGACCACCTTCCTTGGAAGGTTTCCCCTTGAGTGACTGCGCCCCATCCCCGGAGGCTTGCATCCGTGGTTAGAAGGATCCAGTCCTGAATCCCGAACCTGTGGCCCTCCGGAAATCTAGACATTTGTAGCCACCAGAGGAGTAAAATCCTTGGTTTCGGTGACAGGCGAATCCTCAGGTGCAAATGTAGATGAGAGAGACCCCGACCACTTGTCCAGGAGATATAGTTGGAAGGATCGAGCATGAAATCTTCCGTACTGTAGAGCCTCGTAGGAGGCAACCATCTTCCCCAGAAGGCGAATGCACTGATGAACCGATACCCAGGCTGGCTTCAGGACATCCCGGACCATTGTTTGAATCACCAACGCTTTCTCCTCCGGTAGAAACACCCTCTGCACTTCTGTGTCGAGGATCATCCCCAGGAAAGACAATCTCCTTGTCGGCTCCAAATATGACTTTGGAAGATTCAGGATCCAACTATGGTCCCTGAGCAGACGAGTCGTGAGAGCAATAGACCAACAGCTTTTCCCTGGTCGATGCCTTTATTAGCAGATCGTCCAGATATGGAATTATGTTCACCCCCTGTCTGCGGAGGAGAACCATCATACCATCATCTCTGCCATCACTTTGGTGAACACCCTTGGTGCCGTGGAGAGGCCGAATGGCAGTGCCTGGAACTGATAGTGACAGTCCAACAGTGCAAATCTGAGATAACCCTGGTGCGGCGGCCAAATCGGAATGTGGAGGTACGCATCCTTGATATCCAGGGATACCAGAAACTCTCCCTCCTCCAGACCTGAGATCACCGCTCCCAGAGACTCCATTTTGAATTTGAACTCCCTCAGATAAGGGTTTAACGATTTTAAGTTCAAAATTGGTCTGACCGAACCATCCGGTTTCTGTACCACGAAAAGGTTTGAATAATAACCCTTGGTTTGCATATGAGGCGGAACTGGGACAATGACCTGTGACTTTTTAAAATTTTTGGATGGCTTCTTGTAGGATAGCCCTGTCTGGCAGCAAAGCTGGCAAGCCTGATTTGAAGAATCGGTGAGGCGGAAGTTCTTGAAACTCCAGTCTGTACCCCAGGGATCCAGACTGGACAACACCCAGACGTGGCTGAAACTTCTGAGCCTTGCACCCACCAGCCCGTCTTTCAGGCTTCGCGGTCCACCGTCATGCTGAGGATTCTGAGGAACCAGAAGCAGGTTTCTGGTCTTGGGAGCCTACGCGTGCAGGCTTTTTGGATTTTGCACGACCACCTCTAAAGAAGGTGGTAGGAGGCTTGGACTTTTTTGTCTTACAGGTCCGAAAGGACTGCGATGCAGATGAAGAAAAGTGTTTATTCGTAGAAGGCGTAGCTGAGGAAAGAAAGGGTGACTTACCCGCGGTTGACGTGGAAATCCACGCATCCAATACTTCCACAAATAGAGCCTGACCTGTGTAGGGTAGGTTTTCCACACTTCTCCTGGATTCCGTGTCTGCAAACCATTGGCATAGCCAGAGACCCCTGCGAGCTGAGACATACATGGAAGATATCCTTGCAGTCAGCGTACTTCATGGATTCAACCATGAACCCCACAGAATCCTGTATGTTACGTAAAAATAATTAAATGTCACTTCTATCCATTGTATCCAATTCCTCTAGTAACGTGCCTGACCACTTTACTATAGCTTTAGAAATCCATGCACAGGCAATAGTTGGCCTCAACGCCACCCCTGAAGCAGTGTATATAGATTTGAGCGCAGTGTCAATCTTAGGATCAGCCGGTTCTTTTAACGCGGTAGACCCAGGGACAGGTAAAACCACCTTCTTTGACAGTCTGGAAACAGATGCGTCAACTATGGGTGGGTTTTCCCATTTGTTTTCTATCCTCCTCAGGGAAAGGAAAAGCAACCAGAACCCTTTTGGGAATTTGGATTTTTTTCTCCTGGGATTCCCAGGATTTTTCAAATAAAGCGTTTAATTCTTTAGACGTAGGGAAGGTTAGCGAGGCTTTCTTATTGTCTGTGAAGTAAGCCTCCTCAACCTGCTCAGGTGTTGTGTCAGAAATGTTTAACACATCTCTAATGGCCTCAATCATGAGCTGCACCCCCTTAGCTAGGGATGCCTTCCCCCCTTAGCACATCCCCATCACCGTCAGCCGTGTCAGAGTCGGTATCCGTGTCATCTTGTATAATCTAGGCAAGTGAACGTTTCTGTGGGTATATGCTAGGGGATTTTGAAGGAATAGGAACAGAACCTGATCAAACTGCCATAGACTTCTTTAAAACCTGAGTTTCAGTCTCAGTATGAGCTACCCTGGTAGAGATCTGAGAGATCATTCCCTTAATAGAGGTCAACCACTCAGGCTCAGTAATAGGGATCTGAGAGAAGACATTACATTACTGTGTACATGGAATGGATTCCTCTGGAGAAGAAATATCCTCAGCAGCATAAGACACAGAGTCCCTAGACACTGCTATGTGAGAAAACAACCCCCCCCCCCCCCCACAGGAAAATTTCAGACACAGTTTCCCCCCAAGTATGCCACAGAGAAACACAGAGCTTGGAGCCAGCACACACACGGCGCTTCCCTGGGTAGATATAATACAACTACCTGGCACTGACTGTGTACTTTAATAGACTACATAGTAATTTCACAGCCTCCCCCCCCCCCCCCCCCCCCTGCTACAACCCCCTGGTACCACACAAGATAGCTGGAGTTGCGTGGAGGGACAGCTCTCCCTGTCAGCGTCTCTGTACTGGATCTGCAGGCAGGAAAATGGTGCTGAACACTGCTGGGTACGTTCTGAGGAGAAGCTCTTCACTTCTTTATACTGGCCCGAGGAATGCTCGCAGCATTACCGAGGTCCCTGACAGCCTTGGTGACTCATAGCGCCGCACTGTGTACCGCTGAGCCTCCGGAGCGCAGTTAGTACTGCGCTCCCACCCTGTTGCCGCCATCCTCACACCGGCTGCCCGCTTGCTGTGGGGGCCGGTGACTCACTCGCCACCGGAATCTTCTGGCTCTGTTAGGGGGTGGCGGCATGCTGCGGGAGTGAGCGGTCGCCTGGGGCGGCTAACAATCATCACCCTCAGGAGCTCGGTGTCCTGTCAGCGGAGATAGTGGCCTTTAACCTCTCAGGGTTGGACACTACTCCCCCCCTAAGACCCACGAAGCAGGGAGGCTGTTGCCAGCAGCCTCCCTGTGCCTAACTCTATTAAAAACAACAAAACTAGAAAAACTAGTGGACCCGTCTATACCCCATGGTACTAATGTGGACCCCAGCATTCTCTAGGACGTAAGAGAAATTATATTTTCTTTTTTTATACACACAAAAAGTGTGGTAAGCAACTTGGTTACTATTTTTTATTATTTTGTACTAAGTTTATGAAATGAGCAGCATTTCTTGACAGTGGGGAACAATAAAAATTATATAGAAAATGATTTGTCTAAAAACTGTTGATCACTATTGTAGTCTCTTAATCTTATGCTGAGCCCATTTTTTTGAGCATCCATACAAACTATATTACACATATATATATATATATATATATATATATACACACACACACACATACATATATATATATATATATATATATATACTGTATACACACACAGGTATGAACGGGTCGCACTCACATCAGATCAGTGTCCAATGGCTGGGGTGTCACTTGAGAAATCCAAAGGAAGTCCATATATAGAAATAGAAAAAGTGCACTCACCAGAGCATATTCATAAAAAGAATTTTTAATCCTCACATATACAGTACATCATGGTTGGTGATCTCAACGTTTCGGTCCACTCCGGACCTTCATCAGGATATACACAGCATCATCTGTCACACCAGACCAGCATCAATATATATATATATATTTATTTATTTTCCCCCGGTGGGGGTAGTGTAAAGTTTGACACTGATCTTATAATTAAGATAGCTGGGCAGAATGAGGAGTTAAATACCATTGAATCTGGGGACTGTCAGGAGGGGCGGGGCTTATTAATTATAATGTAATTTGCTGAGATGGGTAAATAACAGAATATCTAGGTACCTCTTTTAGCCACTCCCTCGTAGAAAACAGTTTTGTGACTCCGACAACCATATTCCCAAGGGTATGAGATCCCAGGTCAAACCTAAAACATAAACATGAATGAATCATATGAGCGGAAGTGTTGAAAGCCTTAGGTCTACAAAGGTGCATTACTAATATATGGATCATACTTTTCAACAAGGTGATCCCAGTTATTCTTTAGAAATTCCCAGGCTAAAATGTGACCAACTTGGTTCCTGCTCACAGAGGTGACAATTTGTAAAAGTTCTTGCGTTTTTACAACTTCTCCTTTCAAACTCTCTTCCATTAACCTAAAAGAAAAATATAGGATATGTGTATATATACACACACACACACACACAAAATATATAGACCACAAAACCACCAATTTAACAGATTTTGTTATGTATAAAGTTGGAAGATTCTGGACACACAACTGACACTGTTATATCTATCCATGTGCAAACTTCAGTAAGCAACATACCAGGTATTGATCCAATTGCTTTTGTTCAGGTTATTATTAGACTGTGGGGGTCATTCCGAGTTGATCGCAGCTGTGCTAAATTTAGTACAGCTACGATCAGGCACTCAGACATGCGGGGGGGCGCATCAGTGCTGCCCCCCCACCCCCGCAGAAATGCAAGAAGCATCACACAGTGGCGAAGCTTTTGCATTTCAGGAGTAACTCCCGGCCAGCGCAGCTCCTGCGGCTGGCCGGGAGAACCTCCTCGCTGTCCGGGTCGCAGCGGCTGCGTGTGACGTCACACAGCCGCTGTGGCCCGTCCCTGTGTTGGCCGGCCCGCGCCCCCTAAATGGCGGCTTATCGCCGCCGTCCAGCCCCCTCCCATCCAGCGACCGCCTCTGCTTGTCTATAAGGCAGTGGCGATCGCTACACTACAACGGTAAACGATAAACTGCAGCGAGCGATCGGGTCGGAATGACCCCCAGTGATCCATGTGCTGGGATCATAAAAACATAAAATTTGAGTGCACATACGAATCACGTGGCCCATCTATTTTGCCACTTTTGTAACCTTATAATAACTTCAAACCTATTTGACCCATACAGTAGTTATTTGTAAGGATAACCTTATGTTTGTCCCAAGAATGTTTAAATTGCTCTACTGTATTAGCCTCTACCACCTCCGGCCAGGTTTAAAAATAAGAATTTACTCACCGGTAATTCTATTTCTCGTAGTCCGTAGTGGATGCTGGGAACTCCGTAAGGACCATGGGGAATAGACGGGCTCCGCAGGAGACTGGACACTCTAAAAGAAAGATTAGGTACTATCTGGTGTGCACTGGCTCCTCCCTCTATGCCCCTCCTCCAGACCTCAGTTAAGGAAACTGTGCCCGGAAGAGCTGACACAACAAGGAAAGGATTTGGAATCCAGGGTAAGACTCATACCAGCCACACCAATCACACTGTACAACTTGTGATAACCATACCCAGTTAACAGTATGAACAACAACTGAGCCTCAGTGACAGATGGCTCATAACAATAACCCTTTAGTTAAGCAATAACTATATACATGTATTGCAGAGAGTCCGCACTTGGGACGGGCGCCCAGCATCCACTACGGACTACGAGAAATAGAATTACCGGTGAGTAAATTCTTATTTTCTCTGACGTCCTAGTGGATGCTGGGAACTCCGTAAGGACCATGGGGATTATACCAAAGCTCCCAAACGGGCGGGAGAGTGTGGATGACTCTGCAGCACCGAATGAGCAAAGGCAAGGTCCTCCTCAGCCAGGGTATCAAACTTGTAGAACTTAGCAAATGTGTTTGAACTCGACCAAGTAGCAGCTCGGCAAAGCTGTAAAGCCGAGACCCCTCGGGCAGCCGCCCAAGAAGAGCCCACCTTCCTTGTAGAATGGGCTTTTACTGATTTAGGATGCGGTAACCCTGCCGCAGAATGAGCTTGCTGAATCGTGTTACAGATCCAGCGCGCAATAGTTTGCTTTGAAGCCGGAGCACCCAGTTTGTTGGGTGCATGCAGGATAAACAGCAGTCAGTTTTCCTGACTCCAGCCGTCCTGGCTACATAGATTTTCAAAGCCCTGACTACATCAAGTAACCTGGAGTCCTCCAAGTCCCGAGTAGCCGCAGGCACCACAATAGGCTGGTTCAAATGAAACGCTGATACCACCTTAGGGAGAAATTGGGGACGAGTCCTCAACTCTGCGCTGTCCATATGAAAGATCAGATATGGGCTTTTACATGACAAAGCCGCCAATTCTGACACACGCCTAGCTGAAGCTAAGGCCAACAGCATGACCACCTTCCATGTGAGATACTTTAGCTCCACGGTCTTAAGTGGCTCAAACCAGTGTGATTTCAGGAAATCCAACACAACGTTAAGATCCCAAGGTGCCACTGGAGGCACAAAAGGGGGCTGAATACGTAGCACTCCCTTAACAAACGTCTGAACTTCAGGCAGTGAAGCCAGTTCTTTTTGAAAGAAAATAGATAGGGCCGAAATCTGGACCTTTATGGACCCCAATTTTAGGTCCATAGTCACCCCTGACTGTAGGAAGTGCAGAAATCGACCCAGCTGGAATTCCTCTTTTGGGGCCTTCCTGGCCTCACACCAAGCAACATATTTCCGCCATAT
Source organism: Pseudophryne corroboree (assembly GCF_028390025.1). Taxonomy (NCBI): domain Eukaryota; kingdom Metazoa; phylum Chordata; class Amphibia; order Anura; family Myobatrachidae; genus Pseudophryne; species Pseudophryne corroboree. The sequence continues at coordinate 209,186,811 of NC_086444.1, forward strand.
GCGGTGATAATGCTTTGCTGTCACATCCTTCCTAGCTTTTATCAGCGTAGGAATCACTTCATCCGGAATGCCCTTTTCCGTTAGGATCCGGCGTTTAACCGCCATGCCGTCAAACGCAGCCGCGGTAAGTCTTGGAACAGACAGGGCCCCTGCTGTAACAGGTCCTGTCTGAGAGGCAGAGGCCATGGGTCCTCTGAGATCATTTCTTGTAGTCCTGGGTACCAAGTTCTTCTTGGCCAATCTGGAACGATGAGTATAGTTCTTACTCCTCTCTTTCTTACTATCCTCAGTACCTTGGGTATGAGAGGAAGAGGAGGGAACACATAAACCGACTGGTACACCCACGGTGTCACTAGTGCGTCCACCGCTATCGCCTGAGGGTCCCGTGACCTGGCGCAATATTTTTTTAGCTTTTTGTTGAGGCGGGACGCCATCATGTCCACCTGTGGCAGTTCCCAACGATTTACAATCTGTGTGAAGACTTCTTGATGAAGTCCCCACTCTCCCGGGTGGAGGTCGTGCCTGCTGAGGAAGTCTGCTTCCCAGTTGTCCACTCCCGGAATGAACACTGCTGACAGTGCTAGCACGTGATTCTCCGCCCATCAAAGAATCCTTGTGGCTTCTGCCATTGCCATCCTGCTTCTTGTGCCGCCCTGGCGGTTTACATGGGCGACCGCCGTGATGTTGTCTGACTGAATCAGTACTGATCGGTTTTGAAGCAGGGGCTCTGCTTGAATCAGGGCGTTGTAGATGGCCCTTAGTTCCAGTATATTTATGTGTAGAGAAGTCTCCAGACTTGACCACTGTCCTTGGAAGTTTCTTCCCTGAGTGACTGCCCCCCATCCTTGGAGGCTTGCATCCGTGGTCACCAGGACCCAGTCCTGTATGCCGAACCTGCGTCCCTCGAGAAGATGAGCACTCTGCAGCCACCACAGCAGAGACACCCTGGCCCTTGGGGACAGGGTGATCAACCGATGCATCTGAAGATGCGATCCGGACCATTTGTCCAACAGATCCCACTGAAAGATCCTTGCATGGAACCTGCCGAAGGGAATTGCTTCGTAAGAAGCCACCATCTTTCCCAGGACTCGCGTGCAGTGATGCACCGACACCTGTTTTGGTTTCAGGAGGTCCCTGACCAGAGATGACAATTCCTGGGCCTTCTCCTCCGGGAGAAACACCTTCTTCTGTTCTGTGTCCAGAATCATTCCCAGGAAAAGCAGACGCGTCGTAGGAATCAGCTGCGACTTTGGGATATTCAGAATCCAGCCGTGCTGTTGCAACACTTCCTGAGAGAGTGCTACGCTGACCAACAACTGCTCTTTGGACCTCGCCTTTATGAGGAGATCGTCCAAGTACGGGATAATTATAACTCCCTTTCTTCGAAGGAGTATCATCATTTCGGCCATTACCTTGGTAAATATTCTCTGAGCCGTGGAGAGACCAAACGGCAACGTCTGGAATTGGTAATGACAGTTCTGTACCACAAACCTGAGGTACTCCTGGTGAGGTGGGTAAATGGGGACATGCAAGTAAGCATCCTTGATGTCCAGCGACACCATAAAATCCCCCTCTTCCAGGCTTGCAATAACCGCCCTGAGCGATTCCATTTTAAACTTGAACTTCTTTATATAAGTGTTCAAGGATTTTAAATTTAGAATGGGTCTCACCGAACCGTCCGGTTTCGGTACCACAAACATTGTGGAATAGTAACCCCGTCCCTGTTGAAGGAGGGGGACCTTGAGTATCACCTGCTGGAGATACAGCTTGTGAATTGCCGCCAGTACTATCTCCCTTTCCCTGGGAGGAGCTGGCAAGGCTGATTTGAGGTAACGGCGAGGGGGAGTCGCCTCGAACTCCAGCTTGTATCCCTGAGATACAATTTGTACAGCCCAGAGATCCACTTGTGAGCGAACCCACTGGTTGCTGAAGTTTCGGAGACGCGCCCCCACCGCACCTGGCTCCGCCAGTGGAGCCCCAACGTCATGCGGTGGACTTAGTGGAAGTAGAGGAGGATTTTTGTTCCTGGGAACTGGCTGCCTGGTGCAGCTTCTTACCTCTACCCCTGCCTCTGGCCAGAAAGGATGCGCCTCTGACCCGCTTGCCTTTCTGAGGCCGAAAGGACAGCATTTGATAATACGGTGCTTTCTTAGGCTGTGAGGGAACCTGAGGTAAAAAAGTCGACTTCCCAGCTGTTGCTGTGGATACAAGGTCCGAGAGACCGTCCCCAAACAATTCCTCACCCTTATAAGGCAAAACCTCCATGTGTTTTTTAGAATCAGCATCACCTGTCCACCTGTCCATAATACTCTCCTGGCAGAAACGGACATTGCATTAATTCTAGATGCCAGCAGGCAAATGTCCCTCTGGGCATCCCGCATATATAAGACGACGTCTTTTATATGTTCCATGGTTAGCAAAATAGTATCCCTGTCGAGGGAATCAATGTTGTCTGACAGGGTATCAGTCCATGCTGCTGCAGCACTACACATCCAGGCTGAAGCAATAGCAGGTCTCAGTAGAGTACCAGAGTGTGTATACACAGACTTCAGGATAGCTTCCTGCTTTCTATCCGCAGGCTCCTTTAGGGCGGCCGTATCCTGAGACGGCAGTGCCACCCTTTTAGATAACGTGTGAGCGCCTTGTCCACCCTAGGGGATGTTTCCCAACGTAACCTATCCGTTGGCGGGAAAGGGTACGCCATCAGTAACCTCTTAGAAATCACTAGTTTCTTATCAGGGGAACTCCACGCTTCTTCACACAAATCATTTAATTCATCAGATGGGGGAAAAGTCACTGGCTGCTTTTTCTCCCCAAACATAATACCCCTCTTGGTGGTAACCGGGTTAACGTCAGAAATGTGCAATACATCTTTCATTGCAGTAATCATGCATCGGATGGCCTTTGTAGACTGTGCATTTGTCTCATCCTCATCTACACTGGAGTCAGACTCCGTGTCGACATCTGTGTCTACCATCTGAGCCAGAGGGCGTTTATGAGCCCCTGACGGCCTCTGAGTCGCCTGGGCAGGGGCGGGCTGAGATCCCGGCTGTCCCAAGGCTGCTGCGTCATCGAACCTTTTATGCAAGGAGTTGACACTGTCGGTTAAGACCTTCCACATATCCATCCAATCAGGTGTCGGCCCCGTCGGGGGCGACACCACACTATCTGCCCCTGCTCCGCCTCCACGTAACCCTCCTCATCAAACATGTCGACACAGCCGTACCGACACACCGCACACACACAGGGAATGCTCTGACTGAGGACAGGACCCCACAAAGTCCTTTGGGGAGACAGAGAGAGAGTATGCCAGCATACACCACAGCGCTATATAACACAGGGATGTACACTATAATAAGTGATTTTTCCCAATAGCTGCTTACTTATCTTATTTGCGCCTAAATTTAAGTGCCCCCCCTCTCTTTTTTACCCTTCTTGTATCCAGATACTGCAGGGGAGAGCCTGGGGAGCTGCTTCCAGCGGAACTGTGAAGCGAAAATGGCGCTGGTGTGCTGAGGAAGAAGGCCCCGCTCCCTCAGCGGCGGGCTTCTGTACCGCGTTTTGTGTGACTTAATGGCGGGGGTTTGCACACATATACAGTGACAGACTGTATTATGTGTATAATTTGTGCCAAAAGGTATTATAATTGCTGCCCAGGGCGCCCCCCCCAGCGCCCTGCACCCTACAGTGACCGGAGTGTGTGGTGTGCTGTGGGAGCAATGGCGCACAGCTGCAGTGCTGTGCGCTACCTTAATGAAGACAGGAGTCTTCAGCCGCCGTTTTCGTCGTTTCTTCTGTCTTCTGGCTCTGCAAGGGGGACGGCGGCGCGGCTCCGGGAACGGACGATCGAGGTCAGGCCCTGTGTTCGAACCCTCTGGAGCTAATGGTGTCCAGTAGCCTAAGAAGCCCAAGCTAGCTGCAAACAGGTAGGTTTGCTTCTCTCCCCTCAGTCCCACGTAGCAGTGAGTCTGTTGCCAGCAGATCTCACTGAAAATAAAAAACCTAACAAATACTTTCTTTTCTAGCAAGCTCAGGAGAGCCCACTAGGTGCATCCAGCTCTGGCCGGGCACAGATTCTAACTGAGGTCTGGAGGAGGGGCATAGAGGGAGGAGCCAGTGCACACCAGATAGTACCTAATCTTTCTTTTAGAGTGCCCAGTCTCCTGCGGAGCCCGTCTATTCCCCATGGTCCTTACGGAGTTCCCAGCATCCACTAGGACGTCAGAGAAAAGTGTATATTTGCCCATGTACACTGTAATAGTGCCCATACACTTATGAGATAATCGGTGCTGTCCTTCGATTTCGACCACATCTGTGAGAGAAATCGAAGGATTGTATGCACATTTTAGGTACCTTGAGACGCGATGCGCGGGCACGCCGTTCGAATATCGCGTCTTACGATATTATGTGCTGCACTTAATATCTCTCGCATCGCAGTGCGATCGCATGTGGTTTTAAACCCACATGAGATATATCGCACTGCGATGTGTGATGGGCACTCGGCGGTGACGTGATTACCATGCGATCTATCGCATGATCGCATGGTAATCACTATGGCAGTTCAGGTGCAATTTTATTGCACCTGAACTGGCGGTGCGATGCCCCGCGATGTCGCGTCGCGGGGCATCGCACAAGTGTATGGCCACTATTACACCAAGAAGAATGGAGGTAAAGGAGCCTGGTGGTGGCTGGGATGCCCTTCTACAACTGATATCACTTTGCTGTGCAGGTGACACTTTTTAGGGGAAGATAAGAGAGAAGCTGCATTAGAACTCTTTGTGTTACTATAAAGTGGGTTATCCATGACGGACACATCACACATTTTTTGCTTACACCCCATGGAGGTGCAAACAAAAACTAAAAAGTTCTAGCTGTATTGTTCGATGTTAATTTGTATCCCTTTCAGACATAAGCCAAAAACCCATGTTTTTTGACCCTGGTTAAGCTTATATCTGAAAGGGTATACCTAGGATGACAGTTCTGGGTCCTGTGGCTCTTCAATCGACCAGGGTTATTCCCGGGACTAGCAAACCGGGTCAGTGCCCAGGCCCTTGTCTGAAAGGTATGACCTGGGTCATACCTCAAAGGAGCTGATTGGCGGGGACAGTAGGGCTTGGAGATTACATCATCTCCAAGTGCCCACTGTAAGCTGGAAGACCTTGGTCTGTTGTGAAGGGTGACCCATGTGTGAATGGGGACAAGTACAAAGCCCCGGTTCAACCCGTGCTCAGTGTCCCGTGTCTAAGCAGAGTTAAAGCTGGGGTATTATGTCTGAAAGGGGTATTACTCTACCCCTTACAAAAAGTTTTTTTTTTAAATTAGTTTCTGACAAAACCTTCGTGAAAACTCCTTCTGGAATTAAAAGCCATACTGTGCTATTATATACAGTACCTGGAGGGTTCAGGTGCAAAATTATTATGACTATATTGCAAGTAAAAATAATTACCATTGCAACTTCTCTTTATTCTGAGTTATAGTCAAAGCGTATTCAATTAGATGCTTTTCACCGGTTGCAGCTGTTTTATATTTTTCAAACAAATAGTCCCATCCTTCAGGTGTCTGAACGCCCACAGAGTAGACCGCCATGACAACATCACGTGGCAAGCTGCACACAACATAACAGAGATGATGGAATAATAAACAAAACACAGGCATTCGCAGAATGAAAATATAGGTCTGTGATGCTGGATGCGGTTACAGAGTCAGTAACATCTTGTTAGAATTTAATATATTGTAAGAGGACAGTGATGGTTGATCTACAGTAACAGGCCATTTATTGTTAGTATAGTACACACTTAATTATACAGGTGCTTCTCTGTGGATCACATACTGTGTATTTTTTTATTTGAAGAAATTGATAAAGAAAAAGGAAATAAACATACAAAATGACAGAATAACAGACAATGAAGCACTAAGGGCCTAATTCAGACATGATCGTAGCAGCAACTTTGGCCCTCATTCCGAGTTGTTCGCTCGTTATTTTCCTTCACATCGGTGCGATTTTCCGCTAACTGCGCATGCGCAATGTTCGCACTGCGGCTGCGCCAAGTAAATTTGCTAAGAAGTTTGGTATTTTACTCACGGCATTACGAGGTTTTTTCTTCGTTCTGCTGATCGTAGTGTGATTGACAGGAAGTGGGTGTTTCTGGGCGGAAACTGGCCGTTTTATGGGAGTGTGTGAAAAAACGCTGCCGTTTCTGGGAAAAACGCGGGAGTGGCTGGAGAAACGGGGGAGTGTCTGGGCGAACGCTGGGTGTGTTTGTGACGTCAAACCAGGAACGACAAGCACTGAACTGATCGCACTGGAAGAGTAAGTCTCGAGCTACTCAGAAACTGCAAAGAAAAATCTTTTTGCTATATTGCGAATACTTCGTTCGCAATTCTGCTAAGCTAAGATTCACTCCCAGAGGGCGGCGGCTTAGCGTGTGCACTGCTGCGAAAAGCGGCTAGCGAGCGAACAACTCAGAATGAGGGCCATTGTTAGCAGATGGGCAAAACCATGTGCACTGCAGGAAGGGGGGAGGGGGGCAGATATAACGTGCAGAGAGTGTTAGATTTGGGTGGGATATATTGTTTCTGTGCAGGGTAAATACTGGCTGCTTTATTTTTACACAGCAATTTAGATTTTAATTTTAACACACCCCACCCAAATCCAACTCTCTCTGCACATGATATATCTGCCCTCCCCCTGCAGTGCACATGGTTTTACCCATCTGCTAACAAAGTTGCTGCTACGATCAGGTCTGAATAAGGCCCTAAATGTGTGCAATATGGCAGCAAACATACATCAAAAGTGAAGGAAAATATTACATATAGCACAAATAGTCCCAAATATTGAAGGCAAAAAAAAATATATATAAAAATATGTATGCATAGAAATACAGTATGCCAATACGAAAGGGAAATATGAGAGTGCAGGCAATCATAAACCCCAAACCTAAACTCTACCTCAGGAATCCAAGGAGGTGTCATTTGGCGAGAATCAAATTTTATCGCCCCCGATCTCCCATCTAAAGTGACGGGAGATCGCAGGAGGGCTATATAAATGTCCCCCGTTTTCGTGCTGATCGTGTCCATAGCAGTCAGGTTTAGCCACGTAAAGCGACTTAACCCGACTAAACGCTTTTGCATGGTGCGATAAGTCCCGTTTCGGAGCACAAACTAGTCAATTTTCGAGCATTTCAACTCGTCACCCCCGAGGGCAGCGAGCTGAAATGCTGATGTCGCGCCCCCGTCGGCAGCAACATTTTAATAGCTGCCAGCAGGCGGGAGGGGGCGATAACAAGTTTTGGAGTATAATTTACTTATTGAAGGATAAGCAAAGTAAGTACTGTTGTCTGTATTATGCAGGAAACAGCAGGGCATCTCTGTATATAGACATTATGGGGTCAATTTACTAAAAATCCATTTCTGACGATTAGATGATTTCTGTGATTTCCTGTCAATTTTTCAAATCTGATATTTACTAAAGGCAAAATCAATGGCAAATCAAGTCGAAAATTATTTAACATTCCAATAGACAGAAATACACCATTGGAGCAAACATTAACTTTAAATAGACACAAATAGAAATCCAAAAACTTACAGCAATAAGATTGCAGTAGTGTTCCTTGATCTCTCTTATTATTAGTATAAATCTCATTTTAAACTCTGTAATGATAATGAAAATACCATTCCAAAGAGCTTATTTATCAAATTTATTTTTACAAAAATAATGTGGAAAAGAGTGTTTTCACACACTTTTAACGTTATTTAAGTATCACCTAAATGTACTTAAGGGCAATTTCACATTTTGTTTTTGTAACCAGATCACATTTCCCATACTTGTAATGGGAAATGTGATCTGCCTAAATTTACTAAAGATAAACTGTAAAAAATAAAAAAAAGAGGATTTTGGTACTTACCGATAAATCCATTTCTCTGAATCCTCTAGGGGACACTGGAGTCCTATACAGTAGGGGTGTGAACTTGCAACCGGAGATGTGGCACAATCTAAAATTAGCAATGTCTGCACAGCCGGCTCCTCCCCCCTCCCTCAGTTTGGCAAATTTGACTGAGAGAATATGACATTGGGGGTCATTCCGAGTTGTTCGCTCGCTAGCAGATTTTAGCAGCATTGAACACGCTAGGCCGCCGCCCTCTGGGAGTGTATCTTAGCTTAGCAGAATTGCGAATGAAAGATTATCAGAATTGCGAATAGCAAATTCTTAGCAGTTTCTGAGTAGCTCGAGACTTACTCCTACACTGCGATCAGCTCAGCCCGTTTCGTTCCTGGTTTGACGTCACAAACACTGCGTTCGGCCAACCACTCCCCCGTTTCTCCAGACACTCCCGCGTTTTATTCTGGCACGCCTGCGTTTTTCCGCACACTCCCAGAAAACGGTCAGTTTCCGTCCAGAAACACCCACTTCCTGTCAATCACACTCCGATCACTTCAACGATGGAAATTCTTCGTTCGGACGTAAGTAAATCTACTAAGTATTGTGCTAAAATACTTAGCGCATGCGCATTTTTGCCTTAATCGCTCCGTTGCGAAAATCGGCAACGAGCGAACAACTCGGAATGACCCCCATGATACTATAGCACATGGCAATGAAACCGAACCGTACAACATATCAAACAGCATCCAAGAAACTCTTAACCGAAAAACTAACGCTGTTTGTACGAACTGTTTGAACAAGAACTTTGAACACAGCAGTTGACAGCACCGAGGCGGGCGTCCAGTGTCCCCTAGAGGATTCAGAGAAATGGATTTATCGGTATGTACCAAAATCCTCTTTTCTCTTTCATCCACTAGGGGACATTGAAGTCCTATACAGTAGGGGACATCCCAAAGTTATCCCCTGGGGAGGGAGTGCTGTCGGTGGCCTGTAAAACTAAACGTCCGAACTTAGAGTCTCCGGATGCAAAGGTATCAAACTTGTCAAATTTCGCGAACGTGTGGGCTGAAGACCACGTCGCCGCTCTGCAAAGTTGAGTAGTGGAAGCACCTCTGGCAGCCGCCCATGAGGCACCCACTGATCGGGTGGTATGAGCACCCGTCTGAACCGGAACCTGTTTGCCACAGGAAATATAAGCTTGCCAAATGGCAAGTCTAATCCATCTAGACAAAGACTGCTTAGAAGCTGGCCAACCCTTCTTAGGCCCATCATAAAGAACATACAAATGGTCCGACTTTCTGAAGGAAGACGTAACTTGTACGTATACCAGTAAAGCTCGGACAACATCTGGAGCTACCGGCCCAGTGTGAATACATCTGCACGAGGTGTGTGCGAACTGTTGCCCTGGAAGCCCAGGTAACTGATCTAGAGCAAACGGTTACGCGACTGAGGGAGATTCACAATCTCGAGCGTAGTTTAGACAGAACGGTGGAGGAGTTGCGGGAGGGGTCACTGGTAGAAGAGGATGATGATCAGGTAGCCAGTTGGGTCACAGTTAGAAGGAAGAATAAGAGGGGGAGGCACGACATCTCCGAACTATCAAACCCGAACAAATTTGCCCGATTGGACGAGGAATCGGAGGATGATAGCGAAGAAATGACGGTGCCGGAGGAGACTGCTCCCTCTAGCATCCAGAGGTGCGGTCCCTCTGGCGCGGTTGGGATAAAAGATAGAGAGGTACCTAGTCAAATGGTGGTGGTAGGGGATTCTATCATCAGGAAGGCAGATAGGGCAATCTGCTACCGGGACCGTGATCGCCGTACAGTCTGTTGTCTCCCGGGTGCTCGGGTACGGCACATCGCGGACCGGGTAGATAGATTGTTGGGAGGGGCTGGCAAAGACCCGGCGGTCTTGGTGCACGTTGGCACCAATGACAAAGTTAGCGGAAGGTGGGATGTCCTTAAGAAAGATTATAGGGACTTAGGAAAGAAACTGAAGGCAAGGACATCTAAGGTAATATTCTCGGAATTATTACCCGTGCCACGCGCTAGTCCAGGGAGGCAGAGGGAGATTAGGGAGGTAAATGTGTGGCTTAGGGATTGGTGCAGGAAAGAGGGGTTTGTGTTCCTGGAACACTGGGCGGACTTCTCAGTCAGACGCCATCTCTTTTGTCGTGACGGATTGCACCTGACTGAGGAGGGGGCAGCGGTGCTGGGGGGAAGGATGGTTAGAAGGTTAGAGGAGATTTTAAACTAGGAGCCTGGGGGGAGGGTTTAGCTAAAAACTACGGGTCATGCAGTGAGAATAGTGGGGATGGCGGTAGTAAACAAAATGGGGGAGAAGTTGGGGGGAGGGTAAGAGCAGGCAGTAAGGTTATTAACATGGGTACTAAAAGGGATTTTACCAAAGCACTAACCAATGACGATTACAGGTCATCCTTGCCACATAAGGTGAAAGATGTCCCTAATGCAAGGGAAAATACTTATCTTAGTTGTATGTATGTAAACGCCAGAAGCATTACTGGTAAAAAGGGTGAACTAGAAATACTTGCAGCAAGCAAACAGTATGATATTATAGGCATTACTGAAACTTGGTGGGATGAATCTCATGACTGGACAGTCAATCTAGAGGGCTATACACTGTTTAGGAGAGACAGACTAAATAAAAAGGGTGGAGGGGTGTGTCTGTACGTAAAGCAGTTTTTAAAACCTAATATATGGGAAGATACTCAGGAGGGTACTGTAGACACTGTTGAGACACTATGGGTAGAAATTGCATGCGGGGAAAAAGGAACAAAAAAGTTAGTATTGGGTGTATGCTATAGGCCGCCTGGTATCAACGCATCTGATGTTGAATTGTTACTAAAGCAAATTGAAAAAGCAGCAGGAGTAGGAGACATAGTAGTGATGGGAGATTTTAACTATCCAGAGATAAACTGGAAAAACGATTCATGTGATACTGCTAGGGGCAGTATGTTTTTAAACACACTAAATGATAACTACCTAGTCCAACTAATTGAGGAACCAACTACTGTAGGTACAATGCAATCTTAGACCTGGTATTAACAAACAATCAGGATTTGGTATCGGGTATTATAGTAGGGGAACCCATAGGAAACAGCGACCATAATATGGTCACATTCAATATCAGTTTCTACAAACAGCCCTATACTGGCTCAACTAGGACTTTAAATTTTAGCAAAGCAAATTTTGAAATGATGAGGGTATTTTTCAGGGATATTGAATGGGAAGGTTTGTTTTTAGGAAAAAATACTACGGAGAAATGGGAGGTACTAAAATTCCTGCTAGCTAAAAATACACTCAAATATATTCCTATGAGTAGCAAAAAAGGGAATAAAAATCATAAACCGATGTGGCTTAACAAAAAGATTAAGGAACTTATGGGCAAGAAAAGGCGAGCATTTAAAAAATACAAATCTGACGGGGAAGCAAAGTCATTTCAGCACTATAAGGAATGTAACAAAAATTGCAAAAAGGAAATAAGAGCGGCTAAAGTAGAAACTGAAAAACTAGTAGCAAAGGAAAGCAAAGCAAATCCCCAAAAATTCTTTAAATACATCAATAGCAAGAGATTAAAAAAGGAGAGTATAGGCCCTTTGAAGGACACGTTGGGAGGCTTAAGCAAAAATGATAATGACATAGCGAACACACTAAATGAGTTTTTTCAACAGTATTCACTAGAGAGGACCCAATTCAGGGACTGACACACAATCTCAATAAGGACAATATCACACTGATAGGTACTTATTTAAGCGAGGAAGTAGTCTGTCACCGATTAAAACATTTAAAGATTAATAAATCACCAGGGCCCGATGGTATTCATCCAAGGGTTCTAATGGAGCTTCACTCTGAACTGGCAAAACCGCTATCTCTGATCTTTGAGGATTCAGTTATATCAGGTATGGTTCCCAAAGACTGGCGTATAGCGGAAGTAGTGCCTATATTCAAAAAGGGAAGTAAAGCTGAACCAGGTAATTATAGACCAGTTAGTCTTACATCTATAGTGGGGAAAGTATTGGAAGGTATTCTAAGAGATAGTATTCAGAAGTTCCTTGAAACCAATAAGGTCATTAAAAGGAATCAACATGGGTTTATGAAGGACAGATCCTGTCAAACCAACTTACTTGGCTTTTATGAAACAGTAAGCGCAAACCTAGATCAGGGTAAAGACGTGGATGTAATCTTTTTAGACTTTGCCAAAGCGTTTGATACTGTACCACACATGAGACTTATATACAAGCTACAAGAATCAGGGCTAGGAAACACACAATATGCACTTGGGTCAAAAACTGGTTAGATAATAGGAAGCAGCGCGTTGTGGTTAATGGATATTTTTCAACTTGGACTGAAGTGCTAAGTGGTGTGCCGCAAGGCTCAGTATTAGGACCGCTATTGTTCAATATTTTCATTAACGACCTAACAGAAGGTCTAGAGAGCATGGTGTCAATTTTTGCAGATGATACCAAATTGTTTAAGGCTATAAATACAGAGGAGGATGCCGAGTCTCTTCAGAACGACTTAGTTAAATTAGAAGCATGGGCAGCCAAATGGAGAATGCGCTTCAACACAGACAAGTGTAAGGTAATGCACTGTGGTAACAAGAACAAAAATTACACCTACCTACTAAATGGGGTAAAACTAGGGGATTCTGTACTGGAAAAGGACTTAGGTGTCCTCATAGATAGCAAGCGAAGCAGTAGTACCCAAAGTAGGACTGCAGCAAAGAAGGCTAATAAGATATTAGCATGCATAAAACGGGGTATTGATGCTAGGGACGAGAGTATTATACTCCCATTATATAAATCACTAGTGAGGCCACACCTTGAATACTGTGTACAGTTCTGGGCACCGTACTACTAAAAGGATATCCTGGAGCTTGAAAAGGTACAAAGGAGGGCGACCAAACTAATTAAGGGCATGGAGACGATGGAATACAAGGAAAGGCTTGAAAGACTAGGCATGTTTACATTGGAAAAGCGGAGACTAAGAGGGGATATGATCAACATCTACAAATATATAAGGGGACAATACTCAGAGCTTGCGCGGGACCTGTTTTTGGTTAGATCAACACAGAGGACTCGTGGACACTCGCTCAGGTTAGAGGAGAGGAGATTCCGCACAATACGGCGTAAAGGCTTTTTCACGGTAAGGACAATACGTGTTTGGAATTCCCTGCCCGAGGGAGTTGTAATGGCGGAATCTGTCAACACCTTTAAGAATGGGTTAGATAAATTCCTATTGGATAAGGATATCCAGGGGTATGGTGCATAGTCATGCATTATAGTTACTATTTAGTCAAATCATCATGCAGAGGACACCACAAATAGGTTGAACTCGATGGACAATTGTCTTTTTTCAACCTCAGATACTATGTTACTATGTTACTATGTAACATCCAAGGACATGTCCCCATCTGCGAGACCCTGGAAAGATGGGACCACAATTGGCTGGTTTACATGAAACCCTGAAACAACCTTAGGAAGGAAATCTGCTCTTGTACGGAGTTCTGCCCTATCCTCATGAAAAATTAAAAAGGGACTCTTACACGATAAGGCTCCCAACTCAGAAACCCGCATGGCCGAAGCTAAGGCAAGCAATAGTGTGACCTTCCAAGAGAGATATTTCAGGTCTGTTCTTGCTAACGGCTCAAAAGTTGGTGATCTCAAAAATTCCAACACCAAATTTAAGTCCCATGGTGCAGTAGGAGGACGAAAAGGGGGTTGTATCCTCAGAACCCCCTGTAAAAAGGTTTGAACCTCTGGCAAGGATGAACCGCTGTTGAAATAGGATGGAGAGAGACGAAATTTGAACCTTCAGAGAGCCCAGCCTCAGTCCTACATCTAGACCGGCCTGAAGGAAGAGTAGAAGTCTGGATAAGTGGAAGTTCGTCGAATTCCACCCACGTTCTTGACACCAGTCCATGTACCTCTTCCAAATCCTGTAGTAGTGCATGGCTGTGACCGGCTTCCTAGCGGCAATCATCGTAGGAATGGCCGTTCTTGGTATCCCTCTGTTCCTTAAGATCCGGGTTTCAATAGCCACGCCGTTAAATGCAGCCTGTTCAGGTCTGGGTGTTGGAACGGTCCCTGAGATAGCAGGTCCTCTCTCTGAGGTAACCGCCAAGGATCTTCCGCTAGTAACCCTCGCAGGTCTGAGTACCAACTCCTGCGGGGCCAATCTGGTGCGATTAGAATCGCCCACACTCACTCTCGTTTCAACATTTTCAGAACCCTGGGTATGAAGGGGAAAGGCGGAAAAATGTAAACCCTCCTGTAACACCAAGGAAGTGTTAATGCGTCCACTCCTTCTGCTGCTGGATCTCTTGTTCTGGACACATATCTGGGCAGCTGATGGTTTTGCCGAGACGCCATTAGGTCGACTTGAGGTAGACCCCATCTCCTCACCACTAAGTTGAAAATCCGTGGATGTAGGCACCACTCTCCCGGATGCATGTCCTGGTGACTGAGATAATCTGCTTCCCAGTTCTCCACACCTGGAATGAACACTGCAGAGAGGATGATGTTTCGCCTTTCTGCCCACAACAAGATCTTTGTGGCTTCCTGTAACGCCATCCTGCTCTTTGTTCCACCTTGACGGTTTAGGTAAGCCATCATTGTGACATTGTCCGACTGTATCTTTAAGTGTTGACCCATGACTAGGTCTTCGGCTAAGAGAAGCGCATTGTAAACTGCTCTCAGCTCAAGAATGTTTATGGGTAGTCTGCTCTCCTGTACCGTCCACCTGCCCTGAAACTGATGTTCCTCCAGGACAGCACCCCAGCCTCTGAGACTGGCATCCGTTGTTAGGCTCCTCTAATCCCAAATGCCGAATCTTTTGCCTGCTGCGAGATTCCTGTGCAACGACCACCAAATTAAGGAGGTTCGTATGCACGGTGGAAGTCGGATTCTTCTATGTAGAAGCCAGTGCGAACCTGCTCCCTGAGCAATGAGGTTCATTTGGAATGGTCGGGTATGAAGTCTGCCGTACTGGAGAGCTTCGAACGACGCCACCATCTTCCCGAGAAGTTGCACACAGAGGTGTAGAGAAACAGTTTGTGTCCTCAGTACCTGAGCCACTAATCTCTGTAGGTCTTGGACCTTGTTTTCTGGTAGGAATACTCTCAATTGTACCATGTCCAAGATGAGACCGAGGAACTGAATCCGTTGGGTCGGCATGAGGTTGGATTTCTGGAAATTCACAAATCTACCCATGTCAAATGAGAAATTGATGAGATGTTCGAACATCCTTGATCAGCTGTTCCTGAGATGATGCCTTGATCAATAGATCGTCTAGATAAGGTATAATCATGACCCCCATCAGTCTCAAACCTGCAACCATGATCTTCGTAAAGATTCTTGGGGCTGATGATAGACCTAACGGCAAGGCCCTGAATTGGTAGTGATCCGTCACCAGTGCGAACCTTAAGTAAGCCTGGTGGGGAGTCCAGTTTGAGATATGCAGATATGCATCCTTTATGTCCATGGATACCATGAACTCGCCTTGTTCTAAGCCTGCAATGACCGACTGGATTGATTCCATCTTGAATCTGTAGACCCTTAGAAACTGGTTTAAAACTTTTAAATTGAGTATCTGTATGACCGCCTGAGGGCACCGAGACAATCCCGTTGTAAAAAACTGACTGTGAGGCCTCTGTTGAAAATCCAGTTTGTACCCCTGTGAAATGATGTCGTTTATCCAAAGTTCTGGTGAGGTGTTGGCCCAGATGTCCCGAAAACCTTCCAGACGTGCGCTCACCAAGGGGGATCCCACTTGTCCAACTCTGAACTAAAAAGCATCTCACCCCCAAAGGGGATGGATTCTACCGCCTTCTTGGTGTCAGAGTCTCCTTGCCATTCTCTGAGCCATAAAATCCGTCTAGCCGATATGGCCGATGCGGAGATGCGTGATGCTATCCTGCTAATATCCTTTGAGGCTTGACACAAGTATGAAGCAGATTCTCAAATGTGTTCCGCCAGTTGGGTAATCTCTTCTAAGCTATTTTCCTCCTAAAAAGCCTGTACAATACGTCCAGACCATGCTCCCATGGCCTTGTTGACCCAAGCACAGATGATCGCAGGTCTCTGTGCTGCACTTGCTGCTATGAAAATTGACTTTAAAGCTGTGTCAACTTTACGATCTGAAGCATCCTTTAAAGTCGTTATATTAGGTATTGGTAAGATTGTCTTCGCCGACAACCTTCCTAGGAAAGCATCCACTACTGGTGAATTCTCTCACTTATCCATTACACCCTTAGGTAGGGGATAAGTTACTTGAAACCTTTTTGGAAATTGAAAGCGTTTGTCAGGTCATTTCCAAGCCTCCTCCATTTTAGATTGGAGGGATTTAGGAATGGGAAACACTGCTGAATGCGGTTTTTGGTATTCGAACAATTCGAATTCTTCTGGCTCCTTTACTTCTTCTACCTTGAAGTTTAGGATCTCCTTTACCGCTTCAATTAAAGACTCAAGACCTGAGATTGCCGTGTCCTCTTCTGGAAAATCGGCGTCTAGGTTAGATTCAATTAACTCACCTTCCTCTGTATCAATGAGAAGACCCTCTTCCTCCTCTGATTCCGGTATAATAGGAAGAGGTCTTTTAACTGCCTTGCGCACATTAGTTTCTGCATGTGCGGGCGGTGTTAATTTGATGAGAAATTCCTCCATCGTCTTTGAGAATCCCGCAGCCCATTCCGATTGCTGCTTGTGTGATTCTGCCATCTCCTTAGAGATTCTATTTGCAAGGTTGTCTTCCCATGACCTAGCCAGAGCACTGCTCCCAGGTGGAGCATCCTTGTCTAAGCAGGAGTCGCACACCCCGGAGCTGCCAACACGCGTGCTCTTCTTGTTACATTTTGTACAAACATAACAGGTCTTGGAGGTCTTGGTTGCCTTAGACATGCTGTTGAAAGCCCTTACCAGAGTATTACGCAGCGCTTTCACCCTTTAAACTAGGAAGAGAAAGACTGTGAGAGATGACGGAAGCGAAGGTATCAGATCCGGCTGGAATTTTTTTTTTAAATTGAATAAAAAATAAAATAAATACAAAATAAATAAATAAATAAATTAAAACACCAGCCAACTCGCAATCCCCACACCCCAACTGTAAATCAGCTACGATGTTAGAGTTGGTATCCGCTTGCTTCCGTGTATTTTCTTCAGGATCTTTGAAACAGAATTCCTTTGAAAATATAATCAGTAAATTATAATTACTTCAGGAGATCCTCACATAACATAATATGTATTCTATACCAGCAGAGGGAGCTGTTAGCATAATGAATATCTCTAAGCATATATATTTATATTAAGTCAGAAACAGCAGGGGGAGCTATTCCTGTAAGAAAAGCCTTTACCCTGTGCAGACAATGCTAATTTTAGATTGTGCCACACCTCCGGTTGAAAGCTTTACACCCCTACTGTATAGGACTCCAGTGTCCCCTAGTGGATGAAAGAGAAATAGCAGAGGAAGTCCTGTGATAATAACGCTATCTTCAGATAGCATTAAGCAGTCTTCCCTCCAGTTCCCCTACTCCTGCACAGCCTTCTCTGCATGCTTGCAGTGAAGGCTCAGCACAGAAACACTGCTTGTGATCAGCCATGTGTGTCACAAGCTGATCACTGTGTAAAAACTCCCCAAAAAGTTACAAAATAAAAAAGAATACTTACCTGCACCCAGGGGCAGGTGATCCGGTGTGGGCCGCCGTTCATCTGATCGCTGTGCTCCTGCTGTGACCACCGATGCAGCAAATCTCTGTCCCTGCGTGCGATATTTGACACATCCTTGCGATGCATTCAAATATTGCATTGTGGATTTAGGTTAATTTATCACATCCCATCTGCATCCAAGATGCGGATTGTGATGAATATGCGGCAGCAGTAATTCCAGAAGATCCACGTACCAAGCTCTTCTTGGCCAGTCCAGAGCAATGAGGATCGCCTGAACTCTTGTTCTTTTTATAAGTTTGAAAATCCTTGGGATGAGTGGAAGTGGAGGGAACACATACACCGAGTGGAAGAACCACGGAGTCACCAGTGCGTCCACTGCCACTATCTGTGGGTCTCTCGACCTGGAACAGTACCTGCAAAGCTTCTGGTTGAGGCCGGAGGCCATCATGTCGATTTGAGGTACGCCCCAAAGACTTGTCACCTCTGCAAACACCTCGGGATGGAGGCCCCACTCTCCTGGATGGAGATAGTTTCTGCTGAGGAAGTCTGCTTCCCAGTTGTAGAAGATGTGCTGCCTGTCGAAGTCCGTTGTACGTGGCTCTTAGTTCCAGAAGGAAGGATGGATTCCAGACTTGACCACTTTCCTTGGAAGTTTTCCCCTTGGGTGAACGCGCCCCAACCTCTGAGACTTGCATCCGTGGTTAGAAGGATCCAATTCTGAATCCCGAACCTGCGGCCCTCGAGAAGGTGAGGCATTTGTAGCCACCATAGGAGTGAAATCCTGGCTTTCAGCGGCAGACGTATCCTCTGGTGCATGTGCAGGTGAGATCCCGACCACTCGTCTAGGAGATCCAGTCAGAAGGACCATGCATTAAATCTTCCGTACTGTAGAGCCTCGTAGGAGGCAACCATCTACCCCAGAAGGAGAATGCACTGATGAACCAATACCCGGGCAGGCTTCAAGACATCCCGGACCATTGATTGTATCACCAACGCTTTTTCCACCAGTAGAAACACCCTCTGCACTTCCGTGTTGAGGACCATCCTTAGGAAAGACAATCTCCTAGTCAGCTCCAAATGCGACTTTGGAAGATTCAGGATCCATCCATGATCCCGGAGCAGTCAAGTTGTGAGAGCAATGTTCTGCAACAACCTCTCACTGGACGATGCTTTTATCAGCAGATCGTCCAGATATGGAAGTATGTTCACTCCCTGCTTGCGTAGGAGTAGCATCCTCTCTGCCATTACCATGGTGAACACCCTCTGTGCCAAATGGCAGTGCCTGGAACTGATAGTGACAGTTCAACAGCGCAAATCTGAGATAAGCCTGGTGAGGCGGCCAAATCGGAATGTGAGGATACGCATCCTTGATATTCAGAGATACCAGAAATTCCCCCTCCTCCAGACCTGAGATCACCGCTCTCAGAGACTCCATCTTGAACCTGAATTCCCTCAAATGGGGATTTGAAGATTTCAGGATCAATATTGGTCCGACCGAACCGTCCGGTTTCGGTACCACAAAGAGGTTTGAGTAGTAACCCTTGTTTTACAGATGAGGTGGAACTGGAACAATAACATTTGCCTTTTCCAATTTTTTTAATGGCTTCCTGTAGGATAGCAAAGCTGGTAAGCCTGATTTGAAAAATCTGTGAGGTGGGAGTTTTTGAAACGCCAGTCTGTACCCCTGGGACAAATAGCTTGTACCCAGAGGTCCAGGCCTGATGACGCCCAGACCTGACTGAAAATTTCTTAGACGTGCTCCCACCTGCCCGATCTCCAGGCTGGGAGGTCCACCGTCAAGCTGAGGATTTTGAGGAAACGGAACCAGGCTTCTGTTCCTGCGAACCTGTTGGTGCAGGTTTCCTGGACTTTCCCCGACCACCTCTGAAGAAAGTGGAAAGGGGCTTGGGCTTTTTAACCTCTGCGGTCCGTAAGGACTACATTGTAGACGTAGGATAAGATTTCCTCGTTGGCGAAGTGGCTGAGGGAAGAAAGGTTGACTCACCCGCGGTTGCTGTGGAAATCCACGCATCCAAAGCTTCCCCAAACAGAGCCTGACCTGTGAAGGGTAGGTTATCCACACTCTTCTTGGATTCCGCATCTGCAGACCATTGGCGCAGCCAGAGCCCCCTGCGTGCCGAGGCAGCCATGGACGATGTCCGTGCATTCAGATGACCATGGTCCTTCATGGCCTCCACCATGAAAACTGCAGAATCCTGTATGTGACGTAAGAACATTGCAGTGTCACTTCTATCCAGAGAATCTAATTCCTCTAGTAATGTGCCTGACCACTTTACTATGGCTTTAGAAATCCATGCACAAGCAATAGTGGGCCTTAGCGCCACGCCTGAAGCAGTGTATATGTATTTGAACGTAGTCTCAATCTTGCGGTCTGCCGGCTCTTTCAAAGCGGTAGACCCAGGTACAGGTAAAACCACCTTTTTAGACAATCTACATACAGAAGCGTCTACTATAAGGGGGTTTCCCACTTTTTTCAGGGAATGGAAAAACAACAAGAACTCTCTTTGGGATCTGGAATTTTTTCTCCAGGTTTCCCAGGATTTGTCAAATAATGCGTTTAATACCTTAGACGCAGGGAAGGTAAGGGAGGCTTTCTTAATGTCTTTAAAGTAAGCCTCCTCTACCTGTTCAGGTACCTTGTCAGCAATGTGTAAAACATCCCGAATGGCCTCAATCATGAGTTGCACCCCCTTAGCAAGGGATGCCTCCCCCCCAGTATATCCCCATCACCGTCTCCCGTATCAGAGTTGGTATCCGTGTCGACTTCCATTATCTGGGCAAGAGCACGCTTTTTTTGGGCATATACCAGGGGATTTTGAGGAAGTAGTGGGAGCAGAATACGACAAAACCTCTACAGCCTGTGTTTCAGTCTCATTATGAGCAATCCTAGATGAAATCTGGTATATCATTCCCTTAATAGAAGACACCCACTGGGGTTCGGATTCAGAAGGCTGAGACAGTATATTGCATTCCTGTGTACATGGAATAGACTCCTCTGGAGATACATACTCTTCAGCACAAGATACAGAGTCCCTAGACATAGTAATGTGATATATATAACATGCTGTAAACACACACACGCAGGAAAATGTCATACACAGTTTCCCCCAAGTACCGTCAGAGAGAGACAGAGTTAAGGAGCCAGCCCACACAGCGCCCCAGTAGGCAGTTAAAGAATAAAAGCCTGGCGCTGACTGAATAGCCTTAATAGACTACACAGTACAATAATGTGATTAAAACACTCCCCCCCCCCCCTTCTATAACCCACTGGTACTGCACCGGATAGCTGGAGTTATGTGGAGGGTCAGCGCTCCCTTTCAGCGTCTCTATGGATGTGAACTGCAGGGACAAAATGGCACTGGTGAGTGCTGGATCAGCTCTGAGGAGAAGCTCCACCCCCTAAAATGGCGCATCTTCCCGCACTTCTAGAGATTATACTGGCCTGAGGTAATGGTTGCTAGCAGCAGTACAGTGTCCCTGATACAGTGCCCCTCACAGCGCCGTACAACAGTACCTCTGAGCCCTCCGGAGCGCAGTATCAGCGCTGTGCTCCCACCCTGATGCCGCCATTCTCACCGGTTCCCCGCTTGTTGGGGCGCCGTCGTCCTACTCACCACCGACGTCTTCTGGCTCTGTTAGGGGGTGGCGGCAGTGCTGAGGGAGCGAGCGGTCGCCTCAGGGGCTTTATACTTTATTTATATGGCGCCACAAGGGTTCTGCAGCGCCCAATTACAGAGTACATATGCACATAATCAAAACAGGAAACAGTGACTTACAGTTGACGACAGTATAGGACAAGCACAGTGTAACTAAGCATAACTACACCCGTAAATGACAGAGATAAGTTCCAGGTGGCCAAAAAACTGCGTGATTTGGGCAGTTGTGGATTATTAAAGTAAGAAAAGGATAAGCACATGAGGGAAGAGGGCCCTACTCGTGAGAGCTTACATTCTAAGGGGCCGGCTGTATTAAGAATATGGCCGCGGACCGTGGCTCTGCCTCTGTCCCTCCGTGGCTGCCCCACCGATGTGCTCTGTCTATCCGCGGTGCTGTGACCTGGCCCCCTGATCCTGACTACAGCCACCCGACCCCTCAAAAGGTACAGTTTGGGGAATGCAAAGGAGGAGGGGGAGCAGACAGTTGTGGGTAGGGGTGGCCCTGCCTTGTGAGGGTCAGTCCCGGGCCCCATCATTTCTGGTAGCAGCCCTGGATGCTACCACAGAAACTGTCCGCTGCTTGGCTGAGAGTGTCCAACTCTTAGCCAATCGGTGCTTCACCATTGTGTAATGCAGGGAACCACATGGGAAAATTAATTTCGGGTATTGTGAAGTACATACTGTACAGCAGGCCCGGTATGGCTCGGTCACTGCTTTTTTTGTTTTACTAAGACCTTGGACTACTACATGAACAAGGGGAAAGTGCACGTCCAAGGTCTGGGCTGACTTATTTGAGGATGTTTTATGAGATGGCAGGGGTTCCATAATGTGTGTCTCCCTGCTATGGCATAAACCCCCTGGGTGGTTCAGCCTGGTAATGGTTACTTGAAATTAGATCAAAATAGACAGTCAAAAACTTCCTTTTAAGAAATTTGTGATTTTGAGTGGAAAATGTTCCATTGATGTCCATCAATTTCATCTTTAAGACAAACACGATTCTTGTTAAATTTACACTATTCTACAACACTATGGATCCGATTCTGACTTTGTCGCAAAGTAAAAAAGAAAATCTAAATAAATAACTGCACCTGGACAAACCGTGCAATACAACGTTTGCATGCAGCGTAAATGCTGGCTGCTATTGCATGTAGCCCACAAATGCTGGATAGCATTACTGTTACACTGCAGTTAAGATCCCAACTGGAATCAGCCCCAACTGTACATACTGCCACTACTGCACATATTCTGCATTGTCTATCACACTGCCTATCTGTACGAAGAGACAAATGTTGCTAGAAAACTGTGTAAGTGAGCAGACCGACCTCCAAGTACCATTGGACTCCTGCCATTTCTTCAGGAGCTCCTCAGCCTTCTCTACACATGGCTGGT
Organism: Pseudophryne corroboree; assembly: GCF_028390025.1. NCBI lineage: Eukaryota > Metazoa > Chordata > Amphibia > Anura > Myobatrachidae > Pseudophryne > Pseudophryne corroboree. Next base: position 209,209,439 of record NC_086444.1, read on the forward strand.
ATTTGCGGAAACACGCAAAGAGAAGCAGGGAGCTGCGGAGCATCCTCTCAGATACTGTGCCATCATCTGTCCATGACTGTGCATCAATGAGATTGCGGAAAAGGTTTAAAATATATGCCTATGGCAGAGAACGAAATGTAAATCAGTAACTGCACCACAAATATCACATTACTCAGTGCACATACTGCAATCACTGGGATTACCTTCATTTGATCTTCAATCTCCTTCATGTCTCTCTTTTCCATTAGTTTATATATAGGAATCAGCTCATCCATTCCTTGGAACACCGGCATAATCTTATCCTCCTTGTGCAGGTATGTTGTTAGACTGAGAGCTTTGTCAATTGGTAGACGCCCAATGCTGGGGAGGTGGAAGCAAGTCCATGATTACATTATTATTATTATTATTATTATGGTGGTTAGGGGGAGGTCTCTGAAAATTGTAGATAAGGAGTAACACTGTATTGATAAATGGAAGGTAAGATTTATTTATACGTCAAGCTAATAAGTTATACTGTATATGCTCAAGAGCGTTTTAAGGGTTGGACATACATAAATGGACGTGGCACCACAGTATAATTGGCGTGACATAGGTGGAACAGGGTGTGCTCTATAGTACAGTAACTATTAAACCCGATTACTAGTACAATGCCTAAATAATAGACTGCATGCACCTATTGTGGGACGGGCAGTTGGACTACATGGTGGATGAATTGTTATAGATGGAAAGATCACCTTACAGGAGATGATTCTGCTTAAGGTAAAGGTTAGATGAGGGTTGTCCTCTTCTGGTGGCAATAAGTCTGTACACATTTTAGTGACTTACCTGACAAGCTGAAATGCATTGTTAATGAGACTGGCCCGGTCATTGCTGCTGATAGCCGCGTGATCCTCTTTCAGGAGTCTTATCAACACATCCCAGCCATCACCCTCATAATGTACAATGTAGTAGCCATTCATTCCTACATTGAACTTTATCCACTCAACCTCCTCTGCCAGGACCAGCACATCTAGAACAAAAGTACATTACAAATACCATAAGAACACAGACTTTGCAGAAGTCTATGGGACTGATTCTGAGTTGGACGCTGCTGCGACCATGTCAGTGTCTTTTGTCGTAGTCATGACTGCGACTTTATGCTAATGCAAGTATCAGCCATTCCCTCAGTGTAATGATGTGCGTCAGGCGGTGGAAGGGATGGGACACTCACTTTCAATGGCTGTAGTCATAACCTACAAAAGCACCACTGGGACTTTCACTAGCCCCATGCAGAATGTAGGTGCACAATCTCCGTCTGAGTATGGCCTCCAATGTATGTGACTAAGCATCTAGGTCCAAAAGCACTCCTGCCACACGCCCGTTACACCCCCATAACACGCCCATAAGATGGCATATCTATGTGCATCTCCACAGCCACCTCCCAGACACAGCCCAGGAACACCAAACACTTTCTTGTGACTCCATGGGACACTTGCGCAGTGCAATTTTTTAATGTTTATTTTTTAGGTATTTAGACGCATGCGCAGACCCCAAAAAAATCGACAACAGACGTGAACATTGCCATTAGGCTGCCCGTTTATACTCTCGTATATCAAACAAATAAGCATGCCCAGAAAACAAAACTGTTTTGCCATCATGCTCAATTTCTTTCAACTGTGATGCAAAAAACATAGATTGCTGTATTATTAAAGGGGTTTTCCGATTTTAAATAACCCCCTCAATATAATCTGCCAACCTCCTCCTACACCATGTAGCAAATACAGCAGAGTGTGAATGGAAAGGGGCACTTCATTTGTGCTATACTTAACCTACTTCTCTCTGGGAGATGCTCGGCAAGGAGAAGCAGATGGGTGGCTATGGGGGCAGGGCCAGATAAATGGTGTCATTAGGCCTCGCCCCCTCTGCAGGGACCATCGGTTTTGTGTATTTATCTCCGTGTTCTGCCCACCTCACTATGAAGTGGGCAGAATTCGGGAGGGGTACCCACTCTTCCGGAGGTGTGGGGGAATACCCGAAAATGTGAGTGTCTGCCGGCAGGAACGGGGAGAGTAGGCAAATACCCTTTGCAACCCACAGGACTGAGTTAATTATGCAACTCCTGGCTTCATGTGAAATTGGAGATTCTGGGTTGGCCCCCTCCAAAAGCAGAATCTATTGAGGAAGGGCAATCATATTTTTATGTAAATATCATGCTAGACAATAACTGCACCCACAAATGCAGCTTTATGTCATATTTCTCCGGTGTTTTAAATCACCAAAGAGTGATTTATGATCTAGAACAGGTGGTGATAGAGATCAGAGGGGAGACATGGAGTCACTATAACAGTTAAAAATACAATATCACATTACAGATGTGTCCTGATACATATTTGCTGCAGTCGTGCCAAACAACCCCTCTTGGCACGCCAGGTCCTGCAAGATTCTGCTAGCATCGGGTGAATTTTTTGCTGAAAATATGTCTAAGTCGCAATGCAATGTGATTGAGATGCATCAGGAGACTGTGTTGATTAATTTGATATATGACACTTGTATATCTGTGTTCGACTGAGTCTCTGAATCTGTATAAGAAATGCTACTATGTAGCAGCTGCAGCCTTTTCCCCAATACAAGTTCTGTTCCATGGGGGTAATTCCAAGTTGATCGCAGCAGGAAATTTTTTAGCAGTTGGGCAAAACCATGTGCACTACAGGGGGTGGGGTGGGGGGCAGATATAACATTTGCAGAGAGAGTTAGATTTGGGTGGGTTATTTTGTTTCTGTGCAGGGTAAATACTGGCTGCTTTATTTTTACACTGCAATTTAGATTGCAGATTGAACACACCACACCCAAATCTCTCTCTGCACATGTTATATCTGCCCCCCTGCAGTGCACATGGTTTTGCCCAACTGCTAACAAAGTTCCTGCTGCGATCAACTCAGAATTACTCCCCATATACAGACTCAGTCGCACACAGATATACAAGTGTCGTATATAACACTAGTCAGCATAGTCTTCTCGTGCATCATTATGCTGTGACTAAGATGCATCAATCAAAAATATTTCAGTTTGAATTTGGAAAAAGTTGTTCCTCACAAAGCCTATCGTGTTGTATATCATAGGAAAGGGCATAAAAAAACACAGTGAAAGGACACCGCTCCCACCTCTCCAGTTTAATTAGGAGAGCTGCTATGGTGATTTGAAAATATGCTGGTTGTACATTTTGGACAGATTTCTGAAAACTTTACATAACCATATTTTGGTAACGGCATGAGATATTTAAATATTTTGTAATCTTCTTAGACTACATATATACTCTCCATATACCAAATTTTATCAAAATCTGAGCTGGTGAGGTAAAATCAGTGTGTTGATTTGACACGGAATGACCCTTTGGCAAAATAAGATGCTCGATGTTAGCAGAGTTACACGGGACCCGTCAGTTCACTCACACTATGGGGTATATGCAATTGCGGTCGAATTCCCGAAAATGTCGAAAAACGGGACATTTTCGCCAAAAAAAAAAATTCGACAATGCAATTCACTACTTTTCGTCAAAAAAACGGACTTTCCAAATTCGACTTTTTGAAATTCGACATTTGTCAAATTCGACATTTCTGCAATTGTACAAATGCGGCAATTCGACAAAAGTATATTCAATTGAAGTTTGGAAATTCGACAACAGTGCTTTTAGACAGTAAATTTGTCATTTTCAATCCGCCACACTTTGGTGGCGGAATGTAATAAAAAAAAATTAAAACATGTTTTTTTTGGGTGTTTTTTTTATTGGTAATAGCATATCTATTTATATTAGAAGGGATTAGGTACTTGGTTTGTCTATTTTGGAGGCACAAGTATTATTTATATATTTTTTTTAAATATTATTACTATTCTTTTTTTTTTTTTTTAAATGGAATGGTAAAAATCAGAAAAAAAATTGCCTGAGGTCCCCCCTCCAAAGCATAACCAGCCTCGGGCTCTTCGAGCCGGTCCTGGTTCTAAAAATCCGGGGGGGGGGGAAATGACAGGGGATCCCCCGTATTTTTAAAACCAGCACCGGGCTCTGCGCCTGGTCCTGGTGCAAAAAATACGGGGGACAAAAAGAGTAGGGGTCCCCCGTATTTTTTACACCAGCATCGGGCTCCACTAGCTGGACAGATAATGCCACAGCCGGGGGTCACTTTTATACAGCGCCCTGCGGCCGTGGCATTAAATATCCTACTAGTCACCCCTGGCCGGGGTACCCTGGGGGAGTGGGGACCCCTTCAATCAAGGGGTCCCCCCCCCAGCCACCCAAGAGCCAGGGGTGAAGCCCGAGGCTGTCCCCCCCATCCAAGGGCTGCGGATGGGGGGCTGATAGCCTTGAGAAAATTGAAAGAATATTGTTTTTTTTCAGTAGTACTACAAGTCCCAGCAAGCCTCCCCAGCAAGCTGGTACTTGGAGAACCACAAGTACCAGCATGCGGGAGAAAAATGGGCCCGCTGGTACCTGTAGTTCTACTGGAAAAAAAATACCCAAATAAAAACAGGACACGCACACCGTGAGAGTAAAACTTTATTTCACACATGTCGACACACACACACACTTACCTATGTTCACACGCCGACCTCTGTCCACTTGTCCAAGTAGAATCCACGTGTACCTGTGAATAAAATTATACTCACCTCAATCCAGTGTCTGGATCTTTTAAAATAATCCTCGTACTTGGCAAAACAACAAAACGAACACCCGGACCAAACGGACTGAAAGGGGTCCCATGCTTACACATGGGACCCCTTTCCCCGAATGCAGTGACCCCCCCGTGACTGCTGTCACAGAAAGGTCCCTTCAGCCAATCAGCGAGCGCAACGTCCTGGCACTCTGCTGATTGGCTATGCGCGTCTGAGCTGTCAGACAGCGCATCGCAAAGCCTCTCCATTATATTCAATGGTGGGAACTTTGCGGTCAGCGGTGAGGTCACCCGCGGTCAGCGGCTGACCGCGGGTAACCCCACCGCTGACCGCAAAGTTCCCACCATTGAAACTAATGGAGGGAGCTGTGCGATGCGCTGTCTGCCAGCAGACGCGCATACAGCCAATCAGGAGAGTGCCACGAAGTAGCCCTTCCTGATTGGCTTAAGAGACCTTTCTGTGACAGCAGTCACGGGGGGGTCTCTGCATTCGGGGAAAGGGGTCCCATGTGTAAACATGGGACCCCTTTCAGTCCGTTTGGTCCGGGTGTTCGTTTTGTTGTTTTGCCAAGTACGAGGATTATTTTAAAAGATCGGACACTGGATTGAGGTGAGTATAATTTTATTCACAGGTACACGTGGATTCTACTTGGACAAGTGGACAGAGGTCGGCGTGTGAACATAGGTAAGTATGTGTGTGTGTCGACATGTGTGAAATAAAGTTTTACTCTCACGGTGTGCGTGTCCTGTTTTTATTTGGGTATTCTTTTTCCAGTGGAACTACAGGTACCAGCGGGCCCGTTTTTCTCCCGCATGCTGGTACTTGTGGTTCTCCAAGTACCAGCTTGCGGGGGAGGCTTGCTGGGACTTGTAGTACTACTGGAAAAAACAATATTCTTTCAATTTTATCAAGTCTATCAGCCCCCTATCCGCAGCCCTTGGATGGGGGGGACAGCCTCGGGCTTCACCCCTGGCCCTTGGGTGGCTGGGGGGGGGACCCCTTGATTGAAGGGGTCCCCACTCCCCCAGGGTACCCCGGCCAGGGGTGACTAGTTGGATATTTAATGCCACGGCCGCAGGGCGCTGTATAAAAGTGACCCCCGGCTGTGGCATTATCTGTCCAGCTAGTGGAGCCCGATGCTGGTGTAAAAAATACGGGGGACCCCTACTCTTTTTGTCCCCCGTATTTTTTGCACCAGCACCAGGCGCAGAGCCCTGTGCTGGTTTTAAAAATACGGGGGATCCCCTGTCAGTTTTCCCCCCGGATTATTAGAACCAGGACCGGCTCGAAGAGCCCGAGGCTGGTTATGTTTTGGAGGGGGGACCCCACGCAATTTTTTTTCGGGTTTTTTCCTGTTTTTTAAAAATCGGATCAAAATCCGTCAAATCGGCCGTTTTTCGACAGCGGGACTGTCGAATCCGTTTTTTATTGAATATGTTGAATTCCGGCACCCACTTGCCGGAATTCGACGGTCGAATTGTGTCGAATTAAAAAACGGGCGAAAAGTTGCCGCGAATCGCCGGTAATTGCATATACCCCTATGTGGCATATTAAGGCTAGGGGGTCTATTCAATTGAAGTCGGAACTGCCGTCTAGTCAGAAAGATGTCAGTTTCCGACTTTTTTTGGTCAAATCAGGATTCGACCTATTCAACGTTGCTACCATGACTTGTCGGAGAACACGTGGATTGGTGGATTAGCCGCGGATCCATGTGTTTTATCAAATTAGCGGCCAATTTCCAACAGGATTATCACCCGTTTTCGACAATGCTGATCCGACTTAAAAAAAAGTCAGATCAGTTTTGTCGGAAACGGGCAAAACCTGTCGGAATGGCCCGCTAATTGAATACTGCACTGTCGGATCCTCTCCGTCGGAAAGGATCTGACATGCATTGAATACACCCGTAGATATATGCGGACACATCTGTATACTGGTGTTTAAAAGTGCACAGTACTCTGCTACATGAAAGCAGACAGAAGCATGTTATCTGCACTTTCAGCATCTAATATTTATTATTTACATTGTTTTCTTTGAAAGCTCTGCTCCCTCTTTCAACATATACAGAATCTTCAGTCGATAGCAGCATTTTACCCAGTCCATATTGCCCATGGCCACGCCCCACAGGTGATTTAACAAAAACGCAATAAAACCCCAAATGTTCGACCCTTGAAATCTGGCATTACCGGTAAAGCCTCATGTACAAGCTACCTCTACATCCAATAGCAGGGACTACAGCAAACTATAGTCACCACATTTTACAGATCTAGCAGTGGAAATAAAATATTTATTGTAGTGACTTGTATACATATGTAGAAACATATAGGCAAAAAGCCTGTGTGAGCATGTGTAAAGTTCCCGGTAGGTCACCAGCAATAGTCAGACTACTGTAGGTCTGGGTCTCACCTTCGCCAGCCATAGAATGTGTTCATCTATAATCCGCTGCCCCAGGTTCTCATCTAAAGCTACTAGCCGGTAAGAACCTACTA